>NC_133018.1:24049852-24694019 GCF_048564905.1 Vicugna pacos
AGCTCTGCACAGCTCCGTGGGGCCTCCTTCTGATGGGACTCAACCCTTCATTTCTTTTTCTCAGTACTCAGCCAGCCTGGCCCATCTCCCCATCTACCTGGCCCCCGTAGGCATTCGGGTTTGGAGCTCCTGTTCTAAATTCTGCCGTCTCCCTTGTATCAGGTAAAAGGTGGAGCTGGGTCTTCGGCAGATTTAGCTGTGGGGCCATAGTGGGACCCCAGCGCTGTGACTTGTATCTCAGTGGGAATTCCCAGGCTCATCCAAATCATTTTGTAAATGCACCGTGCAAGGCATTGGCACCAAGGTGCTTTCTCTTTTCATTCTCCTCAAAATCTTTCCAGGCCAAGGTAGAGGAGGATGCTGGGCTCTCGTGGACTTGATAACTTCAATCTCAGCACCAGGGCTCTTGGCTGATGTGGAGACAGAAGGGGTGTTTGAGTAGTTTCACTTCAAAAGTACAGTATAAGGGTGAAGAGCAGGATGTGCAGGGTCTGACTGCCGGGCTGAATATCCCTCTGCTGGTTACTTCCTGTGCACCCTTGGTCATGTTACTTAACACCTCTTTGCCTCACTTTGCTCATCTGAGAAGTGGGGGAGATACAGTAGTAGTCACCCCATCGGGGACTAAATGGGTTCCTCTGCAAAGCCTGATGAGTACTTTTTAAGGGTTCTGAATTCGTACTGGTTGCTGAAAACAGACCCAGAGAAGCACCCAAAGCAGCAGGTGAAAGCACGTGTTCAGTAAACAGAGACACCCTGAAATGCAGGGCGGGCCCCAACAGCTTTCCTGCCCAGGTGAGGGAGGCAAGGGACTTCTCAGATTGCTTTCATCCATTCATAGCACATGCTAGGTCTGGGGCTGCAGGATGGCTGAGAGCCACTTCCTGCCTCCAAGAGGCTCAGGGCTGAAGGGCAAGGGTGGACCACGGGCTCTGAAAAGCGCTGGAAGGCGAGGTGCGGAGCTGCAGGAACCGGGGGGTTCAGGGCTCTAGCAAACCCAGCTCTGTGTCCTAGCACGCCTCCGCTTCCAGACTCACTCACCCAGGGCTCTCTCTGGTATAACAGTTGTGACCGCAGATCACCAATATGACTAAATACTTTTCAAAAAATAAAAATCAGAGCATTTAATCGCTTGCCTCCAGGCAAATCGGTTTCTTCGGCGTTCAGTCACGGCAGGGGTCCGGGAGGCAGCCCTCCGGCTCCCTCGGCACCTGCTGTTTCCCGGGCGGCGCGGGGGCAGCTGCACACACGACGCCTCACTGACGGCGACCCTGCGAGAAAGGAGGGGGGAGGGCGCCGCTGCCTTTATGGGGAGGGACTGTCTTTCCCATGAGTCCCTCTGCCAATATCCCCTCACATGACCGTGCCTAGACCAATCACTGGCCGAGGGGAGGGTCCCGGCGTGCTGCCTCAGCCAATCACAGGAGATGTGGGCGGGGCCGAGGCGGCCCGAGCACTTCCGGGCTCCCCACGTGAGCCCAGCGGTCTGGGTGTGAGGCTGCCCAGAGGGAGGAGGCTGCCGGGAGGGCTCGGGCCTCTCCGCAGCCTTGACGGGGTGTCTGTGCGGGAACAGAGAATCCAGTGCAGGTCTCCTTGGGAAACGCTTCCTGAGCTTGGTGATTCCCTCTTTGCTTTGACTCCCTTCTCCCCTCGCCCAGACGGGACAGTCAGAGGTCGTAAGCTCAGGTGCGTGCAGGGGCCAAATAAGGTAAATGGATGCCGGGGTCAGATGGACAATAGGGAGGAGTGGAGACTGTGGCAAACTGGAAGGCACCCACCCACAGGGAGGAGCAGCTAGCTGCTCCGAGTCACCTGATTTTAATCTTTACCATGACCGCTTCTGGTTTTGCAAGCAAAGCTCCATACCTGGATTTTTTTTTTTTTTTAGAAAATCATCCAATTTTAAAAAATAGACAGCTGACTGAAATTTAAAAGCAATTATGGACAAACCAAATCAAAGACAGTCATGAGGCAGATTTGGCCTGTGGGCCATCAGTTTGAGACCTCTGGTGTGGATCCGTGTGGAGATACCCAACTCTCAGTGTCCCGGAGAGGAATCATGCCGATGTACCCAGAACTCCACCAATCTCTGATTTGCTGAGAAATAAAAATCTTTGGCATCCATTATCCAATTTTCCATGAAGTCCTGGCTTCTCACCACTGATAGTTGAACAGGAAAATGACAAGAATTCATTTCCTGTGCTGGGTAATAAAGTGGTCATTAGCCACAAGTGGCTCCTGGACACCTGAACTGTGGCCAGTTCAAATTAGGATGTGCTGTAAGTGTAAAATACACATGGAATTTCTAAAATTTAGTTTAACAGAAGAATGTGAAATGCCAAATTGATCATTTTTACAGTGATTACCTGTTGCAGTGATATTTTAGGTTTATTGGACCAAGTAGAATATGTTATTAAAATTAATTTCACCAGTTTTCTTTTTACTTTTTAAAATACAGCTACTAGAAAATTTAAAATAAAAATGTGGCTCCCGTTGAATTTCTATTCAGCTGAACCACTCTAGATCAGGAGTCAGTAAACTATAGCCCTGGGGCCAAATCTAGCCCATTGCCTGTTCTTGGAAATAAAATTTTGCCGTACCACACTCATTTACTTGTGTGTTGTCTATGGCTAATTTTGCCCGACAGTGGCAGGACTGAGGGTTTGTGACAGAGTGAGGGTATAGCACATAAAGCCTGAATTTTCTACTAGGTACCCTTTAAAAACAAAAAAGTGCTGGTCCTTGGTCTACATTATAAACTCTGCCCAGTGAGGACAGAGATCACGGTTGGTTTTTTTAATTCTAAATTCTTCAGCATTGCACTTAGGGTCTTAATATCTATAAAATAAATATAAATGAAAGAGTGAGGGGTTTTGGTGATGTATTCTCTACATATTTAGTGTCTAAATGTGTGAGGAAGAACGGGATTTTTTCCTGAGAGGGCAGTTTGTTGGAAATACAAGAGACTTAGATCAGGCTCTAAGTGTAATTCTGATAGTAGGAGACACAGTTAAAAACCCACGTGAGTAATGAAATGAGGGAGACAGACTAGGTGTAGCCATAGGGCGGGGTGAGGACTGGGGTGACCCGGGGAATGCACATCTGCCCAAGGGAGCAGCTGCTGTTCAATTCTGGTCAGTGGCAGCCATGTGGGATAGTGGGGTAGGGATTGTTCTAGCTTCTGCTTTTTTTTTTTTCAAAAGAACCAGGAAACACATATATTTTCAGTTAAATCTCCCAGTTTGAAGATGTTAGAAGCTAACTTCCTTTTTCAGAACAGTAGTGAGCCAAACCAGACATGGTTTTAAGGTGATTTTGACCAAGTGCCCCCAAGTAACTTCTGCTTTATGGAGAGGTAATTTCCAATGAACAAGTGTTTTGTTTTGTTTAATGCCAGGGAAAGCATATTGAGCATGATTTGTTTGTTTATTCATTCAGCCGTTCGTTCATTCATTCATTCATTCATTCATTCAACAGGCGTTTACTGAGGGCCTGGCACTGCGCTTAGGGCTTCTGCTGTAACTAAATGGTGTTCATTCTGACATCTGAATGCTTCTCGTTGCCTAAAGGGTTGTCACAGGGAAAAAAATGAGAAAACACGTATAAAAGGGCTTTGTAAAACATAACCCAATCCATTCATGTGAGCTATTTTCATTTACTACTTCACATATTCAAAACGCAGCCTGTGGCTGGCAGAGATGGGAAAATCGAAGGTCTTACGCCTCTGAGACTTAAGGACACGCACTCAGCAGTGTCGTCTTGTCTGCTTTTAGACTTTCTTGAAAACCGTGGGAGAGGTTCTTCGTTTGCCCAGTTGGACTGCCGTGTCAGAGGTAAGAGGAAAGACCATTTTGAACTTCAAAACGTACATACCTTGGGAGCCATTTTGTCTTCCTTGAAGGGGCGTTAACCTGGCCCCATCCTCATCTGTGAGGGAAACAGCCCTTAGTCCTGAGATCCGGGGTATAAAAGCTCATTTCGACTGGATAGATGACCTACTTGCCATGCTCTGTCTTCTCTGTGGACCAGAGTTCTGTGAGCATCGGGGACATGGTGCCGTTGTCAGTCGTGCGCAGGGAAATGGATTTCTTCATGAAGAATGTGGGCTTGTTTATCATTTTAATAATACATATATTTTCACCATCACATTGTTCCTGAATGATAATAAAACACATGTATAATGTTTAAAGATCACTAGATTAAATGAAAAAAGTAGAACATGTAACAATACACTTCATGATTTTCTTTTTAAATTGAAGTATAGTTGGTTTACAGTGTTGTGTTAATTTCTGGTGTACAGCATAATGCTTCAGTCACATATTATTTATATATATTTATATATATATATTCCTTTTCATATTTTTCTTCATTATAGGCTATTAATAGGCTATTTTCTGTGCTATACAGTGGGATCTTGTTGTTCATCTATTTTATGTATAGTAGTTAGTATCTGCAAATCCCAAACTCCCAATTTATCCCTCCACCTCTTCCCCTTAACCATAAATTTGTCTTCTGTGTCTGTGAATCTGGTTCTGTTTTGGAAATAAGTTCGTTTTTTTAAGATTCCATATATAAGTGATATCATATGATATTTTTCTTTCTCTTTCTGACTTACTTTACTTAGAATAATGATCTCCAGGTCCATCCATGTTGCTGCAAATGGCATTATTTTATTCTTTTTATGGCTGAGTAGTATTCCATTGTATATATACACCACATCTTCTTTATCCAGTCATCTGTCAATGGACATTTCACTTCATGATTTTAAGTGTAAAAATCAAAACAGCGTCTCTTTTTCTCTGTAATCAAAAGAATTAGAAAGGAGGTTAGAATACTTTTTGTTTTCTTTTTTAAAATAACTTTATTGATTTTACTTATTTAAGAAATAAAACAAGTGAATATGTTGTGGAGAAGTTAGAAAATGCAGATGATAAAAAGTATATAAAATAAAAGTCACCTGAAATCCTCAGGCTTAGAGATAATGTTAACACTCTTGTGCATATTCCTTAGAGTCTAGTTTTCAGTTCTCTTGTATGCATATATAGTCTGCACATATGCTATGGACCTGAGTTTACCCATTTTCCTTCAGTATGTCAAGAGCACTTCCCAATGATATTACATATTCTTCCATGATGCTGTATCAGTCAGGCTAGGCTAGGCTGTGCTGCAGTAACAAATAGCTCCTACATCTCAGTGGCTCAACACAGTGGACATTTACTTCTTACTCCTGCCAAGTCTGATATGGGTCAGAGGAGCCTCTTCTCCACCCAGTGACCTGAGGATCCTGGCTTGGTCCATTTTCTAATGTCTCTGTCTCAGCACATAACTTCCAAGGTTACCCCACCGTGGAGGTGGTGGAGAAAGACAAGACTCTTAACTGCCTTGCCTAGACTGGCCGCACACATACCAGTGTGACATTACACTGCTCCCTTTTCTGAACTCCTATAGTGTTCAATGCATATTTGCCAGTGTGAGGCAGAATGACATCTCATTCTCTCGTAAGTAATGAGATTGCTCCAGGGTTTACATTTTGTGAACTTTTTATTTGAATGAGATTGGACTTCACCTTGGCAGAGGGAGAAAAAAAATGGTCTTAAATTTAAGGCTGATGTGATCTTACCTAGAAACACATTAAAAAAAAAAAAGGCACAGCCCTCCAGAGTTCATGATTTCTTGAGGGGGTGGGGGTGCTGTGTGCAGGGCTGCTGCTGGGAACCACCCGGAGGCTGACCTGTGGAGGACCAGAGCAGATGTTTTTTTTGCATTGTTTTCAGTTAACTCTTCCTGAAGGCTCTGCTGCAAAACATGAATAACCATGAAACTATTCAGACCTAGGCAGGCTCTACTGTACATTAAAGAGGAGATATGAATCAGCCACCACCCAACAGAACTGCCTGCCAGAAACAGATTTTCCTGTGCTTAACTGTGCTTGGCTGATTGAAATCAGACACAGGCCTGAAGGAAAAGGTCTCACGTTGGCCTAAGTGTTCTATTTCCAGCTCATTGGACTCTCGTGGAGCATGTGTTTGTGAGAACCCCGAGGACGCTTAGCAACAGACAGATGTTTGTTTCAGAAAGGCGGGAAGGAGGGGAGGCAGTGAGGCAGAGATTCACACGCTGCGCTCCTGCGGGAACCTGAGAGGCCCCTCCCTGCTCAACCTGTGTCTGACGATGAGTGACAGCTCAGTCTGAGCTCACTGCAGAGAAATGGGGTGGCCAGGAGGGACCCCTGCCTTCTTGGGGTGGCACCCACTGGGATCTCTTTTGCTGTGGGGCCTCAGAGTGAGTGTGGGGACTCCCACGGGGGAAGGGCATGCTAGCTAGCACATGGGGGAGGCCAGGGATGACTTGGGGTGCTGGCGTCTCCGAAGCACCTGCCCCTTCATGGAGATCAGGAAAAAACTGCTAGCATCCTCACTTTGGAGGGTATTTGGGGCTGATTACCCTCCTCCTCGTGAGACAGAAGGGGATGCAGCTGGAGGGGCAGGTCAGAGACCTGCCAGGGTCCCCAGAGAGTTGAGGCTGGAGCCAGGACCAGGTCCCAGTCACTCGCGTCTGAGCATGGATGCCTTGGAGCCGATGGGCTGGGTGACCTCCGTGGTCGCCTCCGCGCCTGTCAAGTAGGGTAGGGGTGTGACCCTCTCCTCTCCCGGGAGCGTGAGGACAGAGCCTGGCCCGTGAGGCGGCTCAGCAGGTGCTGGCGGTGCTCCTTTGGAGGAATGTTGACGGCGAGCACCGTGCCTGACTGTGCGTTTGGTGCCTCCTTCTCCCGCCATCACTGCATGAGCTCCCTCTTCACGTCTCCTTCCTCTTGTGGTGTTTTCAGGACAGCGCCGTGGTGCTGGGCTTGATAGAAACCGTCGACGCCGTCCTGGGCCACATATCTTCCAACCTGCAGGCCAGCGAGCCCCAGGTCACCATCGCGGGCTCCTCGTCCATGGCAGGTAGCTCGGCGCGCGTGCGCGGGCGGGGACCGGCGGGGCGCGGGGCGCGTTTCCCTCGGCGCCGCGCGCCAGCAGCAGGGACAGCGCTGTCCCGCGTCCTAAACTACGTTGCCCGAGGCGCGGTCACATTTTGGAGGAAGGCGGAGTTCGGTCACGGCGGCCGTGCTCAGCGCGCTGCTCATGCAGGACCATGTGAACCTTGGATGCTGACTTGGGGGCCAAACTCATCTCGTATGACAACGGCCTGGAGTGTCCGTGGGGTAACGGGCGCACGGTCAGGTTTCCCACGGTCAGCTGGAGGCTTTGCCAAGATAACCCTCGCGCAGCCCCTGCAAGCAGACGTCTCGGCCCTTCTGTTTGAAAGTCTATATCTGGCGAGCATGGCAGAGCGAATACGTCACCCCAGAGCCAAGCTCTGGGAAGTAAGCTGAATTCACCCACTTGGGTTAGTTTTAACGGGAGTTTGTCGGCCAGGATAGCTCCCTCCGGGGTGGGATGATGTGTCTGCCTCTCGTCAAAGATGGGTGTCTGAGGTGTTTTCATGGGCTCCCCAGCCTGGAGGAGGAGCCCCCCCCCGCCCCCAGCACAGGGGTCTCCCTGCAGGACTGGGTGCAGCCAGTGCCTGAGGCATCTGGAGCCGAGGGGCTGCCCCAAGGGCGGAGGGGTCACTGCAGGCCTGGAGCCCCCACAGCGTGTGGCGGGCAGACATGCCAGCCACACGGTTGCAATTTCCACCCTGAATGCACCTACTTTTTAGGTCCTCGTTTCCTAAAGGTAATTACACTCCCCAGGAGAGCTCTTTCTGTTAAAAAAAAAAAAGAAGAAGAAGAAAAAAGAAAGAAAAGAAAAGGCAAAAGCAGACGGGGTTTACAGCCCGGTTTCCTGCCCTGCAGCCGACTGACTGCAGCTTCCTCTCTGGCTTGTTCTAGACTTTTCAGTGGCCAGACTCCTACCCAAGACCATGAACTCCTCCCACTACCGCTTCCCGGCCCACGGCCAGAGCTACATCGAGATCCCCCAAGAGGCTTTTCACAGCCAAGGTGAGCACAGCCGCAGACCCCTGCAGCCCGGGACCCTGGGGGGAGACGCAACCTGGAGAGCTTTGGCCTGGCCTGGCCAAGGGGCTGCCCGGCCTCCTCCCGGTCCCGGCGGGGGCGGCTCTGGGCCAGGTCTCCGTGGTGGGAACACAGTGTGTCGCTGGAGGAGCCTAACGTGTTCTCCCAGGCTCACTCCAAGTCCGCGCCAGCCCAGCGAGCCGGGACTGGGGAGGAGGGGCCGGGAATCCGCATCCTGGGCAGCCCGCTGGGTGATTTTGGTCCTCCGGGCGGGAGGCTGTGCGTCCTCTTGAATCTGCACGGCTCCTCGCTAGCAGAACTTGAACGGGTGTGACCGCCTCCCCGCTCAGGGCGGCCTCAGGCTGGGTGAGGGGGTCTGCCTGCTCAGGGACCCCGGGTCCTCCTGGGCAGGATGAAGCCGAGGGCTGTAATGAACCAGCAGCCGAGGTGACCCTGGTTACTCCATCCGGGGCCCCAGGTGGTTCTGGCCGTTTTTGCTGCAGTGACTGTCCCCTCTGCCCCTTGAAAGGTGACTGCGCTCTGCAGGCCTGTCCCTTCCTGCCAGGGGCCTTGGGCAGTCAGGGAGTCGTGGGTTCTTAGCTCCTGACAACCTGGCCAGAGGCCACATGCTTCCTGGTTCTGCCTTGTTGACTGGGGACCAGGCTGGGTGATGCAGGACCGTGATGGCCTCTCCCAGCAAGGAGTCGTCACTCCCTGGCCCTCGGGAGCCCTCCTCTGTTCCCTGCTCCCTCTAGTTGGCTGGTGTGACAGGTGCTCCGGGATGTCAGGTGTGTCCTGCCCTCAGGGGGCCGTCCCCCCAACACTCAGGGTGAACGGGGGAGTGCAGTTCAGGGGCGGACAATGCCACGGGTGACCGGCTGCGTATGCGATCCTTTCTCATCTCACGCCCCCCGGCTGCATGGAGTGTTGGAAATCCTCAGTTTTGCAGAACTGGCAGGGCCACAGCCTCGTGGTCTGTACATATGGAAACTTCTCACACTTGGCAGGAGAACGTATTAGTCACAGCACCGACGCTGTGGCTGGAATTTTTGGCCTCGAATCCTGGCTCGGCCACTTACCGGCTGTGTGGCTTGGACAAGTTGCTGCACGTGCCGGGCCTCAGTTTCCTTTTCTGTGAAACAGGGGGCAGTCAGAGTACCTGCCTCAGTGCGTGGCAGTGGGAACTGAACCAGCAAAGCCCTCATCCCGGGCCGGGCCCACGGGGAGCGGTGAGCGCGATCAGCATTGCTGACTGCATTTGTGAAATGCTAACACCCTCCACAGAGTCCGGAAGAACTGAGAAGTCAGCTCGCGGCTTGCTTCCCCCAGCCTCCTGTTGAGCTGGTGGAGGGAAGTAACGGAATATATGATTCCGGCTTCCAAGTTGTGATATTCTGAGAGGTGGGACCCAGCCGGAGGCATGACAGACGTCGGGGTGACTTGTGAATCCTGCTTCTGCTGCCTCGCTCAAGTGCTGGCGTTGCTATAAATACTCCACGCAGACGGCCTCCGAGACGCGCTCACGGCTGCCGCGCTGGGCTGCGGCCGCAGCTGGAGGCTCGTGCTGTTCCTGGCGGGTCCGGCTCCCCCGGGAGCCGCAGCGTCTGTGCGGCGAGAGCTGGCTCGGGCGGGAGGCGGGGAGCGGTCGCCACGGTTGAATTCACAGTCGAAGAGTGGAGTGGGCTCTCGCCAGCTCTGACCCTGGGCGTCCCTCCCCACCTCCCCCCCTCCCCGGGAGCTGCCCGGCTCCTGGATGTGAGGTCCACGCTGCGTGTCACTGGGCGAGCGGGCCTGGCGAGGGCTTTGTGTCTCTCCCGCGTGTCCCCCGGGGTGCTGACAGGTGTCTGCCATCTGTTCTTTCCCCAGCTTGGACCACCGTCGTGGGCCTCCTCTACCACTCCATGCACTATTACCTGAGCAACATCCCGCCAGCCAACACCAAGTGAGTCTCCTGGGGCCGCACGGCATGGAGCGGGGAGAGGGCGTGCGGGTTTGCGAGGCGCTGACCTCGGTGTGTGCCAGAGGACTTGTGATGCCACTATCAGAGCGAGGGAGATGCAGGGACTCCTACACTGGGGGTCCGGCAAGTCCTGGGGCATGTGACAGCGCAGTGATGACCGTGTGGGTTCCACCTCGCTAGCTGTGTGGCCTTGGACAAGTGACTCGATTATTCTGAGCCTCAGTTTCCACTTCTGTGGGATGCGAGGCCGGCAGCACATGCTTACACCAGTCAAGACTGTGTGGGATGCATCAGCTTAGGCAGAAGGCCAGGGAACTAAGGGCTCGCGGGACTAAGAAGGGCCGTAGGCTGGCTTCAGGCATGGCTGGATCCAGGGACCCAGAGGATCTGTCTTGACCTGGCCTCTCTGTCCCCTGCCTCTGCCCTCCTCTGTGTTGGCTCATTTCCAGGCAGACCCCTCCATCGAGGCACGGCTAGCTCTTGTAGCTTCAGGCCCACATGGGTTTGGGTCCTGAGATCTCAAGAAGGAAAGTGAGTCTCTTTCGTGAATGAAAAGTCAGTTTCATTCAAAGCCCAGGGAGGTCTGTGACTGGCCCACTCAGATCAAGCGCCCATCCTGGCCCCCCAGTCATGGTGCGAGAGGATCCCGCTCTCTGATCCTGCTCTCTCACTGGCCACGTCTGCTCATGTGACCCTGTAGGGTTCAGGGGTGGGTCAGCCCTACTCAGACCACGGGGAGGGGCCGGTTCCCCAGGGAGCGATTAGGGAAGGTGGAAATATCATCGGGGAGGGGGGCCCGCTCCTCCCTTTCACGGGGTCGCTGGGAGGGAGCAGGAGGGCAGAGCCCAGGGCCCGTGCAGAGAAGGTGCCAACGAGGTGTGAGCCCAAGGGACTGTTTCTACAGTTAGTGTTTGGAGGATGGAACCACTTCTGGCAGGGCAGACCCGCCCCAGACAGGGGCTCAGTGGAGGGCAGCAGGCCGGCTCGGGTCCAGCTCCGTTCCCGGCCACCTGGCACAGCGCCCGGCCCAGAGTGGGGGCTCGGGAGAGGGCCCTGCATCTCAGAAGGAGCCATCCAGCGCCTTCTCCTCGGGCCCCAGCGAGGCCCCGCTTCCTGGCCCCACTGGACGGAGACTGGGAGCGCTGATGGGTGCAGGGAGGGCCATTCCTGCAAGTCTGCTCCACCTGCCGGTGGGGGGAGCCCGGGGGTGAGCTGCAGCTGGGGTCTGGCGTCATCGGTGGTGGGGAGCAGCGGCTGTTTGCCCCACCTACAGATGGAGGGTAGATGGCAAATACCTCCCCGTGGTGCCGGCGCCTGCGCCCTGCGGTCTCGTGTCTCTCCGATGAAGCGCCTCCCCCGACGCCTGATGTGAGGGGCCGCTCCTCCTGCAGACCCCTGGGGGAGGGCTGGGGTGGGCGGCACGCGGCCGTGGTTCACCTGTAGACCCGGAGGAAGGCCAGGTTCTGGGCCTCTCTTCGAGAAAGTCGCAAAGGAAGACGCAACCGACTTTCCTCCGAAACATCCCTTCTCGACTCTTTGGGGGAAATTTCTCCAAACCCGAGATTCTGAGTGAAAGGTGGACCCACTCGTGGCCCCCACGTACTTATTTAAGCTCTCTCTGCGGAAGGTTCAGACAGAAACGGACTTTCCAGTGAAATCCAGGAACACATATTTATGGCTGTTTCCGGGGCTCAGCTCCTCCTGCTCACTGCCCGACAGGCCAGTAAATTGAGGGGCGAGTTGTTGGGGGCGAGGAATAGCGACTTTCTTCGGAAAGCCAGCAGATGGAGAAGATGGCGGACTCGTGTCCCAAAGAACCATCTTCCCTGAGTTAGAATTCAGACTTCTTTTATACTCAGAGGGGAGGGAGCAAAGTCAGGCGTTTCCTGGGTCCGGTCAGCCTCCCGAGGGGTGTGTTAATTTCGTCCTTCCTGCAGTCGTTCCCAGGGGGCCTGGTCAGGGTGCTCCCTGTGAGCTCAACCAAGATGTTTTAGCTTAACGCGCATTCCCTGGGAGGCAGGTTCCCCAAGATGGGCCGTTATGTGTAACTTAAGCTCGTTGGTGAGCTTAGCACGTGCCTGGCTCCCTCCGTGCCTGCGTCCTCCTTTCTAAGAGGGGTGCCGGCTGTCCCGATGTCCGAGGGGCTCCGTGAGTGCTTAGCTCATGGTTTACATAAAGCGCGAAGCCCTGGAACGTGAGATGTTAAGCGCTCGCTGGCTTTATCCCTTCACAAGGTGGTTGGACATTCTCCCGTGATCTGCCTCTGAGATAATTAGCAAGTTGCACGCAGGATCAGAAGCAGACCAGTGGAATCGCACTGATAGCATTCTGGCGTCTGCACTTGCAGGCACTGCTGACTTCGTTCCGTTTTAGTTTTGTGCACGATCCTCTTCACCTGTTCATGGGTTTTGTGAGGTTGAAAAGACGTGGTGGAACCATAATGTCCTTTAAATCCCTCTGCAGGGTTGGGGGTGGAGTCAGCACGTGAGTTTAATGCACTGGGATGCATTCCCCAGCCCCACGCCCCGCCCTGTGTGGACCACTCAGGGCCCAAGTGACACCTGCCTGGGGCAACGCCTGACCGTCCACAGGTCCTGGGCGGGGCTTAGCTGGTCCCTGCAGGGCCGCCTGCACACAGCGGTCCTCCAAGTCTCCCCTCCCCTGGCCCCGCAGTACAAGGAGTGTTGAGTTCTTACTGATTCTCTTCCTGCCAGACAAGCGACTGGGATAACTGATGCCTTCAAACCAGCCACCTGAGCTGGACGGGGCAGGGTCACCTGCTCCCACTCCTCCTCCATAGGGGACATGCAGCCCAGAGCTCCAGCGGGCAGAGACGGGCTGAGACTGGCCCTCACGGTGTCAGTGTCTCGTTGATGGACACTCAGGTGCTTCAGAAGGATGCATTCCTGGAGGCTGACTCGGCTGAAATGTCTCCACTTCTTTGTAGAGTTAACGCCGAGCAATCAAGGCAGGAGCAATGACAGAGTCAGAATCCACGATCTTGCAGCCCTTGGTGTAGTCACTGATTCATCCTCTGTGCCAGCACCACTGGGTGAAGGGCCTTGGGGGCACAGGGCTGTCATTCACTGTCACCCCACGGGCTACCTGCTGATCACCAGGTGAGGAGGTCCCCAAGAGCAGAGTTGTTGTCAACCTCACTCCCACCAACAGGTCTCATCCAGCATCGGGACAGGCTGACATCCTGCGTCCCCCGAAGTGAAGCAGTGGGAAGGAGTCAGCGTGGCCGGTGGGGTCATCTTGCCCCCAGGTGCTTGACCAGAAGCCCCCATCAGGACACAGTCAAGGGACATTCTGCAAAACTTTGGTTTGGACTGGGGAACGTCCATGCAGTAGGAGGAGTGGGGGCTCTGCCAGCTCGGGGGGGAATGAGACCCGGGAGTCAGATGGGGTGCAGCCCTCCCCTTGACTGGAAGGCAGCAGAGCTCTGGAGGACACCGCGGGGACACCGGGGACACTGGCCTGTGGGCCGGGCGCCAGATCACGTATGGAAGCCACGTTAGCTTTCTGAGCCAGATGGCGGTGTGGCTGTGACGGAGGGGACAGGCTTTCCTTGTAGAAGACGCACCCTAGAGCATCTCGAGGCGAGTGTCATGACGTACCTTCTGATGGTTGAGCAAAAAGAAGGGGTGTGTGTTGCTTGGCGTTTCCAGCGGTTTGTTGCTGCTGTGCTGGCGGTCAGCATGAACGCGGCTCCGATGGCGAGGGTGAGGCTGGGCTCCAGAGTTAAGTGGAGTTTTTGGGCCGAACTAGCTAGACAAATGGTTCATTTACTATAGAATATTTGCAGTTTAAAAACTTTTTTTTTACTTCCCTGTATGACTAGGTCTAACCGTGGGCCCCCGATACTCAGAATGGAGTCTTCACGAGGCCCCTTTATGGGGTCCCCGTGTGCTGGCTTCTTCGGCTCAAGGATCAGAGCTGATCCCTCCACGCGCTGGAAGTCAGTGTTTCGCCTGCAGATTTCAGAATCGCCACATCGGCCCCTGAGATCCTGGTGTCTTCCATCCTCTCTGTGTTTAACTGAAGGCAGAGACGACCAGAGGGGTGGTCTCGGCCCAAATGTGCTGAAATGTGGGAACCTGCAGACCCAGACTCCGGCCTGTGTCAGTCCAGCCCCCGTAGGGGCCAGATGGGTAACTCGGGGGAAGTTGAGTTAACGGGTTATTTGCAAGGCCAGGGTGTGCTCCCCACTGTAGAGGGTAGCATAGCAACAGGAAATGTTCTCGGAACAAGGGAAGGGGGTGGGCTGCGACCTCCTCGGGCTGACGGGGCAGGAGGACACAGCTCCTGAGCGGAGCTGGAGGGGGCGTGGACAGGCCACCAGACAGGCACCGTGCCCGTCGGTGGGCTGGGGCCGACGTGGTGCGACCCCCGGGAACAGTGCTGTCTGGGGCTCACTCTCCTAGTGGATTCAAAAAGAAATCAAACCTGGACCAGATTTATGAAAACAAAGCAAAACCCTTATTAAAATTCAAGGAGGAGGGAGGGTGTAGCTCAAGTGGTAGAGCGCATGCTTAGCACACACGAGGTCCTGGGTTCAGTCCCCAGTGCCCCCTAAAAATAAACAAATAAACTGGGTTACCTCCGCCCGCCCCACCCCGTGCTAAATCAATCAGCTGATCAAGGGACCGGAAAGATTAAGTGAAGTCATTAAAACAGAACAAAACAAAACAACCTCTTTTTATTCTGAAAAAAATTCAAGCATCTGTGAAAACAGAGAGGTGGTCATCTCCAGGTCACAGCGGTTCCCACCCACGGCCGTCTGCGCTTCGTCCGCACACCCGCCCCCTCTCCCCGGCCCCACCAGTTAGTTATTTTGAGGCAAATCTCTGACATCGTTCAGTTTCATCTGTAAATATTTAGTCTCTATTTTTAAAAGATAAAGACGCTTTAAAAGAGACAGAGTAAACGACGTTCTGTGATCGCATCTAAAAAGTAAACTTAGTCGGTGCGATGTCTCATCCCTGTCGACCTGGGTGGGTCGTGTTGGGGCGGCGGGCTCCCCCTGGACGGGGCCTCTGCAGGGCAGACCCAGCCAGGAGGAAGGGCCTCGCTGGCTGCAGGAGGAGTGAGTCACTGGGGACCAGCCGTGCAAACCTGTCTGCTTAAACTGGGAAATCGCGCTTTTCCAGAGTAAAAGTATTTTTAGGGGCAGGGTCGCCCGACAGCCTCACGGTGATTCGGTGAGTCTGGCATCCATTTCTGCCCTGAAACGCGGTGTTTACCAGGCTACGTGCGGCTGAATCCCGGAGTGCAGTCATGGAATCTGAATCCGCTCTGGATTTGCATTCTGCCTGTTGATAGAAGGTTGTCCGTTAAGGCTTACATTTTCCCCATATGTGTTTCTTAAGACTTTGATCTAAGTCGTCATTGTCTGCTTGTGAGCAGATTCATTCATCCCACACATTAAGTGTGTACCTACTGTGTGTCGGGCAGTGACCAGGATGGATAAGAATCAGGCCCTGATGGAGCTTATAACCCAGTGGGAGGTGACCGCCGATCGGACGAACTATTAGAAAATGTGCATGGAGTTGGGGAAGGGGGAGTGATAAAGGTGCTCTGGTTTTAGGGGCTCACGCTCATGGTTGCGATTTTATTGTTGGCTCATATTATAGTCCTAATTTCTGCTAGAAAAATGTTTTCTAGTTTGTCTGGTGGAACTACACACACGATGAATTCACGGACTTCTGCAGAGAAAAGCACGACTTTAAGGGGCTGGGTACCTGGAGTCTCGGGGGAAACGATGCTGAGCTGAGACATCTTAGCTCCCCGGAGTCACGGGCAGAGAGGCCGCCCACCTGGGCCGCCTGCTCGTTCTGTGAGCGCGTGGCCTCTGTCACTGGGGACCATGGCTTTCTGTCTTTGGGTCTAATTTGCCCCTGGTGACATCAAGCCAGTCTTAACTTTCTAACACAGAAGCTGAACCGCAGGCATTCTCAGCGGGAGTGATGCCACCTCTGTGGGGTGAAAATTGGTTTTGGGGACAGAGTCTGAGATGTTACAATGGCTGTGGCTTTGCAAAGTTCCAGAAAGCATGTTTAGGTATGTAAGCAGATTTACTGTATCTCTGTGATACTAAAATTCCATGGGGTGGGTGGGGTATTAGAAAAAAATGTTTCTAAAAAGACTCTTTAAGGGGCGAGAATAAAAAAAAATGTTTGGGAAACGCTAGGCTAGAGTGATGCTTTCTTCTCGGCGTGTTTTGGGTTTGAAAACGCGTGTTTCCTCTTCCACGGGTGCCTTCTAGCTTTGGGCAGGCTCCAGTGAGGGTTCCCCGAGGAAGGATAACCAGATAGGGAGTCGGACGTGTTTTGTGAGTTTCCAGGGGAGCCTCGGGGTTTCGCCCTGGGTGGTGATGCCACGGGCACGAGGAGTGAACGCCTGTGTTTTGCCTCAGACCCGGGTGCTTGGTGGCGTTCCGTAGCGATACCCACTTGCTCTACTGAAGGCAGGGCTGGGGTGTTAAACCTTTATGGCGCTGTTTGTGTAAACATCTCATACTTACCATTCCAGGAATAGTTCCGCGTGCCTCTGGGGGCCTGCTCTTTCTCAGGGACTCGTGTGAGGAGAGCGGGCCGGGTGGGGGGAGGGGGGCTGCTGGACCCCCCAGCTCCGCCCCAAGTCCCCCAGTTTGAGTCTAGGTAGCAGGTAAAACTAGTCGAAGGCGGAGGAAGACGGTGCGCCCAGCTCGCAGGGGCCCTTCAGCTGCTCTGAAGATGGTTCTCTGGGCAGAAACACACAGAGGCGCGGAATCCTCAGTCGGGCTTTGGAGAGCGAACAGGAAGGCGCGCCAAGTCCAGATTAGGCCAGAAACCCGCACATGGCTGGGTGCCCCGAGTGGGGCCGGATGACTCCGAGTCTCAGGCACCCTTGCGGAAGCTGCCTGAAATTCAAACTCCAGCCACACACATGCTGCCCCAGGCCAGGCAGGGCCCGACGGGAGCGAGGCAGGCAGTCACCTAGAGCACGGCATTCTGAGCAGTGCCCAGTCTGGGACTCATTCAAGGGCCGCCTGTGCCAGACCCTGACCGTGAGCACCTCCTTAGATCTTGCCCCCCAGGTTCCTTGCTTGCCTGGCCCTGAGTATCCTTCCAGCCTCATGACTCCAGAAGACAAGTGGCATGTATATCAGTCAGGGTTCTTTTGATTGGGTTGTAAGTGAGAGAAACTCCAGCTCGAGCTATTTTAGGCAGAAGAGGAGTTTACTGGATCATGTAAACTGAAAAGTGCACGGGTAGGGTGGCTTCAGGAGCAGCTTGATCCAGCATCCAGTTACTGTCGCTCAGCTCGATCTCTCAGCTCTTCTGCAATGTGGACTCCCTTCCCAGTCAGTCTGTCCGCTCCTGATTATAAGCCACCACCAAGACCTCATGCTTCAGGGCTGACATATAGCAGAGAGACGTGAGACTCTCTGATCTAGGATTTCTCATCTGAACCTTGTTGCTCCTCCTGGGATCTTCCTGGCTCATGTGCTCATCTCTGAAAACCCCCAGGAGGAATGCAGTGCTCTGATTAATTCAGGCCTGGACAGCAGGGTTTACTCTTGAGTCAAGGAGGGAGTCCCTTCCAAAGCACACGGGCTGGAAGTGGGGAAGGGTGGTCACCTGGAGGGGAGCTGAGGTCCCTTCTTTGGGAGGAGAATGATGGGATCCTGGGTGACAGGACAGCAGGTGTCCCTCACACGACTTCTCCCCACACTGGTTAACAATCAGGGCAAGCGAGGTTCCACCAGGGGAGTCACTTGCCCAAGGCCACACAGCCAGGTATGGGCCTGCGGAGGCTCCGACTCACTGTGTTGGCTTCTCTGCCGTCCCCACTCCACGGGCCACCTCCCCCTCTTCTGCTAGATTATAGGCGCTGTGCGGTCAGTGGTTCCGTCTCACCTTTGGCCCCAGCTTCAAGCCTTAAAGAGAGAGCCACGTCCTGGATGACAGAAATAAAAGGCCAACCCGAGACTTCAGTCTCAAAAATCTGGCTTCGCGTTAATGTTTTTTACTGACGCACAGTCGATTTACAGTATTGTGTCAGTTTCCGGTGTACAGCACAGGGGTTCATTTCTGCGTATTTTAAACCTGAGCCCCAGCGGCACGCCGCCCCTTTGAAAACCCTGATTTGTAACGATGTTCCCTTTGTTTCCAAGGATCGCTGGGGCAGCACATTGCAAAAGCTGCTTGCTGTCTGCCGCCAGCCACCTGATCTCCCTGGAGGTCTCCCCGACGCCCAGGCTCTCCCAGAACCTGTCGGGGTCCCCGCTCGTCACTGTCCATCTCCGGCACCACTTGGTGAGTTGAAGCGAATTCGCCCTCATTTCTGTTCTTCGGTTTGTTTTGCAACGAGGACTGTTCCATCGTCTGTATGATTGTGCAGAGAAACCTAGGTGGGATTGGTGGCGGCCGGAGTGAGCAGTTTTCTCCCCAGCGTGCCTTTTCTCCTGACTATGTTTGAGCTCCCGGGGGAAAGCCACCGGGCGGTGGGGGGGATGGACACAGCACTGACCTCGGGTGCCAGGGCCTCTGAGGGCCGGTGTCGCCCTCAGAGATGCGTGTGTGGCAGCTGTGGGTGCTTCTGACTTACAGCGTGTCCTTTTGGAGGAGGGGGACAAACTGGCCAGTTGTCCCTTACCTTGATGACAGCCATTAGCGAGATGAAGCGCTCTGCTGTCTCTGGAAACGCACATCCGCGCTTACATCCGCGCTTCGAGAGACCGTGTTTGCGCTTTGTGCCCTGGGGGATGAGCCGTTAGCCTTGCTCCCCCAGAGCCAGCGCTCTCTCTGCGTTCGCTTTGTCCTTGTGGGCGGCGGGAACGACAGAGGTACTGGGGACACGGGTGTGCGCCTGTCCTTGAGGAAGTGCGGCTCTTCCTGTGCCAGGATTGTGTCCTGTGTGCGACACGGCGTCGATTCAACGCCCGAAGGCTGTGGCTTTTCAGGAACTCAGGTGCATTTCCGTTGTTTGAAGTAATACAGAGAGGTTTCCCATGGGATTTTTGACCTCATTCCACTTTATACTGTTCCGTCCCATTCCACCCATGCTACCTGGAGACCACCACACTGCCTGCTGCGTGCCAGCTGCTGGGTTTGGGGCCTCTCTTGCCGGTCCGTGTAAGCGCGTTTCATCCCCTCCTGGACGAGACGGCCCTCGGGCTGCTGAGGGAAGCCGGCCAGTTGGGCCGGAGGACCGCTCACTGCAGCCTCTGTGTCGCCCGGCCCGGCCCCTCCTTCCCCACGGTGGCAGGTCCTTTCCTGTCTCCCTGGAAACCCAGCTCTGCCCAGTGGTCCGTATTTGTGCTGCACAGGTCAATGGGTGCCCCCAGATGGCCGTGGCCTCCTGACCTCTTTCATCCTGACCATGTCACCTCCATGTCACCACCTGTCTCATCTCCTCAGGGAAGGATGTCTTCCTCCTCTTCTTCAGAGCTACCCTTTCTTCAGGAACCTTCCCTGCCCTCTGCTCCCCACCCACCCCCGCATGCCCCCCCCACGATCCTTTCCATCCTGCAAAGGTGCCCCATCCACCTGCAGAGAGTCTTGTCCTGAGGATGCCCCACCACCCTACTACCAATCTCTCTCACCTTTTGAAAATCACAAAACATTTAAAATTCTTCATTTGTGTGGGGGAGAGTAGAGCTCAGTGGCAGAGCGCACGCCTCGCGTGCACGAGGTCCTGGGTTCCGTCCCTGGCACCTCCATTAAAGAAAAATGCATAAACAAACAAACCTAATTATCTCCCCCCAACAGCAACAAAATAAATGAAGCTTTCCAACTGTGGTAAAGTACGCACCATCGCAGGAAGTTTACCACGTGAACCGTTTTTAAGCGAACAGGCCCGTGACGCTAAGTGCATTTCGTATTGCTGTGCACCCGTCACCACCACCCCTCTCTAGAACCCTCTTCATCTTAAAAAACGGAAACTCTGTCCCCGTTAAACACTGACCCCCACCCCCTCCCAGCCCCCCCCCCGTCTCCGCGGCTTTGACGGTGCTGGGGACCTCACGTAAGTGAAGTCATGTAGGACTTGTCCTCTTGCGTCTGGCTTGTTCCGCTTGGCATCACGTCCCTGAGGTTCACCCGTGTCGTGACACGTGCTGGAATTTCCCCCTTTCTAAGGCTGAATAATATTCTGCTGTGCGGATGGACCACACTGTTTATCCGTGCGTCCATCGATGGATGCTTGGGTTGCTCCCAGCCCTTGGCTCTTGTGAGTGATGCTGCCGTGAACGTGGGTGGACGAGCACCTCTGCGAGACCCTGCTTTCAGTCCCCGTGGGTGTGCGCGCAGGAGGGGCGGCGCCAGATCCCACGTTCGGGGGACCTTGTGGGACGTGCACCTCCCGCTTCTCTTCTTCGAACTATTCAAAGTCGATTTGCACCATCTCTGCTTTCTATACCCATTTTCAAGCTGCACAGAATGATCTCAGAAGTCTGCAGAGACCTCTGCTCACCTGGGCTCCGTCAGGCCGGCGCCCCCGAGGCCCCGAGGTCCCCACCCTGACCCGGCCTGCGCGGGCGCCGCCCTGACTCTGACGCCGGCCCATCTCTGCCGCACCGCCTGCTCTAACTCCTGAGACAGGTGTTGCTTCGGTCCCTCTGTGTAACGCTCACATCTCTGAGTTCACGGACTTGCTGTGGTTTCGGCCGTTACCGCCGTGCACACGTCCCTGATGACACGAAGCCCACAGCTTCCCTTGGCCCCGCCCGGCAGCTCCTGCTGGCCGGCGGGCTTCTCGGCTCCAGGCGCGCAGCGTGGGCACCTGGCCCCGGAGCGCGCGTCCTCAGGTCCGGTGCTTCTGTCGCAGCGCCGTCTGCCTCTCGGCTCCGGGTCTGGGACCTTGGCGCCCTCCTGGGTCCTGGCCGCTGCCCTCCACGCAGGCCCGGGGTGTCCCTCCCACGTGCCCTCCCTCCGGCTGCCTGCCCCCTGGTTCAGAGTCTCGTTGCTGATTCGGTCCTGCCTGAGCTAGGCGCCTCCGGACGGTTGTCCCTGCTTCACTCCCGCCAAGTTCCCAGGCTTATCCTCCAGAAACACACACCAGATGGTGTTACTCACCTATTTAAAATCAATCAGTGACTCAAGTTTCCCTGAAGAAACTGGGCCTCACAGTCAGGTCTCCAGCGGACCTTTCCCAGCCTGACTTTCCATGTGAACCTTTGTCCAGCAGAACGGAAACACTCACTCTCCTTTGAAGTCCAGGCCCAGTCGGCCTCTCCGTCTTTCTGTGCGCCCCTCCCTTCGTCTGGAATCCCTCCTCCCATGTCTCTGGGATCCGGCCCCACCCATGACAAGGTCGCTGGAGTCGCTCCCAGCTCCTCCGCCAAGCCCTCTCTGATCTCCCGGGGAAGAGCCGTTCTTCCCTCCATGGTGTCCCTGCACTGCATCGGTCCATGCCCGAGGACCGTTACTTCTGCAAGTCCGCTGTCTCTTCAAGCAGCCGGGTCTTTCTGGAGAAGCCGCCCTGTTCCCCGTCTGGAGTCACCTCTTCCTTCCATAATGCCCCACATTGGGCTTTGGCTCCGGCAGCGGCTCAGCGAATGTTCGTGCTCAGAGCAGGCAGCCTCCTCCTGGAGCTGTGTTGTTATCTGTGCGTCTTTGTGTGGAGAGAATGCTCGTCCTCGGGGCTCTTCCCCCACTGCCCCCGCGAGGACGCAGCCAGCTCGACGAGAATGAGCGCGGCGGGCTCAGCCTGTGTTGGAAATTGGGTCCTGCCATGACGCAGAGGCCGCTTTAGTGCCTCCAGTGCTGGGAGTTTGTAATGTGGCGTTGAGATATTGCAAGTCTGTAATCAAGAGCGCATGAAAGCAGAGAAGGCTTGCTTTAAAGACTCTGGCAGCGACATGCATTTGAGGTTGAAGTTGCCCCAGTGAAGGGGGGCTGTGGGGCACAGCAGATGTCGGGGGCCAGCTGTGCTGGGGCTGTGGGGTGCTGAGAGCAGGCGGGCTGGGGACCAAGTCCCAACCCCGGACAGGAGGCTGAGCAGGAAGGGGAGGGAGGAACAGCCTGGGGAGGTGCTGAGAACACAGCCTCGTGCTGGGATTTCCTGGTGTCCAGACACCCCGTGAGTTCACATGCGCATGGGCATGTCCATGCACGTGCGCGCACACACACACCCCCAGTAGACATGGAGACACACTAATACAGGCGCACAGCCGGACCCAGCACGCCGGAGAGAGAGTGGTAGGAGGGATGGCTCACGAGTTGTGGGCCTGTCCTGGGCCAGAGGGTGCCAGGGAAGGGGGTGTATTTCCAGGGTCACCTGTGTGGGTTTGTGCACAGTGACAACCCCGCGCACAGACACATTCACACATTCCAGCACCCAGGCTTCCTCCTGCGTCTGGAAGGCGCCCACGTGCTCGTGGACAAGTGCTCCTCGGGGTCTGTAACCTTCTCAGAGCACAAACAGGCACACGCACGCACACGCGTCGCTGGACCCAGAACAGACACACACACACACACGCAAGTGCACACCTGTGCCCACAGCTCCCACACCCCCGTCCTTGTTAGATCGGGTCGGCGTGAGCCTGGAAATTGAAGAGTGGCCATGATTTTGTTTCGTTCATCACAGTTTTTTCACCCCCCTGCCAGCCCCTTTCCAAGTGGGGCCGGCTCCACCCTCAGGAGGGCCCCCCACCCCCAGGACCTCACAGTCTGCCTGCTCTCCCACCCATGCAGCCCCTTCACCTTCCCCCTCCGTCCAAGCAGGGCTGCCCCACATTCTGATGGCACCGAACTCTCACCCTCACGGCTCCCAGCAAGGCAGGGAGGCCGTCAACTGAGATCCCCCTCTACCCCCGATGTGAGATTGCAGTCCTGCTCCTGCTGTTTGCGCGTCTCCGAGGGGCTCTGGTCCCGGTCACGTGCCGCCACACGCCCGCTGCGGAGCACCCTCCCCCAGAGTTTTCCCAAAGGGACTTTTCATCCAACAAGACAAAACCTCACAGGACGCCGGGGTCAGCGCGCCCTGCCAGGGGGCTCCCCCTCCGCCCGTTTCTTTCGGGATGCTCTGCCATCGATTTATTTCATGCCACAAAGAGCCCTGCTGTGAAAGTTTTTCACAATTTTCTTAGGAAACCAACTCAAGTCAGTTGCTGCTGCAAACAAATGAACAAAGCAGAATCCACTGCCCTGCTCTCGAGCGGCTTTGCTTCGAGACCCCGGTGTTTGCAGCAGTGCGGCGTGGGCCGGCGGGTGGGGACCGGGCAAGTTACCATGCTCTCCCTTCGTGAGTTACAGCGTCTTGCGGGGGAGATGCCGTGAAACTGCACTGCTGTCCTTCATCCCTTTACTTTCTCCGTGAATTTTAGCTTCCGTGGGTGGTGGTTTCCTGCAGAAATCATTACTGTAGTGTGTGCATAATGGTGATTTCTGTGTCCGTTGTTCCTTCTGCATTTATTAACTGCAACACTAATATAAGGACAAAGCGTCATTCATGCGTTCAATTATTTATTTACATCAGCGTAACTCCTTGAATATTTCTTCCCTAGATTATAATCCAACAACAATCATTGTCTATTTTGTTGCTCAAATACCCCCAGCTGTGACCATCGGGAGCTTTTTTCCAGTTGGCTTTTCTGTGTCCTTTTGATGTGCCTTCCTCGTTTTTCAGTCTTTTCATACTTTCTGGCATTAAAGCCATTCTAGGCTCATGGAATCCACCCTTCTCCAAGAAGCCCCAGGCCATTTTATTGGAGAGCGGTGTTTAGACACCAAGATCTGGGTGCCAGGTGTGCTCATTTCTGCTGGGGTGTCGTTGCTTCCTGATCCCCTGAGCAGACGGAGCTGGGAAGTTACGTATGTGCTTATACAAGCAAACACATGCACTTACCTGTGTCTGTCCATCCGTAGGTACGTATGTCAAAAAGCATGGATTCATTCTGATAACTCTTTCCGATCTAAGAGCACAGAACTCACTCGCGTCTTTCCTCACATCCTTCATCCTCCAGACCTGCCTCTCATTGCTCTTGGTGTTTGTTTCTTATTCGTTTAAGTGCATTGCACACAGCAGATGCAGGGTTGCTCACCGTACCCCTGTGGGAAACAACTGTGCTAACTAGAGAACAGCATTTGTTCGAGTTCTCTTGGATGTTGGCTTATGTGTGACGGCTGAAATTCTGTTTCACAAACGTGCCTAAGTCGGTTCCTTTCTTTCCTGCTCCCAGAGAGGTTGCATCCTTTATGGTGCAGTGAGATTCATTGGTGCTTGTCTGTATCCCCTCCCTGGTCCGTTTCAATTGCTGATTCGTTGGGGGCGGGATGCATGTGGTCAGATCTGTGCAAGCAGGTGCACTCAGCGGAGGGCCCCCCGCCCCGTCCCATCCTCTGTTCCTTCTGCTCCACCCCCACCCACGCACTCTAGGTAAGCCGTTCTCTTGGTTTCTGGTTGGTCCTTTCTGTGTTTTGTTTGTGTTGAATGAATAGGCATGTGTACATTTTCTTCCATCTCTGTCTTTTCCCCCCAGAGGGAAGTGGGCTGCAGAAAATCTTTTGAACTTTGCAATTTTTTGCTTCACAGTATATCCTGCTCATCACTCTAAACCAGTTCATGGAGATCATCTCTTTTTTTTCCTGCACAGTGCTCTGCTGTGTGGCTTTCTTCGGCTATCATGGCGTTGGGCATTTGTGTTGTTTCCAATATTTTGCAAGCAATTTGTTGGAGTGAATGACCTTGTGCATCTGCGTTTTCCTGCTGTGAGAGGTACAGCCTCCAGGCCGGGTTCTCCAGAAAGCGTGTGTCTCCTTGCAGATGCCTCCCTACCCGGGATCCTCCCTCCCTCCCTTGTCTTGCCCTCTGGCTGTTCAGGGTCAGCGGAGGTGCAAACAGCAGAGAGGATGGGAAGAGCTCAGCCCCTACACGTGAGGTCACTCTGAGAATGGACGCTTTCAGCCGGTTCCTCCCCTGGGCCTCTCCTGCGATCCATGCGTGCACACGCACGTGTGTTTAATTCGTTTCTGAAGATGCAGCCTTACGAGCTGTCGAGCACAGACAACAGAATGGATCTCCCAGATGAGATGTCTTGCATGGTGATCATCCACAGGGCCTAGATGAATAGCGATTTGGGGAGCAGCAGAGCCTAGAATAATGCCCCCCCCCGACTGACGGAGAGGCTCTGGAAGGGGTGGGCAGGCGGCAGGTGCCGCCGGGCCACTGGGCTGCCAGGGCCGACCCGTGTGACCTGGTCCTGGCTCCGGGGAGGCGGAGGGTGGCTTCGAGTGGTGTTGAAAGCCACTGGGCTTCAGGTGTAGCTGGAGAGGCAGCACCAGGTGGAAATCGAGTGTCACTACGCTGTTGGCAAAAACAATTTTCTTCTTTAAGGACACCAGCCTTCCAGACTCAAGATGCTGAGGAGAGAGGTTTGGATGAGTGTCTCTTTGTTCTGTGAGCCTCTGGGCAGGGGCTCCCTGGGACACTTTCACTGCTCCTTGACACCTTCTCGTCACAGGAGTGCCTTGATAGACCGGGGACAGCAAGGGAGGGGAGGTGAGGGGAGGCGGGAGGACGGGGGTGGGGGGGCAGTCCTCTGAAAACGCCCCTCCTCCTCCCGCAGCAGCTGGCGTGCCGGCTTCTGCTGGCCTGGCTGCTGCTGCTGGGTGTTTTGCATAAGTTTAGATTTTTTTTCCTTCTATGAAATCAGAAAGATGCCGGTTTGGAAACCAGAGAAAGAGAAAGGTTGGATTCAAATGCAGTGCCTGTTTTAATGGTCAGTTACTGAAGTTATTTTTAAAGAAGCAAGTTTCTGAGCGAAGTCTGTCATCCCGAGGAGAGGCGGGGAGGAATGCCGATCACACAGCAGAGGACGCTAATTGCGGCTTCTCGCAGCCAGGCGTTCTCCGGGGCCTTGGAGGTTTTGCTTTTGAAGGTTGCTTTTACATTTCTGAGGATGGTTTTGGAGGCTTTTTTGGGTTTCAGTGATTTGTCCGATGGGAACCGTTTCTCATGGAGGCCCGTGCCAGCGGGCAGCGTGGGGGCGAGCGGGGCTCAGGAGGGGCGTGGAGGCTGGCAGGCTGTCCCTGTCACCGATGGACACATGGCAAGGCGCCGCCGATCTTTATCCCTGGGTGGGGGCGGGGGGGCAAGACTGATGGGCTGCTTCTCCTGGCCTGGAGCGGGGGCTCCGTGGGGTCTCCCCGGGGCCGTGGTCTCAGGCCCGTCCACAGGCCTTCGTGGGGGAGCTGCAAGGAGGGTTAGCTAAATCCGGGATGAGGGTGGCCCACTGAGGCACAGTGCCCGTGTTTCTGGGCCATGTGGCCACATTGTTCCGTCCATGTCTGAGTCCAGCAAGTCCCATCCGTTACATCAGATGGTCGGCCGGCAGAGGGCAAGTCGGAGCAGGATGCTCAGACCCCAGCCTGGCCTCTGACCCCAGAGCCTGGAACATGCACTGAGGGCAGACAGAGAGGCCGGAGTAGCCGCAGGCCTGCCCGGGGGCCCCGCCGCCACCTTGGGCCTGTCCCCAGGCCGTCCAGGGGCTGACTGGTCTCATTAAGCTTCCCCTCTGAGCCCGACAGATTTCTTCTCCCAAAGTGCCGATTTTAGTGTCTTGTGGGCACCTGTGTCTCATCAGCTAGGACGTTTGCATAAACCTTGGGGAGTGGGCTCCAGGAGGCTCCTGCGTGACCCTGAGCCTCGGGCATTGAAGTCCCCACTAGACAGAAGGACGACTCCTTTCCTCTGGGCCCTGGGCCTCCCAGCTGAGATGGTCCTGGCTTCTGTGTTGGTGAAATTCCCCAGGCAGGGCTTCTCAGCCGCGACACTACTGCTGTGCGGCGTCCAAATACATTTCTGAATGGTGCCAGGGGCCGCTGGAGACGCCCTGCGGAGCACCGCCGGTGCGTGTTCCGGCAGCAGCGGCCGCTGGGCCATTCTCGTCGCTGAGTGATGGTCCCTCCAATTTATTTACCCGTGATTTGGTGGTTTCTCATTTTGGACTATTAAAAACAGTCACTTTTCTCTGCTTGCTAAATTGTAATTTTTTAAAATAATTTTTTCCATCCTTTTTTTTTTTGATGGAGGGGGGAGGTAATTAGGTTTACTTATTTATTTATTTGTTTTTGGAAGAGGTAGTGGGAGTTGAATCCAGAACCTCATGCATGCCAGGCATGTGCTTTACCACTTGAGCTGCACCCCCCTCAGTTAAATTGTAATATTCAGGACTAGACTTAAGAGAGGTGCAAGCAAGTGGGTTGATGTTGCTGAGAGGCGTGAGCCCTCCTGGCGGGGGTTGTGCTTTGCCGCCGTTATTTCTCTAGGATTTGCTGTGCATGAGAAAACAGTTTTATTTTGAGTGGGAAAAAAAACAGTTTGCTATGCCTCCCGTGGCCATTCATTGGCGCTAGGGACCTGGGATGCTCCTGGTCCGCAGACTGCCTCGTAAACCCTGGTTCCCACATACGGCGATTTAAAAAAATACACGTGTGCGCACACACACGTAGATGTGTGCATGGAGACACACCGACACACACATGCACACACATGCAGACACACACAAGTGCGCGCACACGTAGCCGAGTGTCATTTGAAGCCCCGCCATCCAGAGGCCACCACCGTGAACACGTGAACGAGCTTCCTGCGGGAGCTTCTGGAGGGAAACGTGTGTGCTCCGCAGCTTCCCGTCAGCGGGGCTGAGCGATCCATGCTGCAGCTTCCTTTCTCATTTAGCTTGTCTGTGTTTTCATGCCAGTAACTATAAAATACAGAATCATATTCGTGGCTGCGTAACGGCCTGTTTATTTACCGTCCTTCTGTTGTACATTTAGTTTGTTCCCTGTTTTCATGACTATAAACGACGCTGTAATGAGCCTGCTGTGTTCTTGTTCAGTTTTTGCTGTAGGATAACGTCTTCGAAGTAGGATCGCTCAGTTAAAAGTCCATGTTTTATTCTTCTCCTTTTAAAATTCATTTTGCGTGTTTAAGCTCGATCTCCATCTCCTTACCAGGGGAGGAAGTGGTCTCATGGAAGCAAAATGTTAGAGCTAGAGGCACAAAATAGATAAACAACAAGGACCTGCTGTAGAGCACAGGGAACTGTATTCAATTTCTTGTAATGAGTCATAATGGAAAAGAAACTGGAAGTACACCTATGTATGTATACATGTGTACAATCCCTTTGCTGCACACCTAAAACTAACCTTGCAAATCGACTACACGTCAATAAAAAAATAAGAATAAAAAAATGTTAGAGCCAGGAGCTCACAGTATTCTGAGCAAACGTCTCCTTTCCTCCCAGTTTTAAAAGTAGGCGTGCTCTTCAAGTGTAGGGTACTTACAGAGAAGCACACACGTAAGCGTGTGCCGTATGGCACTTTCACGGAGTGAACGCACCCGTGACATCACCTCCCCGCCAGCAGGAAACAGCGCGTGCCCAGCATGGCAGAGCGCCCCTCCCGGACACTGCCCGTCAGTCGGTCTGGGGCACAGCAGACAGTGCGTCTTGGATGTGCCGTTTGGTGACTGAATACAGGCACTTCTGTTTGTTATAAGCCCGGGAGAGGAACTGCAAGCTCGTGGGGCTGGCACGTGTTTACTGAATCGGCAACGCCAGGCGATTCCCCCCGAAGGGGATGCTGGTGCACCCCGTCGTTCGTGTGCGGCCGTTCCAGCTGCCAGCACGTGGCCTTGTCTACCATCTCCAGGCTCGCTTTTCTGGAGGCTTACGCTGTCTCGTTCTGGTTTTTATTTCCTTTCCCTTAAAGACCAAGCTGTCTGCATGCTTGTTGACTGTTCTGGTGGTGCGTTTTGGTCCGTGTTATCCGAGTCTGTGCCCATTTTTCTGCTGGGATGCCATCCTTTTTCCTCCTTATTGACTTTCAGGCGTCCTTGCGAGATTCTGGGGTGAGTCCGTTGTCGGGTCTGAACTGCAGGTGTCTTTTCTGACTGGGTCTTGCCTTTTTACTCTTGGGGTGTCTCCCGAGGAATGGGAGTTTTACATTTTAACTCGCTCTGCCTGATTCAGCCCTTCTTCTGCGCTTCGTGCTGTTGTGTCCTGGTCAAGGAATGTCGCCTGCCCGAGGTCACGAAGATGGTCTCCCTGAAAGCTCCATTGTTCTCTCTCTCACGTTTGGACCAAGTCCTTCTGTAACAGTTTCTGTGTGTGCTGTGAAGCAGAGGGCAGGATTTATTTACTTTTCCCAGGTGAATATCGCATTTACCGTGGGCTGTTGGTTGAAGCGATAAGCCTCCCTTTTTACACTGCTGTGCCGCCTTTGTCATCAGCCAATTCGCTGCTCACGTGTGGGGCTGTTTCTGGACTCTGCTCCTGTTTGTTTATTCCGGCGCCAATACCTCGCTCTCCTGCTGACTGCTGCAGGTTTCCAACAGGTCCGGAGAGGGGCTCAAGCCCTCCAGCTTGGTTCTACCAGGTTACCCGGACTATTTTTGGTGAGATACACATCTTAACATTTGATACACATTGACACACATTTGCTACACAAAGTACTTTTTTGGAAAGCTTGTAACAACGTGTACTGTCCCTGAAGAGGCACCAGCTTCCCCCCATCATTGCAAACTCTGATGGCAAGACGTCCCCTCGTGCTGTTACTGTGGCTTTTTCTTTGCATTTCTTTGATGATTACTGCGGCCAGACGTCTTGTCCCACGGGAATCGGCCACTTGCATTTTTGTTGCTCCTATTATGTTTGTTTCCTCATTGACTTCTAAGCGCTGTCTGCCTAGTATGGTGTTAACTCATGGCCTGATGTCTCAACCTACCACGCTTACTTTTCATTTTGACTGTTTTGATCATGAGCAAGTTAAAAATGTTTATATCATCAAATGTATCCACTGTTTTCTGCAGAAGAAGGGTGTGTTAGTTTCCAATTGCTGCTGTAACAAATCACCACAGAGTGGTTTAAAACAACACAACTTTACGATCTTGCAGCTCTGGAGGTCAGACCTCCAACATCAGTCTCCTTGGGCTAAAATCAAGGTGCCAGCAGGTCTCCGTTCCTTCTGGAAGCCCCAGAAGAGACTCTGTCTCCTTGCAGCTTCACCTTTAATCTCTACTTCCATCTTCATGTGTCCTTCTCTGTCTCTGACCCTCCCGCCTCCCCCTCCCACATCAGACCCTTGCAGATCATCCAGGATAATCTCCTATCTCAAGAGCTTCAACGTAACCCCACCTGCAAAGCCCCTTTTGCAGTGTAAAGTAACATTTGCAGGTTCTTGGGACGAGGATGTGGTCTCTTTTGGCTGGGCGCGTTGCTCCCTTTACCGCGGAAGGCAGTTTAGGGGTCTGCAGAAAGCACCTTCCGGATCAGCACCAGTGAAGCCCTCCAGGAAGGCAGCGGTTTCTGAGCGTGGACAGCCACCACTGTGGGATGGGCAGACTTTTCTAAACCATAAGACTGGACCTTTCCCTCTGATGGATGTGATGGGACACAGAGGCAGATAAATGCTCGCTGCGCCTTACTCCTCCCCCAGCAGAGAAGCCCGGTCAGCTGTGTGGCAGGGCCGGGACGCGGGATGTCAGCATGTGTCCTTAGGAACAGTGGTCTGCCCGCTTCCATGGAACCAAGAAAGTGCTCTCCCAGGCTTTGTGGCCACGTGTGAATGCCAGATAATTCAGCGTGTGGCACCCCCAGTGTGTCCCAGTGACACGGAGAAGAAACAGAAGACCACTAATCTAACACTCGTGTCAAAGCCCATCTCTTAAGCAGCCCGTTTGCTGAACACAGAGCATCTCTTGTCTGCAAGGGAAACCGGGGAGCCGGTTCAGCCGACTCTGTGGTCCTGGGGTGACCGTGGGCACCGGGCACCTCTCATCACACAGTGTGTCTTAACCACACAGCCATCCTCCTGTGGGGCTTCCGGATTCCACATGGGCAGAGGAGACACCGCTTCTCACTCTGCACTTTTGAAATCGCTCCACGGACACCCTGGGAATGGGAATGCGGGCCGGGCAAAGCCTCGGTCCCCACTGTCTGCAGCTCCTGTTAAACGCGGGTAGGGAGGGCCTCGGGCTGCCCAGCCGCCTGTTTGAACTCTCTGCCTTTTTTTTTCAATGGCTTTTCTTCCAAGAATACTGAGATGCAGTGTCATGGGCTAGCTTGTGTCTTTCCAGCCCTTTAACCTCATCTGCCCACCTCCCTCCCCATAGTGCCGCTGGGCAGAGGCCTCTGAGAGCAGAACCAGCTCTGGTGGACGATGTTCGGGGCTGCAGGTGTTCGCCCAGCTCAGCTAAACTCTGGACTAACATCCGACCCCTGCCTTCAGGGGTGCTTCTAAGCGCCACTTCCTTTCTCTGCCATTGCCCTTTGCGGGACCAGCAGGACCCACCGCAGTCCCAGAGCCCCGGAGCGCTGCAGCTCGTGGAGGGGGACGGGGCTGCCCACGCCCTGTCTCCTCCGAGACCTCGGGCTCCTTAGGCAAAACAGCCTAGCTTCCTCCCAGGGACCAGCGCTGCATGCCAGACGGTGGGGGGTGGGGGCTCTTGCCGCCACTCAAAAAACACCCCAAGATGTTGTCACCCCCACCTCCCACATCCGGGGTGTCTGCCCGCCTCGTCGGTGTGAAAGCAGGCGGAGCTGTTCAGGTGACTGGCCTGTGAGTTGCCTTTGAAATGACCCCAGACTGGCCCCTTGCCTGGTTCAAATTTCCACATGTGGCCCCGGGATTCCTATGCCTTTGACCCCCAGAGAGAGGAGGTGACATTTCTGTCCAGATGCAGCCCCCAGCTCTTCAGACAGAGACCACGAGGGCTCTCCCGGAGGAATCACAGCCTCTCCCCAGCAGGATGCGCAGCAGCCCCGCCCCCATCAAGGCCCCGCCTCGTGGAAGCCCCGCCCCAGCAAGGCCCCGCCCCGTGGAAGCCCCGTCCCAGCAAGGCCCCGCCCCGTGGAAGCCCCGCCCCAGCAAGGCCCCGCCCCCACGGAAGCCCCGCCCCCGCCGGGGGCCTGGTGGAACTCGCCAGCTGGCTGGTCTTCAAAGGGCATCTCGCCAACCCACCCGTCACTGTTCAAGTTGCCACCCTCCCCGGGGACGAGCCACCTGATGGATCCCAACACTCGCTCTGCGAGTTCAGCCTTGTGGTGGGCGTCACGGCTCAGTGCGGGTCCCTGAAAACATGCTGGGTGGTTCCGTGGCAGCGTCCGGCCGTCACTCTGTGGCCCTGGCGGTGAGGGCCGGCGGCTGCGGCCAGGCGGCCGGGGGGGCGCGCGGAGCCCCCGCCTCGAGCCCCGGGCTCCCCTGCGGCGGCGTGTGGCTCGGCCCCCGCCCTCCCGGCCTCCGCCCCGTCCCAGCCGGGGGCGCTGCTGGGGAAGCCCCGGGACCGCCTCGGCGGCCCCTTGGTCAGTCCGGTTCCCCCCCCACCGCGAGCCGGGCGAAGCTCCCGGCGGGCCTGCGGCTTCCGCGGACGCGCGAGGAGACCGGCCCGCGTCCGGCGCGCCCCGCCGCGCGGGAGCCGGCTCGCGGTGCTGCTTCTGCCCTGCCGGGCGGCGCTGTTGGCGGGCCCCGTCTGCTCGTCCGGATGGGGTGCGGCCGTGGTTCTGCGCGGCGGGGGTGGGGCGGGCTGGGGTGGGGTCGGAGGGAGCCGCGGCTTCCGAAGCCGGCCGTGCGCGCTGGTGCGTAGGCGCTCATTCATTCACTGGACAAACACTGGTTGAGCGCTGCGCCCGTGCTCTGCGTTGTCGCGGGCTCCGGGGACGCAGACGTGTCCACATGTGGTGTTCTCTTCCCGTGCTGCGCTGGGCTGTTGGTTTTTTCTCTTCTGAGATTGGCTTGGACACATGGCATCCTTATTCTTGGCGGCGCTGGGAGCGTGTGTGGTGATGAGGGCGTCTAGACGGGCACCTCTTTGATGGGAAAGTGAGTGTGAGTCCCTCTCATCCAGCTCCCGGGAGTCGGGGTGATGGGCTGGAGGCCAGCGGTGGGGAGGACGGCCTGTGGGCTGGGGGGACATAGGAGAGGCAAGGGACGTGGTCCTCGCCAGGGGCCAGCACAGCTGCGTTGTTCACTGGGGCTGCTCGCACAGCTGCTGCGTCCACTGGGGAAAGACGGCTGAGTCATGGTGGGGCCTCGGTGAAGAGGCGGAGGGCTGGGGACACACACGGTGTCACATGGCGCCGAAGAAAGTTCCAGGCGAGCTGATGATCTGGGGTGTTAGTGTCTGAGCATTTGCTTGGTGCTCTTAGCAGGACAGAGCCCGCCCTCTGCTGGCCCCACCACGTGGATGAGAAAAGACCAGCCTGCTGGCTGGGTTTCCAGCTCACGTCCCAAATCCATTCATGTCCCATCTCCACTGTCCCCACCCAAGATCGTCCCCCCTCGTCTGAGCCCCAGGGATAGTCTCCCAACAGCTCTTCCGCTGCTGGACTTGCCCCACCGCCCACGTGTCCAGAGCGAGGCAATCGGCCCTCCACGTCTATGGGTTCAATCAATCTGGCTCAAAAATATTAGCAGAACAAATTCCAGAAAGTTCTGAAAAGCAAAACTTACATTTGTTGGGTGCTGGCAACCGTCTACCTAGCACCTGCGTTGAATTTACAACTAATTTCATAGCATTTCCCTTGCAGTGGGCGTTATAAGGGATCTGGAGGTGACTTTGTGTACATGGGAGTCGGTAGGTTATATGCAAATACGAAGCCATTTTACGTAAGGGGCTTGAATGTCTTCGGATTTTGCTATCTGAGGGTGGGGGGATGGTCCTGGAACCAGTCCCCTGTGGATACCGAGGGATGACTGCATTCGAAACATCCGTCAAATCGAGTGACTCTTGTGCTTGAAACCCTGTTCTGCCTTCCCTGTGTTCTGAGTCAGATCTAAGTCTACTAAGCCCCGCCGTTTTCTCTCAGCCCTGTTCTGTGCTGCACTCCTCTTCCCTCTCTGCCTCTGCCCCGGGGCCTTTGCACCTGCTGCATCTGCTGCAGCTCAGACCAGCTGCAGTGTCGCTCTCCGAGGGGTCTTCCCTGACCCGGGGGGCGGGGTCACCATCGTGCCCTGTTCCCTCGTGGCACTAACACTCAGCATGTCGCCACTTGACGAGTGTTTGTCTTTCCCCCAAGCTGTGCACTTGGTGTGTTCTTGCTCGTCACACTGTGGGCAGCAGATGGCACACAGCAGGGTCTTTTGACAAGGACACTGAGCTTGGAAAAGTGAAATGACCTTCTCTGAATTACCCAGCTGGGGAGTGATGGCGACAGGTATTGGTTCCAGGTCTGAGAGACACGAAAGCCCTGTGTTCAGACGCAGCCGGTGCTCTCTGGGGGATAAATGCCGGCTTCGGTTGGCATCTTCAGACGTGTTCTGTGTTTCATGCCAGGGAAGAACAAAGCACTGCTCAAGACTTAGCTTTTCTGCATTTAGTTGTCGGTGTGATGTTGGTAGCTGGTCCCCAAACATGATGTTTCCTTGATTGTTTTAAGGTTTGAAATAGAAACACTGCAACGTCAGTCACTTGACTGGTGTGATGCTGTTGTCATGTTTTTTTTTAAGAAGCTACACAGTAACAATGTAAATGGAGGTCAAAATACAAGAAGAAAGATGTTCCCGTCTTCCTAGATACAGTCCTATTCACGCCTCGCACACATGCGTGCATTTTATACAGCAGGAGCCGCCACGTAGATGAAGGCTTTCTTCTCCCAGTTAATTATTTTCCATCTGTCTGTCAAAGGCAAATGATTGCTTGGAGATTTATTCACATTAAAACGAGTAGAGAGAAAAATTAAGTGCTCTTAATTCTTTCTTGTTTATCTGCTTTAAAAAAAACAAGCAAAGCTTTAAAAACAAGCCAGTGTTGGGGAGACATGACCCTGCTTCTGTCTGCAGTCTGCTCGCCCGGGCGCCTGTCTGCAGGTGCTCGCCATCCGGGGCGCGCTCCCGCGGCGGCCGGGGGCTCGGCGACCCGCACCTGGGCGGACCCTCCCTCCCTGCGGACCAGGCAGGTCTGGGCGCAGCCTGGGCGGCCGCGCAGCCAGACCACGTAGCCTGGAGCTCTTCCGACTTCCCTGTGCTTCTCTGTTGCGGGGTCTTGCTCTTTTATTCGGTATTTCAGAGCAGGGGCCATGTCTGATGGAGAACGCATGTATTTTCTAAACTAGACTTGACAAATCTTCCAGTTTTCGAGAGAATCCATAATTCGTTTAATATGAAAATTGTCCAGATTTTTGGAACACGGTTCAGGCCTCACACAACATGCCTGGATATGAGGACCAGCTCCACAACTGTGGCTCCCTCCGGGTGCTCCCAGTGCTCCCATCTCCCCCGTCCTCCTCCCGTCGCCATGATCATGACAGCCAGCGTGGCTCCCAGCTCTGAGCGCTTCAGGGTGCCAGGGGCTGGCTGGAGCACCTGCCCTGAGTGCATGAGTCCTGACTGCCCCCCAGACAGTCCAGCTGGGGGCACATCCTCTTTCCTTCCCTACCGGGGCAGAGGACAGAGGGGCTGGTACTGGGGTCCCAGGACAGGTATGATACACTAATGCCTCCAGGGGCCAGCCCCAAAGTGGCCCAGTGGTGAGACTCTTGGGCACTCTCCCTGCCCCCACCCCGTGAGACCTGCTCCCACCTGTGACTCTAAACCCCGGCCAGGAGGCACTGATGGTTCCCATGACCCCCCACTGCCCACTCCCGCTCCTGGACACTGGGTGAAGAGATGGGCAGGGACCCTGTGCACCCCAACCCTGGCCGCCGGGATGGAGGCCCAGACAACTGGGTCGGAGCTTGGCCCCGACAGGAGGTGCGGCAGAGCAGAGGGGTGTCCCACATCCGTGTGACGTGGCAGTGGCCAGCACCGCCTCTAAGCCATCACGGACAGACGGCTTCCTTCTGCCAGGTCAGGGGTGGGAATTCCAGTCTGAGCTGCAGCCTTTCCAGACAGAAGTCTGACCAACTGCATCAGCAGGAGGGGCCTTTCCCCCTCGTTCGGGGGCTCCGGGCGCAGCAGTGGTGCGGTAAGAGCCCCACCACGGTGCTTCGTGGAAGGTGGTGAATCAGTGGGAGGAGGTTCGGCTTCGAGGAAAATGACGTCATTATCGTCAACCACTGCCCCCAGAGCCCCCAAAGGTCTCCCCAAAAGCCCCCGAAGCCCCAAAAGACAGTAGCTTGAACAGCGGGCTGGCTCTGTCTCTGGGGGGGGTGGACAGTCCCCAGTCTTGCAGTGTGGGGCCCCGGGGACCAGCGCTTACAGGATCTGGACCCTGTTCTCCAAGCCCAGGGTGGTGCCCCGCTTGTCACCCCCACACCACACACCACCGGGGGCGGGCCGTGGGGCTGGGGGCTCTGGTCCGTGTGCCCACCGACACCCCACTGCTCAGAGTCTAGTCACATGGCAGCTGCAGCTTCCAGGCTGGGAAGCACGGGCTCTGCTGGCGGCCAGCCGGAGGCCCGTTCCCTGGCACGAGGGAGAACAGATGTCCGTCTGCCACAGACCTCTGTCCTGCTCCCCTCCCCCCGGGAGCTGAGGGCTCTGCGTCCTGCTTGCTGTGTGGGAGGCTGCAGGGTCAGCCCCAGGCCAGCAGGCTTTCTGAAACTGAGCGGGCAGGGGGGCCGGGTCATCTCCGAGCTTCCCCCTCCCCGGCGAGGGCGTCTCCCAAGCCTTCCTGCAGCTGCCGGAGGGCGCTGGCGTCACGGGGGCTGGAGGCGGCCACGCATCCTCCAGGCTCGGGAGGTGCTGCTGCAGCCCTGCTGCAGCCCAGATGTGCGTGGGGCTGGCCGACCGTCCCGGGTTCAAACCCGAGGCCTCCGGGAAGCCCTGGGGCGTGGGAGTTTCGGGTGATTGAGGGCTCCTTGGCCTTGCAGGGTGGAGGGCGTTCCAGGCGCCTCCCAGCTGACGCTCAGATCAGTAATTCATTCCATGATGATCATAGGCTGCTGATCCAGTAACTGTTTATAGTTCACATGAAAGACTCTTATCCTCTGAGACACCGTTCTTCGTTTATGGGCGGGACGAGATCACTCTCAGATGTTGGTGTGGCCCTCCTGCCCTCCACGGGACAAATCCACGTCCAAGGGGCCTGGAGTCCAGAACTGGATCCGTCGTGTGGGGGCTGGACACCGGAACCTGCCGCCTCTCCTCCCCGGGACCCAGACCTTCTCCTCCACAGGTTCCCTCTTCAGTGCTCCCTCCTGCTGAGAGGCCCGGGCTCAGAGAGCAGCCAACAGGTCCTCCCTGAGGCTAAGGCAGGCTCCGCTTTCCCCACGAGCAGAGTGCCAGCTCTGGAGCTAACCCCCTGGATTCAAGTGCCAGCTCCATCACGGGTTAGCTGTGTGACCTTGGGCTGGTCACTGGAGGTCTCTGGTCTCAGCTTCCTCCCGTGTATGGTGGGGCCTGTAATGCTGTCTGCAGACGGGCATGAGGGCTCTGTGAGCTCACAGGTGCGAAGCAGGTGCAGCAGCACTGGCTGGTGGGTGGGCGGCTCTCGGGAGGCAGCAGCCACAGGGCTCCACCCCAGTGCCCGTCTCAACTCACTCACTTCTGGTCCGCCCTCCTGGTTTCTGCATGTCTGTTCCCCATGCCCTTCTCTGCCTTTATGTTGATAAGCTTCTTTTCACCCTAAATGCCTCCCTTTCTCTCACTCTCATCATAGCCAGAAATTCTGGGAATGAAATGCTCATTGCAGCGTTTTCCAGTGTGTTAATTGGAGATGTAACCAAGATGCCGTGTTCATCCATTCACCTCCCCCACCCCTGCAAAATGACACCAGGGGTGACCAGCTGAACTGGCTTCTGGTGAGTGCTGGTTAGGGACAGCTGACAACGCCTGGTGTGCCTGATCATTTTTCGGAAGGCTGTGAGGATAAACACGGTATCTTGATTATGTTTGCATTTACATAACCAAGTGGTCCACTGTGACCGCATGCTCTGTGGGCTGGGTGTAGAAGCAGGGCCACCCCTGTGAGTGGTGAACCTGCTGCCCAGCTTTCAGGAATGGGTTTTATTAGGTAGGAGAAAGATGTGAGTTCCTCACCAAGGACTGGCCGCACCTCTCCCTGGGGCTGGTGGTGGGACTGAAAGTCTGGAGGTGTCTGATGGAGGTAGGGGTGGTGGAAGATACAAAAGAAAGAGGTCAGAGCCAACACTTGAAGCCTGGAAAAGTGAGACAGTCATGGCCTACGAGGTCACCCTGGGTGGTCCAGGAAGCCCTCCTGCTGCTGCTTGGGCTCTGTCCTGCCCCTGGGGAACTGGGCAAAAATGCTTCATCTGCAAAGTGCTTGGAGCGTCCATTGGCTCTACCAGTTCCAGGAAGTTGTGCAGGAAGCTGGGAACTCAGTGAGTCCCAGCTGGGACAGCGCTGCACTCGTGGCCACTGGTGGCCCCTTACGGAACAGAACAACAGAGCCCTTGTCTTTTACACAAGAATCCTTGTCACCAGTGCTGTTCCCAGCACACCCTGGCCACACTCGTGGCAGGCAGTGCTGCTAGCTGGGTGGGCCAGGTGTCCTGGATTTGCTCCGTTAGAATGTGACTTGTTTCCTGGTCCAGATTTGCAGGGGTCATGAGCCACTTGCCCTCCTTCCCTCCTTCCGATGCTCACCAGCTGTGTTCAGCGGGAGGGCTGGCGGGGCGGTCCTCTTGGTGATGTCCACACCTGCACAAGGTTTAGGATTTTGCCGATTTGTCCCCAAGTAACAAGAATTCTTGGTCTCTTTTGATTGGCATCAGCAAAGGCCCATGGTACACTTCATTGTCTTCTCTGTTATTTGATTTGAAACAGAACTTGGGTGTTTGTATTTAAATGGTAGATTTCCATCAAGATTCCTCTGTTTAAACAAGTTGAGAACTCTCAGTAACAGCATGTAATTTTCTGGAGTGTAAGCTCTTTGGGACAGCGGCGGATGTCTGACCTCCTGAAACTTTTAAAATGATTCTTGGCCAATGGTTTCCTTTGCTGTGCAAAAGCTTTTATGTTTAATTAGATCCCATTTGTTTATTTTTGCTTTTATTTTCCTTACTCTAGAAGCTAGTTTGAAAAAAATATTGCTGTGATTTATGTCAAAGCGTGTTCTGATGATACTTTCCTCTAGGAGTTTTGTAGTATCTGGTCTTACATTTGGGTCTTTAATCCGTGTTGAGTTTATTTTTGTATGTGGTGTTAGAGAATGTTCTAATTTTATTCTTTTACAGGTAGCTGTCCAGTTTGCCTAGGGCCACTTGTTGAAGAGACTGTCTTTTCTCCATTGTATATTCTTGCCTCCTTTGTCCTAGAGTAAGTGGCCATAAGTGTGCGGGTTTATTTCTGGACTTTCCATCCTGTTGCACTGATCTGTGTGTCTGTTTTTGTGCCAGGACCACACTGTTTTGATGACCGTAGCTTTGTAGGATAGTCTGGAGTCAGGGAGCGTGATTCCTCCAGCTCTGTTCTTTCTCAAGACTGTTTTGGGTGTTCAGGGTCTTTTGGGTTTCCATAGAAATTTTAACTTTTTTTGTTGTTGTTCCAGGTCTGTGAAAAGTGTCATTGGCAATTTGATAGGGATTGTGTTGAATCTGTGTATTTCGACCAATAGGGAGCATTTTAGAGGAAGAGAGGACATTTTCTTTCCCAGGGTGGCTGGAACGATGCATTGACTCTTATCTAAGAAGGGGCTCAAGCTTGTTTCCAAGGATGCCTCCAAACTCCCATCTTCCCTCACCTTCTCAAATGAACCCGTGTGTGTTGAGGTCTCCTCCTCCTCACACGGCAGAAATCACATCTTTCCTAGCCTCCTGGGGTCTGTCTGCAGGACCAGGAAAGACCACTGTCAGGAGAGGAGGGGCTCCCAGGAGCAGAGCGGCGGGAGGTTGCCGCCCACCCCACGGCCCGAGAAGCTGCGCCTGTCAGTGCGGTACCCGCTCCACCAGGCGCTCACCCTCCACCTCTGGCCGCTCTGAGTCTCTGTCACAGCCTCAGACCCAGGGGCTGACGGGGCTAGAGGAGGAGGGCTGGGTGGAGTTGCAGCAGCAGGAGGGCCGAGACCCTCGCAGTGAGTCCAGCGCTGGCAGGGTGGGGCCCTGAGCATCCTTGGGGCAGCTCCTTCCACTCCACTGGCGGCTGTGCTCACTCCTCACTCACTTCTTGGAGCCTTCTCTTCCCAGCCTGGACTTGGCCCCACACGAGCCCTGTGTCCCCGAGTGGGGGTTACTGCCCCTGTTCCCGGTCATCCAGGGGTCCAAGGAGGCTCTCCGGGTGCTGATGGAGACTGAACACCTCTCCCCTCCTCCAGGGACCGACGGGCTTCTTTCTCAGTGAGTAGCCAGGAGGCGACAATGCACGGACTAGGTTAGACTCAGCTCGAGGGGAGCAGTGGGGACGGGGGACAGAGAGAGCGGTGAGAAACCCACTGCAGTGAAATCAGGTGAAACTGAGACACGTGGGACCAGGTTCAGAGCAGCCAAAACAAGGGAAATCGAGGGCGCCTTCCTTTCTCGGGGACTTGATGGAATCGAGTCGAGGAGGCTGGTTTCACGAGCTCTTTCGCGATCATAGGTGACTCTGAAGGGGCGAGGGCTCCCAGGGAGCAAGAGTCGTGATAACAGCAGCAACCAGACCGGCTGAGGGCCCAGTCGGTCCTGCCGTGGGGGGGCCACCACCTGCCCGGTGCATTTGGCCCATTTTCCAGCACACAGCGCATCTGGGGGCGCCGCCAGCCACACAGCCCGCCACGTGCACGGAGCCTGGGGCTGCTTTCTGCCAGATCCGAGCACTGAGACCTCCCGAGTCATGCCCCGTCACGTGCGGGTTTCCAGAGAGGCCTTCCATTCTTCCTTGTAATTGCTTTTCTGACAACCCTCGTGGCACCGACACCTGCGCCATCGCGGCAGAACCAGGGATGCTGGTCGACGGGACACCCTACTCGCCGCCGTCTGCGTGCCCCGCGCTCCTTCATTCTCCCGGAGCTCTCAGTTTGCGTCTTCCTTTTTGTCGTATTTACACCATTGCTTATAACGAGCGTTTCATCTTTCTTTTCTTGGAAACCCTTCTTTGTTTGTTCAGGGCCGCTAAATTCTGCCGACATGCCCTTCCACATCAGGAAAAGCCACATCTTTAAGGAGAAGTTTTTCTATAGAAGCCAACATGGTGGTTTGGGGAAAAAAATCTCAAATGGTTTTTGTGCCCTTTGGATGACAGGTGTTCATTTCACCAGTAATTGGCCGTGTTCATATTTCGGGACCTTGGGGATCTGGCTTAAGAAATCATGTTCTGTGGACTGTTCCCATTTAAATCTTTAGTTCTGCTCACTGAAACGCAAGTGTAGTCTGGCAGAGATGGCGAGCTGGCTGAATGAGTATTTCCCTGTGGTTATCAACCAGTTTTGACAGTTTTGCATCTGTTAATCAGATTGATTTCCGCATACCTGATGACCTCAGAGGTGTGTGATGCTTTGAATTTTCCTTTGAAGTGATACGGCCGTCTTAGTGGTTGCTTCAGTCACCAGTGAGTTAAAGCATATAATTAATAGGTGTTCACTTTATATCTGAGAGTCATGATTTTACCCTTTTCAACTGTAGTCTTTTAATGTGGGAGAAGGGGATTTCAAGGGAAAGGCTTTGTATAGTCTCTAGGAATTTTTTTTTTTTTTGGCGTGTGTGAATTTAAGGCCCCGGGGAAATTTGGGTTAAACTATGTTATAAATGAACTAATAAAATAGAGTAGCAAATGGGAAGATGGGAAATACGTATTACTGAACACATCTTTCCTTAGACAGTTCAAGAATGCAGGCTGTGGGCTTCTAAATTCCTAGTTCCTTTTCTAAGTAAAATCGCTCATTGTTCATGAAAAATACTATTATTTTTAATGCGCTTTATAAGAGGGCTCAAGATCGCAAACATGATTTATTATTATTAACAACCATAGAACCAGGCTGTAAAACATATCAGCATTTTCTAACCTTTAAGCCCATATACCATTATTTACGTAGAAATAAAAGTGTTACCCTCCCTGGGACTTTCCAAGATGGCCCCCGGGGGTTACCTGTAATCGGAACTTCCTGATTATCTGCCAGTCCTGGAAGTTTATGTGAGAGTTCTGCTTTGCAGTCTGTGTCACGAAGGCACTCTTTTTTTTCCCTCCCGTCTAAGGACACTGATGTACCGAGAGGCAGCCTTTCCCTATTTTGATTGCAAACTCTTTTCGGACATGCATTCAAGGTTATAGTTGAGTTTATAATCCCAGAAGGTTTTCTGGCTGCAGGAAAACATTCCAACCTTTTTTTCTCCCTTCTTATATCACAGTACAGATAACATTAAAGTCTGCAAAACATCTTTGAAAAATTCCAACCAGGTGTCTGGGGAAAAAAATTGATAACACAAATATTCCATGAGCAAGGGGCACCTGGGAAGAAAAATATTCCGGAAGGAGGCCTGGAGGCAAAAGCTGACCACTTTTGATGTGGGTGGAGGATGGATGCTGACCCGGGCGGGCGGCAGGCTGTGGACGGGCCTTCTGTGAAGTCATCGCTCCCCTGGGTTCTGGCCCAGACCACACAAGAGATACTAGTGCTTCAAAGTGGGAACAAAACACACACCTCAGGACACAAACGGGGATGTTGATGTAAAACCTGGGGCCCTGGGGAGTAGAAGGAAGTCCCTGGGAAGAGGTGAAGCTGTCTGTGCCTGGTCTGCGCCTCTGGTCGCACAGGGACTGCTTGGGACTCACACGTGGTGGCTGTGGACCAACAGCCGAGATTTGAGGTGCCGGGGAGGTGGGCGCGTGGTAACTAATAGTGTAATTGTCTTCCGTGCTGGGAGTAACCGTCTTACCTGTGGTCCCCTTAGCTGGCTTGCCGATCGATTCCGTGGTCCTGTGCAGGGTTCAGCTAATCCAAAGGAGACTTAATTTCAAAACCCCAGGCTTAATGGTGGGGACATTGCATCTCCCACTCAAGCTGCATCTCCTCCAGCTAGAAAGCCTGGCTCGGTGATCACTGATTCTGGCTGATGCTGGTTTAACGCTTTTTAAAACTTTTTATTTTGAAAAAACGGTAATTCACAGGAACACCACTGGAATCAAGATTCCAATGCACCTCACCACCCAGAACATCTGCCTCCCTTTGGGTACATCCCCCCCCCGCCCCGCCCCTGACTGCCGGCAGCAACTACCCATCTGTTTTCCGTCTTTAGGTCTTTGTCATTTTGAAAATTGTGCCTGAGTGGAATCGTACAGACTTGGCCTTTTGAGTTTGGCTTTTTTCATCCTTCCTGATGCCTGTGAGGTCCATGCAAGCTGCCATGTGTATCGCTAGTTCCTACCTTTGGTTGACGAATCGTGACCCAGGGCCTGGATGAATTGCAGGGAGTTTAGCCAGTCGCCCCCGGAGGGCTGTTTTGGTTGTTGCCAGTGTTTGATAATTACAAGTAAAGCTGCCGTGAACAAGCATGAACTGGTTTTCCTGCAGACACAGCTTCCATTTCTCTGGGGTAAATGCCCAGGAGTGAAAATGCAGGGTCATGGGTTAAATATTTTCAATATTTAAAAAAAAAAAACTCCCAAACTGTTTTCCAGACATTTCGCATTCCCACCAGCAGTGGCTGAGCGATTTGGTTCCTCTGCATCTTTGCCTGCATTTGGTGCAGTCAGTCTTTTATTTTCGTTATTCCCAGTGTGATCAGAGTCTGGATTTCCCTAAGGGTTAGTGATCCTGAAGATCTTGTCTTGTGGTTCTTGGCCATCTGTATGTCCTCTTCAGCGAAATGTCTCTTCATCAAGGCCTTTCCCCTTTTTCTAACTGGATTCTTTATTTTCACAGGGGAGTTTTGAGAATCCTTTATAAATTCTAGATATGACGCCTGTGTCAGACATGCAGTTTGTAAATATTTTCTACTGGTCTGTAGCTTGGTGTTTTATTAAAAAGGGATAAATTGGGAGTTTTAGATTTGCAGATACTAACTACGGTGTACAAAATAGGTGAACAACAAGGTCCTACTGTAGAGCACAGGTAACTATACTCAATACCCTATGATAACCTGAAATGGGAAAGAATCTGAAAAAGCTTCTACACGTGTGTATGTATGACTGAATCACTGGGCTGTACGCCTGAAACTAACACAACTTTGTAAATTAACTATAGTTCAATTAAAAAGTGGTTAAAAATGTTACTAGTGTTACACACAAATGGTCTATACTGATAACAAATTCATTCACTGATATTCCTTGAAATAAAAAAAACAAGACTGTTTGCAGCTCATTCTCGTCAAACGGGGATGGAGACTCTTGGAAAGTTCCTACCTCCTTTTCTGCTTCTGTTTTCGGCCCTGCGCTCCACCGACCTGTGACCCCACCCCCACCCCCGGCTGCTCTCTGAGACGTCGCAGCTGCAACCGCCAACCACAGGGACAGCCCGGGGGCCAGTCTGGCCCATGTCAGCCCATATCCCCCCGAGACCGTCCTGGTCCGGTGTTGCCTGGGCCAGGGGGACGATCAGAAAACACTTCCTATGCGACTTCAGTCAGGCTGTCCTCTTTCCAGCTCCCCATGTGACGTCACAGGTTTTGTTTCTCTTTGTTTTCTGCTTGAAGCCTCAAAGCAGTTTCCTGACAGCGTGTTTCCCTCACCTGCCGAGTGTCAGCCGTGAGCGTGAGACTCAGGCGTCTGCAGCCCCATTCCTCTCAGACTGGAGCCGGGCAGCTTTGCAGGAGAGGGGATGGGGGAAACCACGGAGGGTCCCATTTAGAATTTCACTCCCTCTGTCAGCAGGCCCTCCCCTGGGCCCAGAGTCCTACAGGGACAGTGAAGGTGGAGAAAGTTGAGTTCCCCGCAGGTGCGGGGACACCGCGTTCCCCAGGCCTCTGGATGGGGGCCTCGAGGGCGTCTCCCAGCCTGGTCCCAGTGGCCGGGGGCTGACACATCCCTGCGGTGTCTCCGCCGCCCTCAGCTGCGCGTGGAGGGGAGAGACAGGTCGGGAGGTTGGGGCCCGTCTGGGTCTGAGGCCCGGCTGACAGCTGAGGGTGAGGACGTGTCAGCCCCTCCCAGGCCATCTGTGCACGTGTGGTCAGGACGTGTCTGTCCACAGACAAGACAGACGGACTCTAGCCCAAAGGGGCCTCTATTGGCTGGTGGGCCTGGAAGGGCTGGGGGGGTGGGGGTTCAGGCATCATTTGGACAGGGGAGAGGGCATGGGGGCCAGGGGTCAGGGCCCTTGGGGTGTCCTCGGATGACCTAACCACACACTGAGGCTCCAGAAGCAGCCTGGGGTGAATGTACCCTGGGCACCCCTGCCTCTCCTGGGAGCCAGGATGGGGAGAGCCCAGTGCAGAGGCTGCTGAGTGGTGGTGGGGTGGCTGGGTAGAGCCCCTGATCCACAGGGTCAAAGCTGCCAGCTTCTCACCCTGCCTGACCTTGCGCCCTCGGCACTCGGGCCGGCCCAGCCCATCAGCCCACCCGGGTCCCCTTCCCGGGGGTCAGTCTCAGGTGTCTCCTTCATGGGCACCCCCTCCAGCCACCTGTCTCCCTCTGGGTCTGCCTCGTCGTCTTCAAGGAGGGGCTGCCTCTACGGAGCTGGACCGCCTAGGACTCTGTGAGACCCAGAAACATCCGCAGATGCCGGGGACCGAGGCCGGTTAAAGGGTCTTCTCCACCACCCCCACCCCATCACCCAGTTATTCCTGATTCCCCCCAAGGCGGGACGTTTCAAGCCTGCAGAGCCCTGGGCCCCGGCTCGTGACAGGAGCCAGGCCGGAGCGGAGGGTGCATGGCAGGGAGGGCTGCCCCAGACCTTCCGCCCACAGCGCGCGGACCTGCCCACGGCTCTGGGGTCGGCGTTCTGACCACGTCCCTAGGGGCCAGAGCTAAGGGCCGTGGTGCCATCCGCGTTTTGCTTGGGAAACAGTGTTAGGCAAATGTCTCTCCAACTAGTGTGCAAGTGAAGCTGTGCGCGGCCAGCCCCCGTGCCTGCGGCTCCCGCCTCCACAGATCCCACCCACCGCGGATGGGAAACACTTGGGAAAAAAATTCCGGAAAGTTCCGAAAAGCAAAACTTGCAGTGGCTGCGCCTGGTAACTGTTTACAGAGCATTTATGTTGTGTTAGGTGTCGGAAATAACCCAGAGACGACCTGAGGTCCCCAGGAGGGAGCTCGTCGGTTATGTGCAAACACGGAACCGCTTTGTACGAGGTGGACCTCGTCTAACCCCCGCGGGTACTGAGGGACGGCCGCATGGGAAGGAAAAGCAAGCGCGTCTCCGGATGAGGAGCATTCACGGCTGCTGCCGGGAGACTGTCTGCTCTCGAGCTGCATCCCCCAGGAGACCCCTTGCTGCGCCCTAGTCACAGTGATTACTTGATTAATCCTCTCCGCTTCTCCCCACGTGGGAAGTCCTTCCAGCTGTTTGCAGACGTCTCAGAACCCACAGGAGACGTTCCCCGGGGCCCACGTGGCCCTTGCCCGTCGGATGTGCAGCAGCGAACATGTCTGATGGAGGGTCGGGCTCTGTGGGGTCCGTGGGCTCAGGACCCATGAGGGGTCCGGGTGGCTGCTGCCCTCCCCAGCCTGATGAGGACACCCAGCTCCTGGACCCCGGCCAGCGGGGTGGCTGGCTGAAACAGCTCTCCTCTCTCGCCCCAGCACTCGGGGGGCAGATGGGTGGGCGCACCTCCCACGTCTCCGGGAAAGTGGGCTGTGACCCCGCGCTCCTCTCTCCGACGGCACCACACCCCGTGTCAGCACCCGCCGTTCCCCTCCTAATCGTGCTCCCGGGGCCTGTCTAGGCCTCCTTTCTTGAAGATGTGCTGAGAGCCTTTGTTCCATTCCAGCTGCAAACTCTACACCCAGAAGGAGGGGCTCTGCTTTTCCCATCGCAGAAACGGAGCCTCGAGGAACTCAGACGGAGGCAGGAGTTTCCTGTTTCGGGTGTGACCCTGGCGCCAGACCCCAGGGAGCCCTGCCGGCCCTCCACCCTGCCGGCCACACACGCTGGGCTCGGGGCTCTGCCTGATTTTTCCATTCCCTGTGGAGAGCAGTTTAGATCTGCAGTGAGAGGGGCAGGACTCCGCCTCTGCGCGCCCCCAGGTGGAAATGCTGCCGTGCGCTCAGAGCGGGGGCTGGTTCCCGGGTCCAGGTTGGAGGCCGTGAGGGAAAAAGGTGAACCGTCTCCCCGGGGAAGCCCTCCGGACCTCACACTGTGTGTGAGCCTGGGCCAGGCTCCTTCCAGTCCCGGCTGCCTGGACATTTCCTTACGTGACACAAGCATCACCCACATGCACCTCCATGTTTGAAAATGGCGCATAAACACCTGGGACCTAATTAACCTGAGAAGCACAGCAAAGGAGACCACTGACAAAAATGAAAAGACAACCCACTGAATGGGAGAAGGTATCTGCAAATGGTACGACCTATAAGGGCTTAATATCCACCATATGTAAACAGCTCACACAGCTCAACATGAAGAAAACAAACAACCCTGTGAAAAAGTGGGCAAAAGAACTGAAGAGACATTTTTCCGAAGAGGAAGTGCAGACGGCCAACAGGTACATAAAAAAGATGCTCAGCATCACTCATCATCAGGGAAATGCAAATCAAAACCACAATGAGCTGTCGCCTCACATTTGTCAGAATGGCCATCATCAGAAAGAACACAGATGACCAACGCTGGAGAGGGTGTGGGGAAGAGGGAGCCCTGTTGCACTGCTGCTGGGAGTGTGAGCTGTGAAGCCACAGTGGAAAAAACAGTGTGGAGGTTTCTCAAAAAACTAAAACTAGAACCACCATGTGACCCAGCAGTCGCACTTCTGGGCATATTTCTGAAAAAAAAACAGAAACACTGAAATTCGAAAAGTTACATGCACCCCAATGTTCACAGCAGCACTATTTAGAACAGCCAAGACATGGAAGCCACCTACATGTCCGTCAACAGAGGACTGGAGAAAGAAGCTGTGGTGTATTTTTTACGGTGGAATACTACTTAGCCATAAAAAGGATGAAAGTTTACCATTAGCAGCAACATGGATGGACCTGGAGGGCATTACACTAAAAGAAGTACAGCAGAGAAAGACAAATACTACATGATATCAATTACATGTGGAATCTGAAAAAATACAACAAACTAGTGAATATAAAAAAAAAAGAAACAGACTCACAGATCTAGAGAACAAACTAGTGGGGACCAGTGGGGAGAGGGAAGGGGGGAGGGGCAAGACGGGGGGAGCAAAAAACAGCGCAGGGAGCAGTCCTGGAGGGCGTGGGGCTAGTGCTGCAGGAGGTGGGGGTCGCACTTTGTGTCTTCGACTCGGTGGGCTTCGCACTTTGCAGCTCCCCTCGCTGATGGCCTCCTGCTGTGCCAAGTGGCTGCAGGACCCAGGGCTCCGTGTGTCTGCACGGAGCTCACGGCAGGCTGAGAGTTAGGGGGCACAGGAGAGGAGAGCCCTTTCTAGCCTTCAGTGGTTCTCAGGTTCATGTGCGTCCCCCGAAGGGCTTGTCCCCACACCCAGGGTCTGTGATTCTGCGGTGGGGCCCTGGCATGGCCGCTCCAGGTCCCCGGCTGATGCCGGGGCAGCCGTGGGGGCCACACTCGCGCACCCTCCTCGGCATTGAACATGGGAAGGGGCACCAGCTGGGGTGGCCCAGGTGGCGTGGGGACCAGGCTGGGCATCTCGGGCACAGCTAGAAAAACAGGGTGAGAGAAATGAGGGCTTGACCTTTTTAGGGTTTCTTCCTGTTGACTTTCCTGAGCCTGAGGGTGTGTCGCTTGGGCGCCCCGAGTTTCTATAAGGGTTTGATGTCAGGTAAACGCATCTCCCCAAGCACCAGGCCCCTCCCTCCCGAACCAGTGGGCGCTCGGAGAGAGGGTGGCCCTCTCGGTTTCTGACTCACACGCTATCTTTCAGCCCAGCTTGGCCATCCAAACTGGGTGGGCGTCTGGGGCGCCCGTCCATGCAGCTGCAGCCGCGTCCTGCCCGTGGGAAGGCAGAGCTCACCTGCGCGTTAGCACGGGGCTCCGTGAGTGAGTGAGCAGTGGGCCGTCAGATAAGGGGCTTTTCATTTGATTGGGAATCAATTAGCGACCACATATCCCGGAGTCCAGCCGCCTGTGAGCAGCCCTGGTTTCTGCTGGAGCCGCCGGCTTCCCGGGCTTCCTGGCAACGGGTCCTGGAGTAAGCTCTGCATCTGTTTAGGGCAGTCCAGCTGCTGCCTGGTGCCCCGAGCTGGCATCCAGGAAAGGTCCCAGGATGAGGCTTTTGCTCCCTCGGGAAAGCGAGAAGCCTAGGAACAGGGTTGTTGATTGATCTGTTCAGTCGTTCATTCTTTGGTCCATTCATTTAATAAATACTCAGTAAGCGCCTGCTGTGTGCCACACACTAGGCGAGGCACTGGGGACACAGCAGAGGGTGACAGCCGAGGGCTCACCGTGTGCACGTTCTGGAGAGGAAGTCAGCAGATGAACAAGTGCATGCGTATCATGCTGCGTGGAACGTGATGCTGCAAAGAATGCAGCTAAGGGAGGGGGCAGGTTGGTGGTGTTTTGAATGGGCAGGCAGGGTCTCGGGGAGGAAGTAACCTGCAGCAGCGACCCGGAGTGGGGGGCCCTGTGGTTGCCTCGGGGAGGAGCATTCTAGAGGGAGGCTGCAGCAAGTGCCAAGGCCCCGAGGCAGGACCCTGGTTGATGGGCTGTTGTGGGCAAAGGAGTGCGGCGTGAGGCAGGGCTGGCTGACCACAGGGGTTGAGATGGAAAGTCACGGCTTTGCGTATCGCCCACCCAGGGTCCGGTGGGCCGTGAGGGGGCAGCTCGTGCTTCATTGCTGGGAACTCAGCTCCTCCGGCTGGACGGTGAAGCGTCTCTCTTCTCTGTCATTTCAGACTCAAAGGCAGTACATCGAGGCCACCAATGAGAGCAACAGAGTCTTCCTGTACTGCGCCTTCCTGGACTTCAGGTACGGTGTGCTCAGGGGGCTCCCGGGGCAGAGGAGGGGAGGGCGGGGGGGACTGGGGAGGGCGTGGGGGCCTCAGGGTGCAGGGTGTCCAGCCTCACGCTTGGTCACAGGACGGTCAGGTTATGATCCTTTTTTTCCCTGCTTTTCTCTTACGTTCTCTTTTTCTTACTTCGTTTGGACTTAGGGTGTATTTTTGTTGCCACTTTATCTCCGCCGTTGACTTCTCGTGTCTTCTTCCTTTTAACTTGTTTTTGCAGTGGTTCCCCTAGGGCTTAGAGCGTGTATCTGTAACCTGCCTGTGTCTACCTTTAAACGACACTGTATCACTCCCGTGTGCTCTGAGACATTGTAACGGCCTTTTCATAATTCTCACCGTCCTTTGTGCCAGTCTTACCACACATTTACCTTTACTGATGCCGTAAATGCACGTGCATCGCTAGTATTTTTGCTTTACATAATCAGTTGCCTTCTAAAGCAATTCAAATTAAGAAAATCATAATTGTGTGCTTCCCTTCCTTCCCCCCACCCCCATTTCCAGCTCTTTAATTTCTTTGCGCGGAGCCACGTCTCCGTCCGGCATATTCCTGTAACTTTCCTTGCTGTGCAAATTGCTGGCAGGAAGTTCAGTTCTTGTGTTTCTGAGAAAGTATCCTTTCAGTTTTGAAAGATTTTCTTGCTGGGCTTAGGGTGCTGGGTCACATTTTTCCTAGATTTACACTTTAAGAAAGGATGCACGCCATCTATCAGTACATTATTCTTTTTAAAAGTGAAACATCATTAAAAAGCACGTGTCCCGTTGGACCTTCGTGCCATCCTGATAGCCTCTCCTCTCGCCGGTGGCGGCCACGTGGGGAGACTTGTGTGTGTGTGTGTTCTCAGTAATTTTCGCGTGGTTCATGTTTATGTTCCCAGGAAATGCATGGTGTGGTTTAGCGCCACATCTTTCCATCATCCCGCCCCTCTTTGCATTGCCTTCTGCCCACGGCTCTTCTAACTGACGCGCAGCCCCGTACGCACCACGTTGCATTTGCGCGCAGGAGTGAACTTCTTTCTACTTCCTAGGTCACGGGGCTGGGCGTATTTTATGTTATTTGATATCCTCGGCCTGGCTTCCGTCGCAGATTTATTTGCGCCCAAGCCCGGGAGCGAGCCCCTCGTCCCCGCGGGCCCCCGGGACGCGCTTCTTGACGCAGGCGCAGAGGCCGTGCCGCGCGGGGCTCAGCTCGGCCACCCAGGCTGACAGTGTTGTCAGGCCCGCCCGGCCGCATTAGGGGAAAGGTGGCCTTCGCGGCTTTTACTTCGCAGTCACTCTGCATAAGCAGAAGACGCCCTTTCCAGCCCTGCGCCCGCGTCCCCCCAGTTCGGGCCCGCCACTAACTGAAGAAGGGCGCTCCTGCATTCGGGGGACAGACCAAGGTGCATCTCTGACCCAGCAGCCGGTGTCGCTGACTCCGCTCGGGGACAGTCAGCTGGAGCGGGCAGCCCGGGGTGGGGGGAGGGGACGCGCTGTCTCTAAGTCCCTCTTATTCCGATGTTCCTGGGGAGGCTTTGCTCCTGAAGCTGAGAGGTCCGCGTGGAGCTGGCTGCGCTCTCTGGTCTCCGCTAAATGCCGCCACCCCCCTGAGGAGGGCAGGCCGCTTGTCACCAACACTGCCTCCGCAGTGGCTGTCCCCGCGTCGCTGCCGTCAGGGTCGGTGCCACTCCCGAGTCACCTCCTGGGGACACCTCCCACCCCACCCTCAGGTCTCGTGTTGCCCAAGCCTCATCCAAGGTTACAGCCACTCCACGTCCTTGTGGGGACACTCCCTGCCTCAGAGAGGAAATTAAAATGCTGCCCGTGTGTGCTTTGTCCATGGGACACCGGCAGGAGGGGGCAGGACTGCATCTTTATCGGTTACCCCCCGGGACGGCCGCGTTTCTCATCTGCTCCGTTCGCGGCTGGCCCTGCAGTGAAAACTGAATGTTAAGCAAAGAGAAACTCAAGCTTTTAAATCTCTTCAACTTCCGAAAAGCTGTCCCCAAGGTCCCCTGCCTTCGGCCCAAGCAAAGGTCTGTCTTTGCTGATGACGCCAAGTTGCGGTTTCTGGGAAGGATAATTTCAGCATCATTTTTGAAATTTGACGATACAGAGAGATCCAGAGAAGAAACCTGCTGTCACCAATATTCTCACCGTAAGAATTAACCACAGTTAACATTTGAGCGTATTTGCTTCAAGTCATTTTTGCCTTGGTTTATACTTTAAGAAATGATACAAGATTGAAGGAGGGGACAGCTCAGCGGTGGAGCGCATGGTTCCATCCCCAGGACCTCTGTTAAAAGAAGAAGAAAAGAAATGATACAAGTAATAGGTGGAAACCATATTCTTTTTTTTTAAAAAGTAAAACATTATCAAAAAGCAAACATGTAAAAGACTTTCACATCTCGTCCTGGTCTCCTTCCCTCTCCGAGGGGGCGTTTCCCCAATAATTTGTGTATAATTTATGGTCATGTCCACAGAAAACGCAGGCTCTTCTTTTGCTTCGTGCCCCTGGCACCATCACTCCACGTTACACGTTGCATGTTATGCATCTGTGTTTCCCCCATGCGGACACGTGTTGCTTCTGACTGATGTAAGAGCCCTGTCGTGTTTGTGTCTGACACGTTGCATTCATCCAGGCCCCCAGGGGACATCGGGTGACTTCAGAATGTTCTCTGTCTGATGTCACTGTCATCTGTCACTCAGTAGGTAGCCCAGACGCCCCGCTGTGCATGCAGCTCCAGATTCCCTAGGCGAGGGATGCTGGGCTGCAGGACTGGCGCATTCCTTTTTTTTTTTCTTTTTTAATTGAAGTGTAGTTGACGTACAACGTTGTCTTAGTTTCGGGAGGACAGCAAAGTGACTCATGTATATACAGACATGTATATACACACATATGCATTCTTTTTCTGATTCTTTTCCACTAAGGTCATTACAAGATAGTGAATATAGCTCCCTGTGCTCTACAGCAGGACCTTGTCGTTTATCTGTTTTATATACAGTAATGTGCACCTGTTAATCCCAAACTCCTAATTTATCCCCCCTTGCCCCTTGCCCCTCTGGTAACCAGAGTTTGTCTTCTATGTCTGTGAGTCTGTTTCTGGTTTGTAAATAAGTTCATTTCTATCACTTTTTTAAGATTCTACATATGAGAGATATCATATGGTATTTGTCTTTCTCTGTTTGACTTACTTCACTTAGAATGACGATCTCCAGGTCCGTCCATGTTGCTGCAAATGGCATTATTTGATTCTTTTTTATGGCTGAGTAGTATTCCATTGTATAGATATACCTCAACTTCTTTATCCAGTCATCTACTGATGGACACTTAGGTGGCTTCTGTGTTTTGGCTGTTGTATATAGTGCTGCTATGAACATTGGGGTGCAGGTGTCTTTTCAAATTAGAGCTTTCATCTTTTCCGGATATATGCCGAAGTGGTTATACCATTTTCCTCTAAGGAAACAAATCTTGCTTCCTTGTGGCCTGACTGACAGCAGGCACATTCTACTCTCGTCAGCCCAATGGGTGAGAACACAGTCTCAGCTCACAGGCCAAGGGGGGCTATTGCGGCCCGCTGACCACTTCTCCTGTGTCCTCAGCTCCGGAGAAGGCATCTGGTCGAACCAGGGCTGTGCTCTCACGGAAGGGAACCTCAGCTACTCCACCTGCTGCTGCACACACCTCACCAACTTCGCCATCCTGATGCAGGTGGTCCCACTGGAGGTGAGCGCCGGGCAGCAGGAGGTCCTGGACCACGGGGTGGGGGTGCCCTTCCTCTGTCAATCTGCAGTAGGGCCGGGTAGCCGGTCTCTGAGAGACCTGACTTCCAGGGGCAGCGTTAGCCCTGTGGTTGAGGGGGGCTGCCCACCGCCTTCTGGGTCCCCCTCTCTAAACAGGGCCAGGACAGCGACCCTAGCCGCAGGTTAAGGAGGGAAGAGGCCCCTCCTCGCTGGGCTTCTCTGCTTCAGAATATTTAACTTTTATCACCTGCTGGGTCAGCACTAGAGATGACTTTCTTTGGTTCAAAGCAAGCATAGCTGGTAAGGGAAGGAAAAGATGCTCTTCAAGATGCCCCTGGGGCGCCTCCCTGACACCGGGGTGTGAATGCCTTCCTTGGCTCCTAGGCCCCCAGAGGCAGATGAGCTTCCTGGTGGGGGCGGAGAGCAAGGAGGGGGCAGGGCTTCCCCCAGGATTCCCTACGTGCAGGGGAGCCGGGTACCTCGAGGCAAGTTTGGTTTCGTCCCACGTTGAGCTGTGGAAACTGGAACATTGACGTGTGACTCTGGGTTTCTGGCTTCTCTTGAAGATTCAGAGGGTTTGGTGCTGCAGAGCCAGAGTTTTTACTGGGAGTGGTGGGGCCAGAGCTGGGTGGGGCTGTCCTCCCCCGTCAGCCGGGCTGAGCCCTCCGCCGGCCACTTGTCAGGAAGGGGCCCTGATCTCCCACCTCCATGTGCCTCCATGAAGGGAGCGGGCGGTGGCGGGTGGGAGATGGGGGCGCTTGCTGCCGCCGAGTCACCTTTGCTGTGTGACCCGCTCTGGCAAACCCGCTCCTGTGACGGGGCTAGGGGCCCCACCCGCTCCGCGGGGCCTGTGTGTCTATGACAGACTCTGTTGCCCGGGGTTTCGTAGTCCAGGGGCTGCATCTGTTGGACATCAGCAAATGTCTGGCGAGCATACGATGCATCAGGTTTGTGCACGATGCTGTGATTCCGGTAGTGACACCGAGACTGCGGCCGGGCTTCCCCTGAGGACTGATTCCGCATCCGCCATCGTTCAGCAAATACTTACCTGGCACCCACAGGTGGGCCGGGCCGGGGGGTTTACTTGTGAACAAGAGACACAATGTCTATAAGAAAGACAGACAAACAAATGAGCAATAAGTAGGTAATTTCAGATAGCAGTAAGGGTGGGCGGGACACTGGAGAGAGGGACGGAGGAGGAGGGCGCCTTTCCAGGATGTGGTCCGGGGAGGTGTCTCCGAGGAAGTGACACCTGGATGGCCACCAGCGGCTGCTCACCAGCAGCCCCGGGGGAAGCATACTCCAGGCTGAGAAGGGGCAAGCGCGGGGTGGGAGGTAGATGAGGAGGGGGCGGTGGGCGGCAGGCGGCGAGCACGAGGGATCTTCACGTTTGCCGAGAGCAGGTGGCTGCTACGAGGAGCCTGGGGTACCTGTGGAGGCTCCAGACAGGTTCCCAGGGACGCTGGGCAGGGGGGGGGGTGTGTGTGCTGCGCCACCCTCTCCCCCCCGCCCCACCCCGCCCGCTCCCGCTTAGCCGCACCCAGCGCTGTTGCTCTGGACGGAGGCCCCTTTGCTCTGCCTGTGCCAACGCTTCAAGTGAGGGTGGGGTGTGCAGACGTCCCGGCAGCCCCTCAGCTGGCGTGGCCGGGGGAGGGCGGGCGCGGCCGGGGGTCCCAACGGCGGGTGGAGAGAAGCCAGGCACTCGCGTCGGGTCCTTCAGGCCATGAGCTCTTAGGGTCCCGAACCCACGGCTCTTCATAGACTTGAAGGGTGCAGGCCCCCGGCCCCCCAACGCCCTTGGTGGAGTCTCTGTTCAGGCAGGTGTGACCCCCAAGCACCCCTGGGGGAGCAGTTTTTGAAGGAGTGACATCGAGGGGCAGCTGCCTGTTGAGTAACTGGCACCCCGTCCCCTTTAGCTGCCGTCCTTGCCGCGTGCTCAGCCAGACCCCCTTCTCTCGCTGTCCCGCAGCTCCTGCATCCTGGACCGCGGTGCACACTGGGTTGTGACCCACTGGTGGCTGAGGAGATCGGTGTGGTGGGCTGTCACTAGTAATTTAAAGAAAAATGGCATAAGATGGACCACGTACCAGGGAGCCCTGAAGGGGGCAGGTGGGTCCCTGTCCGTGAGCCCCAGCGTCAGTTACCCTGACTGCACGAGATGCTCCTTCTCCTGGTCCATCCGCTCCATCGCTCCCGCCGCCGTCCCTGCTGGTCCTAGTCCGCGGTCACGACATCGCTCCTGTCTCCTAGCTCGGGCCCCCCAGGATGAGGAGCAGGGCCTCCGTGAGGCTCACGCCCCCACCTCCGCCTGCGCACAGGCCCCCCTGTCCTCCCTTCCACCGGGGCCTCGGCCCGGGGCTCACCCGGCTCCCCTCTGGTGTCTGGGAGGGGGGAGTCCAGCCACTCACTTTAGAAGAGGCTCCGCGCTGCCGCCATGCGGATCCTACGGCAGCAGGGCTGGGAGGGTCCGCGTGGTCCTGTGCCCGAGGCCTCTGCCTGGCGGGTGGAGGAAATGAGACCTGGAGGGCGGGGTGGCCTGGCCTGTGGTTGTTCACCCTCTATCAACAAAACATGGAATTCTTGGCAAACCCTAGGCTTCGTAGACGTTATTCAGGAAAAATCACGGTGCTCGTGACCTTGAGTTGGGGGGAGGGCAGAGCCATGCCGATGGGGACCCCTGAGCAGGGGCAGCGCGGAGGCGGATGTGGCCCCCGGAAGGGTGCAGGGGGCTTCAGACACAAAACGTCCGGGGGGGCAGAGGCGGCAGATGCGGTGGGAGTGGGGAACCGTCGCGGCCGGTGGGGACGTGGGGAGCTGAGATCCCCACCCCGTGGACAGGGCAGCCCGGCAGATCAGACTTGGTGCTGCCCCCTCCTTGAGAAAAGCTGGAGGCTGGTTTTGTGCAGAATCTCCTGGTGTTTAGACGCGGCCTTAACTCTTCTGTCCAGGCCTCGTGTGAGGGGTGTGGCCGTGGGCGGGCCTGGTCCGGTGTCCCAGGACCGGCAGCCCTCCCAGCGCGCGCTCAGGAACCACCAGCTCTTGTGAGGATGCTGACTTCGGCTCCGCGGGTCTGAGTGGGGCCTGGGTCCTTCCTTCTCGCAGAGCCCGGGTGGTGCCCAGGCACTGCTGGCCCCTGACCACGCTCTGAGTACACCCTAGACACACGCACCTCGTCTGTAAAAGTCAGGTCAGGCTTCCAGTTCACGTCCGGTTACAATGGCCGGCCGATTGTTCCAGATTTGAAGGGACAGCGCATGAGGGCTGGTCTGATTCCAGATGTGTGCTCAGTACAGGTGGGAACGTGACCTAGTTTGGGGGTCTGCAGGAGGTAAGTTGCAGAGCAAGCCTGTCAGACTGCCTTTTGGGAGAGGAGTTCCAGGGACGCAGCAAACAGAACACGGTTTAAAACGAGCCGCAGTCGCAGAGCCTGCAGGGCAGGTGTTCTGCCCGTGGGCGTGGCCATCGATGCTCCTCCCACGGAGGCAGCTCTGGAGGGTGGGCACCGGGGGTCACTGGAGGCGGCACGGAACAGACCACCTGTTGGTGCAGTGAGGACAGGACAGGCACCGTTTCGGGGTCTCTTCTCTCCTTCCGGCCTCGCCATGTGGAGGGGGCACTGTCACCATCGCCATCACAGGTGAGAGTCTGGGGACGTCCCCAAGGTCCCCAGGCAGTGGAGTCTGGACTTGAGCTCTGCTCTCAAATCCCAAAGCTCAGGCTGGTGGCCGTGCCCCTGGACGGCCCGCGAGCAGAGCAGCTTCCTCTGCGTCCTTCACACACCGAGGACTGAATCCGGCTTACTCTCTGACGCAGGTGGGTCTGCTGGCCGGCGGGAGTGGGCCGAGGGGCCCGACACTCTCAGGAAGCTGTGTTTGTGCATGTGGGAGGGGGCATGGGAGGCAGCTCAGTCCAGCGAGCTAAAAACATCCGGAGTCACAGAGCGGCTGTGATTATAGACCTGTGACCGCCCAGCAGGGACGCCAGATTTAGACTGTCTGTGGGTGTCTTCGTGGAAGCAAATCATAGCTACTCATTGCCAGGAAAGGTCGAGTTTGAAATGGCTTAAAATTATTCATGCTAAAAATGAACAAAACAAAAGCTAAGGCAGTTATCACAAGTAGACGGCAAATCCGTAGTACGTTTGGAGCGTTAATAAAAACAGCACCAGCGCCTTGTTTCCCTGATGAGTCTGCATCCTCCGGAGCCCCGCCAAGGTGAGCGGGAAACGGGCCTGGGCCCCCTCCGTCCCGTGCGAATCCTGATTGTGGACACTCAGGATGGCCCGTCGGGACCCTCGTGCAGCCCAGCACATCTGGCCACTCGACTGTGACTGTTTCGTTGTCTTTTACTTAACCCGTCCTTACCTCCTTCTCTGATTAAAAACATCATAGTTAATACTTAGCTAGTACGTACACCTTCAAAAACCTCAAGCTGTCAAAGGTATTTGAGTGAAGTCTTTCTCCCGCCACGTCTGCCTCCTAATTCCACTCCTGTGAAACCACGGCTGTTACAGCGTCTCACGCCTCCTCTGTCCAGGTGTGAGTCGTGCCCTGGCCCCAGGGCCGTCCCTGCAGACGGGGCGTCAGGCCTCCTCCCTGCCCCGCAGTTTGCTCCGTGGTTGCCCAAGCCTCTGCCTCGTACTTGTCACAGCTGGGTCACGCACGATCAGGAGCCCCGGCTCTGAGGACATTCGTCCAGGCAGCTGCTACTGGGCACCCAGCTGGGCCGGTCTCTGGCTTCTTCCAGCAGCCCAGTGGTGCGTGCGCCATCTTGGACACACCTGTCCAGAAGAAAGTCCCGGCAGGTGAATCTGTGGGCCAAGGGCACAGGCATTGAAATTTTGAAAGACACCACCACGTAGCTCTCTGGGGACCCTGACCCAGTTTGCACTTCCTCCAGGGTGCGAGAACGGGCGACTTGACTGTGAATGTGAGTCACAGAAGTGCGGCTCCCTGGCTGGGGCTGTCTGACTCGCGATGTACGTGCATCTCACGCGGAGAATAAGCTGTTACACTAACGCCAGTACCTCTGGGTCCGAGTCCATCGCGCGCGGTGCCAGCCGGGCGCCTCCCTCAAACTCGTTCTCCGCATCTTTAAAATCAGCAAACTCAAATCCAGTAAGACTCCCAAGAAACTAACTTGTTTCGTGTTGGATAAAATTACCTTAAAGTTAATTTGGAGCCGCAAGTTTCAAGAAAATCAAGGGAAAGAGTGGAAGGAGAGACTTGGCTGTGACACAGATCGGAGTACACTGCGAAGCTGCCGTGACCAAGGCGGCATGCCCAGAAGGGAGTCATCGGGACAGACAGAGAGTCCAGAATGGACCCCGTAACTTCTCGACACACCCAGGAGAATCTGTGTTGCAGAATTAAGGGGCAGAAAGCAAGATACTGTGCAAAAGTATAAGATAATATTTGCAGCCTTACTTGTGGGGGAAATAACAGAATAACAGAAACATTAATGAACGTAGCACTAACGACTGTGTAAATCCTGACACATCAATGCCAAGGAAGGTCATGTACCTGTATGTTGACAGAAGTGATTGAATCAAGAAATAAGCTGCAGTTATGATTAAAGAATGAATTATAATCACACCAGCTGGCTTGACGGAATCTCCAAGGTATTGTGTGAAAAGGGCAAGATGCTGAACGGAATGTGTAAGTATCTCATTTTTATAAGACCAGGTCAGGTCCCAGTGTGAGGATGGGTTCACGTGGGAGGTTGTGTCTCCGTATATGGTAAGAAGAAAGGTCTAGAAGGTGCATTCTAGGCTGTCAGCAGGGTCGGGGGGCCATGTGGGTCCAGTAAGGGCAGGAGGTGGTGGTGGGGGTCACATACGGGTCGAACCTCCTATTTGGAGAGACTGGACCAGGACCCCCCGTGAGATAAGTTCCCGTCGATGCATTTGTGTGGAATGACCTCAGATGATTGAATAAGTGGCTTGGAGAGGCGGTTGTAAGGTCTGCTCCCCAGGTGAGGTTCTGAGAGCACCTCTCATTCACGGTCCTCCCCGACACCCAGGGCCACCGAGCCCGGCTTGGTGCAGAGGAGGCGTGAACACGCGTGAATGAGCGAGTCTGTTCCAGAGGGGAGAGGAGCTCAGGGTAGTACGGGAGCGTCTCCCTGGACGCCGGAACGTGGAGCTCATGCTGGTTTAGTCAGTCACCTGGCTCCTAGGCACAGGGATGGGCAGGTGTGCAGGTGCAGGCAGGTGGGCACCAGAATGTTGGGCATCCCTAAGGACTGACCAGCAGGGGGCGCCAGGAACCGAGGAACAGAGGCTCCCTTGGCGGGGGATGCTCTCGTGGGCTGGTCCAGGAAGGAGGCAGGTGTATGTCACCTGCGGCTTCTTGAGTGCCTGACTTAAGAATGGAATTTGTAGGAAGGGAAGTCAGAACAGCCCGGCTTTGGAGGAAGTGAGAACAGGAAGGCTCTGGGGTGAAGGGCTGAAGCTACGGGAGTGTCTGGGACCCCCACCCAAGGTTCGCAACCCAGGGGCACCGTCTGGTTGTCTAACGTGGGGAAGCTGTGTGTAACGACAAATGGTTGCCAAGGCTGCACCAGGTGGGGCCTGGGGACGCTCAGGGTGGGGTGGTGGTGGGCCTCGCCCTTGCTGGCAGGAGCACCGGTGCGGCTTGAACTTCCTCCAGGTGGCTCCCCCCCGCCCCCCTCCCGTCCCCTTGGGGCGTGGGCGTCTGTCCGGGGAAGGAGCAGGAGCACCGTGTCGGGGCAGGTGCACCTGAAAGCTGGTGCCAGGAAGCCCCGCGCCTTCCCTCAGGCGGAGCCCAGCCAGGGAGCCTGGGGTGAGGGGCCGGGCAGCCACAGGCCAGGAGCAGTTCCCTAAGCCAGAGGCACAGCCCGTGGTCTGGAGGCTGACTTTGGCCAGTGGACTTGTGCCACTTAGCCCATTTGTCAATATTTCAAAATGCAGATACGTTACCTAAAATTTTGGATGTCTGGTTTTCTTACAAAAGCCGCAGCAGCAGCTCTGGCCGCACGGAGTCCCACTCCTGACCGAGCCGCCCTGCCCCCTGCAGACGGGCGCATGCACTGCAGCTCGCCCCAGTCCCCACCACTCCCTACCGCCTCCCACAGGCTAGGGGCCGGCTGCCACTCACCTTCCCACTGCTGTTCTGTGTTTAGGAAGATAGTGCCATGTTCCTTGTTCTTTTCTAGGGTAGGAAAGTGACATCCGCCAAGAGGAACTTTTGAAAAAGGAAAAGAAGATAAAGATAATTCTTTTTGGAAGAAGAGACCCGCTTGTTTATTATGTATGCAGGCTCCCGCTGGCCTCTTGAATTTATATGAGCCGCCTCTCTGGAGGCATTGGCGTTTGTGGTCTCTGACTCAGAGGAATCCATGTCCTGAAGCAAACTCCAGGCTTTTCTGGGCATTTCTAAATCTAGCCACTGGCGGGACAGGAAGGGTATGGCTGGGGCACACCACGCCTTCCCAAGGCCGGAGCTGCAGTGGGGGTCCTGCCTCCACAGGACCTGCTTCCCCGTCTCTCGGGGCCGGTGTCCCCTCTGGGCCAGTGGCTATAGGACCCGCCCAGCAGTCACCTGGCGAGTGTAGCTGCCGAAAGCTACCTGCCCTGGTTTTGACTGCCTGGAAGGACGGGTGTGAAGTGGCAGCTTAATTACACAGCGGCCCTGGGGCTGGGCAGTCCCCTCCCTCTGAGCTGTGTCTGTGGTCCTGCGAGTGTAGCAGACAGGCCAGGCCAGCAGCTAGTGCCGGTGGAGGGCTCAGCTCACCCCCGGGAAGCAGTCCCTTCCTCCGGGGTCCCCGCACACGCATGCCACTCACCCGAGGAGCACCCACTGCACGGCACCCCTGGGAAGGGAGGTGGGTTCCTTTCCAGGTTCAAGGGCTCCCTCGGGGAAGGTGATCTGGGAGTCACGCCTGCCAGGTGGAGGCTTGGTGGAAACGGGGTGCAAGGGGAGCAGCGAGGAGGCCCGGGGGTGGAGGGGGTGGGGTTAAGGCAGAGGCTACAGAAGTGGGGAAAACGGGAGACGCATGGATATGTGTCAGCAGAGGAAGCAGGAGGACTTGGGGAGGGGGGCTCAGAGGGGAGGGGGACCCAGAAGGACTCTCAGATCCGGGCCCCTCCCCGTCCTCCACTTACCACCTCCACCGCAGCCCCCGCTCCTTCCACCACAGCCTCGTCACTCCCAGAACTCTCGACCTTAGTTATTCATGTTTATCTGTTTCTGTCCTTGCTCAGCGTCTGCTTTCCCCGTTGCCGCGTGAGCCCCATGCTTGGCACACAGTGGGTGCTCAATACCTGCCTGCTGCAGATGGGAGCCCAGGCCGTCTGGGTTGCCCGCCCAGACCGAGGACACTCCAGTTTATGAGCAGTCTTCAGGGTTTTCAAAGGACCTTTTAATCACCTCTCATGTTCAGCTCACGGGCTCACTTTGTAATTCACGGGTCACGGAAAAGATGACCTTCCGATGCCTTATGTTCTGTATGAACATTTCAAGACTGCCCCGCTGGGGTGTTAGCTCGGCTCAGGAGAGGGGCCATAGCTCACTCTTCTTAGTGTTGTGCCTGGCATAAGGCTGGCTTTGGTTGGGGCTGGTAGAAGTGGTGATGAAGAGTTGGTTGATGGTGGGTTTGGCTGATAGTGGGGTTGGTCAATGGTAGAGCTGGTTGATGATGGGGTTGGTTGATGGTAAGGTTGGTTGATGGTGAAGCTGGTTGATGGTAAGGTCGGTTAATGGTTGAGTTGGTTGATGGTGAGGTTGACCAATGGTAAGGTAGGCTTATGATAAGGTTGGTTGATGGTGGAGTTGGTTGATGGTAAGGTATGTTGATGGTATGGTTGATTTATGGTAAGGTTGGTTGGTGGTCAATGGCAAGATTAGTTAATGGGTGAACTGGTTGATAGCAGGGTTGGTTGATGGTGGAGTGGGTTGATGGTGGGGTTGAAGATCCCATGGTGCAGGACTGGGTAGGTGTGGGTCTGAGGCTAAGGCTGGACTTTCGTTTATCAGAAGCTCCAGGCAGAGGGTGCACAGAGAACAGGTAAAGATTTCAGTGAGTGTGTCTGACCAGGCACAGCGCTCGCACACGGGAAGCTTCTGTATTGTGCAGTGAACTCTCGCTTTAGCCCACGGGAACCTCGCCACCAGTCTGTGAATGGAGGAGGTAAAACTTTATCATCTCTCTAAGAGGCATATAAACAGTGCTGTAGATTAAATAAATCTTTCATAGTGAATCAGTAGGGGAGTCAGAGGAGTACACTTGAGGGCTCTTTCCACCCTGAAACTGTCAGCAAAAAGCTCTGGAAAACCATTATCCTGGGTGCTACCCTGCTGTTCTCAGAGCTGTGGGTGCTGAGACAGTGAGAGTGCCGTGAACATGATCTCTGTCCTCAGCTCCCCATCTCTCCAGGAGAAAGAAGACATGCAATGTGACAGCGGCAGCGAAGAGTGGGGCACATCCCACTGGGGGAAGAGAGGTGATTTAAGCAGAACAGACATGAGCAGGGATGGGGCAGAGCCGAGGCCCTGTGGAGCGGAGGGCTCACGCAGAGAACCTGGGCTCAGAGTCCGACTAGGGAGGGGACTGCCCGGGGACAACGGGTGAAGATGTCCCCGGGGCCAGGCAAGCCCTCGGACGCAGGCCCGTTGCTGCCCTTCACTTCCTGACGTGGCCGTCAGTTACGTTAATTCCGGCTTAGCGGGTGCTGCACAGGCGGACCTTAGTTTCCAAGAACAGCGGGCGGTCTGACAATGTCCCTAAACTCTTGTAACGGACACTTCCCTGCGTCTCCAGGCAGAAATCATTGGCATGGTAACAAGATTTTCCAATTGCCTTATGAGACAGCAAAGGAGCGTTACACATCTGTACAATGTTGGTGTTTTCTCATTTGGTTTTAGTCTCCGTTTCTGAAGAGTATCACCTCAGTGACAGCGCATCCAGAGAGGTGCTCTCTTCTCGTCCCCAGAGAACCGGAGAGATACCAAGCTTAGCTGAGCCATAGATATGTATTCATATTCATATTTATATTTATATCCACCTGCAGGATTTCCCAGAAGCCTTAAATTGCTTCTAGTCACCAAAAGCCTTTAGAGGCAGGGAGAGAGTGCAGCTTTCCCGAAACTTATCTAACGCCAGAAACCTCATTTCACAGGAGACCAGCAACAGCGTCTGGCGGGAACTAGAGTGTTAAGATACAGAGTGTGGGGATGTGGCCCCAGGAATCCGCTCCCACTGCCTTCCTAGGACATTTGATGATTCAGAATGCCACCTGCAGACAGAGAAGGCCAGGGCTGCAGGGCGTCCTGGCCGGTCTGGAGGGGCCTTGACGTCTGGGGCTGAACACGGACGCAGAGAGAGCTCCAGGCTGGGTCTCTGGTGCCGACGGAGCCGTGAGCCACGGCAGGAAGCCCACACCTCTGCGGGGACAGGCTCCGGGAAGCTGGTCTACTAAGCGTGCGATTGAGGGAGCGTGGAGCAATTGGGCTCCCAGGGTCAAACGTGTGTGACCTTGAGGCGCCAGTTCCCAGAGCCAAGGGAGCTGCCATCTGGGGTTGTGCTGTTAGGTGAGCTGTGGTTTCTGTCGCTCCCCTCTGTGGCTTTGCAGCCGCTAAACTCACCACGTTTGTTTGTGCTCTACCCGATGTCAGGGATTATAGCAGACCCCTCCAGCCGGGAGTAGTCACAAGTCCTGGGTCAGCAGCTGGGACAGGGTCATGCTGGGACTGGAACCCGGGGGTCTGGGTCCTGGGTCCGGCTCTTAAGCAAATCCTGCATCTCCTGTGCAGCCAAGGGCATTGCAGTCCAGATGCGGGGGCGCAGGGCAGGCGGGCTGGGCAGGGATCGGAGGGGGAGTGGAGGGGCTGGGCAGTGGCAGGGCAGAGGCTGGACGGATGGGGGAATTTGAGTAGTCGGCGGAGCCATTTGGAGCACCTGAAATGTGCAGAACTGAGGGCCAGCACCAAAGAACTGGACCTCCTGGTGCCCGCAGTGGGGCACCGGGGGAGAGTCAGGGGCTGGTGGTCACCACCAACTCATGGCACAGTGGCTGCCTCATGTTCAGCTGTGCGTTGGCCCCGGGATCCTTTCCAGCCTGAAGCCCCCCATCAGGGCCAGTCCCCCTCCAGGACCGGGATGGGCAGCTGACCACCTCTGCTTTGCTTCCCGCACAGCTCGCTCTTGGACACCAGGTGGCGCTCTCGTCCATCAGCTACATCGGCTGCTCGCTGTCGGTGCTCTGCCTGGCCGTCACGCTGGTGACCTTCGCCGTGCTCTCGTGAGTCATCTCCTGCTCTCCCCGGGCTCCAGGGGGTTTGGCGGCTTTGTGTAAATGTCAGTGCCACCCCTGCACCACTTTAATTTCACTTGTACTCGGGACTCTGCCCACGGTGTGCGCCAGCTGGGCAGTCACTGTTTGTTTCGAGATCTGGGGTGCAGGGAGGGCGCTGTGGGGTGGCTACTGGAAAAGGGAGGAGAGAGGAAGGGTGCAGAACTGGGGGACACCCGGCTTAGGCTAAGCTGGAAAGTTCTGGAAAGGTCCCCAGCCCACAGGGCTTGCTGACCACTGACTGGCCAGCTGAGAGCCAGGATTGAGGACCCCCTCCCTCCAAATGATGTCAAAGCAGCAAGATCCCGTGGGGCGGGGCTGCGGGAGGCCCTCGGGGTGAGAAGACGGGGTTGGCGGGACACCTCCCAGCCGGCCGAAGCCACATCGCCCCATCACAGCTTAAGGGAGTGGAGTGGAGGCTGGCGGCTGGTCCCTCTGCAGCCCTCTCTGAACTAGGACAGGAAGGTGAAGCGAGGGACCTGCGTCTGGGCGGACAGCTGGGAAGTCCTGTTCGCGCACCCCCCTCAGGCGTGCTGGGGCTCAGGGGCTGGGGTTTTACTCACCCGGGTTGGGGGCTCACGCTCTGGGGCTGCTTGGGAGTTTATACCTGCCCCCCCAACACCTTCTTCTGCTGGTGGGGGTTCCTCCTGGAGGCCAGCGCCCCTCCTCACCTGCCCTGTTCCCTGAGGACACCCACCACCTGGCTGCATCTGTGACTGGGGTGGGGGGCAGGCTGGGCTGATCTGGGGCTGCAGCAAAATCAGCAGGCAAGGCCATCAGCTTCCTGAGCCCCTCCTTCTCTGCTGACCCCCCACCCCGAAACCCTGGGCGCTTTGAGGGGAGGTGGGGGGGTATGCAGATGACACACAGGCTTCTGGTGGGATCTGAGCAGGTAAGAGGAGACTGACACGAGTTTGGAGGGGCCCCAGCCTTACAATCAGGATGTTTCTTCTCTGATTCCCTCAACTGTTCGGTCAGCGAGCCCACCCCGCCCAGCTGTAGTCAGCGCTGAGGACAGGACGCAGCTGTGCCCAAGACAGATAAAACCTGCCTGGGTGGGGAGTGGGGGCCGGACGAGGAGTGAGGACTCAAAGGCCTGAATAGACATTGTCCCAGCCCTCAGAGCCCAGCTGAGAGAGCAGTTTAAGAGGGGCTGGATGTCCTCCGCTCCCTCTGGGACACTCTCACCCCTGGGAGGCCTGTGAAGGGAGTTTACTGCGGAGGAGCGGCTGGTGCAAAGGCCCAGAGGCTGGAGCAGACTGGAGGTCCTGGAGGACCAGGAAAGGGTGTCTCTGTGTGAGCAGGAGAAAGGACAGGGGTCAGAGCGATGGACAGGGGTCAGGCCCTGCAGGGCCTGCGGAAGGAGCTGGGTCATTTCTAAGAGCAATAGGAAGCCACTACTGGTTCCCAGCCAGGAGTGGCTGCATCTGGGAGGCTTATAAAGACGTCTTCGGTGGCCCTGGGAGGCGCAGTACCGAGCAGCCGTGGCTGAGCCAGTGCTGGTCTGGGGCCTCACTCCTGCCTCTCTGTCCCCAGCTCGGTCAGCACCATCCGGAACCAGCGCTACCACATCCATGCCAACCTGTCCCTTGCCGTCCTGGTGGCCCAGGTCCTGCTGCTCGTCAGCTTCCAGTTTGAGCCGGGCACGGTGAGTAGGCGCCCTCTGTCTCACAGTGTCAAGAGTGGGCCTCCCTTCTGCCCCCACCCTCCACATCACCAGGGGTGGTACCTTCTCCTGCTGGTTTCAACTCAGAACTCAGACCACATCCCCCAGACAGCAAGACTGTGGCTCCTCGGGGACAGACAGTGACAGGCAGGTGCTGGCATCCCTGCTCAACATCAGGCTCAGTGATGAAGACACGTGTGGCCCACGGTGTGTGGGGCTCTGTGCTGAGGGCTCCATAGATCCACCCAGTCAGTCCTTGTACCAGCCCATGAGGTGATGCTGTCAAAACCCTCCTGCTCTAGACGCAGGACTGAGGGCTACCGCAGCTCGCCCAGGGCCACCTGGTAAGTGCTGACTAGGGTCTGACCTTGTGCAGTCTTGCTGCAGACACTGTCCTCCCTCCTGCTCTGACCACCCACAGCCACATCCCCTCTGCCTGCCAAGGGTGGGCTCTCGGCAAAGGGACCGGAAAGACCCAGACCAACCATCTCCCTGCCCTTGGTATCGCGTGAGGGTTCTCCAGGGACCCAGGAAGTCTTAGATCTCACAGAAGGTAAAATGCTGAGGCTGAAACGGCCCAGGCTTGGGTGACGTGGTTTATAACCACAGCCAATGAGAGGGAGAAGCAGAGATATGCTTACTCCACACAGGAAGGAGGGAGAGGTGGTTCTGGGGAACCGAGCAGTGTAAGTCAGTGGTCCTGGGATGCAACCCGGATTGGCTGATGTGGGGTGAACTCTTTATCTCACATAGTGAAGGTCAGCAGAGCCTCACTTCTCCCCACCCAGCAGGGTCCTCAGCCCCACCACCTTTCTGGGGGTGGCTGCCTCCAGAGGGATCCACCCTCCTCTGCTCACAGGTTTAGGGTTTCAGCCAAGCACCTAAGAGTTCCTGGCTGTGCCGTGGACAGGTGAGGGCTGCGCCAGCCTCATTCTCTACTTCTGGACACACCTCAAGCTCCATTGTCTATCATCACATGGGGTTCCCTAAAATGCAGGTTTGGGTTCAGGTCCCACTGCGTGGTGGCAGCAGGAGGGAAAGCAGTCCAGGCACTGCATCCCGGATGGTGACCCTGGGGCTGGGAGAGCTGCTCCCTCCGCGTAGCTGAAATCCCAGGCAGGGCTGAGTGGTCCTGCTTCAGTGATCCGCCCCTGGGTGACCTCTGTGGCAGACGAGAGGTGACCGTGGTGGTTGGTCTCGCCTCACACAAAAGGGGCAACTGGTCCTAGAAGAGGCAGGGCCACCACTGCTGGGACCACAAATACAATATATGTGTCTCATTTTTGTATCTCAGTGTAACAGGTCCTCGTGACAAGAAACATGGCATTTCAGCCACTTGTATATGCATTTTTAATCTGGGAATTAACTGACCGGGGGTCCTTGGGAGGACGTGGAGCCCCTCACCGAGGTGGTGGTTCTGGTTTTCATGTTTGTTTTCCTCCCCGGGGCTCCCGGTTCCCTGGACCTTTTATCCGAGCTCAGGGATGGGTGGCTGCTGACTCACAGAGAGCACAGGGGGATCTCTGATCTGGGGTCCCGGGAGAATCTGAGACCACGTGGCTGAGCCTGGAGTTACGGCCAAGACACCAGGGAGCAGGCGGGACCAGCAGAGCCTGGCTGCCCTGAGCAGGGAGCCGAGCCCGCTGTGCTGAGCAGGCCCCTGCCCTCGCTGGCTCCTCGGAGAGAAGTCAGGGGCCGCCCTCTGGGTATGGGCGCTGCGAGCAGCGGGAAACAAGACTGCAGGGAGTTTGCGCATCTCTGTCCATTCCCCTGCTGAGAGCAAACTCTAGGGAAGCCCTGGGTCACGCAGGCCTCTTTCAGCTCCAGGGGGGTAGCTGACACCCTGAGGTGGAGCCGGATGGCAGGCTGCTTGCTCCCTGGCCCTCCACTCCCTTCCCCTCCTGGGCTCCGCTCTGCCGACCTTCCCTCTGGGACCCAGGCGGCTTCGTGAGCTCCAGGCTCCCGTCCTGACCTGCTCCCTGGGGACCCGCCCACCCGGGAACCCACCCCATTGGACCAGGTGGGTCACATGCCTCCTCCTGACCAATCCTACTGCAGGGTGGAGATGTTCATGCTGACTGGCCGGGCTTGGATCCCTGCCCTCTGCTGAACCAATTGCTGCGCCTGGTGGGGGGGTCTGATGCAGTGATTGGCTACCGCCTGAGTCACGTGTTCCACCCAAATCACTGGGCCTGGAAAGGCAAGACGTGACTCCCAGGAGAAAATGAGGCCACGTGTCGGGAAGACGCCCCCAGGAAACGGATGCAGGGAGGCCGGGACCCCTGCTCACAGCCCGAGGGAGCTCACCCTCTGCTCTGCTCCTAGACCCCGTGCCGGGTGCTGGCCGTGCTCCTGCACTACTTCTTCCTGAGCGCCTTTGCGTGGATGCTGGTGGAAGGGCTGCATCTCTACAGCATGGTGATCAAGGTCTTCGGCTCCGAGGACAGCAAGCGCGGCTACTACTACGGGATGGGCTGGGGTAGGTGGGGGGGGGGCGGGGGGGGATGGGATAGAGCCGGGGGGCGGGGCGGGTGGGCTGCCCTTTCACCTTCCTGTGACGCACCTCGAAGAAGCCAGGTTGCTCTTAGCCTTCAGCTTCCCCACCCTTTTTCAGAAAGGTCGGTTCCCACGGGGAGCGCCTTGGAGTTCTCTGTCCTCGGGGTCTGCTTCCCTCCCACCTGGGGAAGTCCCAGAGGCACTGCTCTGCGGCCAGTGCATGGACAGTGGCCCGCTTCCCTTGGATTGATGCCCCTGCTTTAGTGCAGGGCACTGGGCAGGGAAGGTGGCCTCTAATGTCAGTGGGTGAGTGTCCCGAGGTGAGCACACTCAGGGACCATATTCTCCACCAGTCACACCTGGGATAGTCCCAGATGAAGGGAGGGAGGGAACCCTGATCTCCTGGTCACTCTTACCTGGAAGAGTTTCTGCAGCATGGCCCTGGGGAGAGTGAGAAATGCGGACAGCCTGGCCCCGAGGTATCGTGGCTCTGGGCTGGGCCCCAGGGGAGGGAGCCTGTCTCACTGGCCACACCTGCCTGGAGTTGTGGCCTAGGTGTTCCAGCCTGAGTTTTTGTTTTTTGTTTTTATCCAGACTTAGTAGATTTTCTTGAATCCTTTTTTCTTAATTTGCTGTATGCCCTTGGGTAGTTTTACAGAGCCTTTCCATGGCCGTGCGTTTTTACAGCTAATTTCCACCAGCGGTGGTGGTCTCACTGAGGGGTGGTCTGTGGAGCTGCCGTCACCCTGGGAGTCACCTCCCCATGGGCTCGGCTTGTTTGTTTCACTTCCTCCTGCACATCCGGAGGAAGACCCCAGGGCACAGGGTAATTGACACCGGGCCTTCCAGCGTCTGCTCTGAATCATTAATCCAACATAGGGACCTGCTGCTCGTTTCTGATTTTCTTCAAATACACTTAATGTTCACAGCCCTCATTGTGCAGGGAGCAGACGGACGTGCTCTGAGCTGCCTGATGGAACTTACTTAGGGATGTAGTGGAGGTAAATTACACACCCCTCCTGCCTTCTCCGGGGAGACTGGAGAGGCTCATCGGGTGACGTGGAGAGAGGGAACGCGGCAGCCACCTCCAAACTGGTGTGGTCGCCGCTGATGCTCTGGGCCCAGCCTGTGAGCAGGCTTGCTGTTCCTGGTGCAGTTTTCCACCCTGGGCCCCCAGAACGAATGTCCTCTCCGCCCCACCCTCCCCTTGGTGAGCCCGACTCAGAAGTGACCTTCTCCTCCAGTCCTGCCGTGACTCCCTGTGAGAGCAGGGTTACTCCTGCCTCTGACTTCCGACTGCACTTAGTGAGGGTTGATAGGACAACATGGGACCCACCACCTGCCGTCCTGAGGTCCTTCATGGAGATGGTCATACAGTGTAGAGACGCACACACACCCCCCGCAAGCCAAGCAAGGACAGTTGAAATGAATTAAAATTGTGAAATTTGTCTCTCCGGTGAGAGGAGCCATCTCTGTTGGCTCAAGATGGAGGTGGTTGGTCAGGGGGTCGTAATCCAATCCAATCCATCTGTGAAGGATGCTGGAGATAAAAATGAGACATGAAAGAAATTCGTTACCGATGTTTAAAAATCGAGAGATCTTACATAAAATTATAGAGTTCTTTTGAAAAATGCGATGATCTGGGAACCCTGAGCTTCCATTCCTGCTTGACAACTTTAGCTGTGAGGTTTCTGATGCCAGCGTCTTCCTGGTGGGTGTCTGCGTGGGGAGCCCCTGTTAGAAGTTCTCTGTGAATGGAGCACTGGGCTGGGATCCAGCCGGCCTGCCGCCTCTTGTCTCCACGTCAGCGTCCCCTTAGCTGATTTCGTCAGGGCTCGTGACCCACCTCCATCCCTCTGATTGGGTCAGACTGAGCTCTGGTCTAAGTGAAGACCGTCTGCAGCGGCTGGGCTCTCTCCACATGCAGTTATTGATTAAAAAGGAGCTGGAAGCTGGCCCAGGGCGTGGGAGAGTTCACGCTGCAGGGAGGGCCCCTCGGAGAGGCTGCTTTCCCGTAGATTTCCACCCTGCTCTTATCCCAACCTTCAAACAGCATCATTTTTGGAAACCCAAAGACTGTGCTTTCAGCAGAGGTGGCATGGAGGTGTCAAATTAACAACATACCTAAGGTTTTGTTGTACGTCAGGCCCCCTGCTTGAGCTTGTGAGATGAGTGGAATGTAAGCTCTGTCCTCAGGGAGTCCACATGGGAACCGGGGAGGTGAGTGATAAACAGTCGAGAGTTTACACATCGGTGCAGCAGATAGAAATCTCTGACCACAGACTCAGAAGAGAAAGAAGCAGAACTTGCTTTATTTTTCTCTATTACGATTTCTGTTGTGAGCCCCCGCTCATCTTGGGGTGAACACTTAATCTTAGTTCATTCTGAGCCCTGCCTTTCTTTGAAGTGGTGCTGGTGTACCAAGAAGATGACAGGTGCCGAGACCTTGGGAGGTGTATTAGTCAGGGCAGGCTAGGTAATGCTGCCGTAACAAGCAGTCCCGACTCACATTGGCTGGAAACAACAGTGTTTATTTCCAGATTACACTACATGTCCTCAGTGGGCCGGCCGTCACCTGAGGGGCTCTGCTCACAGCAGTCACTCAGGAGCCCAGGGTGATGGAGACGGTGCTGCCTTGAGCCATTGCCATGAGAGAGAAGGTGACATGGGCAGATGTCACCCTGGAAATGAAATACTCAGCCATTAGAGGCGTGTGTCACTTCTGTTCACAACCCACTGCCCAGAAGGAGCCGGTGGCCCCCACACCCCCAGGGTGCAGAAGTGCAGACCTCCCACATGCCCAGAGCAAAGCATCCGGGATGTGGCACCAGTGATGTGACTTGGGGGGGGGAGTGGACCACTTGTCTCCTGGCATTGTCATCTCAGCCCCTTCTCCGTCAAGACATCCCTGCCCCTGTGTTGGGTTTCACATCGTCTGTTGTCTCAGGTCTCCGTCTGTCTGTCTGGGTTAATGTCTCATAGCAGGTGCTCCTTATGGTCAGTCCTGCATCACCCCTCCCTCCCTCCTTGGTCTCAGGAGGCAGAAGCCAGGGAGGAACTGGTGTGGTCCCTCTGAAAGGTCACCACATTCCAGAGAGCACTTCTTGAGCTCCATAAAGTAAGTGTCCATACGAGGGACCTCAGATTGTCTGCAGAAGCAGGTCATGTGCCTGCGTGGGTTATCAGGGTGTGAATCTCAGGTGACGGCGCCAGTGGAAAAGGCATCCGAGTTGGTTAATAATAGTGGAGGTTGTTGTTCAGGGGGTGGCCTCACACATCGGTGCCTCCTTGTTCACATGCACGGCCGCCTCTCCTGTGAGCCTCAGCGCAGCCCGGCAGGAAGGGCTGTTAGCTCCAGTTCCAGGGTGAGAACGTGGTGGCCCAGAGGGGTTCAGCCGGGCCCCTGGGCTGCACCAGGGTGCAGGGTGGGCCTGGGAGCAGAACCAGGTGCTGTTTGGCTCTGCAGCCCAGGCTGTTCCATGCACTGCTTTCTTCATCCTGCTCCCCTCTGTGAGCCTTTTCTTTTCAACAGCACACACGCTCAGCTGGTCTCTGTGGCTCCTGCAGCCTGCTTCAGAGAAAGCAGAGAGCAGGGCCCGCCCTCATCTCAGACAGACCCTTCTGGTCACCGTCCCGGTGGCCTGGCCTCTACCAAACACGGAGGATGGTGCAGGGAAAGGAACGTCAAAGGAGCGTCAGTTTGGGATTGTAGGAGAGATGCGTCAGTTGTGGGTGCAAAGAATCCTTGACTCCTCCACTTAACTTTGGGCAGCAGAGAGACGCCAGCCCCTGACGTGGGCCCCTCTGGTCCCTACTGCCCCTTGCAGAACCCACCAGGAGGGGGCCCTGGGGACGCGGCCTCAGCCCCGTGTGTGCACCTGCTGGGCTGTCCCGGGGCCCGGTGCTCCCACAGCGCCTGCTCCTCCCACCCCCGAAGCTCAGGCTTCCTTTGGGAGGACGGGGGGGGTGGTTCTTGGTCCTTGATGTCCTCAAGGCCCCTCACTACCTCAAGTCCCCCGTGCCCTTCGCACCCCAAGTGAGCCAGGCAGCGGGGGTTCCCTGCACCGGCCAAGGAAACCGAGGCCCTCAGAGAGTGGGCAGCGGACCCCAGGCGCCCCACCCCTGCTCGCTTCCTGCAGCTCTGGGTCCATCTGAGCGGGAGCCCCCCAGCCAGAGGCTCCAACACCCAGGGGAGGCTCCAGCTTCTGTTAGCTCATGCACGCGGGTGGAGCCCACGAGCGGGGCGGTGGGGTCAGCGGCGAGAGCACGTCCTGGCCTGTCCGCCTCTCCCTGGAAGCCGGTTGGTCCCCTTTGAGGGCCTGGCTGCTGTCTGGTCCAGCCCCTCTGTGATGCAGTCAGACTGTCTTGATATCAAGACAGAGTGTCAGAGATACAACTCTCCAGAAGCTCCTTTTCAAGGGTGTTATTTAAAACCAACACTCAGAGGGCGGGCGTAGAGCTGACTGCGCCCCCAGGGGTCGCAGGAGGGCTGCGGTGTTGGGGCGCCGGGCCTGGAGCCCGGGACAGGCATCCCTCTGGGTCCAGGGGACCTGGGGCAGAGACCGCCCGTGGGCGGGGCAGACTCAGCCGGGGCGCAACGTGCTGCATGTTCCAGTGTGTTTCCCCACCCTATTTTATTTTATTTTATTTTATTTTATATATTTTATTTATTTTATTCTGTTCTATTTTATTTTATTCTAGTAATAGGCAAAATGCAGTTTCCTTGTTGAGAGCCCTTTCTCTCCACCACCCTCTGGAGGAGAGGGTCAGTGGGTGGAAAAAGCATCCTTTTCTGTCTCTCCTCCTGGCTCCTGCCCCTCATTGCACAGGGGGCAGGGGGAGGGGCTGCTGCGCTCAGGGCCCTGCATCAGACGGAGCCCTGAGGACGCTGCTCTCCCAGCAGCCAGAAGTGGGTTCCTTTCAGGTACAGAAATCGATTCATAACAGATCTGCCTTAAAAATGCACACTCATGCGCGCATTCTTTGTATATATCGGGTATGAAATGAGTCAGCGAATTAACGATTAATTAGGAGACTGGAGCGAGCTAACAGACGATCCTCTGTAATTTTCTGCAGGTTTTCCTCTTCTGATCTGTATCATTTCAATAGTCTTTGCCATGGACAGTTACGGAGCAAGTAAGAAGTAAGTGAAGGGGTCAATCCCTGTGTTTGGCGGGGGTCCCATGGGAAGCAGCGCTGTGATGGGTCCCCGTGTCTTCCCCTGTTCTTCTGGGGGAGGGTCTGCACAGGGCTGGCATCCTGCAGGCTCGTAGACTGAGAAACACCCCCCTGCTGTGCTCTGGGCACTCTCCCACCTTGGAACTAGCAACGTGGGGCTCAGAGTGCTTGCAGGATGGGGTGGCCGGTTGGAGTCTCTGATCTAAACTTTTCATCCATGTGGTTTCCTAGACACACGGTCTGGTCACCCATGGAGCCCACTTTGGTGACCCTTTAGTCCTTTGTTGGAGTGGTCGGTGGGCAATTCCCTAGCACACAGAAGGTGCCCGTTGAATTACAGCCGAGTTAGTACATGATGGCTCGAGTAAGTGTGGCCCGGGATGCACCAGGCAGGGGGCCCTAAGGTTCTCATTGCTTGGGCAGCAGCAGATGGGACTTTGAGGGGCTCCAGACCTCATGCCGTCATTTTGAAACTGGAGCTGGTGGGTCTGCAGCTGAATCAGGAGGAGGACAGGATGGTGCTGTGCGTCCAGGACAGGTGTTCACATTCCAGAAGCATGATTTCCTCTCCTTCCAAGAGAAAAAGGCTCAGATGTCTTTAGGAAGCTGCCCCCTCTCTTCCGCCAAGCTGAGGAACCACTGAGGGAGAGCACCACGGAGAGTGTTTAGGAGGAGAGAGAGAGAGAGTTAAAAATTTCTCAGCTGAGCTGCTAAACGGGGAGGAAGCTGGCTTTTTGTACTTTAGGGCGACGATTTCCTGAAGATGAAGCACTTAGAGGAAGCACTCTCTGAGCTCATGTTGAAACCAGAATGACTAAACCACCACTGTTCCGGCCCATTCCGTGCACTCCTGCGTGGTTTCCGAAGGCAAGGCGCTCATTAAAGGAAGAAACGTCTCAGACACGTGTCACTGGCACTTGTTCTGTTTCACTCCATCTGGAGTGTGCAGACGCTGGCCCGCCCCCAGTGCGAGCCTCAGCTCCAGGCCCGTCTCTCACAGAAGCCTCCCTCCTGCTCACGTGCCCGAGAGCAAGGCAGCAGAGGGTCGGGAGGCTCCCCGAGGGCCTGGGGAGCACAGGGGTCTGAAGACCCCCGTCGGCCGGCCGGCCCGCAGGACAGCGCTGGAGAGCCCCGGCTTCCTCTCCGCAGTCGTCACCCTCACAGGGAGCCTGGGCTGGAGCCGCATCTCTGCAGGGGAGCCAGCACCAGGCTCCCTGCGTTTTCACTTTAAACGCCGCGTCCTCGGACGGGAGGCTCTTCCCTCCCAGCTCTGGGCTCTGGACGTGAACCAGCCTCTTACAGGGGCTGTGACCTGTTTGGGGCATTCAGTGTCTCCTGGTCCAGGAGGTCTCGGGGGAGGACCGGGGGCAGAAAGGCGGGGCCCAGGCGCGTGGACTTGGGTCCCCTAACCTCCCTGGGCCTCAGCTTCCCCCTGTGCAGGGCGGGTGTCGTCACAGCGCCTCCCAGGGGGCACCGTGAGGTTACGGGAGGCCATGCAGCCCCTGGGTTGCTGTGCTGTGGGCGGGCGGGGGCTCAGTGGGCCGGCTTGAGTGAGTGAACGGGGCGGCCCCACAGGGACGGCCACGTCCTGTGTTGGTGACGGCGTGCCTGCGCCGGGCCAGATCCCGAAGAACGTGCCAGCTGCTGGGGCTGCCCCAGATCCAGGGGGTGACGTGTTCCCGGGAGCCCCAGGCTCTTGGCAGTTCTGATGTTCTGGAGAGAAGTGAGGTGGTCAAGGGGCTGGCTTTCTTGCCCAAGTTCCTGGAATGACACCTCGGGAACCAGGGAGAATTTCACATCCTCAAACTGGACCCTGCTTCCCAGACGAGGCTTCTCTGGAACTCCGAGCTGTGGCTGGGCTCTGCTGGGACCTTTCCTCTTGGCTGGGTGGCCCTGCTGGGTGGTGGAACTGACCGGTAGGCGATGAGCAGGTGGAGGTGGCCAGCCCTGTGTCACATGCTGGCTCCTCGGTCTAATCCCAGCTGGAGGCACCGAAGTGCCCGGAAGAGAGCTGGCCCCTGGCAAGGGTCTTACTTTCTTGTCATAATAAAATTAAAACCTTTTTTGGATTTGGGCTAGACTGTTGAGAGAATGTGACCTGCAAAAGCTTTCTTTTCCCTGAGCCGGTCTGCAGACTGGGGACACCCTTCCTAAGGGCGGGGGACACGAGGTCACGGCCAGGATGCGGCGTGTGTGTTGGGATGAGCACTGTCCCTGGACCGTGCCCCAGGTTGTCCCTGTGCCGTCTTGGCAGCTGTTCTGGCGGAAGCGCCCCGGCGCCTGGGGCAGGTGGGTGACGCCCTGAACTAACATTCTGCCCCCTCCCGCAGTTGCTGGCTGTCTCTCGGGAACGGCGCCATCTGGGCCTTCGTCGCCCCAGCGCTCTTCATCATTGTGGTATGTCCCCTGCTGCCTTGCGGACATGGGGCTGGGCGGGGCGGGGCCCGGGAGGAGGAGGCACTGGGGCTCTGCTGAGACGGGCCAGGGCCCCCCGAGAGCGCGTCCCAAGCTGGGTGGCATCGTCCTGCTAAAGCCGCTCTTGGCGGATGTGGCCGGGGTCTCGTTTCTCCCAGCGCCTCTCAGGGAGGGTTAACGCAGCTCTGTTTAAGGCTTTCCCAGCTGAAGCGCGGGTGAGGGTGTGCACCCGGGAGGGGCCGTGACAGAAGTCCTGTGATCACAAGGGGCAGGAAACCCGGCTCAGAGAGGTCGGCGGGAACGGGCATCTGTGAGCCCAGGGCAGGAGCCGGCCGGGCCGCTCGGTCCAGGGCTCGGGTGGGGCCGCCTCCGTGTGTTTCCCGCGCCCCGTCCCTCAGCTGTTCCCCTCCAGGGTGGCTCCACTGGCAGACGGGTCGCCCCGGGGCTGATAAGGAACTCTAGGGAGGGCCTCGTAAAACCCTAGTGACTGTCGTGGGGAGAGACCCCTTTGCTGTCCTGCTGCTGTTGGAGCCGCATGTCCCGCAGACGTCCCAGGGCCGAGTGTCCTCACACTGCGAGGCGAGGGCAGGGCTCCTGCCGGAGACACTTGCTCCTTCAGGGCCCTCACGCACCCCCGCCTCCGCTGGGCGTCCCTGCCTGCCGTCGCGGCAACCACGGCCTGTGTCCCGGGCCTCGTGATGACTCACACTTCCCGTGTCACCAGTGGTGGCCGTCAGCAGGCACTTGGGGAGCGGGTCCGTGGAGGTGCTGAAGCCCAGCGCCCCTGCTGCGCGCGCCCCCGCAGACAGCCCACAGATGCTGCGAGGCCAGCCCTCCCCTCTCAGCCCTGCTCCCGCTCCCTTCCCCAGCTGCCGGTTGAAAGCTTCCCTTGACTTTGTTCCCAGTTTGTGCCGCTGACTGAGGCCGGGGCCCTGGCGGTTAATTAGAAGCGTATCCGAGGGAAGATGCTGAGGTCGCGGCTTCTTCCTCCTTGATTAACGTTCCGCTCAGACGTGCTCTCGCCACACGGAGGGGCGGCGGCCTCTTCCTGGTAAAGAGCTTCTGGAAGGGCAGAGTCGGGGTCGTCACCGTGGTGTCATCGTCTGTCTGGGACGGAGGGGGGGCACGACGCCCTCAGTCAGGCTGCGCTGACTGCTCCCCTGCACTCCCAGGACCAGCTGGAGACGGGGTTTCCCTTCACCCCGTGCTGGCCTGTGGGCCTCCTGGGCCCTCCGTGGCCCCCGTGTCCGGCCTCTGTGCCAGGGGAGGGCCGGGCCGCGCTCCCTGCCCAGTGGGGCTGTGGGCCCACTGGGCTCTGTAGGATCCGCGTGGGGCCCTGGCGGGAGCGATGGGCCACGGGGAGATGGGAGCCATGTGGGCGTCAGCTGAGCGCCCCTCCCCAAGCTGTGCCCAGGGCGCTGGTCTGGATGGACGTGGACCAGATTCAGGTGTGGGGGGTGGACGGATGCCCGTAGTGCACCCCGGCCCCCCGTGCAGGGCTGTCGGTGCAGGGTTGCTCCATCCCCCACAGCCACACTGCTGTCGCAGCACCGGCTGCAGCCCAACCGCAGGCTCCCTGAAGCTGTCCCTCTGCTTTCAGCCCTTCTGTCTCACAGGAGCCGCTGTCCCAGGGGGTCAGAGTCACACTGTTGTGTCCCCTCTGCGAGGGAGGGGCACCGCAGTCTCTGCCAGGCCAGGGCGGGCGGCGTACCTGTTCTGTAGAGGAGACCTCCTTCCAGGAACGGGCTGGGTCAGGACGGGACAGGGCCGAGGTCCCCGAGCGTCGGCCCCTCCTCTGCGCTAACCCAGAGCTCTGAGGACAGGCCGGGCTCTTCGCTGACCTGCTCTCGGCTGCGGGAGGAGGCAGTGCGTTGTCGTGGTGACGTGTCCCTGAGCTTTCAGTCCAGGCTGCCCCCTGTCCCCTGTCCCAGGGCTGCATGAGGGCCGTCTGCAGTCCCTTGACCGCTGGCCTTTCGCAGGATGCCAGGGGCCTCAGGGGGCGACCCCACGTGCGCCCTCCCTTCCTGCTCTCTGGGGTCAGGGAGGGCGATGCTCCTGGTCAACCTGAGACACAGGCTCAGACCAGACTCCAGTGCCCTCGAGGACTAAACCCTCCTGGGCAGAGCACGGGCGCTGGAGGCGGGGGAAGGGGAGCAACTGGATTTGCGATCCCCGCGTCCCCGTTCTCTCTGCCCTGACTTAACCCTCCAGACCTGGGAGGCCGGCAGGATTGCCCCCGTTCCAGACTTTCCTGGGTGATCTGAGTGTCTGTCCTGACTTTGGTCAGTGACAGTGGGGGATCCGGAGGCGGCCGTGCGCGGACCCTTCCCCACCCCCACCCCCACCCCAGCGAGGGGTCCAGCAGCAGGGTCCCAGCCTCCCGTGTCCTCCGGGCCTGCTGGAGCCCTGCTGTCCTTCCCGAGGGGCGTTACCTCAGCCCCAGCCCAGCCCCTCTCCTCAAGGTCAGCCACCAACCCTGAGGATGGTGGTCCTCCAACTTGTCAGTGGTGGAATTGCTGGAGCCTGAGAGCAGCTCGCGCGCTGGGCCCCGCCTCAGAGGGTCTGGGTTTACTAGACCCGGGACCCGCGATTTGTCAGAGCTCTGGGGGATTCCAGCATGGAGCCAGCCTGAGGTCCACGGTGGGCTTGGGGAAGTCAGAGAGCCCCGCTGAGAAGTGGGCTGAAAAGTCTTGGACGACAGCTTCACAGTCACGTGCACGGTCAGCTGGCTGCGGCCACGTGGTAAAGCACGCTTCTTGGTGCAACAGACACATCCACTTACTTACACGCTCTCTGCGGCAGCTGTCACGCTGTTGCAGTTGAGTTTAATTGTTGCCAGAGAGGCTGGGTGTCCCCCGACGCCAGGCACATTTGCTCCCTGGACCTTGACAGAAGCAGCACGCAGACCCAGGGCTGGGATGCGGCGGAGGGGTCCCGAGACCCAGCCTCCCTGACCCTGTCAGGCCTCTCGCTGGCCGGGGCCGGGGGTGCCTTGTGTGCTTCGTCCCCTCAGAGGACCCTTGGCTGTGCCGTCGTGAGTTGCGCCACATTGTCCCCCAGGTCCTCTGCCTGGTTTCCAAACGAAGACAGCAGGTTTCAGAACAACAAGTGTGGCCTGGCCCTGTTTTATAAAGTGTGCACAGCTCTGCTTGGGTGCACATTCATGTGAGCCTGCTCACAGGACGAGTGCACATGGGATGGGTCTCCCTAGAGGAAGATACGTGTCCAGGGAGCACACCCTTCAACCTCCCCTGTTTAGAAACACTCATGTGTCTCTTGCATAGCTTTAAACTGAAATGCTCATGGGCAGGTGCGTGTTTGTGCTGGGGCGTGTGGTTTCTGTGTGTCCTGATGAGCTGGCCCCGGAGGGGCAGGCACCTGGGACAGTGATGGTCCCTGTGGTGCCTGCTGGGCCCAGTGCTGGCGAGGAAAGAGCAGAGCTGAGCCCCTTCCTGTAACAGCTCGTGCCGTCACCTCACTGCCAAATGCACGCCCACCGACTGTCCGTCTGCAAGCTGTTCCCACCAGTGTGACGGGAAATGTGTGTCATTTTCTGGGGGACTCCAGTTAGGCTGAGTGCAGACACGTCCCAAGGACCCCGCGGCCAGCAGGGGCCCCTCGGCCTGAGCCCCGCCCCTCCCCCAGGGGTCTGCTCCGTGTCCACCCCGCTGGGGAGAGAGCCTCCAAGCAGGGGGAGGGTCCGGAGTCTTAAAATTCTCCTCTCACCTGAGAAGGAGCCAGCGTGGCCACGTGAGTACGTCGGTAAAGACGCACAGATTCAGAAACAGTTACAGATTCACAGACACGGACATGACACGGACACAGACACAGTCACCGCTACAGGCGTTTAGATGGGGAGGGAGGTGCAGAGTCCGACACGCACGCGGAACCGGCCGTGGACACACACCGCAGGCCTTACGCTGTGCGTGCTGTGTGATCATGTGCACGTGCAGCCTTGTGTTGTCAAATCGTGGTGTCCGTTCCGATGTCACCAGTACCTGAGCGGTGACCCTGAGCCAGGTCAAGACACAGAGCCTGGCCCGAACCCCAGAAGCCCTGCCCAGTCCGTTCCCTCCTCGGAGCAGAGGCCCCTGTGATGTTGAGTGTGTGTCCTTCCTCCACCCGCCCCCCCCCTTTTGCTGAAATGCGACCTGTGAATTAGTCCTTTGACATCCGTCCTCAGTAGCTTGCCGGCTGTTCTGAGGCAGAGGCGCTCAGCAAATGAGATGCCCGACCGTCTCCTTACAGACGGGGCCTTTTCCGGTCTGCAGCCAGGCACAAGTTAGGGCGAGCGAGATGGAGCGAGGGGCCCGGGCCGCTCCTGTTTTGTATTTTCATGAAACGCCAGATTCGTTTCCCCGGCAGCCACCGCTCCCGCACTTAATTGCGCATTGATGCAGGATCGGAGGCCAGGGCGCCCTCTCTCGTGATGCCGCAGCAGACGTGCTTGCCTTACTAACGCGGAGGGAATGTGGACGCCAGATGAGAGCAGACAGGCCCCCAGCTGAAGGGGGGGGGGAATAAATCAGCCACGGCGAAGCTTTCGAGAGACAGGAATGATGATGGATTGTAACAGACAGTAACGCCAGCAGCTTAAGCAAGACTGAAGCGCTTTCTTAAGGCCTTTCTTGGGCCTTAAATACAGAGGCCAAGAAATAATAGAAGAGCTGAAATCGAATTAATCACTTAGAGCATTTCCATGTCTGTTAAACAATTTGCCATAATCTGATTTTCCATCAGTGGCCACATCACGTGGTCTATGAATAGCAGTCTGTGAATCCCCTGGCGTCTCACCTGAATCGCACGTTTCAGCCTCCAGCTGGCGAAGGGGGAGGTTATCTTAATGAGACCAGCGGGGTCACGCGGGAAGTTGGACGTCGGACCAGCGGGGTCACGCGGGGGGTTGGACGTGAGACCAGCGGGGTCACACGGGGGTTTGGACGTGAGCCCAGCGGGGTCACGCGGGGGGTTGGACACTGAGACCAGCGGGGTCACGCGGGGGTTTGGACGTCAGACCAGCGGGGTCACGGGAGGGGTTGGACGTGAGACCAGCGGGGTCACGGGAGGGGTTGGACGTGAGCCCAGCGGGGTCACGCGGGGGTTGGACGTGAGACCAGCGGGGTCACGCGGGGGGTTGGACGTGAGACCAGCGGGGTCACGCGGGGGGTTGGACGTCAGACCAGCGGGGTCACGCGGGGGTTGGACGTGAGACCAGCGGGGTCACGGGAGGGGTTGGACGTGAGCCCAGCGGGGTCACGCGGGGGTTGGACGTGAGACCAGCGGGGTCACGCGGGGGGTTGGACGTGAGACCAGCGGGGTCACGCGGGGGGTTGGACGTGAGACCAGCGGGGTCACGCGGGGGGTTGGACGTGAGACCAGCGGGGTCACGCGGGGGGTTGGACGTGAGCCCAGCGGGGTCACGCGGGGGTTTGGACTTGAGACCAGCGGGGTCACGGGAGGGGTTCAGGCCCCCCCGGAGGCTGCCTGGTGCCTGTCTCCCGGGTTCTGGGCTCTGGTTTGTCACCCCTTTCCCTGAATTACTGGGACACTGCACAATTCAGTCTCTTTTCCTCCTGAGCCCAAGGATGCTACTAAGACATTCACAGAAAAAGGGATTTATATTATTTCCCTTTTATAATTTAATTAGTTTGATTTTTGAATTTTAACACACATGGTTAAAAATTTGAAAGCAGCACTTAACAACGTACACGGATAGTCTGTCCCCAGGCCTCTCCTCGACTTCCTGGTTTCCACCTGCCCTCCCCCCAACGGGCAACCCCTGGTGCTGCTTGTGTGTCCTGGGGGCCCCGTGCAGACGCGGGCGAGTATGAGCGTAGATTCGCCTCGTGCTGGGCCTCCTCCACACGGCAGATGTCAGCCCTGTGGCTTTATCAGCACTGGAGGAGCTGTCTTCGTCCATAGGACGTCTGCAGCGCAGGCCGATCACAGTGGCCCCCAAACCGCTCCCTGTGGAAAACAAGTCAAGTTGTTTCCAGTCTTTTCTTGTTACAAGTGAGGCTTCAGCCTTGGCCAGTGAGCGAGGAATCCAGGGCATCGTTCCCAGAGCTGCTGTTTATTTATGACTTAGATGGCTGACGCCTTGAGCACGTGTGAGCACATCTGACTGTCCGTCATGACTGGATCACCACGTTCCGTTGATTCTTGTCTCGTGGTTGGCTTTATTCCTTCGATAACCGTGTAAGTTTAAAAAGCTAAAGCTCTGAACTGTCTTAGAAACACTGATCAGTAGATACACATAAACTTAAAAAATGTGCAGCATATTGTGTATCTGTATTTACATGTGATACACTGTATACGTGGAGTCAAATTGTAACAATCTGCCTAATAAAACTGAAAAGTGGAAAAAGAAAAAGAAAGAGGCAGGTCTTGCAGGTGGCGGGTGGAGGACCTAGGGACGTGTTCTCCCCGAGAAAGCAAGGAAACTGCTGGAAGAGTTACACGTGTAAGAAACCCAGACCTCTCAGAGCTCCAGAACTCACCCACTGGCACTGAAACTGAAAAGCATTTATTCACAAAAAATTGCTGGCTCTTGGTGAGAGCAGCAGGGTCTGTGGCTTTGGGCTGGGGCCTCCCCAGCCCACGTCCCCGCCTCGTGACGCAGCTGTTGACACTGGAGGTGAGGGTGTGCGGTGCCCACCTGCCCCAGAGCAAAAGCTCTTCTCAGACGCCACTGGACCTCGGTGTCTGGAATTGACACCCCCGTCCTTGAAGCAGCCACTTGTTAGTTCCCTCGCATTTATCACCGTTCCCCTTGAATGGAGCGTCCCCGCGTTTTCACACCAGAAACCCAGCATCCGGGTGGACCCACCTCATTCTCATCTGGCTGAGCATGGCTTTCTCGTGGCTGTAACACAGTCAGCCAGCACGGGGGGGTGGGAGGCGCAGGGGTTGCTGGATGTTCCCGTCTGCTAACCTCCCCATCTTCCCTGACCGCAGGAGAATCCCACCATGGCCCTCGTTTTACACAGCGAGGGCCGAGGAGGTGGCCTGACTGCCAGGAGCTGGGCTGCCAGGTGGAAGGTGGTTAGTTCAGACCAGGGCCCAGCTAAGAGCATTTGTTCTCCTTTCACTGTAACAGCTGACGGTTAAGCCTTTACTCGCTTGCTGCGATAGTGTAAGCCAGGGACCGAGTGGGCAGAGATGCTGGCTCCCTGGGGCTCCATCCCACATAGCAGCAGGCATGGGGGTGTCTCACTGCTGTGCAGGCCCTGAAGGAGAGGCCGCTGCTGACTCGCGGACCCAGGAGCCGGGAGGGGGCGGAGGAGGTGGGCTGGGCTTGGGATGATGCTGGGTACGGAGGCAGAGTGGGGAGAGGTGTCTGCAGGGTCCCTAAGATAAGGGGTGAGAGCAGAGGTGCTTGGGAAAAGCATCAGGCCGGGCGCCCGGGGAGGCCTCCAAGGCAGGTGTTCAGGCCAGGGAGGCAGGTGTGTGTGTGGCGTGGCCAGCCTGGGAGGGGCCTGGGTCCCCACCTGCCGCTCCCTTCACAGCCTAGGATGCTCTGCTGTGCCCCGGGCTCCAGCCGCTTTCCCTGTGAGGCCTGCTGGGCCTGTCGTTGCCCGGTCGTTGTCTGTGGTCGGCCCCAGACGTTCACACGTGGCCTGGAACTGGACTCCCCACCAACTCTGTAAATGACCTCAGAGTTTTTCAAAAACAAGGGAGAGGTCGCTGGTCCCAGCACCGCCCCTGAATCCGGCTGTGGCCCCTGGAGCAGAGGGAGCTCGGGGGTGGGCGGCCCTCACTTCCCCTGCTGTCACCTGCCTGTCAGGCTCCTGTTCAGGACCCTGGAGAGCTGCCCGCGGGAGGGGCAGGTTCTGCTGGAGCCTCTGCCAGAGACACTCTCAGCCCCCAGCCCCCCGCCCCCAAGGGGAGCCTCCCAGCAGGTTCCTAGCAGGGAGGGAGCCTTGGGGAAGAGATGACAGCCCTCTGCTTGGACTCGTGGGTCCTACAGCGCAGGCCGGGGGTGGGGGCGGGAAGTGAGAGCCAGGCTGTCCTCCGGGCTTTGCAGACGTGGCTTCTCATCCGTCTAACACTCCGATTGCACTGTGGGCATCACCACTCTTTCTCATCAGGTGGGGAAACAGGTTCAGAGGACTTGGGTAAGTTGCCCAGGGCCACACCAGTGAGCATGTGCTGACATGGACTGGGCCCAGGCCTGGCTGATTCTGAGGCTCACGCTCGCCTTGGTGCTGAGCCGAGGGGAGCGTCCTTCCATGTGCTCCTGGGGACTAGAACGGGGTGTCTTGCTGTCTGTTCTTGGTGGCACAGCCTCGAGCCCTTGTAGGTGGTCTGTGTTGGTAAGCGTTCAAGGACATGGCTTAGGTTCCTCCCAGGGACCCGTCTGTGGGCTCGGGGGGCCTGGCTGGGGAGTGGGTGCTGCCAGGTGGGCTGGGGTGTGCTGCAGCTGTGTACCAGCCCCTCACCCCGTCTCCCGTGCCCCTCCTCCTCGTGCAGGTCAACATCGGCATCCTCATCGCCGTGACCAGGGTCATTTCACAGATCAGCGCCGACAACTACAAGATACACGGAGACCCCAGCGCCTTCAAGTAAGCTGGGCCCTGGGCTGGCGGCTGCGCCCCCTCCCGTGGAGATGGCTCGGGGCAGCAGGAGGGCAGGGCGCAGCCCTGGTCTCACTTGGTGTCCTCTCTGCATCACCGGGAGCACAGGGCTCAGGTCCTCACCCGTCCCTGTGGGAGGACCAGCCCCCGTTCTCAGCTCGCTGCCCGCATTTGTAAAGGGGGGGGGGTTCTGCCAGGGGCTGCTTCACCCCTGGGGTGAGAGGAGCTTGCGGCGGGGCAGAGAGAATCCTGGAAATTGGCCGCCTGACCTGTGTCAGTCCTGCCTCAGCCCCTCCCCACGGGGACCTGTGGGTCGCTCAGCCCTGCCACGCCTCGTCCTCCTCGCGTGTGAAGTGGGGTGGCCGTGGTCGTCTCCCAGGGCGGGCCTCCCTGGCATGTCTGGGGCTGGTCCCCAGGAGGAACAGGGGTCTCGGGCAGGGATTACACCCACACACTCGCTGCCTTCTGGGCCTTCCTGACCCCATAAGCAGGGTTCTGCCGAATGCAACCCAACCCAGCACAATTTGGCTAAAGCAGAAAGCGTGTTTATTGACACAAGTGACCATAAGTCCGGGGGGAGTCTAGAATGGCTTGGGCCAGGGGATCAGGCAACATCACCAGGACCCCATTACTCCTCGTTTTTCAGCTCTGTGTCCTCTATTGGCTTCGTGCTGAGAGGCACTCTGCCTTCTGGTGACAGAAGAGCCACAACAGGAGGTTCAGGTCCCTGGGAAGGTGTGTCTGTTTCCCCCACAGTCAGACAGAGAACCTGGGCCTCGGGGCTGAGACCCAGACCAGCCCACATGCCCGCCCCTGAACCAGTCTCGGAGGATGGGAGTCACCCGTTAACCGGGGCCTGAGGCATATGGTGCATCCTGGTTCTGGGGTGCAGCCAGCAGCCCCAAACCACAGGGCCAGGAAGCACGGGAGGTGGTTCCTCACAGGGGACTTAGGGGCACAGACACCAGGGAGCTGACGTTCCCTAAGTTGCTTTAGCCTCGCTGAATCTCTTCTGATCTGAAAGGGAAACCCGTAAATGTGCCAGCAGCAAATCAATAAGACAATTATCCTGTGATGAATTCTAAACACTGTGAATTAACCTGACAAGTGTCTCCGGCCTCCTGGGCTTTTTCAGCCCCTGGGAACCGTGGCGGCTGCGCCCCGTGGGAGAGGAGATGCTCCCGCATCAGGGGTCGCCTTCCTTCCTCCTTCATCCAGCGCAGACAGGCTGCCCCGTGAGGCTGGCCCTCGGGGCCTGGCCAGGGAGGAGCCCGCCCCTCCCTCACCCCGACCTCAGCTCCCGGGGCCTCCCCTTGGTGCCCAGAACCCTGTCGGTCTCCAGCACAAGCTCCCACTCCCCCGTCTGGCCCGGCACTGGCGGGACCATAGCCCTCCTGGGCCCAGAACAGCCCGGGTGCTCACCCCACACCTGTGCGCCCCGTCTCTGCCCCCCGCCTGCTCCTCTCTTTGCCCCACGGCCCCCGGGAGGCAGCCGCCTCCACGGCCTGTCTGCTCTTTGGGGACCTGGTCCCCGAGTGGGGGCTGTGCTTCAGGAGGGCGCTTCCGTGTCTCTGTGGGCTGGCGGCGCGGCCCGGTGTCCCTCCCGTGTCCTGCAGGTGACAGGACGGCCCAGGGGCCGACCTCCTGGAGAGAGCCCACCCGGCTCCCGGGGCAGACCCCCGACTCCCCCCACCGCCCGGCGCAGGCCCTGCGCTGGCTCCTCTTCAAGGGGCCGGGCCGGACTAACAAGCCAGCCAGGCGCTCATGGCTGACAGACTAGGTGCTTCCTCGGGAGCCCGTCCCGGGCTGGCTCCCACCTGCTCCCTAAGCCGTGTTCCGTGGTCACGAGCCCCGACGCCCCAGCAAGCAGCAGAGAACTGTGTTTTCCCAAGTGAGACCCGGGTCCTGGGGGCGGGGGCAGGTGGAGCCCCGTGGAGCCCCACGTGAGCGAGGACGTGGGAGGCGGGCGCTCACGCGGCCCGAGCCCCTCGCAGGCCCGGCCCCCCCCCGGGGGGCGGCCTCGGGGAGTAACGTGCGTCTGGACGGCGCCCCCACCTGCCCCGGCCTCCTCTGGCGCAGGGACCCCCCTCCTGCGTTTGACAGGGGGGCCTGACAGCTCTGGCCGCGTGAACGGGGGTCCTCAGTGAGCCTCCTCTAGGAGAGGGTTTTCCAGAATCTGCAGTTTTATTGCCTTAATTTTTCAGAAGAAACAAGCGTGGCTTTAAAAACAGCACATTTGATGCCTGTGTCTCAGTGACTGCTAGTTTCAGTTACGGTTTTCCAGGATCTAAAGACTGAAGCCGATTCCCAGACTCAGGTGTTTTATTTTAACTGCATTGACTTTGTGAAGACACCTGGGCTGCAGCCTCCCCGAGAGCTGACGTGTGGTTCCGGGCACCCAGCGCCAGCTGCGGCCGAGCAGGGCCAGGGCTGTCAGCTTGGCCCAGAGCTGGCTGGCGGGGCCCCGGACTCACACGTCCCGGACGGCCAGCTCCTCACTCGTGGTGCGGAGCCCAGGGCTCAGTCCCGGCAGGGGCCATCTGCTCGCACCCAGGAGCCTCGCGTCGGGGCCCACTCTGCCTGCCCACCACCCAGAGCGGCCACGCCTGTTTCCCTTCCAGGTTGACAGCGAAAGCTGTGGCCGTGCTGCTGCCCATCCTGGGAACCTCGTGGGTCTTCGGCGTCCTTGCTGTCAACAGCCAGGCCGTGGTCTTCCAGTACATGTTTGCCATACTCAACTCCCTGCAGGTGAGGCCCGATGGACCGTCAGATGGGCGAGCTGGCTTCAGCTTTGTGCGTGGACGTGGGGGCACCCCGGAGGCCGGCAGACAAAGCCATCGAGGGAGCACACACCAGGGTCTGAGCAGACGAGGTGTGCAGGGTCATGACCCCATTCACAGCAGGGCCGCCTCGTCCTCCTGGCCAGTATCTGTGGGAGGCCCCTCCAGGCCTGAAGGAAGATGGTCAGCCTGTGGGCAGCGCCTGAACGAGAGCGGGACGTGGAGAGGTGGTGATAGTGGGGGTGGGTGATGGAGAGCTGGTGGTGGTGCCTCGGGTTCTGAGTTCCCATCTGCCCCCTGCGTGGAAGGGCTGGAAGGGTGACAGCCTAGAAACCAAAGATGTGAGATGCCCAGCATCTGAGCCCCCAGACCCACAAGCCCGCACAGCCGAGCCGAAGGCTGAAGCCTGGCGAGCACCCGCACCGCCCAGCCCCGCGCACACTGCAGCGTCCTCGCTGCGCCCGGCCTTCGCGGCCAGCAGCTGTGTCGGGCCGCTGCTGTGTACCAAGCCTCCATGCGCAGTTTCCCTCTGGCGGTTTCTAGCGAAAGGTGGCGGGGGTCCTGGCTGCAGCCGGCACACGCTCCTCATTTCCCTTCTCGGTGTCCCACTCTCCTCCTCCACAAAGCGGGGACAACAACAGGACCCAGCTCCTGGGGCTGCTTTTAGCTCTGAGTGCGATGACTCACGTGAAGGGCCTGCCCAGTGCTGACGCGGACTACGGTCTCTAGGCGTCTGGGGACATCCCCATTCTTGCGTCTGTTTTCACTGTGACCATCGTCCTCAGCCTGCGGCGCAGGCGCGAAGGCTTAGCTAGGGTGACGGCGCCACGCCCTCCCACTCGCCCTCCCCAGCAGGTTCGCTCCTCTCCCGGCTAAGCCCGTCTGGGATCCACCTGTCTCTGTGTCTTTGTCCAAGTGTCACAGCACCTGTGGGCCCCAGTCACACTGGCTGTCTCCGTCTAGGCCAGATCCCAGGACACCCTCCGCCCTCATGGCCTCCGGGCACAGGATCCGGCCCCACAGCCCGCTCCCACGATCCCCGACGCCGAGCCGTGCCGCTGCCGCTAGGAGCCTGTGGGCGGCGCTGGGAAGCGCCCTCAGGAGGTGTTTGCAACAAAATGCGAGCGGCTCTAATTCTGTGTTTTTCTCCCCTTTGTTCCCAGGGATTTTTCATCTTCCTCTTTCATTGTCTGCTGAATTCGGAGGTATGTCTGCTCCACTTCTTGACCACATGAAGCTATTTTTTCATTTCTGAAAGGGCACGGAGAGCGGGAATGGTGTTGCCCCTCGGGCCGGTGTCGGGGAATGGGATCCTGAGTGAGCCCTGGTGCTGGACGTGGGTGGTGTGCAGGGAGCCGCTTTCCATCAGCCCTTGCTCCCTCGTGCTGGTTACTAAGCAACGTATGTGCATCCTCCCCATTGGTGTCACGCAGGCACCGATGGCTCTGTGGAGGACCGGGGGAGACGGAGACAGGGTGGGAGAGCTGAGCCGAGAATCAGGACCTTGTTTGGCACCTGATGTATTAGGGAGAGTGGGATGCACATGTGCTCCCAGAAAACCCTCCTCAGAGGCATTCGGGAAGCCGGCCTGAGGTGTGAGGAGGAGACCCGACTGCAGGGGGTGGGGGTGGGGCTTCCGTGATGCAGCCTCACGGGCCTGGGGTGGTTGGAGCTCATTCTTCTCGGTGCCTCCGGGAGCCTCGCCTCTGCTGTGCGCTTGGCCATGGGTGAGTGGAGGCTGCTCCGCACCCCGTCCCTTGGGGCTTACAGGCCATGGGAGAAGTTTTATCCTTAAATTGTGGGCTTGGCTTGTGTTCCTTGGCATCTGAGCCCCTGCCAGGCTACCGTCAGGGGGAAGTGCCTCTGGAGTGGTGACTGGGACCAGGGCAGGAGCACCACCTCATCTGTGCTTTCTCAGGAGCGTCCGTCCATTTGCTCAGGGGTGGGTCAGGCAAGGCCGGAGGAGCTGTGGGGGTGGGGCAGTGCAGGGTGAGTTGCCGAGGACGATGGCGGCCGACGGGGGTCGGGGGGGAGTCCCATGATTGCAAAGACCAGGGAGCAGCCCAGCCAGGCCACTGGTCCCGCGGCAGAGGGGGTGCAGCCTCAGAACCGCACACGGCCTGCCCCTCATGTGCGTCTGTTCCTTTACCTCTTTGTGTGGCTTCTGTGCCGGCACGCACTCTGCCCCCATGCCCTTCACTGTTGAGCGCAGCCTGTCTCCCCGCCCCGAGCTGTGCGGCAGCAAAGGCCAGGCCAGATCCCACTCCTGCCCATGCAGGGTCCGGGCCGGTGGTGGGGACGCAGCCTCCACCTGCCAGATGAGTCAGTGACGCAGAGCTCAGCTCTGGACCACGGACTCTGTCTGGGTCTGACGCTCAGGAGTCCCGTCCTCCTCTGCGCTTGGTGTTTCCGCTTTAAATCAGCACAGACTCCTCGAGACATTTTAGAGTGACCTCTTACCACTGCTTCTAACGCGCCTTCCATTCTGCTTTGAAGGTGAGAGCGGCCTTCAAGCATAAAACCAAGGTCTGGTCCCTCACGAGCAGCTCCGCCCGCCACGCCAACGTGAAGCCCTTCAGCTCGGACATCGTGAGTGCCCGGCGTGTCTCGCCTGCCCCCTTCCCCCGCTGGCCGGCCCTGCCCTGAGCGCCTCCGCTCCTCAGCCCTCACTGACCGAGGGCTCTGGTTCCCTGTCCCCGTTGCCTGGTAAGCCTGTCCTCGTCAGCCCCGCCCTGGACTTGCTTTCCAGCTTCATGAGTTACATGCAGCCTCTGCCTTACCGAGGATGGCGCGGCTCTGAGGATGGCGTGGCACTGAGGATGGGTCTTTTAAATCCTGAGCCTCCAGCATCAGCTCCCTCCTTCCCTGGCACCATCATCTGCATCATCTGTCTTGGGCAGACAGCTGCCCCGGCTGGGCCGGGGTGATGGAGGCTCAGGGGCTGGTCCTCGTTCAACCCTTTCATGCCTCCCCACTTTGTGGTTTGCAGATGAATGGGACCCGGCCAGGCACAGGCTCCACCAAGCTCGGCCCCTGGGACAAGAGCAGCCACTCTGCACACCGCGTGGACCTGTCTACCGTGTGAGCAGGGAGGCCACTGCCCCGGCTGGCCTGCTGCTCAGAAACCCCCAGCCCCTGCAAACAACACACGAGAAACACTCCACCCTCACCAGCGGGACCCTCTCCTCGGTGTTGTCTGGACGTGGGGGTCACGGCCCCTGTGACAACCGTTCCCACCTGTGACCCGCCCTCTGTGACAGAGTCCACGGCTCAGCCCGCAGCCTGTTTCACAGCGATGAGGACCCTGGCTGCGGGCTGAGTGTCTGCCTCCGGGCCCCCGGAACACACCGCGGTCCCTCCCCGTAATCACTGCAAGTGCACGGAGCATCGGCCCCTCGATGCCGTGTGCACACAGGACCCAGGGCTGCAGCACCAGGAGGGAAGTTTAGCCTCTGCCGCACGAAGGGGACGGGGACCAGAGGCGGGGGTCCTGCGGGGGAGGGTCAGGCGGAGGCAGCTGTGGGCACATGGAAAAGCGAATAAGGACAGTTTGCCACCTGCTGACTTTACCCAACAAGGCCCCCAAAGCCAGGCGCCCACCAAACAGCGACCCTTTCTGCAGGGCGACACCAGCGTGGGCCACCTTCACGATCTGGTCACGTGGCCATGCTGGGGCTCCACTGAGGCCGAGGGCTTTGGGCTGGAGGGGCCAGAGGGGTGGATGTCCAGGCCCTGTCTGTGGGCAGTGCCTCCCCAGGGTGAAGCCCCAGGTGGGGTCTCCCGCCCCAAGAGCTTCTCAGCCCCTTCCTCGGGAGCCCCAGGAGTGCTGGCTCGCCGGACCCACAGGCAGCCGTAAACTCGGCCCCTTTCGTGCATCTGAGCCTTCTCTGTGTTCACGGCGGCCCGCCAAGCCACCGTCTTCCAGCTTCCCCTAGAGAGTTTCTCCCTCATCACGTGTAAATTCTTTTCCACGTCTGTAAGGAGCAGATCCCAGTGTGGGGGGAGCACAGTACATGATTTCCTGTCGCTACGAAGGCAGATCCTGACAGGCGGCGGCTGCCTGCTCCCCGCGTGGCACGCTGCTGGGAGGGGGTCCGGCCCGGGGACGGAGGGTGGCAGTAGCCGTGTCTTCCGAGTTGCCGTTAATTCGTGGACCTGGCCTCAGCCCCCCGGGAAACGGAATAATCACTATGGCTCCGCGTGTGGGTTTGCGGTCCTGGACGGGAGCCGGCAGGCCGCTGGGATGTTGGCAGCGAGACTACGAGCTGTCGTGCTGTGATGACAGCTCTCCCCGTGCTGTGGCGAGTGTGGGTGAGAGGTGCCAGCCTGCCTGTGGTACTGGAGGCTCTTCCTTTAGAACTGTGACGGTCGCGGCGTTAATGCCCGCCCCCACGTCTGCTTGTGTCGGAGTGAGGGCTTCTGGAGTTCCGGGCACCTCCCTCTTCAGTGGACGCCTTCGTAGGTCACCCCCGCCTCCGAGGACCACGAGTGTAGGTCATCTTCAAGGTGTCCTGCCGGGGCACGGGCCGCACCCCAGCAGCGTGTCGCGCTTCCTCCTGGGTGAGGCCCCATGTGCGCCAGCCCACCCACACCGGGTGACAGCGCCACGCGCCGTCCCCACGGACCTGCCGCGGGGGGTGAGCCCGGCTGGTGCAGGCGGAGACCCCACGCTGCGTGAAGAGTCCGAGTGTGCCGGCCCCCGCCCCCGGCGCCCCCGGAAGCCAGTCACGTGTAGTGCAGTTTAGGCCCTTGTCCAGCCTGAGAGCACCTAGAAGTGAGAACACTGTATTCCTACGATTTACACTTGGATTTTTTTTCTTATTTAGTTTCTGCTGAAGCAAATCAAGTAAGGAACTGTCTTCATTTTAGATGGGACTCTTTTTTTTTTTTTTTAACTCTCAGCATACTCACTCTACGTAGCTGACGTGTCAGGGGAAGTAACGGACGAATCTTTTATTTCTAAAGAATGGAAGTAGTGCACCCTGTTGATAGGCTGCATGTTTGGCTTCTGCGGTACTTTGTTATCTACACATAATTTGGCCAAAGATAAGAAATCGGAAAGAATTGTGTGTTCAAAGGAGTTTCTCGCACAGGAAAAATGATGAGTGCCACGGAGCAGTGAAAATACGTTGTGATCTTGGGGAAATAAAATCTTAACATCCTCCAAATAAAGTGTGGTCCTCGATCTCTTGCTAGTGGAAGGGCAGTGGAACTGTGAGTCTTCCTGACAAAAATCTAAAGAGAAACAAAACACACGTGGGTGAGAGCCTGCCCTGGGATTCACTCAACACGCATTTGTCCAGCGCCTTCTGTGCACCTGGCACACACCAGCTCCGGGGACACAGTGGTGGACGATGCCCTGCGCTCTGGGGAGACGCCAGCCAGTGGGCGTGGCGAGGAGGGAGCGGCACGGGGCTGGTGCAGCCCCATGTCTCCCCAGGCTGATGCACTGCACGGTATACTGGTGCTTTTTTTTTTAACTTTAACAATATATTTTATTTAAGGGGGGAGAGGGTATAGCTTAACGCTAGAGCGCATGCTTAGCATGCACAAGGTCCTGGGTTCAATCCCCAGTGCCTCCATTAAACACATGAACGGATGAACAAATAAGTAAATAGATAAACAGACCCCCCCCAAAAATGTACTTCATTTAAGCTAATATATATCAAAAATATTATTTCAACACACAATCAATATTAAAAAAATTACTGAGCCATTTTACATCGTTTTTCCTACACCAAGTCTTTAAATCAGGTTTATTATTTTTTATTAAAATCTTCAAAATTAAAAAAAAATCTTCACACGATTTTTAAAGTTTACACGCCATCTGTTATTACAAGTTACTGGCTCCATTCCCCGTGTTGTGCGACGTGTCCTGTAGCCGATCGGCGCCCAGTCACGTTCAGCCTCCTCCGCTCGACCTTAGATTGTCCCCCTCCTCCGCCGGGGGCCACTGGTCTGCTCTCTGTGTCTGTGAGTCTGCTTCTGTCACATTCCCTAGTGTGTTGTATTTCTTAGATTTTATATACATATGCACACACACTGGTGCTTCCCCCATCCTCCCCAGCTGTGTTTGTTCGTTTGTGTCACCACGTCACTCTTGGCACCTTGTGCACAGCGGACATCTGTCTGCTTTTAAACCAGATGCATTTTCCCCGTGGCTAGATTTTGTTCATAATTATAACTGTAACATACATACATATACAAAAAGCATTCAGTTACACATTATGTTTCACCAAACCCTTGCACTGTTGCCATGCCTCTGTGTTATATACAGCACATGTAACACCTATTTTGTTTATATTCATATACATATTTTAATACACTTTATATCTAGAGAGATCGATAGGTATTGATGTCTTCCTGCTGCTGACTTTTTTCCCCCTAATATGGATTATTTTCCAGGTTAAAATTTCAAAATTGGATTTCTGCACCAGAGTAAATGATTCCGTGACTCCTGAAACACTTTGCTAAATTGCTTACCAAAACGGTCCCTGGGTCGATTCTCGCTGTCAAGCATAACTTATTCCTAGTCTCGTTTTTCAAGTATTTTACCAGCAAGGAGTGTTCCCCATGTCTTTATTACCAAGTTCACACGTGTGACGCTGCCGTCGTGTGCATGTCTTCGCTCACTGCTGAGATGGAAAGGTTTTCATCTCTGCCTTTACTTTTCCTTTCTCTTGGAAGGAGGGGTGAACATTCTGAACACCCAGGAGAGACATTTCCTTTATCTGTGGCATTTTCTCACCACGCTTTGAGGCCATCTCCGTCCTGTGCTCCTGTGGTCGATGTGAAGTGGGCCTGGTCAGAGTCAGAGGGTCAGGGTGATGTCCCACTCGGCGAGGACAATGAGGACCAGCCTCCCACTCGCACACTGACAGCACAGCCTGCGTTTATCATCACTGCCACGGGCATCCTGTGAAAATGCCTCGGCCGGCTTCCAGGTTTCCAGCTCTCGTTGAGACCCTGGTTGAGCCCCTGGGGCACGGTTCCTGCTCCCCCCTGGGATGAGGGAGGGAGGTGGGCGCAGGTGAGGCTGCTTGCTGCCACAGCTTCCTTCAGCCAGGAGGCCTGAGTGCGGTGGGTGGGGACAGAGCAAGGAGCCAAGGGGCCACCAGAAAGGATGCCCCGCGGTGGGTCCTCATGGCTGCCCCGGGGGTGGGGGTGGGGGAGTGGTGCCTGATCCCCGGTCCCTGCCTCCTTCCAACAGAACCCACAGCCCGCCTTTCCCAGCAACTTTCTCACGCCATCTTCCCTGCAGAGACGCCTCAGAACTTGGAGTCCACACCCGGAGGACACTATTCTTCTGGGCTCGAAAAATAGTTTACCCTTTAAACTACTTTTTCACCATGTTTAGGGAGTTTGGGTGTGCGTGCTAGGGCGGTGGGGGAGGTAGGGCTGGTGCTCAGTTCTCACCGTTGGCCGACACCCTACTTCCTTCCTTTTTCTAATTTTATTATCTTTTGTGTATAATTGGCACACAGCATTGTAGTAGTCTGAGGTGTAGAACTTGATGACTTGACATTGGTGTGCGCACTGCAGAAGGATAACCACAATGAGTCTAGTTAACACCCATCGCCAGGCATAGCTACAGAATTTCCCCCCTTGTGATGAGAGCTGCTAAGATCTCCTCTTCCAGCAACTTTCAAATATTCAGTACAGTAGTATTAACTATAGTCCCATGTTGCGTATTACATCCACAGGGCTTCTCTCTTTTACAACTGGAAGTTTGTGCCTTTTGACCCCCTTTATCCACGTTGCCTACCCCCAACCCCCTGCCTCTGGCACCGCCAGTCATTCATAGCATTTACTTGCATTTTCATATGACTTCTTAAGTCCGTGACAGCAAGGGATTCATCTGGTATAAAAACGCAACATCCAGTTTGTGTCACTGTGCGGGCACTGCCTTGAGACTCTGTGATGATGTCGAGAGCCATGTGATGTTGTAAGACTGCCTTTCTCAATAAAGACGCTTCAAATTTAAAAGATTTATAGCTTGTTGACTGTCATTTAAGGCTTCTTGGGGAAACTCTGGCTAAAGCTTCCACATGAGTAATGACATCTCCAACTCCCAGTGCAGGAAGAAAAATAGATGCCAAATGGCTAACCGAGCCCATCTTGCTTCTTACAAGGGTTAGTTTCCAGAGGCTGTGCTGAGGGCTGTGTGAATATGCCCCTGAGTCCAGGGAAGTCCTAAGAGGCAGCATCCTCTCCACCTGGGAGGGATCCACGGCCAGAAGTTAGTGTCACAAAGCCATGGGGTTCCCTTTGGGGCTACCCAGTAAACACCAGGCTATGTATCCCAGTCAATTCCCAACCAACTGAAGTGGGAAGCCCCATGAAAAGACCGGCAGGACCCCTAGGCAGGGCCACTACTTTTCCACCAGTGCCATCCGGTTCCCTGGCCCAGCGCCTCTATCTTACTTTTGTGCATCTATGAAATGGTTTGCTTCTAGGAAAGTGAAACTTACTCCTAAGGTTCTATTGGTTTCCTAAGCTCACTCCTGACTGGTCCATTTGTGACACCTCATTTGCATAAAGCTCACTCCTGATTGGCCCATGTCTAAAAAGCTCATTCCTGATTGGTCGACTTTGTTACACCTTATTTGCACATGATGTTGCAAAGTCTAGACTGGCAGCCTATAAAAGCCTGTGTAAACCTACAGACGGGGTCCAGAGCTTGGAGTGTTAACTCCTCTGGGCCCACTGGTGTAATAAATCTGAGTTCTCCAACCCTCCAAGTGCTGCTTGGTCTCTTGCCAGGACCCAGGGTGCTGTAACACTGAGCTGAAACACAGTCACTAGCCTTTACAATGATAGCTGCCACACAAGAATCACGCGGTGCCCCATCCACGACGGTGGGTGTCATTAGGTAAGTTCGTCTTTGTAAAATTAAGCTGTTCCCAACATAATGGGGCTTTGGTTTTTAGACGTCCATAATCCAGTGTTAACCATATAAATCTGTCCCATAACTGGGGAATGGTACTCCCCAAAGGACGAAAGGTGCCATTCTTCAGCTCTGACCTTCTGGTTCTTTCCTGAGAGATGGGGCCTTAGCAGCATGAAGAAAAAGCAAACAGCAAAGTCTAGAGCCGTTTCAGGCTTGGTTGATGGGCCATTCGTGCAGGTTCCAATCAGTGATATTCATGGTTTCTGAAGTAATACAAGCCTTTCCTTCTTCTAAGACGAGCTTTCTTAAAGCCAACCAGTTGAATCCTTGTAATGGGGACAACCACCAAGGCAACTCAGAAGTGCTGGAAACGGGCCATTGTCCACAAATCCAACAACTGGGTTCATTTTAAAAGTCAGCACCTGACTTTTGGAGAAAAACATTTGAATCAAAAGCATTGACACATGGAAAAAGGCAAATAAAAAGGAAGATTCTGCAGACTGGGCCCCACATCTCGGGAAAGCTGTCCACAGCAAGGTTTTGTTTGCTTCCTCCTCCTGGCTCTGTCTAGTTCATTTGAGCTTCAGGTCTCTGGTTAGTTGCGAGGTCCAGGCAGGAGGCAGTGTCTTCTTTAGGCAAGAAACATGAATCCAGGAGTCAATGCCCTTAAGCTTAGTGGCACAAGGGTGAGTTAACCGTGCCTGGTAAGGCCCCTTCCGACAAGGCTGGACGGCATCTTTGTGAAGGCGTCGTTTCCAGTAGACACAGTCGCCAGGTGGGAGGTCGCGATGCAAGCCTTCAGCTCCCAGGAGCATGCTGTGAAAAGTCTGCCCTGCAAGCTTTGCATGAATTTTAAGGGCTTTAGTTAATTCTGGGCAGAAGGTGAGAAGATATCCTTTAATCATGGCAGATTCATATGTTCGTTCATCTAGTTTCATGAGCCTGCCAGTAACAATTTAAGATGGTGACAGTCTATTTTTCCTGAGGGAGTGGATCTGAGATTATGCAAAACCAAAGGCAGTGCTTCAAGCCACGGCAGCTTGAATCATTCAACTAATTTTCAAACTAACAGTTTCAATTATTCCATTAGCGCACTCTGCCCATCCAGAGGCCTGAGGATGGTGGGGGCAGTGAAAACGCTGCACAACTGGTCAAATGTTACATATAGGCTGTAAAATTTGTCCTGCAAAGTGGGAGCCTCTGTCACTCTGTACGTAGTTCAGAGGGAATCTGAGTTGGGACCATTTTTTTTTCTAATAGCACGTCACTAACTACTGTGTCTGCAGCTTTGCGACAAGGAAATGCTTCTACCCAGAGAGAGAAATGTGCAAATCACTACCAGAACACATTTATACCCTTGAGAGGGAGACAACTGGATGAAGTCCGTTTGCGGTATCTCAAAGAATCCTGAAGGGAGAGGAAGGTGTCCTGTGGAGGCATAAATAGGTTCTCCCGGGTTATATAAGTTTAGGACAAACTGGACATCTCCAATAAACTCAGGGGGTTGTCCTTGGGGGTAACTTCCAGGAGCATTGTTTTCCCTATTTTATCAGTATTGCAATGAGTTAATTCATATATGTAATTCAAAATTTGTTCTCCTATTAAAGATCTGACCCATTAGCATGGAATTGACAATGAAATTTTGTTCTCTCTGTAACACCCATCATTTTAAGGTGATGAGTAGGATTATGACTGATTACATTTGACCAGGACATATCCAACTTTGAGGAATTTCATGTATTGTCTAGAACATTTATGTTAATAACATTTACCCATACCATATAACCTAAAAAGATTTATCATCATTTATTTGACAATACTTCCTATGTCGTTTATCACACCAATAAACCTAATTAGGTTAATATCTTTCTTTTAGAAGGAGAGAAAATAAATCTTTTGAGGTGTTCCAGAGGCCCTTCTGGAAAACTCTAAGGTTATTTCCAGGTCAGTAAGTCTTCATTTAGAATTTGGTTTTGAGAACACTTGTCAAAAATATCAAAAGTTTTAAAAACACTTGGTCGAATAGACCATAGATCACTGTGAAACAGGACTTAGTTATCCATTTGATCAAAGTCACAAAGACTTCACAGGCAAAAACAGGAAGTTAAATAGTCGTAAAAAGTCTTACCTACAAAAATATGGAATCTCTGTTTTTTTAATCAGATTACATTAAAAGTCAATAAAAATTTTGCTTACAATTTCTCATTAAGACCATCCTGATAATCTAAAAAAAAACTTTGTCCTTTTAACAAAGAGAACAAATGTTAACTTTGTACCAGATTACTTTTGATATTAAAATATCTTCATTAAATTCATTCCAGTCTTAACCAGTCTTGATCATACACAAAATTCCTTTCCAAATATTTCTTAAAAATTTAACTTAACTCATTATTTAGCTTAATTGAGCAAAATTCTAAGGGTGTAAGTTACCAAAAGGAATTGGGAAACTGGTTTTAAAATGACGTATCATAAAATATAATTATTCTTGAAGAGTCCACCTAAAAACTCTTATCCATTTACATATATTTAATTTATTTATGAAAGTATTACACCAAGTTATTTTTCTTGCTGACAGACTTTGTAACAAAGATAACATGAACTTATTTGACTTCCAGGACATCTCAGCACAATGAAAGCAGTATGCTTAATGTTGGTAACTCTAAAGACGAGACCATATTGATTACACCAACAGGCTTGCACTAGCTGTAAATACTGAATATCTTCCCAGATCACGTGAGCCTGAAACTCCTTTAGGTCGGTTTCTGTTATACTCCTGAGACGTTTATGTGAGTGCCTGTTTGTTTCAGCCAGTTAAATGGAGTTCTTTTACAAATTAACTGTGGCAATGCCACCTGGAGATAGAAAAGTACCATTTCGATAACATACATTCATACAGATACGCACAGACATCTCAGAGTTTTCATCTTAAAACTTCAGCCATGAGTCAAGTGCAATGTGAAACTTGCTAGTTTGCAAATAACAGTTGGAATAAGTAAGTGTACCCCCTCACATGGCGGTCTTCCATTACTTGTGGAGAACACTTTTAAGGTCTGTATTTGCCCTTGAGAAGTGATTTTAAGGAGGCTCTTTGGGCAAGAGGGAGTCCTTTTCAGCAATTTGTATCTAAAAAGACCTTGTTCCCTGTCTCTCTTTTTTTTTTTTTCCCTTCAGTTTTAAGAGGTGGAGGTGGTCTGGATAAGAGTTCCTGGAGAGGTTACAAGCCTTTTGCAATAAACCAGGGAGGTTTGGAGACTGATGAAAAAGAATGGGTGGAATTGAACAGCCTCCCAAGCTGCATTTCCAGTTTTGCAAAGATTTGTTAAAAGGAGCTTCAGTGGCATCATAGGTTGATCCATCCATCCAACTACACCTGGTTTTAAATGGGCTGCGTTACAGGGTCGGGGGTGGGGTGGGCAGTATTCCTAGCCTTCTGCAAGGGATCAAACTCAGTATTGTTCCTTTAAAAAGTTCAGAGGGACGTGAACAGCACGGTGGAGAGCATTGCGGTGGGCGTTCAGAAGAATAGGAAGGAGCAGAGGGAGCCAGAGAGGGCGCTCGCACACCTCAGAGAATTTTCTCCAGCTGGGAAATCCTTTGAGATGATTGTGAGTCAGTTTCTTTGCGGGAAAGCAACAGTGGATTCATTTGGGGGCCTCTAAACATCACTTGCAGCAGCTTCCTATGCTTCCTGTCTTATCCTGTAGGGTTTTTTCCCCAATTAAGCGTGCAAATAGACTAATTCAGAAACCCCGAATGAGGCCCAGTGACTCGAGAGAGTTTCAAGTCATTATGGGTCATTTTAGTCCAATGTCAGAGCAATTTTTAAGAGGAGGGCCCATAAGTTTTGAAACGAGCTTGAACTCTGGATGGTGACTGCCCGTCAGCGGGGGCCTTAGAAACTAAACTCCCCATAGCTGAATACTCTCACGATTCCCTTCCTGGATAAAGCTGACAACAGAGAAACCCAAATAAAGGCTCAGAACCTCCACCAAAATGGGAGGCTTGGAACCACGAGGACCTACCCCCATGACCCAGGGCTGCCAAGGAGACAGCTGAGCCCAGGGAGCCCCTAGGTGCCCTCCTCATGTCCACAGCGGACTGGAAGTGGAGGTGAGTCACTCTGGGTTCCACCTCTGACACCATGTAATGCTGAGCAATAATTAGCATCAAGGCTGCAAAGCACAGAGCTTTACTCAGGGCTATGAGAACTGCAGTTTGTAGAGGGAGGGTACAGCTCAGTGGTAGGGGGCGTGCTAGGCCCTGGGCTCAATCCCCAGCACCTCCACTAAAAAAAAATAATAATTAAAAAAGACATAAATAATTCAGGTGAATTGAAAGTGTTCCAGGGAGGAGGAAGTGTCAGGGGCTCATAAAGGCCAAAGCCACAAGGTTGTTCAAGAATTACGACTGATTCTGATGCAATCTGTCCTTCACGGGATAGGCTGTCACAAGTTACTTTTGGGGAGGTGTCCAGGAAGTGTAGGCAGGCGTCAGGAGTCACCTTAGAGGAAGGGTCGGATAAGTATCTTGAGTTTCTGGAGTACTGGGCACATGTCCTGGACGCCTGCGCGAGGACAGCGAGTGGCCAGAACGCCAGACCCACCCCGGCCGAGACATGCGGCGTACTTCCTCGCGGGCCTCCCGGCCCTGTTTCGGAGAGCCCTCTCAGCGACGCACTTCCCTTCCGCGAGACGGAGGCACTGTTGCCGTGGGGGAGGACGCAGCTCCTCTTCCCAGAATCTGAAGACTGAATCCCCTTTCCCCACGAAGGAGCGTCGGGGCCCACAACCAAATGAACTCCAGACACCAAACCCAAACCGAAGAAGAGTGCTCTGGGGGCCAGTGGTCGGAGTGAAAGACCTGCCCAGGTGTCAGACACACCCCTTCCTGTGCTGACGGCTGCGGCCAATAGGGATTCGGGCCCCTTCTGACAGCCAAGGCCCCTGAGGACCCCCAGGTGAGGGCCCAGAGGAGCAGCCCTGGGGCTCTGAGCCCCCGGACCTGATGGGTGCAGCGGCCCTCAGCCCTGAAGCCAGCTCCCAGGGAGGCTGGTGGGGCACCTGCTCTCACCTTGGACCCTCTCTCTGCCTGCAGGATGGAGCCGCCACCGTGTCTCCAGAGAGCGGAGTTCAGACCTGCTTCTGCAACACTCAGAGGTCCCCTGGGTCCCGCAGCTCCCTGTCCTCTGTTCCCCCGGTGCACTCGGGGCCAGCGGTGGGGCAGGAAGCAGGTTGCTTCACTGTTCACACCTGCAGGGGCCACCGGGTGAGTGGATTTGCAGGAAACGCCGCCGTGGGGGTGGGTCTGAGCCTCCCAGGGCCCTTCAAACCCCACGTGGTGTGTTACCCGAAGCTGAGCCCTGGGAGGAAGGGCAGGTGTGTCTCCTGCTCTGTGGCTTTAACTGCAGGTTTGAGCTGCAGAAGGAGGAGTTTGACACTGGGAAGGAAGAAGGGAGCTCCTTTGCAGAGAGAGGCCAGAGGATTCCAGGATTCCAGAGGCCTCCTGCCTCCAAGCCCAGCCTGAAGGTGGAATCGCAAGGCGACTGGCTCCCTGAACTCCCCGCGAAGGAGCAGCAGAGCCCAGACTTCAGGGGAGGGCCCAGCCCTTTCCTGAAACATCAGTGTCGCTGCAGCAGCTGGAGGCTGTGAGCATGCAAATGCAAATACTGCAGAATCCTCTCTCCCCTCTAGCGGTTCCCACCTGGCTGTCAAAGGGGCCCCGGCACCTGGTGTGAGGGAGCAGTGGGGGTGTTTGCTCTGCCCCCCAGGCTGCAGGAGGGGACTGGGGCAGGTCTTCCGCGAGAGGCGGCAGTGGGGCAGGAGTCCAGGGACTGATGTGGGGGGCAGGGGGCGGTGTGCAGAGGCTCAGCTGGAGAAAACAAAATTCAGGGCAGGCAGGCACCCTGCGGGGGAGGGCTGAGCTGGGCTGGGCTGAGCGCTGGGTTCGGCAGACCTGGGCCCACAGGGAAGGTGTTTCTCATGATCCCATGGAAGGGCAGCTGCACGGGTGGTGAGCCCTCCGTCACCAAGAGGGTTCGAACAGAGATGGGGCGATGGGTCTGCAGCCAGGGGCGCTGTCCTCAGGGGGAGGTGGGACCCGGCTCCTCCCCATTAGGTCCCTGGTGACGCCTGTTGGAGACTGAGTCTGCGAAGCTGTAGCGCGTCAAGGCGAGGCTTCTCCCTGCAGAGTCTGACTCAGGGTCTGGGGGTGCTGGGGACCCCCTTGCCTCCGCAGCTGCTCCTGTGTCTGAGAATTTTCATTCCTGGGGTCTGAGCACCCCAGGCCTGAAACTGGTCTTGGACCCTTCTCTGTGCAGCCGGGGCTCCCAGAGGGCAGGGGTCTCGATCCCAGTGCCGGGAACAGCTTCAGCTCCAGGCAGATTCTCACCCAGTGTGTGTCGACGTACGGGACAAACAGGGAGGTCGGTGCCCCCTTCCCCACTCCCACCCCCCTGGGCTATGAGGCGGGAGCCTTGGTCCGGGGGCCCTTGAGCGTCCAGCCTGCGGAGATGAGCCCTGAACGATGGTGACCACCCCCGCAGGAAGCCCCCGGAGGAGGCAGCATTCAGAGAAGCCTGGCCCCAGCCCCTGGTGTCGTCCCGCTGGAGGGGTCTCCCCGCTGTGACAACTAAGGACACACTGAGTGGGTCACCCCTCCCTGTGCCATTGTAAGATGGTCTTGCTTTGAAACCAAACTCAAGTTAGGAGCAGCGGGTGCTGTGTGTGGACTGTCAGGCACGAGGTTGGTTTCCGATTCAGGACCCATGTCAGCCCTGAGCCCCCGGTCCCTGTGCACACACAATGGGGGGTGGACAGAGGACGAAGCCCAGGGAGCCGTGCCATGGGGCGGCCCACTCAGCACCACCATCCACCAGGACGGGACCCGGGGGATCGGATCTGGGACGAGCGGGTCCCGGGTGGGAGCAGGGCCCCTGCTCAGGAAGCGGCCCCTGCTGCCCGTGCTGAGCCAGCGGACAGAGGGGCCCCGCCCTAGGAGGGCCCCAGCACAGCCCTGCCGGGAGCAGATCCGTCCACCCCGGGGAAGTGGTGCAGGACCCCCCCTGATTCCCACAGGATGTGGCCCCAGGACCCAGTGTCTGCTGGGCACGGTGGGGTGAGCTCTGCTCAAGGGACCAGGCTCGGTTTCCTCCGGCTTGTGCTTGGTCCCATCAGGAGCGGGGGGCGGGTTTCAGGGAGCCCGGGGGAGGGGTTCTGTCTGGGGTGAGGTGCCCAGAGCACCCCAGCACCTGAGGGAGCCCCGGGCAGCAGCGACGGGACCCTCGGGGTGCACTTGGGCCTGACGCCACGGGAACGAACCCTCCGGGGCTGTGAAGTGTCCGCCCCGTCCATCCTGCCCGAGACAGCCTCTGCCCCGCAGAGGGGCTGCGCTCGCTGGTTAGACAAATGTTAAACAAGGGCCGAGTGATGGGCCTGAGCCTCAGACCCCTCGGGCAGCTGTGTCTGGCTTCTATTTAGTAACAAGGACCATTTGTGGGCATTTCCACGCATTATCTATGTGAAAATGGGTCACTATTTTAAAATACTTCAGTTTTTGAGTAGTTTTAAGTCCGCAGCACCATTGAGGGGAAGGTGCAGAGCTTTCCCGCACGCCCCCGGCCACGCCACACACAGCCTCCCCCAAGCCCCCCAGCACCGCCCCCAGGGGTGCGTTTGTTGCAGCTGATGAACCTGCCCTGACGCACCACCACCGGGAGTCTGGAGATACGTCAGGGTTCACGCGTGCTGACGTCCGTCCCGGCGGCCTGGACAAATGGGTAAGGACGTGTATCCATCACTACAGCCTCATACTGAGTGTTTTTGAGGCTGGAAGCCCCATAAAAAGACGGCAGGACCCCCAAGCAGGGCCGCTGCTCTCCTGCCGGCACCATCCGGCTCCCTGGCCCAGAGGCTCGATCTCACTTTTTGCCTCTGAAACGGCTTACTTACCCCTAAGGTTCTACTGGTTCCCTGAGCTCACTTCTGATTGGTTATTTCCTTTACTCCTGATTGGTTATTAGTCTCACTTCTGATTGGTCCACTTCCCTAACTTCTGATTGGTCCATTTGTTGTACTTCATTTGCGTGGAGCTCTCTCCTGGTTAGCTATTTCTCTCACTCCTGATTGGTCTATTCCCCTCACTCCTGATTGGTCTATTTCTACAAAGCTTCTTCCTGGTTGGTCAATTTCTGTTATACTTTATTTGCCTATGATGTTGCAAGGCGTAAAACTGGCAGCCTATAAAGGCCTGTGTAAACCTACAGACGGGGTCCAGAGCTTGGAGTGTTAACTCTTACGGGCTCGCTGGCGTAATAAACCTGAGTTCTCTAACTCTCCGAGTGCTGCTTGGTCTCTCGCTGGATCCAGGTTGCTGTCACAACTGAGCTGTAACACATTTTTCTGCAACATTTTCACTGCCCTGGGAACTCTGTGCTCCGCAGTTCTTCCTCCCTCGTGCCTCACCGCTGGCAACGCTGTTTAACTTGTCTCCAGACCCTTGCTTCTTCCAGAATGTCACGTAGCTGGAATTTCAGACGGCTGCTTCCACTCACCGACGTGCATTTAGGAATCCTCCGCGTCTCTATAGGGCTTGGTAGGTCGTTTATTTTTTTTTCCAGCTTTAATGCGACATAATTGGCAGATAAATTTGTGCAGGTTTAGGGGATACAACATGTTGATTGGAAACACTTGCATGTTGTGAAAAACACACATCTTATCACATCACGTAGTTGCCGCTTCTTTTTTGTGGTGAGAACGCTTAAAATGTGCTTTCTTACTTATTTTTCTTCTTTATTTTCTAGTGAATTTCAAGTATATAACCCAGTAGTATTAACTGTGACACGTGCCTCTGTTAGATTCCCCGGCACTTACGGTCTAACTGGAGGTTGGTGTCCCCCGACCGGCAATTCCCCATTTCCCCCACCCCGACCCCTTAGTAATCAGCATTCTGCTGTCTGCTTGTGTGCGCCTGGCTTTTTTCGATCTCACGTGTGGGTGATACCACACAGTGTTTGTCTGACTTATTTCGTTTAGAGTAACTCCTTCAAGTCGATCCGTGTTGTCGCCAGTGACGGGATTCCCTCTTTCCCGTGGCTGAGTAATACTCCGTTGTGTGTATGTGTACATACACGACGTCTTTATCCGTTCACCCACGGACGGGCACCGGGGCTGTTCTGCCTTCTGGCTTCCGTGAGCACTGCTGCAGAGAGCACAGGAGTGCAGGTGCCTCTTTGAAACGCTGTTTTCGTTTCCTTTGGGTGTGAACCCGGAAGCGGAATTGCTGGAGCATGTGAAATTTCTATTTTGAATTATTCGCAGAGGCGCCGCTGTTGCCCACAGAGGCTGTACCAGGTCGCATTCCTGCCAGCAGGGCTCCCTCTTCTCTAAGTCTTGGTTTCCTCCCAGTGAGCAAGTGGGTGCCTGAGTACCCCCCACTGAGCAGGGTGGGGGTACGTCGTCCTCTCCAGGGGGTGAGAAGCTAATAAAAAGCCGCAGGACCCATCACAGGCTCTCTCTTAGAGTGTCCTCGATTATCCCAGGGAACAGCTCATTTTTCCTTTTATTGAAATTTAATTGCAAACCGCAAGTGCCAGCCCAGTAGACTTCCGCAGGGTGAGCACGCCCGGGTGACCTGCGCGCAGCTCAGGAAGCCACGCTGCCGGCCGAGCAGGGGACCCTCCCACCCCCTCCCGCTTAGGACGGGCTCGCTCTGAAACCCAGCAGATGGCAACAGCAATCAGAGAAACCGCTGTTCAGTTACGTCTGGAAAATATAGTGAAAAGCAATAGCTCGGGAATGCTGAAGGGCCCTCGGACCGCAGCTCTGCACTGGACTGGCCTCCTGGGTCTGTGCCTGAGAGGGGTTGGTTCTAATGACAAGTCCCGTGAGCCCCTCGTTCCATTTGCCCGTTCATTGTCTAGGGTTTTGGCTCTGTTTACTTTGCCTCGTGTCCCCACTTCATTCGCAAGGAATCAATCCACCAGAAAAAACAATTAAAAACCCGAAGAGATTAAGGGCATTTACTGTTACCATGTGCACATTTCAAATGGCATCGGGGATAAACAGCTTAAAACCTACTCACATTAAAATTAAACTAATACTTCACATTCAGCATGCATTTCCTCGGTCAGCTTTTGTGTTGTTTCTATGGAAACATGGAGCACTTGTGCTAAATGCGGCCCCCTTCAAAGTTTTTGTACTTCTCCGCCCAGGTCTAGTAGCTCCCACTAACACCCAACACTTCCTCGGTGAGGCTTGTCTCTGATGTATGACGCACATTGTCCGATGCACCATCATTTTCAGGCAAGTTTCCTGGTAAATAAACAGGAGTTTTGCCTCAGGGGGGACGTCTGCTCTAAGTCTTTGGGGGAACAGAACAGTGTGCCCCAAGATTCCTTCCGGTGCATGGCTGTGGGTTTTGTGTCTTTGCAGTAAACAGGAACAGACTTTTCAAGGGCCTGCCTTCAGAGGAGTTCGGGGTCTGTCCCAGTTCTCATTCAGCCAGCAAGAGCAGCCCTGAATTCACAGGCGCGAGCTCAGACAGCTTCCATCAGAGATCGGAAGGAAAAATCCAAACCATGAGCTCCATTTTTTGAACCGAGTGTATTTAATTAATACCTCTGAGTGTCATTTGGACTCTCTTGCCTCAAAAAGTAGAGACTGGCATCAGGAGTGGGGCGGTGCTCAGGAGTCATCCTTGCTCAGTGTCGGATCCTACACATCCCTTGACGTGGCTACTTTGCTGAGTGTGTCTGTGCATATGAGGACCCATGTCTTTAGTACAACGTGGCTCTCAGAAACAGGGATCTGGTCCATCACTGCAGGAACACTGTTCACGGTGGGTGCGCCCCAGAGAGAGAGGCGCCATCCTTGCATCGCAGTTCAGGGGCTCCGTGAGGCGCAACGGCAAGGAGACTTTTGATTATGTATGATTTCATCCCACATACTGACTTCAGACCTTTACTTCTGGAAAAGACATGACTCAGCTATTTTATTAAAAAGTATGAGGTTTTTTAAAAATGATTCTGCTGTTGATGATTCCTTGAGTATGTGTGAGCACATGTGACGATCCTTTATGACTGGATCACCATATTCTGTTGATCCTTATTTTGTGGTTGGCTTTATTCCTTTGATAACGAGGTAGGTTTAAAAAACTAAAGCTCTAACCTGTTCTTGAAAACAATGGGCAGCACACATATGTAGATTTTAAAACGGCTTTACCGCTCAGTGAGCTGCCCTTCCTGAGATGAACTTTGTTTACCAAAAAATAGAAATAAGAAGTTGTACCAGGACGGAATGTTTAGGGCGAGGGGACTGGCACATTTCTTAACAGTGGTCGTGGCTATAGTGCTGTATGCATTTGTCCAAGCTCATGGAACTATCCCAAGAAAAGTTAATTTGTCTGTATGTAAATTTAAAAAGTGAATAAAAATCTAGAAGTTAAAAAAATAGAGGGACCTACTGTCTAAGGGAAGCTTGTTAGGTTCTGGGCTCAGGCCAGGCGCCCGGGGCAGGAGCAGTGCGGCAGAAGTGACCGTCACCGTCACAGAGGAGACGCCCACTCCCTCCACGCTTGGGGGATGAGAACGCGGATCGTGACTCACACGGAGCGCGAGCCGCATGTCGGCGCTGTTCCAGCTAAGCCCATACAGAAGCCAGTCTGCGGCTCCAGAGGCGGAGACGTGGAGAGATGGAGCGACGTCCCCCTGCCCCCCAGCTTGCAGCCAGCAGCTTCCAGCATCCGTGGCCTCGCCCACTGCACGTCCTGAACCCGAGCAGGACTCCGGGTTATTAATACAGAGCGTGAAACACAGCTGCTGATCCGCCCAGCCGGCCACTCCGGCCTGACGGCCTCTTGGTGCCGCAGGGATGGAGTGTGGAGGGTGTTGGGGTCCAGGAGCCCCGGTGGAGGTTGCTTCCTTAGAAGGCAGCCTCCTTGGTGAGGCTCCCCCTTCCCACATCTACCTCTGGGACCCGGGGTTGGCGGAGGGCCCGCTCAGGTGCCAGGAGAGGCACAAAGACCCCTACTCAGAGCCCTGCTCCTGCTGGTAAGTCACAACCTCCCCGAGCCCCAGTGGACCCTGATGCCCACGTCGGCCGCACACCCCCGGTGGCCTCACTGCTCACAGCCAAGGAGGCGCCCCCACCAGGTGGCGCCCCGAGCTCCTCTCCCCGCCTCGCTGTGGCACCCTGGCCCGCCCTCCCCTCTGCCGCGCTCCTGCCTTGTGCTCTCGCTTGGGGAACGGCTCCCTGGTGCACCCGCGCGGATGCAGTTATTCTCTGGAAAAGCCACGCGTCGTTGCAGTGGACACCGGTGCTTGTGGCGTCTTGTTGGTTTGTTGCCCAGCATCCACTGGAGAAACTGACGGTTGTAGGAGGCAGGACTGGACAAATGGGCAATTTGCACTCCTCCAAATGGTTCATTAGCCCTGAAGACACCAGGTTGATTACACTACAGCCAACAGTCGAGCAGCGATAGGAAGTCAGGAATATCTGTATATACATTCTTAGGACCTGGTATTCAGGCATCTCTGGAAAATTTCCTTTCTATCCAACGTGGCTGCCCCACCCGGGACTCACACCCCCTCCTGGACTTCGCCCCTGGTGCCACCCACGTGGGGCCCCAGCCCTGGGCCGCTGTCCAGGGCTCGGAGCTCAGCTGTCGCCCCGATCCCCTCGCTCTGGACGCTAAGACTGCTGGCTGTTCTAGGCGTGAGGGGGCAGCGCTTCTGAAGTTCAAGTAGCGGTGCTGAGCTCCCGTCCCGCCCCAGTCCCACCCAGTCAGCCCCCTTCCTCCTGCTCCCTTGTGGCTGAGCATCACGGCTCAGCATCTGGGGAAGAGGAAGGATGAGTGGTGCGGACGGGGCAGAGCGCCCAGGCTGGAGGAAGGAGGGGAAGGCTCAGAGGGTAGCTCGGAGTGAGGACTGGGTGTGCTTAGACGTAGGAAGGGCCCCACATCCTCCCCACCCCACTGTTGGACGAATGGGGAAACGGGACCCAGAGGTGTGTTCCAAGGAACAGGTGAAGGGGACCTGTGGTTGAGCTCTGAGCCCGGATGCTTCCGTGTCTGGGTTGATGGGGGTCCAGTACCACCTTCCCGAGGCTTCCTGGGGAGACAGTGAAGGTCAGGACTCTGAGAGCATCACCCCCAAGCCCTTTAGGACCACATGGGGAAACTGAGGCCGGGTGGGAGACGTGGTTCCGTAAGACCACTCTGGCAGGGGTGGAACCCAGACCAGAACTCAGGATGCTGGGCTCTCCGACCACGTAGTCGTGGTGTTGCCGGTGGGTGCAACCGGTGTCCCAGGTGCTTGTCCCGTCCCAGAAAGAACTCATAGACAAGACGCAGTGGTTAAAAAAAGTAAAGTGAGGATTTATTTAAGGATGGACAGGACACTCTCAGGGGAGAGCGGACAGCTCAGGTGGGCGGCTGCCCTGAGTTTCTTTGGCAAGTTGGTTACACAGGGTGTAAAAATGAATGGGCGGAATGTTCCCTGGGGAGGGAAGGGTCTGGGGTCGTGTTCCCTGATTATCATCCCAACCCCACCTTCCCAAAGGGAGGAGGGACTTTCGTCCTCATTTAGTCTGGATCGGAAGTGTCCTGGCGTCGGTGCGTGATGGGTACTTCCGACCTGCGAGGCTAATTTTATTGAAATGAGGGCATAATGAGCAAAAGGTTGCATTTGGACACAAAATTCCTGCCTTTTCTCACCTCTCTTTTTTCCTCTCCAGGCCACTCACCACCCCAAAAGGTGTGGCCCCTTATCAGCCCAGAGGGTCCTGCTTTTCTTTCTCTGCCCAGGGACCCCTGCTGCTCACATGGTGTGTGGTTCCCTGCATCCGGCCCGTGCCCTACTTTCTGCCCCATTCCTGCCATGTGGTCTGCGTCCCCCTTTGCCTGCTCACATCTAGCTGTCTGCCTGCTCTGACAATGGGAGCAGAGCACAGGGAAATTTGGTCAGGACGACTTATATTCCCATGTATTTGAAAAGTGGAGGCCTGGCTGGGTTCACAGGCTCGGCATTCATTCCCTCTGTCTCTTCTCCCCTCTCAGTCCTGTAAAAGCAGCCTGTCTCCCGTAGTCACAAAACCACAGGGAGGGAGCCGTGCAGGGCACACGTCCTCCTGGGTCCCCCCGATCCAGGCACTATGGGGCCAGCCCTGCCGGGGCCGGCTCACAGTCCACAGCAAAGCGAGGCGGGGGTGCAGTCCCGGGATCTGTGACTTTGGGACCGTTGCCCGGTTCACCACGTGTCTTTACAAGGAGATGCCCTGCACTTGGCAGCCCTTGGAATCAGTCCTGAGCCAAACTCAGCTTTGGACTCCGTGGTGAACTCAAACCATCCGGTTTAATGCACAAAACAGGGCGTGCCAGGCGGGTTCCCACTGAAATCCACTGGGGCTGAATCAAGTTTGTTCCTCAGCGGAATCCTCCCTGACGCAGGGCGTGGGTCAGAGGGAGCCGGGCCGGAGGCGGCGCTGGCCCTGCAGGGCTGTGGGAGTCGGGGTCACAGGCTGAGCAAGCTTGGAGAGTTTTCCGCAGCAAACACAGTCACTGTTAGAGGAACTGCCCGGGGCACTGGGCTGGGTCTCCAGAGGCCTGAGACTCGGTTTGAAAACAACCAGTGCTCCCCGGAGCGACCGGGCCACCTGCTCAGGGATGGCGGCCCCCCAGCTTTCACCCTGAAGCTGCAGGATTGGTGTCTCCTTTCCAGTCCCCAGCCGCCCTCCTGCTGGCCCATTTTCAAGGTGGCAATTTGTCTGCCATCCAAGTAGGTGGCTGGTGCCTGGGGCCCGAGGTCGGCTCATGCCTCAACACCTAGCCTGGTTGGCGATGGGATGGGACCGTGGAGTGAGGAGCCACTGCTTCGTAATGCTCACATGGTGTCCCCTGGGGTGGAGACCTTCCTGAGTGTCCTCCTGGGGTCACCTGGCTGCTCTGCAGAAGGTCCAGGTCCCAGGAACACACACCCTCATGAAGGCACCAATTCAAGGCACAAGAATCTTCACAGAGAGGAAAAGGGTTCTTTGATCGCACCATCTGTGTCAAACTTCTGGTCCAGGAACCTTCACCTTGAAGGAAGGTTTGTCTGATGGAAAACGAAGCCCAGGAGAAATGAGTTCTGTGGTAAGTCGGGCTGGCACCTGCCCACGGGGGATGCGCCCCTACGCCTGCCCCATGAGATGCTCCGGGCTTCTGTCCAGAATGACCGCACCGTCGCGGAGTCGCGCACGACTCGCTGTGGCTGGAGCTCTGACTTCTGCGGAAGCAACAGCTGACGTGTGACGTGCCCATGGGCTCCGGATTCAGAGGAAGAGACCTCGTCTGGAGCCTTCTACCACCCTCCTCACTGCAGAGAGATGGGCAAACCACCGCCCGAGCTGATCTGCCCCCGCCTGCTGCCCCTTGCACCCTCTCTGGGCTTCTCTGGGCTTCCCAGAAAACTCAGGGGGTCCAGTCTGAAGCGCCTCCACCCTGGCCCCGACAGCTGGCGCTCCGCTCCTTGGAGACGCCTTGACGTCGGAGCCAGCTTGACACTGCCCTTCTCTGTCTTCTCAGCTTCCCCAAGAAGGGGCCAGGAGTTCCTGACTCTCTGGCTGCATTTCTCTTCTCCCGTCAGACTGGAGAGTGCTGAACTACACGGGTCGCATGCCCGAAATGTTTAATTAGAAGCAGACCTGGGTGTTTGCTTTCTAGATCACCCCCTCCAGACTTGGGCACAGGTGTCTGCGTGCGTCTGGGCTTCCTGGGACCCTCTCAGGAGCCGCCTTTCAAGGACAGACTCGGGCGCCTGCAGCACAAATGATGCTCGTTCAGAAATACGGAGCGGGTGTCTGAGTGCTGAAAATGCGTTACTGCGTTCCTGGACTGTATCGTTGCGACAACTTCGTCTTTATCTGATACTCAGGGGGACAGTTGTTCCTGGAAGTGAAAGGCGAGTTAGAGGCTACTGCGCCCGTAAATCATCTATAAACAGAGGAAGAGCTGACCTCCCGCAGTGGTCGGACTTCTGTGTGTGTGAAGCTGGGGAATGTTCGTTTTAAATGTCTCAGCAGGACAAGAGTCAGACTGGCTCTGCACCCCAGCTCTCCTGTCAGATGGCAGCTTTCCTGCAGGAAGTCTGGATCCGGTGTGCACACCGAGAAGAGGCGTCCTGCGTCTGGCTGCTTAGGGCTTCATGGGTGCCCCACGGTGAGTGTCAGCAGGGGGTATCAGAGGTCTTGGAAGGGAACAGCTGTTTCAGGGAATGGTGTGGTTGGATTTACCTTGCAGAGGGAGGACAGCTGACACGTGGGTCTTGTGAAATGCACTAAATGTCCTGTCATGGTGACCGATAATAAAAGCTATGACTTAACCAGAGTCCAGCGGCGCAAAAGCTTCTTAAAACAGCAAACGGTCCTCATGAGCTTCCCTGGCTGCTGTCACACACGTTTTAAGAAGCAATTTGCATCTCCCTTCCAGTTGGAACTGGCTGTTGTCTTTCTGTTCTTAAATTTGTGTCATCCAACTGCTTGCAGATCTCAGGGAGCTGCTCTTCCAGTTTGTTTGGAATCATCTCTCTGAGGTCCTAGCCTTGCCTGAGATCGGCTGTGCCCAGCTCAGATCACTCTGTCAAGGTATGCCTCGTTCATCTTTATTTACTGACCATTTATTATATCTATTCATTAAGGAAAGAATGTATTCTAATATTTTTATTGAAGTATATGTGATTTATAATACACATGACTGCTGCCCCTGCCTCTCCCTTTCCCCAGGTGGGACAGGATGAGTGTGTCTCGACTCGTGTCAGGAGGAGGAGGAAGGAACCGCAGGTCCCTGAAGGCTGGTCTGAGCGCTGAGAGACTGGGACGGTCCACAGCCCTTGGGCAGGGCATGGGGAGACGGGCCTCAGGGCCCTGACCAGCTCGGACCCACCACCTCCCGCTGCCCAGGGTTGGGGGGGGCAGGACAGTGTTCAGCACCCACCTGGGGCCCTGGGGGGGGTGCTCGGGAGCTCCTGCCGCTGCTTTCCCTTCACCCCCACACCCCACTCTGCTTCTGCTCCTTAGCGGGGCAAAGGGAGAGCCCCCGACCCCACCACAGGGTTCCCAGCCAGGGAGTTGAGGAGAACCTAGGACAGACCCCGTGGGTGGGTGAGAAGCCTAGAAGCGTGCCCCCCAGACTGATGGGAAGTTCTGCCAAATGCGCGGTTGCAGGGGCTGAAGGGCGAGCGTGAACCAACAGGCGGTGCCCTTGCTGTGACCTTGGGGTCCACAGATACGTCCTCCAAAGTCGGGGGGCGGGGCCCCGGCAGCATCTGCTGGCAGAGGGATGACGTAGCCCCCGTGTCCAGCAGGCCTGCCCTCGGCCTCCACGGGCCTGGAGCCGCCCTCCCCGGGCCCTTCCTCTGCACCTGAGGTGGGGCTGCTCCGCTGGGCGGTGACCGAGCAGCCCTTCCACAGCTGGAGCCAGCAGCTGCTCGAGTCACTTAGGGACGGTTGTGTCCCTGCAGCGTCCCCGTGGGCTCTGTGCCCAGGAGGCCAGGAGGGGCTCTCGTCCAGGGAGCTGGGATTCTGGGCTGAACACACTCCGTCATGACGGCTGGTTCTGGATAAGAAGCGCATGAGGTGTGAGCCTCAGTCTACGATCTTAGGTTTGCAAGGAAATAGCACTTCGGGTCGCTTTTCCGTAACTGAAGCTCATCTGTCTGAGGCTCTGCTGTGTGTCTTTGGTGGAGCCGTCACGTCAGCCCGGTCAGGGTCCGCTTTCCCCTTCCCCTGGTGTTGCTCCAAGTCCCGCAAAGGTGAGGGGGCGATTTTTTTTCTTATTTATGTCCAAGACCTCCTCAGTACATTGACGTGTTTGGCAAATTTCCAGACGTATGAGTATGAGCTGAGTCAGAAAACGCAAGCCCCTCGCCATCCGCCTGCGTCCAGGATGTGCTGGGGGCCGGGCTGCGGCAGCAAAGGTGGCCGGTCCCTCGTCTGGTCAGGTCAGGTCACTGTTCCAACCTTGACCGCCGTCCTCCCGACCACTCAGTGGGCGCCCCAGGTTCCTTCCCATAAACTCACTTTCTGCCTGACCTGCCCATGTGCCCGTGTGAGACGCTGACCAGTGTGTGGGACCACGTGATGCTGTGACGTTGTGGGTGAGGGGCCCCTGGCCTCAATGGGACGACATCACTCCCATTCATCCCTCAGACTCTGGTCCTCACTGGTCTCTGTGATTCCTCCTCCTCCCCCAGGGCGTCCCGAGGATCCACGTCTCTCTCTCCCCCCCCACCCCAGGAGCCTGGGGCCTTCTAGCTGCTCCCTCCTCCTCCGGGGAAGCCTGGGGACCCCAAGATCCATCTCACGACTCTGTGGACAAAGTCCAACAGCAAAGGAGGGTCGGGGCACCAGGAGAGCGGGGCTGGGTCAGGGGATGTGACACCAGGCACACTGAGCATCGCAGGAGCCGTCCCTAAATGGGGACAAGCTAGGTCAGAAGCGTGGGAGGTGACAGCTGAGGGCTCCACCCTGGCCTCATGTGAACCAGTAACTCAGAGGCACCCAAGATGGGAAGGAGAAGATCCTCAATTGTCTCGAAAAAGCATCTGCCACCCTGAGTAACGCCGTTCACCTGGAAGGGCGTCTGCTGTGTTTAACCATCAGGCAGAGCGAGGGCTCTGGAGGGGAACTACGTTCAGTTGTCAGAGAACCAAGTTCTGTCACACACTTGAGCTGAGGGCTTAGAAATCCATGTGATCTGAGTGTGCTTCGGGAGAGACGGTTACGGGCAGCGTAACAGAAGTCAGATCTGCTTTAGAGCCAGCAGATACAGAAACAATTTTGTTTTCTTTACCAAGAAGTGGTGTTTGCCCGGGGCTGATGGCTGTTCTGGGTCTGACGTCATTGTGAGTCTGGAGGGCGGGTGCGGGGGGACATTCAGTCACCTGGGGGCGGGCAAAAGGCCGCCTCAGCCCAGTCCCGGGAGCAGCTGAGCCGGGAGGAGGGGGGAGAAGCAGAGGACGGATGGAGGGAAGAGGAGGCAGAGGGCAAAGGAGGGAGAGAGAGCTGGGCTGCGAGGAGGGGCGTGGGGTGGGGGAGCCACAGGCGAGGTCCTGATTTGGGGGCACCTGCCCGGCTCAGGTCTGGGGAGGAGGCGGGGAGCTTCTGGTTGGAGGAGGAACCACCAGCAGAGCTTTTCCTCCCGCCGCGTGCAAGGCTTCAGGATGCGCTGCTGCCTTCACTCACTCAGGAGAGCTTTGTCACTGCTGACAGATGGTGCCGAGGAGGACAAGGACCTGCCCTCCTAGGAAGCTGACAACAGACAGTAAAATGAGAAGAAAGCCAAGACGATTTTCCGTACTGATGATGGCTGCACCGGGAACAAGACAGTGATGGGGCAGAGAACCACGTGGGGACCACTGCCACGGGGTCAGAGAAGGTCTCTGCGACGGGACAGCAGCGCTGAGAGAGGGAAGGGGAGAAGGAACAGCCACGCGGATGTGGCAGGAAGACCTTTATAGACAAGGGCAGAGCAAGTGCAAAGCCCATGGGACGGGCTGACGCGTGGGGCCTCTGACAAACCGGAAGAACCTGAGCGCCACCGACACCACGTGAGCACTGAGCACAGCCCCCGAAGCCAGGTCGGAGCCCGTGGCGGGGCCAGGTCAGGTTCTGGGGGAGTTTATTTGAACTTGGGGATGTGGTATCGACTTCATTTCATCTGCTCCCCAGGTAGCCCAGCACAGTGGCTGGGGCGGTGTCTCACTGCCTGCGATGCTCTGACTTTGGAAATGTCACTGCCTTTCTCCAGGAAACATGAAAATCAGACTGTAGAATGCTCGGGCCCAAGAGAAAGCAATTTCAGGGGTGTTGTAAGAACCAAAGGTGGGAAGGATCTGGTTTCTCGGAGCACAATCGGGGTTTGTGTCAGAAGCTGAGGGGATGAATGACACTCGAGACAGGAGATGCGCGATACAGGCCGCTGGGTCCACCGCGAACGCAGCCGCTCCCATCCCACTGAGGACGGGGGTTCACGCAGGCCCGTGAGGAGACATGGGCCAGCCCCTTGGTGCCCCTGACAACAGCCCCTTAGAAAGCAGCTCTGAACCCTGGTCCTGCCAGCCCAGTGTGGCCTGGGCTGTGGGACGTAGGACAGGGCAGTGCCCTCAGGGTGGGGGCACTTTGTTAAATCACAGAAGACGAATTAAGGCACCACCTGCTTGGAGGTGTCCTGGGGATACAGAGGAATCAAAGACAGAGACCACTGAACTAATTTTGGCGTGTCACCCCCACTGTTGGTAGGTCTCGTGAAAGCTGAACAGGAATCAAAGAGTGACCTGCCAGGAGGGAAACAAAGGACCTCATGAAAATGTAGGGGTGCACGGGGTCTCACTGCATCAACGCGAGCTGTAACCTACAAAATGCAGTCGGCAGGGAGGCACCTGGGTCCAGGGATGCAGGGCAGCCCCACCGGGGAGCCCCTCCTGGCTGGTTAAGCCCTGGGTCTCTCCAGTCTGCCCCTCCTCCTGCCTCAGTCACCTCTGGGGTGGCAAACCACCCAAAACACCTGGGATTCATTATTTCCCACAATTCTGTGGTCAGATTTCAGGCGGGACCAGGAGGCTGCCCCAGGTGGCCTTGGCTGGGGTCACTCCCTCAGCTACCTCCAGTTAGTGGCGGGGCTGAGCTGGAAGGTTCTAGAAGGTTCTTAAACACCTGCCACCTTGTTTTCAGCACTACTGAAAGCAGCCTGGGTAAACCCACCACCAAGGGCTCAAAATTTCCCCAAAGACCATTTTATTACCAAGAGGAAAGTTCGGGAGAGGAATCTGTCAAGTGAGTGAAGGCTGTCAAGTGTAGGTGCTTTCTCATCTGAAGGATGGTTCTGAACCACAGGCCTCGGGGCAGTTTCTCCTTGAAGTCTCGGCAGCCAGGATCCCAGGTGATGGATCGCTCTGAGCTTGAAACTGAGACTTTAATTAAACTTGTCAAGTCTCCAGCCCGTGGCTCCCTCCCTTCTTCACTAGTCTTGATCTCAGCCGGGAAGAAGGGAGACTGGAGATATTCTGAAAAATACAATGTTTGATTCACTAATTCCCAAGAAAAGGGAGCCAGAACAACTCATTTGGGGGAATTTAGGAAGCTTGGCTATTGGCTCCACAAATGCCCAAAGCTCACTGTGCATCTGATGAAGTGACAGGTTCCCGGGAGTGTGGCTGTGAATGGACTGCTCCGCGCCCTCCCTGCCTGCCCCTCCTTCCCGCCCTGCAGGGACCTGCATGCCCTCCCCTCCACCAGTCTCCCCTCTGCTGGCTTCCCGTCAGCACAGAGCTCCGAGAACACCTCCATCCACCCTGAAAGTGCTCCATCTCTGCCACACTCACTCACCCCTTAGCTGCCCTCCATTCTCCGCTCACGGGGAGCCTTCCAGGGAAATGGGTGCAGCAGGAGGAGGTTTGCACGGAGTGTCTAAGGTGCTTTTCTTTCTGATGTTCCTGTCACTGTGGCCACTCCCAGCCACCCAGGTGGGCTGCTTCCGGGGGCTCAGGGGAGCATTACAGGCGATGCCCATCTTCCTCCTAATAGACCCCTCCTCTATTTGGGACACCCCCCCCAGGGTGCATATGAGAGTAAAATTTCCTTGTTACTTATCTGAAATTAAAATTTAACTCGCATCCTGTATTTTATTTACTAAATGTGACGATCTACCTGGAATGACTTGGGTATGTCCCTGTGATGTCCCTCTGAAGTGTCACCTGTGTGTTTAGATGTGCACGTCGGACCATGACATGCGTATGTGGCAGTTTCCCCCTTAAAGAAGTGGTCTCTGTAATGAAAACTATCACTCCCCAGCCGGGGGTCTCCTCCCAGTCATGGTCCCTGCTTGGCAGGTGTGTGGGACCCTGTGGTCTGTGGGGAGAGCAGGGGGCAGGGGCACACTGTCCTGTGCCCTCCAGCACACGCTGGGGAAATGCTGACTCAGGACCATGAGGGACATGTAAGAAGATGTTGTCTGAGCGTGTGTGTGGCAGCCAGGATTTGGAGGTTGCCTGGGGAGAGTGGAGGAAAAATGTGGGGACTGACCACCTGGGAGCACGATGCAGCCGCGAATAACGATGGAGTCACTGCACACTGAGCAATACAAGCGCCCGTTCAAACATAATTGAAAAGTGTCATAAACAGTATGACCTAGACAAGACAACACCATTGAGGTCTACGTAAAATGCATGCCCACCAAACTGCAATGGACATTTTATGAGGACACTTAAATAAAGATAGCCATTAAACACAGTTCAAGGGTTTCCTAAGCATGAAATTTTACGGAAGAGTCTCAATAAACACACTCAAATAAAGAAGATAAAAAGTCAATAAAAATGAGAAAGGTACTAGCAAACACAGGTTTATGATCTCCTAAGAGCAGGAGAGGAAGGGGATTAAAGAAGAATAAAGAAGTAATAAAACCAGATGGAATCCACGTGCAGACAAATGACAAAACCTGTGCAGTGTGATTAGTTCACCCCGTTTGTCTTGAGACCCGATAAAGAACGTGAAGATGGAAGCAGTGAAGAGGGGCTGTGAGAACCCTGGAGGCCCGTGCACGCGGACATCACCTTGTCTGTCCCTCTTCCCGCTACAGAGCATTCGTAGCCCTGCTCTTCTGGCCTGGCCCCGCCCCATCTGGCCCCGCCCCATCTGGCCCCGCCCCACCCCACCCCTCCAGGCTGGCCACGCCCCGCCCCACCCCTCCAGGCTGGCCACGCCCCAGGATGGCCCCGCCCCTCCGGCCGGGCCCCACCCCCAGGCCCCCACCTGGGCCTTCCCCACTCTGCAGTGTGACCTCAAGGGTTATGACAACGGGTGTGACGGCCTTTCCGCTGTGGGGGGCAGTCCGGAGCTTCCAAGGTCCCAGGGTCTGCACACGCGGACCCTGCGGAGGCGGGCGGGCGCGCCTCTCTGGGACCCCCGGCCCTTGCTCCCTGTTCCCACCTCCCCGGCTGTCCTGCCTCCGTCCACTGCATGGAACCCCAGGAAGAGCAGCGCCCTCCTGTCCCGCTCCTGGGGCAGTGCCTGCAGGGATGGGGGTCCCCGGAATTCCGCCTCCCCCAGCCCAACGCCCCCACCCCTGCCCAGGCCCTTACGCAGGGAAACCTTCCCAAATGTCAGGCCATTGACATTCCGTGCGCAAAGACAATTCTGTGGAAACAGTAAAAATGATGGATGGTGATTGAAGCCAGGCCAATGGTGTCAGCAATTTTTTCTCCATTTCTCATTTTTGTCTGTTGTTTCAATTCTGCCTCAAATAGAAGTTTTAGAGACAAATAACGAGGCACCATGTGCGGAGGTGGCCTTGAGAGGAGGCTAGGGCGTCAGCAGGCGTGGGCGCTGGACCAGGGGTGGCGCCGTCCGGTTTCCAGGTGCGCGATGCCGAGGGAGAGACTGCTTCGAACCTAAGCTTCTCCTTCCGCACAGGGGGCCCGATGGAATTCACCTCCCAGGGCGCTGGCCCTCGGGTCCTAACTTCCGTGGAACGCGTCGGCTTTGATCCATGTGCACTGCTACCCTCCTGAGGCACCATCCCCCTTGTCAGGTTACCTGCAGTCTCCTAAGCCCCCGCCCCCACCCTGAGTCATCTTTTAAAGACTCTGAACTGAATAAAGTCATCTCTGCACCTGAAGTCCCTCCAGTGGTTTCCTGTTGCCTCAAACCTCAAATGCAGTAAAGGCTGGACCTGGACAGAAAAGTGGAGACTTGGTGGCACCTGAGGTGGCAGACCAGAGGGGTTGCCTTGGGCCGGGGAGGAGGAGTGAAGTTTGGGTGATGCAGAGAAGAGCCACTGGTGGACTCAGCTCCGCACACCTCCTGGGTTGGGGGAGCGAGTGGTGGGCAGGGCCCTGGGGCACAGATGGTGCTGAACCACTGCCCACCTGGGAAGGACCCCCTGGGGAACCCTAGGACCATGGGGAAGGGGCCGGGGCTCCCGGGGAGGGGGCTCTGCAGGGCAGCTGGAGGAGCTGGAGGGACATCCTCTTGTTCAGAAGCCCCTTCCCTCTCCGGTCCCCACCAGACCCCCAGTGGCCAGGAGCTGGCAGGGTCCTGCTCAGGGGAGCAGGTTCACAGACCCCAGACCCCTTCATGCAGCAGAGCATGGCAGGGGGGATGTGTCAGCAGGAGATCTCCTCACAGAGGCCAACAGGGTCCTGGGGGACTGTCCCCAACCCTGGGATGCATCTCCCCACTCTCCCCAGCATGGGCTCCCCGCTCTCCCCAGCGGTCCTGCCTCACTGGACCTTGCTAGTCCCCAGGTCACCATGTACCTCTGCCTGGGGCCCTGACCTCCTGCCCCTCTGCCCTCAAGGCCCCCCTCTCCTGGTCGGCCTTGCTCACCCCTCCCATCTCAGCTCCAGCCTCCCTCCCCAGGGAAGTGTTCCTCCCCTGTGTCCCCTAGGTCTGGTCCCCTGGGCTGTCCCCTCCTTCATGCCACTCAGCACAGCTGACAGGTCACCTCTGGTCAGTCCCCTTCCCTCTAGAGGCAGGTCCTTGTCCTTGTGCTCAAAGACCACCCTTCCCTGCTGCCTTGCGCACAGTAGGTGCATCATCCTGGGAGGTGCCTGCAGTGAGTCAGCCCTGGCTACACAGAGGGTGCATACTAGTAAGAAAGGAATAGACCGAGGGGCTGAGCCCTGCTTCAGGGATCCAAGATGTAAACAGGGGCCAAAGCCAGAGCGACACCGCAGAGGTTCATACTGTGAGAAATCCCGTACAGCAGCTCTTGGGGGCCTCAGTTCTGGCCAGTGTGAAAGTGGACACTTCTCTTGCTGATGAGCAGGGGCTGCCAAGGAAGTGGGGGGTGCAGAGCTGGTGATAGGAATTGTCTGGTCCACAGACAGAGGATGTAGGAAGGTGTTCCATAGGGTACCTTCCTCCACCCCTGGACAGGATGGGACAGTGATGGGTGCAGAGGGGTCATCCCCCACACTCTCCACACCCCTATCCCATCAGCGAGGTCTGATCCACCCTGGCTTGGTCCACTGTCCCCAGGTCTCCTGCTGCCGTCCTGGTCCAGGCCCCCGTCCTGTCCCACCCTGGCTGCAGTGACCTTGCTCTGGGAGTATGAGACCATCACACATCCATCTCAGGTTATGTGAATTCAGATACATGCACTTGGGAAGAAACTGAGAGGCAGGTAAGTGTCAGGGGAACTCAGGTGCTGGCGGGGGTCCTGCCACCGCAGGTGAGTGACAGCTGCCTGAGAATCCTGTTATGCATCTTCATGTTCCGATCAAGACACAAGTGGATTCTCACTTGCCCGGTGGATTCACTCATCATGTGGGCTGTAGCCCTGCACAGAAGGGAGCTTGGTCAAAACTGCCTTTATAAATCTCTGAAACCACCCATGAAACACAACACCTAATGGCTTTGCAAAATTCATCCCAAACAGATGCAAATATATTCAGAATGTGAAATACACAGTAAAATGAACAGCGTATCATAAATAGTACATGTGTAAATTTAATTTTACAGCTCAATTTGAATTATTTCTCTCTTTTTTTTTTTGCAAAACACATACATTTGAATGCTTATGAATTAAATGTGGATTTGGTGAGAACACAGTTGTTCAGTCTCAGAACGGCCAGCAGAGAACAGGCTCCACTTCACAGAGTCACACCCTCAGCTCCACAGGTGCACATCTCATGTCAGCCCTGGGAACCGGTGGTGCCCTCACCTGCCCTGCAGTTCCACAGAGGAACTGGGGTCGGAGATGAAGGCAGTCTGCCAAGTGCACCCCAACTTCTCATAGCCCAGATGAGTGATTTGACAAAAACGAGTGTAAAATCCCTGTCAGCCAGCCCCTCTGAGCCCCGTCCCTCATCTTAAAGGCACCAAGTTCGGCATGTACCAATACATTCACTTTGTTTAATCTAGTGTTTCTCAAAAAAAAAAAATCACAGAATCCTGTTTTCATGCAATAGGTATTAATATCTGCAGATTTAGTGTTTGCAAAAGACATTATGAAAAAGGCTGGTCTGTATGATGAATCCCAAACCCCTCAGCCTGGCATTCAAAGCCTTCAAAAGCTTGACTCCCATCATGACAGCCAACACTGACACAGTGACTGCATTCGCAACACACTCTTCTTAACACTTAACCTATGTTAGCTCATTCGAGGCAGGTATTATTATCATCATCAAACCATCACCATCATCATCATCATCATTCAGAGAGTTTATAAGACACACTGAGCTATGGGTCCCAAGTCTGTGATCCCTGCAATAGTTAGCTTCTGTGGGAGTAACAAACATCTCCAAAGTTTCAGCAGCGTGAGGGAACTTGAGTTAGTTTCTCACTCACAGAAACACCCAGGGTCCCAGGCTGACAGAGGCTCTCCCTGTCATAACTACACTCTCAGGAGCACATAGGCCCCCTGGTTGCAGCAGCAGGGAAGATGCTGGGTGAGGGACAGATGCTGGTTCTTCTCTGCCTCAGCCCAGCTGTCACCATGTGCCTCCTGTCCTTAGCCCATTGGCCAAAACTAATCACATGGCCCTGCTCATCAGCAAGGAGGTGGAACATTTGGGGACAGATGGAGTGTCCACCCCAATCTGAGCAGGACTTAGAGGGCCCCCCATTTATGCTCATGTTTCTCGGACTTCTTGGTTATCAAAGTCCAGAGAAAAGAGTAGGTTTAAGTAGCCTTGCTATTGTTTTTTTCTTTTTTTCATGATTTTGATTTAATTTGCAGAGCACCCAAGTAGTGAGCAAAACATGCACTAAAAACTTGACAAAATCCCACTGAAAATGTAGCCCTCAAAGTTTCCAAGTGAAGCTCAGAGCACATCTTTCAAACATCAGCCGAAATGAATTCAGAGACACATTTGTTCAAGTACAGCAAACTTTCTCCCCTAAATTTATTAAATATGAAGCAAAATGAACAACAACAAAAAAGTGATGGTCTTTTGATTGGTCATGGTGCTATGTGGCCCCAGAAGACAAAGAAGCTTTCCAGGTCTGGGGAGCAGAATGAGCAGGATGAATCTGTATCAGTTAGCACTTGCTGTGTAACAACCAATCCCAGCTCTCAGTGGCACCAACAATAAGCGCTTATTTCTCATGGGTCAGTGGGTAGGCTGGGGTGACTCAGCTCAGCTCAGCAGGGCTCCTTCGAGGATCTGGGGGTTGGCTGGCTGCATGTCAGCTAATTTCACGGAGGCTCGGCTGGGCAGCTGCACTGCTGCATGCCTGTCTGTGGTCGGCTTTGCTCCACATGTCTCCCATCCTCCCAGACCAGCAGGCTGTTCTGGTGGCAGTGGAAGGACAGGGAGCAAGTCTGACTGTGCAAGCCCTTTCAAGCCTGTGGTGGCATCTGTCCATTCATTGCCCAGACATCTCAGATGACCAAGCCCAAAGTTCAGGGGTGTGGATATTCCACCCATGGAGGTAGGAGCAGAAAGGAAATAATATTTCCAAAAAGCCATCTAATCTCACCCAGAATGTGGCCATGTGTGGGCCTGGGGTGCCCTCTGCACCACTCACAGCCCAGACCCGCTGTGTCCTCAGCTGGACTCGGAAGTCATAGCTCCCACTGCCCAACCCGGGGGCCAACGTGCTGATCCCTGACCCATGTGGTCTTGTCTCCACCTCCCATGGTGACTGAAATAAGCTTAAAGCACTCCTGCCACTTCCCCACAAGGTGCTGCCGACTCGCCACCTTGGAGGCCCCAAATCTCTGAGTTCAGAGCTGTTGGTGATTAGAAACTCTTCACCCGGAATGGGATTACGTCTCACATTTCTGATGAGTTGCCAGCATAATCAGACCATCCCACTGAGGACGGTTTTACAGGTACATCTGTGCTCGGAACATAAAGGCTTATTACAATCCGATCGCTCATCGTGAGTAAGTGCATCGCAAATTACTGTTCAGGAGGAGTTTGTGGAGGGACGATCTTTCTTTCTTAGAATCCTCTGATCAGAGGTCTATTTCCTCATAGTGGAGTCATAAAACACCCATAAGTAGTAATTCCGTGCTTGTTATATATGAGGTGTAAATTACCTGTTAAGCGTCTAAGAGCATGTCAGCTCCCAGAAGCCTGGTATCTTCAGAGAATGCAGTAGAGGACTGTCTTCTCCTGCTTTCAGGATTCTGATTTCCAGCGTGCTGAGGAGCCAGGGACGTGTAAGCCGAAGTCATTGTCACTCCTTCCCCATTGGACTGGCCAGAGCCAGTCATGGGCTCAAACCCAAAGCCAAGGTCAAAGGGTGGGCACCCTGCAGGGACGGGTAAAGAACAGGGCCACAGCCAGTTCAGCCTTGCAGAGGGCCCTCTTGCCCGTGGGTGAGAGACTCAGGGCTGCCCCCGGCGCACAGGTGAGGAACGGGCGCAGGCAGGTGTGACTAGCAAACGTCTCAGGAGGACCACTGTCTAACCCAGGCCAGCCTCACTCTTCTGCGAAGGGACAGACTGAAAGTGGAGAGATGAGGGTCGGTGATGTTTACAGGGACGCTGCATGAGGACTTGCGGAAACGTCTGTGTCTCTTTTTCTCTTTCAGAAGTTGGCTTAGTGTCAAGCAAGAGGAAACTTTGCTTAACACTACAGAGCATCTCAAGACTTGAGTTACAGAAGAATACCACAGTATCTGCACCTGTGATTGGCCTCTCCTTTTACGCAAGTTGGCAAGAGAAAAAAATAGCATATGGCTGAAAGATAAAATAACTGAATTTCCAAGGAAACCTTTAGAATGAGAGGTAAGGCTTATGTTAAAAGGATGGATTAACCTACACAGTAAACCTTTTTTTTGTTTGTTTAACACTAGTTAATCAAAAATCTTTTTTTTCCTTTTGATGACCTGTTTTTTCATATACAGACTGGAAATAAAGTTTTACATGTCTTTTTTTTTTTTTTCTGCCTTGGTTGGTGTTTCAACAAAGTAGCTCTAAATTCCATCCATTCGGATGTTAAACATTTTGATTTATTTAAACAGGGATTGATCATAGGTGAAAAAATGACTTTGAACGGTATACAGGACTGGTGGAGATCGGCTATTTCAGCTCAACACCAGAGCTCCTCACTCCTGACATTTCTAAGGCGAATCTGTAAAGAAGACAGACAACTGGCTGAGAAGCAAAGTTTGAAATACACTGTTACAGTGAGTATGGAAAATGATACACTTGGTGTTATGCTAAACAATTACTGGTTAACAATGGCAATTTCCCCAGAGGAAACAGAAAGACAAAATAGAGCTAAAAGGATATGTACGAATAGCCTAAAGCCAGAGGGCAATGAAAGGAATTAGTAATTACAATTTAGAAAGGAGGTGGAGATTCTAATTAATTAGCTTTAGTAAATATAATACACATGTAGAAGGGTAGGCAACCATTCAGAGACTCAAAATACTTACCTGATAGATTAGCAGGGGAAGAAAAAGGAATGAAAAAATTCTCAAGAGGACAAGATCATAAGGTGCCATAATTTTTTTAAGGCATTTTTGTCAGTTCCCCACAAGGGTGAACATTTCTACATTTGTTTAAAATGTCTCTGAAAAGTTCACAAAAAGCAGACTTGTCCACGGAGGGGAGAACTTGGAGATCTGTATTTAAGTGGTGGTTGTGAGAGAAAGAGTTATAGCCATTTAAAGTCATACCAGCATCTTCCTAGTAAAAATAAATGTAACTTCACTAAAAGCTCTAAAGTGGTCAAAAGCTTGGGGGAGATTAGGAGGGAAAAGGGAGAACACAGGAGAGAAACAGGCTTAGGAGAGGGTTTCTTCTAAGGTGGGAGCACGTGGGTCTCCTTAAGGTAACGGGAGGGAGCCAGGGGCCTCTGGACCCACCGGGCGGAGCCGCAGGTCTGATGGGGGCCACAGCAGACACAGGGCCAGCATGTGCTGCTCAGGGCTGCCCGGTCGTTTTCAGTTGCTGCTCCTTCTGTCCCAGGCTTTAAATATTTGGAATATTTTCCTGGACGCAAGAGGTCCTGGGCTGCAGACAGGATGAAGACCCAGAGGTGGTTCAGGAGGAACCTGCCCGTGTTGAGAGGGAAGGGAGGCCGAGTGAGCGCTGGTGCCTCCGGGGCCTGAGCGCAGGAGGACGTCCGTCTGGGGGTTGGAGGAGGTGGGAGCGCCGGCCTCAGCATCACACCTGGGAGGTGTCAGGCGGCCTCGGCAGGAACAAGAGTCACCACGGTGTCACCCTGTTTGCACCTGATTTCACCCTCCGTCCTCCCGAGCTGCTCCACCACCCCGGTCAGCTGACTCCTTCCTCACTGGAGCCTGACAGGGACACCCGGTTTGTATAAAACGTCAGACACCCAAACACAAGGGAAGGGGTCCTGAAGTCGCATCAGCTAAATCCCGCTCATCAAGCCTCTCCCAAGGCCCCGCTCTTCCTAAAGCAGGATGAGTAGCAAACCCCTGGCAGCGTGGTGTGTGGACGCCGCAGGAGTGACTTACAGTTGGTTAATTCCAAATAGAGTTAACAGCACAGGGTAATCCAGACCCCTCCTCCTCACAGAACTAGGCTGCCAGGAACCATGCTTCTCAGCACTGCCCCCCACGGTGCCCCGTTTCCCCTCTCAGGAGTCAGCCCTGTCCCCCGAGCCCTGGGACGCCCCAGCTGGAGATCCTCCATCACCATGTCTGCTGCCAGTCCCCTCCGTCTGTGTTAGTGGTCAGCCTCCACGTGCGTGTTCCTGCTCCAAGTGACCGGTTAAAGCAGGTGTGTCCCTGCACATGTTTCCTGAGAGAGCCCTGAGTCAGCGCAGGGCTCCTGCCATGGGTGTCCCTGCATCCCTGCCACCCCGACCTGGCACCAGCACATGAATGGAAGGGCGGTGGGGTGGGGGATTCCATGCATTCATCCCTGCGGCCGGTTCTGTGCATCCGCGGGGCCCTCACGCCCTGCAGGAGGAGATGTGAGGACAAAGGACATGTGAGAAGGGCCCTGCCCTCTGCCAGCCACGGGTCCAAGGTGCAGAGCCAGGGGACACACATGTGACCTTTCAGTTCAGGGTGAAGGGGCCAGAGCGGACTCCAGTGTCCAGGGTTCTTGGTGCCACAGCAGAAACCTTCTGTCTTAAAGTCGAAGGGAAACCATCCTCTGCTTTCAGGGTCCACAGAACTGTTGCCAGGGGCCAGGCATCAGGGACCCTCAGGGGTCAAACCCAGGCACCCCTGCCCGTGCACCCCACTGGCCTCCAGGTGACCCCTCCAGCTCTGCCTCTCTCACTTGAACCTCTAATCCTGGAGTAAGCACCTGATTGGCCAAGCCGGGAGCATCTCCTCACCCTGGGTACCAGCCCTGGAGAAGCCTCATTTTTGAAAAAGAGCCACACAGGGTCCCTGTGAATAGGTGAACACACAGCATTTAACCTGCCCCAGTCCAGGCTCACCTCTGTGGTTGCTGGTCATAAACTCTTATAAACAGTTGAGTATAAACAACCTGATGAATGTTTTATATATATATATACACACACATACATACATACACACACACTATATATATTCACATGCATATATGTGCATGAATATCTTTACTGAGCTAATTTCCAGAAACAAAGGCTCCGTGGAAGACGGTTGTTGGAAACCGGCCAGGATGAATCTAGGAAGGCTGATAACACGTCCTTCCTTCGAAGGGACCGCGCCCTGGGGGAGTGCAGAGACGTCCTGTGACGGCCGATGCCTCCTGCCTGATGGGACGCAGAATGAGTCCGCAGCTGAACAAAGGCTAAATTGGAGCCCTGGCTCTTTCTGACCTCAGGGAACATTCTGGCAGCCAGAGCCCGGTTTTTCCCCCCCAGGATTGTAGAGAAAAACAGAATTTGAAAATTGGTTATGTGCATTAGTTTCCTTGCTGTGTCCCTTTAAGGCGAGCTCCCAGCTGCCTTATCCCGGGCACTTGTCCCCACGCCCGAGGCTCAGAGGCCCCAGGAGAGCTGATGGAACCAGGTTCATTTCCTCGGTTCAGCAGAGTGAGCTGGAGCTTACTGCTGGCTCCCTGCCATGCCTGGAGCCCTGCTGGTGCTGTAGGCTGGAGCCAGGAGGGCAAGCAGCCAGAGAGGCTTTACAGGAAAAGGCAACCGCCCCAGAGACCACACAAACAGGAGGATGTGGACAGGTGACTGGCATTTACTGGGTCCCCATGTGGACTCGACTCTGTGGGGAAACAAGACACAGAGATGCTCAGGGCCAGACCCGTTTGCGGACGCAGGGTCGAGCAGGATGGGAGTCTGTTGTTACACTGCATCCAGTGATGGGGTGAGGCGTGCGCAGGTCCCACCCTCCCTGCAAGTCGTGTCGCAAACAGCGCGCTACACAGCAGACGTCCTGCCTTCGGACAGGGGCGGACTGTCTCGCTTCTGTTTCCACGTTAAAGATCGGCTCTAATTGCACAACTGACGCAGGAACGTTGTCCAGCGGGGCTGCGGTGGGAATGTATGCATTCGTTTTGAGTTAGCGGGCCACGTGTGGACACCTTGTAAAGCTGAGGCGTCAGGAACACAGCTTTGACGCCGCCCCGGTCACCCCTCCTCGCGTGAGCCCGGTAACCCGCAGCGTTCACATCGGCCTGGCGCTTCTCCCTTGAGCTCGCTTCCCCTGGCACGCTCACGACAGGAAGGCCCGCAGCGGCGCTCTGCCTACGCAGGGCCCGTATCAGCACCCCGGCGCGGCCGCTGCCCGGGCCCCCAGCCTTGGCTGAGCAGGCCGGACGCTGCTTCCCCGTCACAGGAGGCGGCGGTCCCGGGGCCCTTCCACCTCACTGCGCTGCCTTCGCTGGGGCATCACCCTGGTCTACAGGGCTGAGCCTGGGACCCCACCCCCACGTCCGCAACCCAGCCGGCAGGAGGGAGAAAGGGACCGGAAGTGGAGAGCGGTCAGCTTCCTTATAAGGAAGTCACCGGAAGTGAGGGCATCGCACCTGCTCACATCCCACTGGCCGGAGCTTGGTCACATGACCAGACCTCACCGCAAAGGAGCCTGGGTAACGTAGTCTCCAGCCTGCTAAACGCAGGGGCTCTGCTAAAAATGGGGGGCAGTGGGTGTCCTTCTGACAGAGTGCACACGCCAGAAGGAGTGACAGTGTTGCTGTCTTTCCACCTGGAGCATTAGTACAAGCCCCGCTGAGAACAGCTTCTCAGTAAACTCTGAATGATTATAAACTTCGAATGATTAAATGAATGCGGCATAACGAAGGAAGGAATAGCTTACAATTCTTTCTTTACAAAACAAAAACCTTACAGGATGGGTGGCTGCCTCAGTGGGGTTATTAACCTGCACGTGCCTTGAGAACAAGGGGGATGCATAGCGAACAATCTGTGCACTTTAAGTAATAGCTTATTGGACGTGATCCTCAAAGAACAAGCTTTTGCCAAACCTACCCCCCTTTTCCCTATGGCATGCCGATCTGGGGGGAGGGGAAGGTTAAAGTTAAAAAAAATGTAGTGACCAGTGTGGAGAGGGGAAGAGGGAGGGGCACGTTAGGGCTATGGGGTGGAAACATGCGAACTTCTATGTATAAAACAGATAAGCAACAAGGACATACTGCAGGGCATGGGGAATTATAGCCATTGTGTTGCAATATGTTTTAATGGAGTAAAATCTGTCAAAATACTGAATCACTCTGCTGTAACCTGAAACCATTATGACATTGTAAATCAACTGCTCTTCGATTAAAAAAAAATAAGTTCCCAACCAGAACGCCTTTGACAATTCCCAGGTGTGTACAGATAGAAAGTTCACGAAACCCATTTGCTGGTTAGAAGTACACACTTCGTTACTTCTCAAAGGACTGAAACAGACTTAACTAAACCCTGCCAATCAAGTCACTATTCAGCGGACACCAAGCATGGAAATTTAATCCCTAAGTGGAACCTTAATAAAGTCATGTGTAGCTGAAAATGAGACCACTAATGAAACAATTTCTGGGAGTGTCTGGACGTTTTACAGAGAAATGAATGATGCTCGTTGGAAAATATTTGAATAATTTTGAATAATATCTCTCGTGCTCCAAGGCAGACTTGGAAGACCCACTGGGGACATCCAGAGTTTGGGGCTATGGAGAATATCAATAATTCCAGAAATTTTCACAGCCCTTGGTCCTGGGATTGCTGAGGAAGCTTCAGAGAGAGGGAGTCACACTTGATAGACAGAGTCAGACTTCCGGGATTTTACTGGCATGTCCCCAATCCTGGAACGTTTCTTTTTCATATAACCCACATCTCTACAGCAGTGCAGCCTTCACATTCAGGGAAAAGATTCAGGACTGGTCCATGACCACCCTCCTTGCCTCTCATCCCACATCCAGCATCTTATAAGTTCTAGAGGGTCTACCTCAAATACATATTGACTTAGTTTATGTCCCCCAGAAGCTGGCCTGGAGCAGCTCTTCCACAGGGCTCCACCTGCGCTCTGGGGGCTCAGAGGAGGGAGCATCGGGGGCAGAGTGGGGATCCAGGAGGGGAGGTCATGAGAGGCTGGGCCTCAGACGTTTCTGGAGGTGGGAGGAGGTCTGAGCGCTGTGTAGGGCTCAGCCCCTGACTTTTCGGGTTCCTGCTCCTTAACTGCTGTGTGGGTTCGCCCCAGCAGCACCGAGGGCAGGTGGCAGGGCAGCCAGTCTGCGACTTCCTCCACTTAAGGACAGACCTGTCACCATGGGACTGTGCTCACCTCCTCTGGACACAGAACTGTGGGTGCAGTTGTACCCCCATCTTACAACTTACTTTAGGAGCCTCCACACCAGAATCTCTCTTTCTGATTCTAAAGCTTTGCATCTCATTAGGCAGCATTTCCAGTCCAAATCGAGAGGCGAGTCCCAGGACTGGGGTTTCGCTCCACCGCACACATCCATAGTCTGCAGTTCCCTGATACCTTGGACCGCCTGTGGATGATTCATCAGCTCCCGAGTTTATGAATCAGGTTAGAAATTCAAATTTCATTAGAGACTCAAGATCTTCCAGAGTTCAGTATAATTTATATTCCGCTAATGCACAAAGCCCCCAGTCTTCATGCTGATACACTCAGGGCTAAACCTTCCAACTACGAAAGTACCATTTTAAGGAGCACATTACAGTGAGCTCAGAGAGGCGTGAGCCCGTGGCTGGGCTGAATCTGCAGGACCAGAGAAAGGGCAGGACGCGGGGCAGGGTGGCCGAGCTCTGGCCAGAGCTGCCCAGCAGGCCTTAGTCCCAGCCAGTCCCAGGCTCTGGCCGGGGTCAGCGGGTCTCAGAGATGAGTGTTAATGGGGAGGGTATAGTTCAAGTGGCAGAGCACATACTTGGTAAGCATGAGGTGCTGGGTTCAGGTACCTCCTCTAAAAATACACCTAATTACCTTTTCCCCTAGCATAAAATAATTAAATACAATAATAAATAAATAAAATATTTAAACAAAAAAGATGTGTGTCCAAGACCAGAAGTGGGGGCCACGCTGCATCCTTCTTCTCGTCCCAGCAGGTCCCCGTGTGGAGGCGGCTGGGGACCCAGGCCCTGACCCAGCTTCTGTGGAGAGGTCTCCCCGCATCCACCTCCCCTCTAGGAGCGCCTGAGTTTCCCTCGGGAATCACCTCCCACGGTAAGACCCGTGATCCAGGCAGCGGACCCTCGGCTCCAGGTGGGACTGGGAGTCTGGTCTAATCAAGTAAAGCCCTGCAGGGACTGAGTGACTGGTCCCGATCCAGTCACATGACGTCAGCTTGTCCAGTCGGGGTGAGCGCGAGGCCTTGCCCCAGGACCAACAGGAAAGGCTCCTGGACTTTCCACTGCCTGTGTTCTGGCTGCAGTGATTGGGCCAGAGCTGCTCACATGACCTCAGCATGTCCAATCAGTGAGCACCAGGACTTGCTCCAGGACCAATAGGAAAGGCTCTTACAGTTCCACGGGCTGTACCCTGGCTGCACTTGATTGGGTGAGAGATGGTCACATGACCTCAGCATGTCCAATCAGAGTGAATGTCAGGGTTTGTCCCAGGGCCAATTAGAAAGGCTCTTACAGTTCCACGGGCTGTATCCTGGCCGCACTGATTGGTTGAGGGATGGGCACATGACCTCATTCAGTCCAATCACCAGGAGCGCCAGGCCTTGCCCCGGGCCGACAGGAGCGCCTCAGCCCCGAGAGGAGGCGAGGACGGGACGCTGCCGCCGCCTTGTCACCGTGGAGGAGCCGGGAGGAGCCTGGCGGGGAGACTGGGGCCTGTTAGCGAAGCCAGGCCGCGTGAAGGCAAAGATTTGAGCTGGAAGAAGGAGCAGACTGAGTCCTGACGACACCACTGGAGCCCTGGATCCAGCCGCGCCTGAAGCTGGGCCTGCGCTGCCGAGACCGCAGGTCAGGAGCGCACCAACCGCCCCCCTTTTTCCTGAGCAATTTCGAGGTGCGTTTCTGCCCCTCTGGGGCGAGGAGTCCTTGTTAGTACAGAGGGGGCGGGGCGGGGCCCATAACGGGGCCTGTGCCCCTCCCGGCGCCCTGGCCCCGGTGTCCCGTCTGATGGGGGGTCAGGGAGCCCGTCCTGGGGGTGGGGGGTTGGGGGCGCCGGGACCGCGGGGGGTGGGGGTCACCCGGAAACCACTCCCAGGAGTAGGGCACGCGTAGGGGGACGTGGAGCTGCGGGCACACAGCGGTGTGTGGGCAACGCAGAGTAACAGCCTCCAGCTGCAGCGCACGCACAGGTGGACACGCACAGGGCTCAGCGGAGACTCTTGGCAACACGGATAAGCAGTGACACTCACAGGCGACATGTGAAAGTGACGCGAGGTACTGCCACGTTCAGGCAGCACCGATGTGTCCCACAGCAGCATAGGGCCCAGGTAGCACACGGGTCACGTAGACAAAGACGGCATCCCTCCAGGTAGCGGTGTGTGGGAGGCTGACAGTACAGTCACCGGGAACACGTAAGAAGCCCGGAGAGCACAAGAGGACAGCACGTGGGGGACACGCAGCGGAACAGCTGTGAGACAAACAGGTGAGGCACACTGGTAGCCCCTGCGTCACACCCACAGGCGGTTCACATGGGGCCGGACTGCAGGTGACACACACGCGGCCCCAGGTGCACGCACGTGGACTGTATCAAGCTGTAGCACATACACAAGCTGACGCAGCCCCAGACTCGGTCATACGATTCGAGAAGGATCAGATCTGCGCCCAGTGCTTCCTTTTAACGCGAGAGCCAGAGGCTCTGGGAGACACCGCGTGTTTGGAATCCGGGTGGCGGGTAGAGAAGGGCTGGCAGCTTGGCTGTCGTGCTTGCGTCTGTGGGAGAGCCTGGGGCGCTTAGCGTTGGTCTGAGTCCTTGTTTGTGTATTGCGTCAGAATCCTAAATCGTCATCCTTCAGCCTTCCCCAGGGAAGACCATCAGGATGTTTAAGTAAAATAACTTTCATGTACATTGCCTTTCCGGCATCACAGGTACAGTAAATATTTTGCAATGATGCCTTATCTTAGATTTAAAAAAAACTTGCCCGGACCCCTCCTTGACTTCACAGATTTCCCCGGTTACGTCCTGTTGCCTAGCCCTTCCCAAGAGCCCCTCTCATTAATGGAAAGAGGGCTTATCTGGGGTGTTGTGGCTGCTGAGAGACCCTCAGATCGCACGGGGCCCCTCTAGGAGCTGGGCGGTGCTGGGCTTCCTGCACCCACCCCTGAGAGCTCCGAGGAAAGACGGGGCCGGGGTCCCTCACGAGGAGGTTGTTGAGGAAACGGTGGAGAGCGGTGCTGCACTTGGACTTTCCGTCCTGGGAGCATTTTCTCCTCTCCACCTTTGGAGTGACCTGAGGATGCTGTCCCTGCTGTGGGCCAGCGCTGACGAAGCTGTGGACACCTTGCCAAGGTGGGGCCGATGGAGGAAGCTGACCCTGGGAGGCGCTGTCATCTGCCGAGTCCCCAAGGGAAGCCCTCACCCAGGGTGGGGCGAGGAGGCTGTCTCACAGCTGTTGCTGTGAGGCCACTCTGAGCCAAGCTCCCTCCCTCCCTCTCCTTCGCACAGCACGCACGGGGTAGCAGGAAAAGGGGAAGGACTCTAAGCTCTGGATGAAAATCCACTAAATTTCCCATGTTGCTGATGCTTGGCACTGTCCAGGGTCCAGGTCTGCAGCTTGGACCCAGAGAATCATGCCCCACCCCTGGCAGAGATGGCGACCCATGGGCACAGCACAGGCTCGGACTCGGGTTCCCTGGGAGGTGAGCCGCCCTTCTGCGTCATGGAGATGACAGTCACAGCTCAGCCGTGACAGGACTGGGACCCCTCACCCTCTGTACCCAGACTCCAGATGACCCCAGTGCTGCCCACCAGGGAACAGGTTTGGGTGCTGGACCATTATGACAATTCTGTTCATGGTCATGCTCAGCCCAGCTCCCAAGATGTCACTGGTCCCCAGTGCTCCTGGCAGAGCCTGCAGAACTGAGAAAAGAGTTTCTGCATGAATTAAAAATGTATTAAGGTTTTGAAAGACATCAAAGTCAATTCCAGTTTTCAAGAACAAAACACATTTCATGGAATGTCATTGCAATTACCCTGCATTATCAACACCTCTTAGCATCATCTCCATTCCCTCATTTCTTATGCATGATCTTAGCACGGAGTGACATCTGCCTTAGTTTTAATTACAAGCTCATAGTGTCTGAGCGCATTTAGAAGGGAAAGGGACACAGTTCTCCTTGGAGGATAATTATGTGCTTGCTGTAGCCCGTTTACTGTGCCCCAGGCAGTGTATGGCTCAGCCCACACACCCACCATGGACCTTGCTAGAGTTTTGTCACCAGCTGCAGGTGCTGAGTGGGTCCAAGAGCCAGTGCCCTCCCAATCAGGTGATCAAGACTGTCTGCATCCCCAAGACCAGTGTGAGATCACTGGGTGTCTCTAAGTCTTCCTGGCGAAGCCCCAAGGGCCAGTCAGGAAGGAAGCCTTGGGCAGTGCCTCACAGCCTACGTACAGGGGATCTCTTGGCCCTGAAATCTCTGGGATGTCGGCTACAGTCAGAAGGTGTTCTCCCAGGGAAGACACTGCCCCTGAGTGGCCAGACCTTTCCACTCATTCACTTGTTTATCATGTGTTTCCTGGGGAACCAGACTCCATTCTTGGTATTGAAGATACGAATCGTAGCAAAGCAGACTTATCCCCTGCCCTTAAGTTCACAGTCCAGAGAAGGATACAGAAGGGGAGTTACTAATCACAGAATCGCAACCTGTGATGTATATCGGGACAGACAATTACAGGGAGTTTGGGGGGAACGTGTAAAAGCGAGGTTCAGGGAGCTGACATCTGGAGGGTGTGCAGTCAAAGGGCAGGACATTCCAAGCAGAAGGAACAGCAGGTGCAAAGGCCCTGAGGTGAGAGGCCGCACACCACTCAAGTACAAACATCATTGCACCAAAACCTGATGCTGACTCGGGGCTCACTGTGCTCACACGCAGTTCTTACTGCTTTAAATACACCTTCTCATCTGATCCTCAATCCAGCCTGAAAAGTAAAGACAACTTAATGAGCGTATTACCATTATTATTTCCGTACTGCAGATGAGGATGCCAGGGTGCACTGTGGGTAATTTGCCTAAGTTCACACAGTTCGTGAGTGGCAGGGCCTGAACAAAGCCATCTGGCACCCGGTGCTGAACTAAAAGATCTCCTAGCACAGCTTGAGCTGTAAGGAGAGAAGAACGCACCGGCAGAGACGTCCGCCCGAGGCTGGGACCCAGAACCCACCAGATGCCCAGGCCGGCTCCCTGCAGGGCAGTGGGGTAATGATGAGAGAGGATGCTGAGGACTTTGGGGCCTCAAAGAGAGCAGGGAAGAAGCTAGAGAGAGAGTGACCCCGTCTGATTGCAGACAGACCTGCTTGGGTGTGAGTGACATCAGCCAGGCTCCCTCCCGCATCATTGTAACCAAGTGTCAGAAAAGATAAATAGAGCTATCTTAGACCAGCGACCTGAAAACCCACCTGCCAAGCTACTAACGCACCTGCTGGATCCTTCCTGGACTGCTGACACCCGCCGCTCAGCGCTGCCCCGGCTTCCTGGCTTACAGGTGCAAGCCTGCGGCGGAGTGGGGCCCGCCGGGTGGCCGGGGGAGGGGAGGTGGTGTGCTTCCCGTCACTGGAGGCTGAAGAGCAGTGGGCCCTGGACCTCCATCCTGGCCGGGCCCTTGCTCCCTGCCCGGCCCAGCACATGAAGATCCACTCTGCTGCCTGCTCCCCTCCAGTGGCTGCTCTCGCAGGCACGGGCCGAGCAGGAGCTGCCACGCGTGGTGCAGGGGAGCCCTGACCCCCACTACCCACGTGTGGTTGGGGACCAGAAAATGCGGAATCCCTGGCCTCAGCTCCAGCCCAGAAATCAGCATCCACGGTGTGAGCAGCCTCAGGGGCTCGGGGCTTGGAGGGCAGTTGCCTTGAGCAGTTGGCACAGCACAGCACAGGGGGCAGAAATGCACCCATTGTGGCTGCATCAGGCAGGGTGAGTCCCACATGTGGAGAAGCGGGGTCCAGGGCTGGCATCACCGTTCACAGTCATAAGGGAAGGAGGCCCCTCTATCTCATAGGAATTCCTCAAAATCTGATTCTTCCTTACGTTCCAAGATGACTGCGTAAGCGCCAACCCCCACATCTACATTCCAACTGCTGGGACAGGCAGGCCACCACCTTATCTGACTCTACTCTCCCGACCTTATCGTCACCGCCAGACTTGGGGACCACGCAAAACCACAGCAGCCACAGCCTGTGTCCTGGGATGAGCACCGGGAAAGCCAGAGTGACCCTCCCAGCAGCGCCAGGTGTGAGCTTTCTGTGTGCCCCGTGCTCCTGCCCCACGTGGCGAAAGCCTGCCTGGTGTCCACCTGTAGGACCCAGCAGCGAGAGGAGGGGGAGAGTCGACACACTTAGGAAAGCTCTCTCAACCCTGGAAACGTATAGAACCAGGAGCAGAGCAGAGGGGCAGACCTGTTTGCAATGTAACTGACAAAAACAGCTCTTGAATCTGTTGGAAGCAGAAGAGGCTCCAGAATGTCCAGTCATGTGGACAGGCTGCAGAGGGTGCAGGAGCCAGACCACTGTCTCATCTGTCTGCACAGACTCCATCAGACCCATAGCTTTTCTTGATTAAATCTTCCGTAAGGGTGCCTGGTGTGGGGAAAGGGGGGCAGCACATGCCAACAGCCCCTCTTCCTTCCCCAGCCCCTGGGCTACGAGCTGACTTCACCCCCAGCCTCCGAGCTCGGCGAGCAGCCAGTGTTCTTGCAAACGGTCTCTCCGGTGGTGGCTTATCTTTGGCTTCGCCTTCATTCTCTCTGAAACATTTTAGATGATTTACTGATTCCTCCGGACAATCATCGATTGCTTTCTCTGGCATTGCATTCTCGATTTCCTTCCTGCCTCTCTGATTTTTTTATCCACCACCATCATTGTCTCTCTTCCACATGACCCCCATGTGCAGACGTTTCCCCGAGGTTCAGTTATTAGCCACCTTCCCTTTGTAAACGCTCCCTTGGAATTCCGTCTACCCCCGTGGTCCAAGTATCATGTAAATAACTCCCATCTCTGCATCTCCAACCTCGACCCCTTTTCCAGGTTCTGTCTCCACCGAAATCCTGCCATATGATACCTCTGATCTGTTCAGGGTGCATCCAATTGTCTGACCTCCCAATACGCGCTCCCGCCATCTTGTTCAGGGCAGCCCCACCCTCCCAGCACCCAGGTCCCAAATATCGATGTCATGCCTCCTTGAAATGTGCTGATGACCCACATCCAATCCAAGACCCACGTCCGGGCTGTCTTGGATCTGTAACCAGACAGAATAGGTGGCACTGATGGCACTGGTGGCACCAAGAGAATGAGGATCCGGTTAGGCTGAAAAGCAGGGCTGTCTCTAGCCGCTAAACGCTGCTCTCTCACAGGAGACATATGGGCAGCGCCCTGCAAAGGCCAGCCTCGGGATGCGCAGACACCCTGAACGAGGCGCACGCTGAGGCGGTGTGCTTGATGGGGGCAGCCCCTCAGAAGTCACTGTTGCTCCCTAGCCGGATGAGCACTGAGTAAATGCAAGTGATCAGCGCCCAAAGTCAGGTCCCCACGGGCCCCACGTGCAGGGAGGGGGCATCTGGCAGCCCCGAGGCGCAGCACAGCGTAGGGTCGGCAGGCTCCCGGGAAGTGGCCGCTAGATGGACGAGCAGCGAACAAATGAATGAACGTGCAAGAGCGCCGCCCACAGATGCAGCCTCTGCCCGGAGGACGCGTGACAGCCATAAGGGCTCCCTGGTCAGAAGCCCGAGCTCCCGGCGCCCACGGCTCCTGGCGGCAAATGCCTGTATAACCAAACGTTGGTCCCACGTGTAAGCTCTCGGGGAGGCTGCAGCCCAGGTGTCTTCACAAAGTCAATGCAGTTAAAATAAAACACCTGAGTCTGGGAATCGGCTTCAATCTTTAGATCCTGGAAAACAGTAACTGAAACTAGCAGTCACTGAGACACAGGCATCAAATGTGCTGTTTTTAAAGCCACGCTTGTTTCTTCTGAAAAATTAAGGCAATAAAACTGCAGATTCTGGAAAACCCTCTCCTAGAGGAGGCTCACTGAGGACCCCCGTTCACGCGGCCAGAGCTGTCAGGCCCCCCTGTCAAACGCAGGAGGGGGGGGTCCCTGCGCCAGAGGAGGCCGGGGCAGGTGGGGGCGCCGTCCAGACGCACGTTACTCCCCGAGGCCGCCCCCCGGAGGGGGGCCGGGCCTGCGAGGGGCTCGGGCCGCGTGAGCGCCCGCCTCCCACGTCCTCGCTCACGTGGGGCTCCACGGGGCTCCACCTGCCCCCGCCCCCAGGACCCGGGTCTCACTTGGGAAAACACAGTTCTCTGCTGCTTGCTGGGGCGTCGGGGCTCGTGACCACGGAACACGGCTTAGGGAGCAGGTGGGAGCCAGCCCGGGACGGGCTCCCGAGGAAGCACCTCGTCTGTCAGCCATGAGCGCCTGGCTGGCTTGTTAGTCCGGCCCGGCCCCTTGAAGAGGAGCCAGTGCAGGGCCTGCGCCGGGCAGTGGGGGGAGTCAGGGGTCTGCCCCGGGAGCCGGGTGGGCTCTCTCCAGGAGGTTGGCCCCTGGGCCGTCCTGTCACCTGCAGGACACGGGAGGGACAGCGGGCCACGCCGCCAGCCCACAGAGACACAGAAGCGCCCTCCTGAAGCACAGCCCCCACTCGGGGACTAGGTCCCCAAAGAGCAGACAGGCCGTGGAGGCGGCTGCCTCCCGGGGGCCGTGGGGGCAAAGAGAGGAGCAGGCGGGGGGCGGAGACGGGGCCCACAGGTGTGGGGTGAGCACCCGGGCTGTTCTGGGCCCAGGAGGGCTGTGGTCCCGCCAGTGCCGGGCCAGACGGGGGAGTGGGAGCTTGTGCTGGAGACCGACAGGGTTCTGGGCACCAAGGGGAGGACCCGGGAGCTGAGGTCGGGGTGAGGGAGGGGCGGGCTCCTCCCTGGCCAGGCCCCGAGGGCCAGCCTCACGGGGCAGCCTGTCTGCGCTGGATGAAGGAGGAAGGAAGGCGACCCCTGACGCGGGAGCATCTCCTCTCCCATGGGGCGCAGCCGCCACGGTTCCCAGGGGCTGAAAAAGCCCCAGAGGCCGGAGCCACTTGTCAGGTTAATTTACAGAGCTTAGGATTCATCACAGGATACTCGTCTCATTGATTTGCTGCTGGCGCGTTGGGTTTCCCTTTCCATTCGGAAGGGTTACAGGGTAGCTGGAGCACCTGCAGTTGTGCCAGTGCTTGGGAACTGTGAAAGCTGCTGACACTTCAGGTATTTTCAGTTCAGCAAAATGGAAATGAGCCTTCATGATAGAAGTTCAGCGTGGCAGGGCCAGTGTCCTGGGAAGTCACCCTCTGACATCACATGTCAGGCCCCTCTCCCCCAACCCCCCTCCAACTCCAGCCCCGGCACAAGGGATCCCTGTGTGCTCTGTCCACTGGCTGTGGGGTGGGTGTGTCCACAGTCCCCTCTTGTTCTGTGTGACATCTGTCTATTTGTAATTCCCACCAGTGGCCCTGCCTCTAATGTTCAGAACAGCCCCCAAACTCCCTGTGAGGAAGCACTTCTCCCTTTACTTTCTGGCCCTGTGGTTTGGGGGCGCTGACTGCACCCCAGAGCCAGAGTGGACCATGTGACTTAACTGGTGACTTCCATCTGCTGTGGCTGGTTCAGGGGTGGGCATGTGTCCCAGCCTGAGTCTCAGCGTCCAGGCTCAGGACCTCCGTCAGCAGGTGAGAGAGAGGGGGTCCTCCCGTGTCACCAGGAGGCAGAGGCCCAGCCTGAAGCCCACACACAGGATGCAGAGCCAAAAGACGCATGCAGAGCAGGCACTGGGTCCTGGTGATGTCACCGTAAAGTCACTGTAAAGCAGGTTATTCTGAGGTCTGGACTTGACAGTTACCTGTGTCGACAAATACACCTTGTGGTTTAGCCAGTTTGTGTTGGGCGTTCTGTCACTTGCAATCGGCAGAACCCTGCTAATGGGGCGAGAAAAGCCTAGAAGGCAGCCCCTGTGTGGGCGGAATCCCCGCCCGAGACCTCTGGTTCTTCTGCAGATGGACCAGCCCCAGAGCACACCGGGAAGCTCTACCCTGGTTGTTGAAAGGGTTAAGGACTAATGGGGTGTTTGTGTGTATTTGTGTGTATGTGTGCGCTAGCACACTACCAGGCTCTCACTTCCCGCCCCCACCCCTGGCCTGCGCTGTAGGACCCACGAGTCCAAGCAGAGGGCTGTCATCTCTTCCCCAAGGCTCCCTCCCTGCTAGGAACCTGCTGGGAGGCTTCCCTTGGGGGCGGGGGGGGGCTGGGGGCTGAGAGTGTCTCTGGCAGAGGCTCCAGCAGAACCTGCCCCTCCCGCGGGCAGCTCTCCAGGGTCCTGAACAGGAGCCTGACAGGCAGGTGACAGCAGGGGAAGTGAGGGCCGCCCACCCCCGAGCTCCCTCTGCTCCTGGGGCCACAGCCGGATTCAGGGTTGGTGCTGGGACCAGGGACCTCTCCCTTCCTTCTGAAAAACTCTGATGTCTGAAAAACGGAACCACCTTCTTTGCCTCAGTTTCCTATCTGTAAAGTGAGGGTACTCCTCTCTCCCTGGGTCTCGGGAGGGTGAGACCCCGCGGTGTCTGCACAGAGGGCATGTTCAGAACAGCAGCGCCTGCCCTGCGCTCTGGCTCGTTGTGCAGTGATGATCAGGAGGCCACCCCGGACCGGGTCACGGCCGTGAGCCAGCACAGACGGGAGAACGTTGTTTGCAAAGCGCAGCTCCACTGCCCTCACATGGAGGAGTAGTGCCCGGAGCTTGCATTGCTAATCGGATCATTGCTTTCATGAACATAGAGAATCTGCAGCGACACACTTACCTGCATTCATTAGAAGCTGATGGTGGTGATGAGGAGGGCAGTTATCCTCTGAGCTCAGACTGAGCTGGCGTACTGCAAGGCAAACCCTCTTGCCTCTAACACACGGCTCAGATCCAGCCGGGTGCTCTGTCTTGGTCGTCAGCGCCTCGGGGCAGTGGGGATGCACACGGAATGTCCTCCTAGGAAGCTATTCCGGCACCTCTCTCCCAGTTAAATGTAGACCCTGGAGGCCTGGGCCCCCCAGTTTCTGCCCTTTCAGCCTGGTTCCTGTGACATTTACAAAAGTCTAACCTGCAGGACAGACAGAGAATTCAGCTTCCACTCCCCCAACCTCTGTTCCCACTGCAGAAGGGGGACGGGTCAGTGCATCCCAGGCAGCATTCAGGAGCTGGGGTGTCAGGTATCTGGGGAGATGTGCAGGTGTGGGAAATGCAGGATTTTTCTCCGGAGGCAGTGAGTCCAGGAGACCCGTGTGATGGGACAGGAGTTCTCGCCCATCGTCTCCCCAGGACTGTGGCTCTGTGCCCCTGCCCTCCCACCTTGCTCTGCTTCAGCCCCAAACACCTCCATTAGGGCTGGAACCACAGGGCCATCAGGCTCACCCTCCTCGGCCTGAGAAACTCTCCTCACCTCCCACCTCAGATCTCAGCATAAATGTCGCGTCTGGTCCAGGAGCCCGTCCTGACCAACAGCCCAAGAGTACAGCCCAAGAGTACCGCATTCTTTCAGGGTAACCCCAGGCCTGCCATCCTCACTCCCAGTGTCTATTTGTAAAGGCTTATCTGTTGATGTAGGGGCCGCCTTCCCCACTAGACTCTAAGCTCCAAAGTCCAGGCCTTGCCTGCCCCTGCCCCTCATCTGCAGTGTCAACTCAGTGAGTCGGCCTGGGCATCCGTCTCCTGTAGCTGGAGGACCCCACTAGGTCTCTCATACTCCCAGGGGCTTCTTTCTGAACCAGAGATCCAGGCCCCGGGTCTCAAAGCTCAGGGAGCTCCTGGAATAGCTGGCCAGACATGGACCTCCAGCCGGGCGTGGGGAGTCCAGGCCAGCAGAGGCCCCAGCCACCTGCCCAGGCAGGACAGATCGGGCAACAACAACATGGCACCACTGCCCAGGTGTCAGAATGGAAGCCCGCGTCTGTGAAGGCCCTGGAAGGAATAATAAATGATTGTGTTTCCCAAACACCAACATGCGTCTGATTAGTAAGGGACAGCCGACCTTTGGCTGTTTCTCGGTGTCTGTACTTAGGACCCAGAAAAAGCAGTTTGGTATCAGGCTGCTGGCATTACTGGCTGTTACAGCCCATCCGTGTGCCTGTTCCCCAGAGGTTTTGCCGTGTCTGGTTTCTTCCTGTTGCTCCCTCTCTTGCCAGGCCTGTCTGTTCCTCTGGTGCGCACGCTCCCTCCGCCATAGGGGGACAGTCACACCTGCTATGGCACTGTGAGAGGAGGCGCGGCTGTCCCACAGGCCCTGGTCCCGCATCGGTGTGCAGTTCGCAGGGAGACAGAGGCTGCCAGTGAAACAAAGCCAGTGTTTCATGAAAACTCGAAGCAGAAGCCGGCCTGCCCTCTCCCTCCCTTCATTTCACGGGTCCTGCTCCGCACCTGGTGGAGCCGCCCCCGAGTCCCCCTGCCAATCAGAAGGCCCCAGGGAGGCGGGGTGACGAGAGTGTCACTGGGGCTTCACCACCCAAGCACCTCTCCACGGGGCCTGCCCGCAAGCCTCTCACACCAGGTGTGGGACAAATCACTGGGAGATTAACTCAGGGGCTGCGCTGCGACTCCGGATGGAAATGGAGACCCCGCTGCCGCGGGACGCTGAGCACGGATGAGATGCGGCGTTTCTGTCTGATCTGGTTATTTAAACTAGTTGGGGTTCTTGTTTCTGGTTTTATTTTCTCGTCTCATCCAAAGCTACTTTTAAAACCGTGTTCAGAATTACGGTTTAGAAAAGTAGAGAGCAGGAAAGAGTGACGCTCCCAGCCAGACAACGTGGACAAAGCCGGACAGGCTGCAAACCAGCAGCTTTTCTTGAGCCTGTGAGCGAGCTGGGCTTGCAGAGCAAGCGGCTCGCCTAGAATCCTGAGGATCCGGGGTCTGTGGAAGCAGAACCGGAACATTAGGTTAATTGGGGCAGCCAGTATCAAATACGTAAGAAGATTAAACTAGAAATGTTAGCAGATTGTTAAAGGTGGAGCACGGGCTGCTGACGGACTCTGAAGCAGGCTGTCCGCAGACACAGGTTCCGCACCCGGCTTATTCCAGACTTTTCCTCCAGGAAACCCACCAGGCGCCCCCAGGCAGCTTGGGGAGAACCCTGAGGAAGAGGCTCCACAGCGGGAGGGAGGGGGCCATCACTGAAACACCCCAAGACCCACATCCTCCTCCATCCCTGGGGCAGAGGAGGAAGGACCACAACACCGCATCCTGAGGCAGGATCCCACCGTGGGTGGGGGAGGGGAATGGGGGCCTCTTCCCTGGGGGACGGGCAGGGACACTGTGTCCGCCAGACCCAGTCACAGTGCCCACCCAAGACAGCAGCAGGACTAAGCATCTGAGAGCCCCCACTCCATACTCTTAACGTCCTACTAAGGACCCGCACATAGAGTTGACAGTGGACACAGCACTCTGTCTGTGGGGCAGCACCGGGGGACCCACATTTGAGGGGCAACAGAAACGAGGCACCCCAGGGGCATTGGAAGTCTCTGGTGGAGCCCACCTCGGCTCCTGACTAGCGTCGCACAGCCCCTAGCACTGCAGGCCGAGCGGGAGGAAAGGCATGCTTGTCTCCAAGCACAGACAGTGCTGACCTGCCAGGTACACATACCCTGCCCTGAACAGAAATCACGGGGCACAGAAATGAACAAGGCAAAATGAAGCACCACCTGAAGACGCAACGTGGTTCTCAGAGCCAGGCTTTTACTCAGCGCTCCAGACCTACCAGACAGGAAATCGAATTTTTTAAAACAGTATGATACAGGTTCTCATGGAAAAGGTGGTGAATGCGCTATTTGGTAGGTAATCTCAGCAGAGAGGGAAACTATAAACAAGAATAAAACGGTGATGCCAGAGATCAAAGTGACGGTAATAGAAATAAAGAAGTCCTCAAAGGGTGCGTAAGTGAACCTGACAGAGCCTCATAGAGGATCAATGACCGCTCAGACAAGCCAGCGGAAATTTCCCAAACCAAAACACAAGACAGAGGAAAACAGGAATGGACTTTTAAAAACACGCCCATGTGGAATAGAGCTTCCGAAACCAGAGGAACAAAAAAATCAAAAGCGCTGAAGTACCCACGATGCCCAGATGGAGCGGGAGAGAGTGGGCTGGAAGGAACGGCTGAAGGACAGTCGCCGGTTTTCCAAAACGGGGGCAGACGGCAAACCACAAAGTCCAAGAAACTGAAAGATCACCACGCAGCGGGGACGAGGACCCCACGGAGCCCCAGCCCATCCATCAAACCGCGGAAGATCCAAGCAGAGGGACGCTCGGGGGGACCGGGGGTGGGGGTGTCGCCCGGAGAGGGACAGAGGTGCAAATTACGCAGCCATCCTCAGGGAAAGTTGCCAAACTGAAGCACAGGAAGTGACATCTTTAAGGTGCTGAGGGGGACCAGGGGGAGTCCCCCGTGCCCATTGGAAACACCCCGCAAAAGTGAGGGAGACATGAAGCCATTCCCGGTAAACACCCGCGGCCCCACCTCCGCAAGACACGCTAAAGGAAGTTCCCCCGGCTGAGGGGACGCGGCGCACGCGGGGACTGAACCAGGAACGACCAGAGTAAGAAACGGGCTCAGGGAAGATACACAGCATCTGCTTCATTCTTACGTCAGTTAGAGGCCAGTGGATGACAGCGTGCTGAGCCGTGTGTGTAGCATGGCAAGTTGGAACCACAGCAGCAACGCACCGGGCCTGGGGCAGAGAGGGTGCTCACACAGCAGGGGGCCAGGATCACACCACGTGAAGGTGACACGGAGCGTTTGAAAATGAATATTACACACCACAGTTCAACCACCAAAAATGTTTCTAAATGAGGAATAAACAATCGATCAGCTGAGGAGATAAGACAGAATGACAAATGCACCGGAACTCAGACGAGGCAGGAAACACTCCACCGGTTGCCACCTCAGCGAGAGGGTCCAGACTCTCCCGCTAACACCCAGGGGGCGTCAGACTGGACACAGATGAGCAAGAACCGGCCACACACGGGCAACGAGAAACGCACTTCGCCCGTCAGAGCACCTGTCTGTCAGCAGGAAGAGGGAAGCGGAGGGCACGCCGCGCAGGCGGCACACAGAGGAGGCTGCGGCGAAGCCCCGGTTTCAGGTAAAGCGGGCGTCAGAACGAGGGCGACGCTCAGAGGCAAGCGGGTCGTCGCAGGAGGAGAAACGGCCGTGCCCCCCAGGGAGACGTAGCAATCCGGGGTGGCTGTGCGCCTCCCAGCAGAGCTGCAGGTCACACGAAGTGACGACTGATTGGACTGAAAGGAGGAACCGACAGACCGCAGGTGGAGGAGGAGCCCCCACGCCGCGCCCTCAGCCACGCCAGACGCGCAGACGCGAAGTCAGTGAGGACGCTGCCACCCGGCGGCGAGACCGAGCCGCTCGCCGCGGACGTCCCGGGCACTCTGCTCGGTGACCGCAGAACGTCCAGGGCACACGGAGCGCTCGCTCAGCCGGGCCACACACACCGGGGCCGTAAGATTTAAGACTGCAAACCATGCAAGTGCGCTCTTGAGCCGTTGTGGAATTAAACCAGAAATCAGTATCCAGAAAATGCCCCAACGTTGGGAAACTGAACAACACATTTCTAATAAGCCGGGAGTCACGCAGGAAGTCTCCACGGATAAACACACGAACGTACAATATTGCACAGACGCATATGAAATTGCAAACACACACACGTGAAAGGGAAAATACATCAGACCCCACGAGCTGCATTTAAAGCGACCCTGAGAGGTTCAGACCGTCACAGGCACAGAGAAAGCGCGAAGACACAGCTGAGGCTGCAAACGCTGACAGTCACGCCCTGGGTCCCTGCAGAGGGTGAAGTGCAGGGCGGCACAGGGTTCTCCCCACTGTGCATCTGTAAGCTGCTCGCGGAGGGGCCCCCTGCTCAGGGCCCGGACCCCCTGGTGAGGAAGACGGACAGTGTCTGGAGGTGGGAGGCAGCATCAGAATGTGGTCTCCCCCCGACCCCTCAGCAGAGGAGCCCCAGGGCTGTGGTCCCAGGTGATGGCTGTTACCCCCTTGTGAGCAGGGGGGCTGGGGCTGGAGGTAACGCCCCTCGGGAAGGACAGCGGGGCTTCAGCAGGCCCGGAGGACAGGGGAGGCTGGGACCCCGCTGCTGGACCCCTCGCTGGGGTGGGGGTGGGGAAGGGTCCGGGCAGGGCCGCCTCCGGATCCCCCGCTGTCTCTGACCAAAGTCAGGACAGACACTCAGACCACCTGGGAAAGTCTGGAACAGGGGCGATCCTGCTGGCCTCCCAGATCTGGAGGGTTAAGTCAGGGCAGAGAGAACGGGGACGCGGGGATCGCAAATCCAGTTGCTCCCCTTCCACCCCCTCCAGCACCCGTGCTCTGCCCAGGAGGGTTTAATCCTCGAGGGCACTGGAGTCTGGTCTGAGCCTGTGTCTCAGGTTGACCAGGAGCATCGCCCTCCCTGATCCCAGAGAGCAGGAAGGGAGGGCACACGCGGGGTCGCCCCCGGAGGCCCCTGGCATCCTGCGAAAGGCCAGCGGTCAAGGGACTGCAGACGGCCCTCATGCAGCCCCGGGGACAGGGGACAGGGGGCAGCCTGGACTGAAAGCTCAGGGACACGTCACCACGACAACGCACTGCCTCCTCCCGCAGCCGAGAGCAAGTCAGTGAAGAGTCCGGCCTGTCCTCAGAGCTCTGGGTTAGCACAGACGAGGGGCCGACGCTCGGGGACCTCGGCCCTGTCCCGTCCCGACCCAGCCCCTTCCTGGAAAGAGATCTCCTCTACAGAACAGGTGCGCCGTCCCGGCCTTGCAGGACCCCCGGCCCCATGCTTGGTTCCCTGGCTGGTCCAGCTCCTCTGAGGCCCCCGCCACAGGAAGCCATCCTTGTTCACGTCTGTCCCCAGACGGTGGCTTAGCCTCCAAGGACGGCGGCCAGGACGTGAGAGTCAAAGATCAGCCATGATGGTGGGGACTGACCGGTCAGCAGGGACCCTGGGCCGAGGGCAGGTTTCAGCTGAGCCCCGCCCAGCCGCCTGCTCCCCCTGCTGCCTCGGGGATGTTCACCCAGGTTGGGGGGTTCCCCCCAGCCCCTCAGTCCAGAGCAGCTGCTACAGGAGCTTCCGGCAGCGTTGCGTCTGCTCAGCCCCTGATGTCTTGTTTTACCAGCACACTGAGCACTGGAAGTGGGCTCTCTGCTGAAATGACCAGCTTGTTAACTAGCATCCCTGGTCTTAGAAACGCATTCTTGCTGGATGAGGGGACCCCCCCCCCATCTGACATGTGCAGGTGGAGGGGCCAGCAGGACAGGCGGTCTGCACCTACGGTCCCTGCGCAGTCCTGGCTCCACCTCGTGGCTCAGAGGATGCTGCGACTGGCGCGTAAAGGGGTAAAGGGGGTAAAGGCCTCGCCCTGGACGTCAGGTGGACCCTCCCGGGGGGGCTGGATCAGTCCCAGTGGGGAGACCTGATGGCTTCCCGGGCCTTCAGGAGAGCTTGACGGGGGCCTTCAGAGTCTGCCTCCCGATGAGCGAGTGTGACGATGACGCCTGCGTGTCCGGGCGGGTCTGAGCCCCGCCACACCTGGTAGGAGGGCTGTGCACGAGCACGTGGCCCTCGTCATCGCAGACTTTCCAGAAGGAACTCACGCACCAGAAATAACCGAATCCCTGTCTGTGAACAAATCGGCTTAGGTGACGTCACCACCTCCGTCCCCTGACGGCAGCCCCGCGTCACAGCCGGGAGGACGCGCAGGAGGAGGGCCACTGTGCTGCTCCCTGAGGCAGGCGGCCAGGTCGACTCCTGGGGACTGTGGACCGGGGAGGCGGGTGGAGGATGTGGTCCGAAATGAAATTGCCCTTAAAATTCAGGCAAGAAAGCCAGCCCCTTGACCACCTCACTTCTCTCCAGAACATCAGAACAGCCAAGAGCCTGGGACTCCCGGGGACACGTCACCCCCTGGATCTGGGGCAGCCCCGGCAGCTAGCACGTTCTTCGGGATCTGGCCGGGCGCAGGCACGCCGTCACCAACACAGGACGTGGCTGTCCCTGCGGGGCCGCCCCGTTCACTCACTCAAGCCGGCCCACTGAGCCCCCGCCCGCCCACAGCACAGCAACCCAGGGGCTGCATGGCCTCCCGTAACCTCACGGTGTCCCCTGGGAGGCGCTGTGACGACACCCGCCCTGCACAGGGGGAAGCTGAGGCCCAGGGAGGTTAGGGGACCCAAGTCCACGCGCCTGGGCCCCGCCTTTCTGCCCCCGGTCCTCCCCCGAGACCTCCTGGACCAGGAGACACTGAATGCCCCAAACAGGTCACAGCCCCTCTAAGAGGCTTGTTCACGTCCAGAGCCCAGAGCTGGGAGGGAAGAGCCTCCCGTCCGAGGACGCGGCGTTTAAAGTGAAAACGCAGGGAGCCTGGTGCTGGTTCCCCTGCAAAGATGCGGCTCCAGCCCAGGCTCCCTGCGAGGGCGACGACTGCGGAGAGGAAGCCGGGGCTCTCCAGCGCTGTCCTGCGGGACGGCTGGCCGACGGGGGTCTTCAGACCCCTGTGCTCCCCAGGCCCTCGGGGAGCCTCCGACCCTCTGCTGGGGCTGCCTGGCCCCAGGCTTAGGTCAGGAGGGGCTGTCCTTGCTGACCCTGCCGCCCCTTCCAGGAGCCACGCAGGTGTCTCTTTCCCTTCCCTCCCCCATCTCGCAATTTCCAGAAGAAAGAACCTCAGAAAAAGAAAAGCCGACTTTCATCAAAGGCGAACCCCAAACTCCACACAAGTAGATCTGGCTTCCTCCTTGCCCAGCGTCAGGGCGGTTTGGCTGCCAAAGCTGCCGCGTGACAGTGCAACGTCCTCTTTGTTGTCTTCTTTTTTTTCCCTGAGCTTCTTATCAAATATTTCTGTGCCTTTTATCCTAAGGCTTTTTTCCCCTCTTCTTTCCTTTTCAGACTGAAAGCTTCTGAACTATTTTTCATGATGTTCCTGCCAGAGGAGGTGCCCCTGGAAACACCCTTGCACCGCTCTCCCTCCTGCCGAGGCTGGGTGCCGACTCGGAGCTGCCGGCCTGCTGCTGAAACAATGTCCTTGGTGAGCGGACGGGGCCGGGCCGGGGCCAGGGGGCCGGGAGCCGAGGCCCTCTCCCCCCGCCGCACCCCCACGCCTGCCGACCAGGGGCAAGAGCTTTCAAAGGGGAGTTTCGGGGTGCAAGGTGGAGGGAGGGGCCGCGCGTGGCGCGGCATGGTGAGCGCTGACCCTCGTCGTGAGGTTGGTCGTGCGGTGGTCTGGTCTCTGTCGCCTTGCGTCCTTTAAGGACAGTTCATCCTCGGCTCCAGGGCTGGTTCATTCTTACTTATTTGAGGCCAGACCTCGGAATCGTGCGGAGCTGCTTCAGCCTGGTCATCATGCGGGTCACGTCTTCCACCTGGGGTGGGGGTGGGGGGCTAGTACCTACAAAGCAGCCCAAAGGATGTGGCTCAGGATCATTTCTCCAGGCCCGACGAGGAACTAAAGGTCCTTGAAACTTTGTGTAATGGCTGAACTGTTAGTAATCTGTGTTGCTTGACTGTTTCCCTTCGTTTCTGCATTTTCTTGTTTCTCTGATTAAACTTACGCTTGACTGAAGTTTTTCTGCAGACAGGAGGCAGGCGGAGGACGTGGGGAGGGTCTGTGCGGGGAAGACCCCACAGGGCCCCGCTCCGGTTCACACTGAGGACCGATCCCCACGCCCTCTGCCGTTGCAGACTCCGGTTCCCTCTCTCATCGACAGACGGGTCGGCGGTCAGTAGGAGGAGGGCTAGCTGTCCCCTGAGATCCCCACCGGGATTCACTTGGCCTCACATGTGCTTGTGAGCAAACACGACGGAGCAGGAGGCACTGATGGTTCTAAAGGTAGAAGAAAACTTCAGAGACTCAGCCATCAAGACACCGTCTCGTCTGACCCAAAGGGGACGAGGTGGCGTCTGAGCCCAGCCCCGAGTATCGTGCACCACGGTAGCAAGTGTCCAGGCGAAGTGGGTTGGGTCCACACCTTGGGGGTGAGAATCTGGTCAAAGTGCTGATCGGTGAGGACGGGGCAGGGAGTCGGGGTCGGGGTCAGGAGGCTGGCTTTTCCCACACTCTTTACACCCTCGGCGGTTTTACTCTGTGCGTTTGCAGTTTGCTTCAAAAACGAGGATAAACACGCCACTAAAAGCAGCCAGCCGCTTGAAGTGTCTGGTGCCAGCTTTCGGGGTATGACAGGTGTGGAAATCCCACGACAACCCAGCCCCCAGTTTCTCTGTGCGCACGGGCCATGGGCGCCACAGCCAGGAGTGCCCCAGGAGTGGCTGTGGCCTGGTCGATGGCAGTGGTGCATCTTCTCCTTCACATGTCCCTCCTCATCCCTGCAATTCTTCAAGAGCACCCCACACACACACATTTACTTATTTATGGCGGGCTGACGTTGCAGCACTGGTGGCCGATGAATGGTCAGCTCATCTCGGGTCCTTCTAGCCATGATTACACTTCTGAACGAAGACGCCTCCAACTGTTAGGCCTTTATTCTGGGAGGAAGAGAGAGAGGCTGACTGTAAGTTCTGCTGCCGTGGACCACAAATATCTTCATCTGCTTGGGCTGCAGCAAAAAAGTTACCAGAGACCGGGCAGCTTGTAAACAACAGAACTGTATTTACTTCTGGAGGCCGGAAGCCCTAGACCGCGGCGCTGGCAGCCTCGGGGCCCGGGGAGGGCCCGCTTCCTCATTCTGCTGCCATCTGCTCGCTGCGGCCTGACGTGGTGGAGGGAGTGCAGGAGCGCTTGGGTCCCTTTTATAAAAACACGACCCCATCCGTGGGGGCTCCACCGTCGGCACCCAGTCACTCCCCAGAGAGCCCGCCTCCTGGTCCCACCGCATCTGGGGCTGTGAGTCCAGCATCTGAATCTGCGAGGGGCACAAACTTTGCGGCTGTGACAACCGATGCTTCTTGTATTTGCTTGGCCGCAGCACTTTTTTCCACCTTGCAGGAGTCTCTGCGATCTCATTTGCGATTGCCTTTCCCATACCCTCGCACACTCACTTTTTTCTGCCCAGATTCAGTGGGTTGGTAGCAGTAACAGGAGAAAGTCACTAGGTCTGCCGAACAAGGCTCACTGAAGAATTTTAAAATATTGAAGGACGGTCGCTGAAAGCATCACGGTCCTGGTCTGGACTTTCCCCCCCGAATTCATATCTGAGACGAGTGTGTTTTCATTCACAGGACTGCGTTTCCTTTGGCCTCCAGGTACATAGGAGAGCTAGGCTTGTTTTAATTATGTGGCTTTATTTTCTTTCCACAAACCAAACAGAAATGAAAAGAATTCAGAAGCGCGTGCCGGTCCCATTCAAACCTTTCCAGAAGCGCCGGAAATAAACAGCGGGACCCCGGTCTCGGCATCGCTCTGAAGCCGGGCGGATGCCGTGCATCCGGCATCAGTTCCCTGGGCCAGATCTCCTGCCATTCCGTGGTCATCTACAGAACCCAGGCTGAAATGCAGAAACCACGGGGCTTGTTGGAGCCCAGCGTGGACATTTCCACGCCTGCCCAGTTACAGCGGTAGTAATGTTTGTCTCTGGTGTGTGGTGCACGTGGCCCGAAGCAGCATCTGACGGCACATTTCACGGTGGGTCGCCGAGAAGTTATGCTTGGAGAACTTCTGCATGAGATATTTTGGGAAACAGAACAGCGTGTCCTCGGGTTGTCCTGTGTGGCTGGTATATGCTTTTGTGTCTCTGCACTAAATAAAAGCGCGTTTCACTGGCTGGCCTCGAGGGCAGCCGGGCTCGGAGCCAGCACTCATTCAATCAGGAAGAAAAACCCTCGGTGCCAACACACTGGATGGGAGCGGGCCGTTTGTGAGCAGAGGGAGCCAACGGGAAAACAGAAGCAGCAGACGTCCGTCTCGGGCAGATTCGGCCAGCTGGATCGATGAGTCTAAAGAAACAGAGCCTGAAGTCGGGAAGGAGCAGCCGCCGCGCACCGTGTGAGGGCAGCAAGCGCTGCCCTGGGGGCCCCGCGGAAGGAGCCTCCCCCGCCCGGCGTGGGCAGTGCAGTCACCCCGGACTGGGGGGGAGCTGGTGATGCTGTACTGAGTCTGGTGCCCGCGGTCATGAGGGGTCAGACGAAGGGTCTGCCCGGGGAAACCTGGGGGCCCCGCAGCAGAATGTGATCAGGTCGTGCCCTGCCGTCCTGAGTGAGGCTTCCTGCCTGGAGTGGCGCCGTGAGGCGAGAGGCGGCTCAGTCACAACTCTGCCGGAGGCCCTTCCTGCCCACATTTCGGAGGGCAAACCTGAGCTTCTGTGTCTGCCTCGTGGGACTGCAGGGTGAAGGCATCTCCCCCGGGGTCAGGTTTCCATGGTGAGAAGTCACCTGTTGGCCAGAGTCACCCCTGGGACCCTGGCTGTTGGGATGGGTGTATCGGGGGACCTGGGCAATCGGTCATACTGGGTCACACGGGATCGGTCACTGTGTGGACACCCAGCCCGAGCTGCGACAATGGGGCCCTCTCCCTGGGAAGGTGCCCTTGGGGCCAGGAGATTCCGTCTCAGACAGGGCTTGCCTCTAACTTGGAGGAGGCAGAAGAGCTCAGGGACCAGCGGGTGGAAACCCTGAGAAATCCAACCTCCGGCAACAAACGGTGAAGCAGCCACGTGGGGAGAATCAGGGGGGAGGTGGCCTCTCTCGGCAAACCACACTTCCCTGGGTTTTCTCCAGCACCGGGCAGCCCCGTGCCAGCTCCTCCTCCTTCAGGAGGGGAGGGAAGGTCCCGTGTGAGCTGAGGACTTGGGTCAGCCCAGGGACATCGGCGACCAGTGAGTCCTCAGAGCTCCCAGGTCCGCCCACCAACACCTCCTCTGCTTTTACCAGTTTGCACCAAGTTCTGCCGCTTACAGCTGCGGTCCCTGCAGGGCTGCACGGGGCCAGCTCCCTCCACCCTGCCCAGCTCCGGGGGAGGGATTCTTTCATCCCCACTGGCTGTTGATTTCTCCCCTTCTTTTGAGGCAGGAAAAGATGGACGTGAACTTGGAACAGAGATGCATACAGATTCTTCTCCCACTGTGTTCTGTTCAAGGTGTTTCTCCAAACATAAGCCGAGAGCCTGGGCGTGGAGAGAGGAGAGACCTCAAGGGCCAGGTAAGCGTGGGAGTCGGGGAGCCGGGAAGGAGCAGGGGGCTGGGTCCCTCGGAGCCTGTGGGCCACCTGCCTACCCTGTCCCCTTCCCCTCATCATCGTCTCCATCACCTTCTCCTCTGCCCCCCCCACCCTGGCCCTTTCTCCATCCCCTTCTGCTCCCCCTTCCCGCCCCCTCCCTCGCCATCCGCGCAGGCTGGATGAGCTGCGATGGGTCTGGCAGCGTGTGTCCTCCCTGACCGGGGCCCCAGAGGCTCCTGCCCCTGCTTGAGGATGCTCAGGGATGCGGCCGGCCGAGGTGTGCTGAGTCTGGGCTCTGGCTCTCCTGGCCCCTTCGTGCTGCGTCTGTCATGAGGAGCCCCAGGTCCTTCACAGTCTCCCATGAGACAGAGGTCGAACCAGAATGCCGGGATAAAGCCGTAATTTCCCCGTGTTTACCGTCTTCAGCTCGGCGGGGGAGGGGCTGTCCTCTCAGCAACCTTGGGGGTTCACAGTGAGTCCCGCTTCGCTCTCCTCCCACCACCCTCCACACGCTCGTTTTGTTTTAATTGAAGTTAGTTTCATAGAACTAGACATTTTAAAAATTACAATCCAGCAGCATCCAGGATGTTCACAATGCTGATAAACCATCGCTGCTGCCTCAGTCCAGAGCGTTTTCATCAACCCGCCCCACCCACAGCCCATGGCGACCGAGGGTCCACCTCCTCTCCGACTCCCTGAATTTACTGATTCTGACTCGTCAGTAAAGCGAAACCACGCAACCCGCGACCGTTTTGTGCCTAGAACGGCGTTTTTGGGGTCCGTCCACGGCGGACCATCCGTCAGCACGTCACCGCGCATCCCCTGCTTCCCACCGCGCTGTGGCTGCTGCCGTTTCTACCTGCCGTCTGTTCGGTGCGGACTGGTGTCTCGTTGCGTTGGATTCGCAGTGTCCCAGCGACTCGTGACGCTGAGAACCTCCTCACGTGCGTCTTGACCACGTGGGTGTCTTCTTTAGAAAAGTCTCTGTCAAGTCCTTTGCTCGTTAAAACCGATCAGGTCATCTGTCTTCCTGCTGCTGGGTTGTAAAAGTTCCTTCCACGTCTGCATCCTAGACCCTCAGCTTACGTGTGGTTTGCAAACATTTCCCCTCATTCTGCAGGCGGTTTCTTCATTTCCTTGATGGTTCCCTTCGACACACAAAACATTTAACGTTGATGAAGCCCGGCTCATGTGTTTTTTCTTTTGCTGTTTATGCCTCTGGTAGCACATCTAAGAATCTCACTGCCAGATCCCAAGTCACGAGATTCGCTCCTACATTTTCTCCCGATGGTCTTGTTCTGTTAGCTTTTCCATTTCGATCTTTGACCGCCTTTGAGCTACATTTTACGTGTGGAGGGAGGTAGACCAGTTTCATCCTCTTGCACGTGGAAATCCAGTTTCCCAGCCCCTTTTCGCAAAGAGACTCTTCTTTCCGGATTGAATTATCTCAGCATCCTTGTCGAAAAGCAGTCGACCGTGGGTGTGTGAGTTAAGTTCTGGACTCCCCGTTCCATTCCACTGCTTTGTAGGCGTGTCTTTGTGCCAGTGCCACACTGTTCCCGACTGACGTAGCAGCGTGTTAATATTGAGATAGGGAGGTGTGAGTCCTGCAGCTCTGTTCTTATTTCTCAATATTGTGTTGACTATTTGGGACAACTTGCAATTTCATGAGAACTTTGAGTTCTGATTTACCAGATGTGACGGGGAAGAAGCCGAAGCTGTTCTGATAGGGAGTTCGCTGCATCTGTGAATTGCTTTGGGGTGCTTTGACGTCTTAGCAATATTAAAACTTTCAATCTGTGAACACAGGATATATTCCCTTTTTTTTTATATACATCTTATCTAATTACTTTCATTGATGTTTAGTAGTTTCCAGTGTGCAAGTCTTACACCTTTTGATTAAACTTATTTCTGAGTATTTTATTCTTTTTGATGCTGTTTTTATATGAAAGCTCTTTCCTAATTTCTTTTTTGGATCATGCATTGCTAGTGTATAGAAATACAACTAGCTTTTATCTGTTGAACTTGTATCCTGCAACTTTGCAGAATTCTCTTATTAGCTCTGGCAGTTTCCTGTGACGTATTTAGGATTTTCAATATTTAAGATCGCGTCATCTGCGGATAGAGACGGTTCCACATCTTCATTTCCAGTCTGTATGCCTTTTCTTGCCTAATTGTTCCTGTGAGAACAACACAGCGTTGAACAGAGGAGGGAAGCGGGAAGCCTGTCTTGTTCCTGAACGAGGCTGGAAAGCCGTGCATTTTTCCATCATGAAAGGCTGCCGGCTTTTGTCAGAGACTTTTTCTGTATTGGTTGAGATGATCATCTTTCTTCTTCATCTTCTGTTGTGTTGGGTTGAATGACTTTGGTGTGTTTTAACCATCCTCACATTCCTGAGATAAATCCCACTGGGTCGTGGAATTTATTAGTCCTTTCAATATGCTGCTAGATCAGACTTCCTAGTATTTTGCTGATATTTTATGCACCAATATTCACAAGGGGAACTGGTGTGTGGTTTTCTTTCCTTGTGGCGTCTTTGTCTGGCTTCGCTGTGAGGGTGACACTGGCCTCCGGTCACGCTCTAGAGAGGGTTTCCTCCTCTTCCGTTTATAAAGGAGGGTTTGAAGAGGTCTTGGCGCTTCTGAATGTCGGGCAGCGTTCCCCAGTGCCGGCGTCTTGCCGTGGTTTGGACTGAGTCCTGCTTCAGTCGCTTGCCCTGTTACGGCTCTGCGCAGGTTTTCCCTTTCTTCCTGAGTCGCTTCTGTCACTTACGTGTTTCTAGGACGCCCCACCCCCCCAGACTTTCTCAGATCCCTTTTCTCAGTGGCACGTGTCACAGAGCGGCCGCCTGGTGATTCCACGGTTAGCACCTAGGGTTGCCAGTGCCCAGGACGATCAGAGCTGGGGCTCTCAGGCGGTGCCACGTGGAGCCTGACGGGCTGCAGCGCAGCAGAAGGCAGGGCCCCTCCAAGGAGAGATTCTCGCCTGATAGCTGCACTGAGCCCTTCCCACGGCCCTGCCGAGGTCAGGACGCCCGTGGCCTTTCAAGGTATCCAAACGAACAAACGTCTCCCCCAAGCAAACCAACCAACCAACCACCTTTGTCCTTCATCCAGCAAGAACCAGATTTCAGCCACTTGCCCCCAAGAGTCTTAACTTCTAAAGCTATCCTCTCCAAACTGTGTAGAATTTTGTTCCCACCACCCGTTACCATGACGACCCACCTATTGATTGAGTTAGTTTCGTGAACAACGGAGGTGGCGAGGCCACTTACGGTGCTGGTCTTACCCAAGCATATCTTCGTCAGTGTGCTGGATTAGGTTCTCCAGCTCCTGTAGACTCCACGTGCTTCCAGGACCCTAAATGACCAGACGATACTCTCAGAAAGCACAGCCCTCCCGGGGGTGACGTGAACGCCGCCGCATGGGGAGCAGGGCAGGAAGAAGCAGAAACAGTACAAAGTCGTCAGCTCAGAAATTCAGCTCTGATCCGGGAAGATCCCGATTTGAGAGCAGAGCTTCAGTAGAACTGATGAATTATAAATCCTCTCCTCCCCAAGCTGCTTGCACAGAACCGTCCCACACCGTGCTCATTCGCCACTTTATTTAATACTTCCGTTTCAGTTTTGGGGGAGGGGGGAGCATCCATGCTCCGAGGCCTGTGGGTTGAGCTAATTAGCACCGAGGGCGGGCGGGGGTGGGGGCGGGGAGGACCTGGTCTGCTTTGTGATGTTTGTGCAGCAAAGAATGTCAGGGGAAAGAAAGCTTCTTTATGTAACTTAATGGGGGACTCTCCATGTTCGCTACAGGATTTCTCCAAGACTTCAAATAAATTAAATGAAATTTCCACCAGCTCTTATCCTCAAAGTTATTTGCAGAGAGCGGAGCGTTAGAATTTAAACCCAGCGACTACAGAGAGAGAGAGTGGTGCTGGCTGACTTCCTCAGCCATCTTCCTTCCCGGAAAATGAGCGAAGCTGTGGATATAAAAGTTCTAATAATAATTGTCCTCTCCCCATTAGCTCTGCAGGAGTTCCTCCCACCCCGAGAGCCTGCAGAGAACCGCGCGTGGGCCGCACAGTCTCCCGCTGCAAAGCGCTTCCTCGGGAGAGACCATCCATCCCTCCGGCGGGTCTTCTCAGGAGCCCTGGGGACAGACCCCACGGTGGGGGGCTGGGGGACGGCCTTTCCCCAGAATGGGCTCCTCCCACTGGTCCCTGTCTCCACCCCCAGCAATGAAATGCAGGGGCCAAGCCTGCGCTGTGCGGGCTCTGTCCACCCGGCCCACCAGTCTCCCAATAGCTGGGGAACAACGTGTTCTGTGTTCCTGTTACTCTGCGGGTCTGGACTGGGGATCCTGAGCGGTTCATTTCCAGGGGACACACAGCTCCCTCCAAGGGCCCCGTGGCGGCTGAATCTGCCTCGGGACCAATACCAGCGACTCCCATCCCCGCATCTGCCCTGCGCAAACTCCAGACTGCATCCCGTTCCCCCCCAGGCCTCCCCGTCAGGGGAGGGGCACCGACATCCACTCCGCGGCCCCTGGCCAACTTCTAGGCAGGTGCTCAGTGAGTGTTTCCTGCTGAAGTAATGAACCCCTGGTCACAGCTCACCGGCTCCTCTTTGGAATCCCGTAGGGGGGCCTGTGGTTCAGTTTGGGGGGCGTCACACGCATGGAAGGAGGTGCTTCCGGCGCCAAGCTTGTCCTGTGCCCCCTCACAGCCGGACATTCCCCCCAGTGCCCCCGATTTGCTGGGCGGCAAGTGTTTGAGCTGCTGTGAATATTTGATGGCCCAACCGTGCAGGAGAAGCTCTGAAGCATCGCAGAGCGGCCTCCTGCGCAGATGGCAGCCTCTCGAGGATGGAAAGGCCCTCGGGGTTCATTCTGCATCAGAGGTTCAGGGGCCAGTGGCCTGAAAAGCAATTCAGTTACCCTCTCGATGAGGCCTCGGAAGCTTCTGGAAGCCGCCAGGCTTTCAGAGGGTGTCGCTCTCAGAGCCTGCCACAGGGGGCGCCCCAGACACACACCAGCACCTGTGTGCCCGCACATGCACACACGTACACATGCATACACACACACATGCATACACACCCACACGTGTGCACACACACAGCACCACCACCATGCCCTCTGCCTCAGCCTCTCTGAAAGGACTTTCCCATCCCCGCGGTGCCCCACACCTTCCGCTCCTGCAAACCGGAGAAGCCAGGCCCCACTGAGGCGACCTCTGGTTCCTGCAGAAGGCGTGGCCCTCGCAAACCAGGGCAGCCTTGGCACCCCCATCCCAAGCCCTCTGCTGTCCCGCCGGGGGAGGACTCCCCGGGGACACCAGGGCCTGTTAACTCCCATCTTTAAGACATTCGGGAGCCTGTTTTCCCCAAATTGGAAGATTTGCAGCACAGGACCTGTCCTGGTCATTTCAGGAAACCGAGGGCTCAGGGGAACGTTCCAGAACCTTCTGTGAAAAGGACATGGGAGTTTTTGACGCCGGAGACAGAGCTGGACGAGCCAAGAGGGACACGGTGACCCAGAGAAGCTGTGGAACTCAGCTGGGGACAGAGCAGAGCCCCCCCAGGCCCTGCGCCTGGAGGCGGGGCTGGCGGGCAGCTGTGGGATCCCTGGGGGCCTGGCTCATTCTCGGCCCCCACCCTCCCCTGTCTGCTCCGCCTCCTGGCCTGGCCCCAGGGAAGGGACCAGAGGGCCTCAGGGGGAGGGGGCTGCAGCTGGGCCTCGCGGGGAGGGGGCGACTCTGAAAGGCCCTCAGAGAGCCACACAAGGCGGCCTTGTTTGCCAACAGCCTCCCCAGGCTGGGATCTCCGCCCTGCTGAGCCGGAAGGGCGACCCGGACCCGCGGTCAGAGGGCCTGGACTGCGTGGGGGTCGCTGCGGGGCTATTTCTAGCTCCCGCCTCTGGCCCCCCAGACACGGGGCATTGAAGGAGGCTGTTTGCAGCTTGAAATATCCCGTTGGGGGCCCTCCCTGCAGCTGGGACCTCGCTGAGGGCAGAGGTGACAGACCTCAGGTCAGGAGGGGTCAAAGGGCCCAGCTGTGAGGGTGGACAAGGCTGAAGCCTCCGCACTGGCCAGGAGGGCCCCTTGGGGGCCCCGGGGGCAGCGTGACCTTCCTCCACAAGCTTCCCTGGCTCCCCATTGTGGTGGGGGGAGTCCAGGCCCCTCCTGACCCAGGTCAGCCCTGTGACACAAACCATCAGTGTCCACCCTCCCCGCGTCCCGGTCTCTGGGCTGAGACTACCCCCTCCCCAGGGCTGAGACCCCCTCCCCAGGGCTGAGACCCCTCCCCAGGGCTGAGACCCGTTCCCCAGGGCAGGGCCAGCAGCCCCGCCCTCTGAGCTCCGTGCCCAGAGCGAGACTCCAAGGATGGCCCCAGGGGTGCACAGGAGAAATGACGGTGACCCCTGCCCAGCGCGCGGTGAGCCCCGGGTACCACCCCACCCGTAAGTGCCACTGCTGCCTGGACTGTGGGATGCAGTGGCCTGTGGCCAGCCCTGCAGGGTCTGCTTAGGGCAGGGACAGCCCCTGACTGTCCCCAAGGACCCGAGTCAAACCCCTCTGTGACCAGCTGGGGGGCCCGCGGGTCCACCGGACCTGTTTCCTCTCCTGTGAAACGGGAGTGAAGATCACAGCGGGGGAGCCTGGCAGGGAGGGGGGGGCTGTGAGGATAAAGGAGGGAGCAGGTGGGAGACACCCTCTCCCACCTGGCGGAATCAGCCCGCTGAGGTCCCCAGACCCCCTCCTGGGTCAGTGGTGACCATGACCTTCCTCCTCCCAGCGAGCGGCCGGTGCCTGGGGCGTAGGGGGAAAGACAGGGGGCAGGCCTGCCTTGGGAAAGTGTCCCCCTAGAATTGGGGGCCCTGATTCAGACCCTGAGGAGGAACCTCTGGGCCCAGCACGGATGCCTGGGGGTGCCCTCACAGGGGGCCTTCGCCTCCTCCCCCAGCCCCCACAGCAGACCCTGAGCTGCAGGGCCCTGAGGACAAGCTGGCAGGGCGTGGCCCTGGGGCAGGTGCAGTGGGAGGGAGGCCTGGGCTCAAAGCCTCAAGGGGAGGGGCAGGGACATCCTTGAGGCTCAGACCACAGCACATGTGGGGGCAGAGTGACACCTGCAGGGGGCCGTGCAGAGCCAGCACAGAGCAGCAGCACCGAATGAATGAGTCATGAGGAACTCTCCAGAGGTTCCCAGAGATGATGCTGGGGACCAGGCCCCTGAAAGGGAGTGGGGTTGGTATCTCGCAGGTGGGCTGATGAGCCAGCAGAAAGAGAAGAGACTCAAGCAGGTCCCAGCACAAAGGGAAATGTAATGAACATCTCAGGATGGGGCAGCTTCAGGCACAGTTTGATCTAGCAGCTCAAACACAGACTTAAGGGCCTGACCTCCCTTCACAGGTTCCCTGTGTCCACGTCTCTCCAGGTCAATATCTCTTCAGGGTTACATGTTCCAAAACAGAGTCTCTTCTCCAAGCAGGTCCAGTCAAATCCTCACCCCTGAGCCCATCGCCCAGGCCATGGGAAAGGAATGTTCTGGTCTGCAGAGGCCTGAGTCACAGGAGCCCATCGTGGCCTGGGGGCGGAGTCAGCCTCACGCAGACCACACAGACAGAGAGGGGATGGGACGCCCAGTGAACAGAAGCAGCAAGGAGCCCAGGCCTCTCAGCTGTCTCTCCAGGACTGGGCTTCAGAAATCCCTCCTACAGAAGTGGTGCCGCCACCTCCCGGCCCCCAGATATGCCCAATGGGCTTTCCCTCCTCCTGAGTCTGCGGGTCCCAGTGCCTGAAACAGGGCGCGTGGAAGGACCCACAGGCGCCGCACGGGAGGAGAGCTGGCCGCCTTAACCTCCCGGCCCGCACGCTGTCCCGCCGCGTCCTGGCCGTCCCCCGTCTTTGTCACGGGTCAGCCTGGCCTGCTCTCTGAGGGGCTGCTCCTGTCACCCGAGCCAGGAGGAGGGACACAGCCCCAGGGACGCTTGCTAATTGACGAGACAGTGTGATTAGCCAGTTAAAGGCAAACTCCTAAGGCTGCTGACAGGGTTTCTGCTTTGGGAGGAGGCGAGGGGTTAAGCTGAGCTGAGAGCAGGAAGGTTTGGAAGCCAAGATGGTTTCTGGTTCCGTGTTTTGTCCTGGTAATTAGCTGGATGGAAGTTGTTAAAGTTTATGAGGAAACCAGAGATAATGTGGGTTCACCGACTCTCTGGAAGATTAAGTTCATTTATCTCCTCCCAGAACTGCCAGAATCACCCAAGTCGATGCTGATGCAGAGAGAGAGGAGCGGAGCGGGCTGCAGCAGCACTCGCCCGAAAGGGAGGGGGAAAACGAGAGGCTTTGTGTTTTGGGCACCTGGACGTGTGGCGCCCAAGGGGAAATCCGAGCGCTAGCTGCTTCCTCAGGTGATTTCAGGATGTGGAATTGCTTTCAGTTTCATGTCTTGGCCGACTTCACCCCCAGAAGCCTGCATCTGGCCTGGGGGGCAGCCTCCCCCACCCTGAGGACCTGCCCTCCCCCAGCCCTCCCCTCCCTGCACCTGTGTCTCAGCCCCAGGACCCCTCCTTCCTGCAGGGGGTGGGTCTCCCCTCGGGGCTCCCCAGCCCCCTCCCTTTTGCCTGGAACAGCCCCTTCCCTTCCCTTAACCCCCTTCTGCTGGTGAGTCAGGTCCTGGGGGGGTGGGGACCAGCCTCCCTTCTTCCCCTGGAAACATCCAAGCCAGTGCCCCTCTCACTGTTTTTTCAAACTACCTGCCTCCTCGCACAGGTTATCTCTTGACACATTAATAGCCACTATTTTTTAATTTAAATTGTAAATACGTTGTTGTAGAAATGTAATTCCTCATGTTATAAATATTGACATTTAAAAATAAACTAGTGCATCTCTATTCTCAGTGTATCCCACGGGATCTGAGACCACGGAGATGTCACTCTCCCTATCATTCACTTACGACTCCAACACGGAAATTTGCATCTTTTTCCTTAAACTCATAGTTTGCTCCATTCCATTTTGCCCGAGAATTTTCATCTTAAGTAGTATACGTCTGCTTAAAAATATTTTATTTTTACCATATTACACTTTGCTGCGAATATGTATACAGAGACTCACTTACGTATCAAAATAATTCTATGTCTATAAAGCTCCAGGGGTGAATGCATTCTTCTGGACTGAATGAGAATTGCATTGTTAGTAGCAGCCAGTACATTGTAGATAAACATAGTAACTTTAAACGATCATTTACAAAATGAAATGGAAACTGCCCTTTATGGAAGTGGAGTCCATGCTCCTAAGGCCTGAATGGAAGGCATTGCCTAACTGTCACCCTGGGCTCCCTGGGTCCCTATGCCCCGGCCCAGGATAAGGCACCTGAGGCTTGCAGGATCGGGAGGTTTTTCCCTGTGAATTTCTCTGTAACTGGACCTTCGCTGATGCCCCAGCCCCACCCCTCCACCTCTACGCTCCGTGGGGCGGGACCAGGTCAAGGAGCTCACCCCTGCACAGAGCCTGGCGCCCCTATGCTCGGGGAGCCCTGCAAACCGGGTCCCGACAGCACTGCCATCTCTTCATTTCTCGTGGTCCTTAGCGCTGTGGATTTCTCTCATTTTATGTGTTTACTGTGTATGTTGTCTGTCCACCTGCCCCAGGATGGAGCTCCAGGCGGCAGGGATTCGGTCTGTTTTGATCCCTGACAGATCTGCAGAGCCTAGAACAGTGCCTGGCACACAGTAGGTGCTGCAGGAAATGTTTGTTGAATGAATGAACGCGGGCACATTCGAGGTGATGGCGAGTTGTGGAGGGGAGGTCTCAACTCAGACACCAGGGTGGCAGAGGAAGGGTTACTTGGTAATCTGACACATTTACACCATAGATCCAGAAAGCCGGTTTCTGCTGACATTTACAGCATATCCCAAACAGAGCAGGGAGATTCATTTTCAAAGTGTATCAAAATCAATTTGCCTTTAGGCAAAGCCAGAGAAACCAGTCTTTGCCGCCACCTGTCCTTCTATAAATTGCATTTTCCAGACAGCTGCAGAGACAAAGAGGGCAGGTCAGTTTCTCCCCCAGCGCGGTGACTGTCACTCTGTCCTCCAGCCCGAGCTCTGCGCATGCTTTTTGGTACAGCTGGTATCCGAGCTTCGCACACGGGGCTGCTGAGGCAGCTCCAGCCTCAGGTCCGGCTTCTTGCTGTGCGGGGAGGGTGGGTATCTTGGCCCAACAGGACCCTCTGCTCAGCAGTGGCCAGGAGAGCTGCTGTTCCTTCAAATAAACACTGTTGTGCCTGGAACCAGCCCTGCACCCTCACCCTTCTCAGCAGGACATTTGGAGGCCGAGACCCCCTCCCTCCAGAGCACCGTCCAGCCTTGGCGGCCCCTGCAGCTCTGAGCACCCTGCCTCTCCCAGGGGTGCCCTCGGGGTGCAGGGCTGGAGCAGCCCCTGGTCAGGTGGGGGCGGCAGGTGCAGGTGTGTCTGTGTAACGGGGAGGCCCCTGCCCTTAGGAGAGGTGAGCCCTCTACACTTCTCCGCAGTCCCCACCCCTCCCTGCCGCTCCCCTCCAGACGCCTGCACTCCCACACTCCTGCCTGGGTCCTGAGGACACTGCCTTCACGGCCTTGTCCTGAATCCTTGTCGGGTCTGAGGCACGCAGCGCTGTGGTCAGCAGCTGGGTGCGAGGGGCTGAGCTGCTGGGAAGTGAGGCTCCTACACTCTGTGTCATCCTCCCCACCCTCCCCGCGCTGTGAGCCCAGGAGATGGCTTTGGGTGATTTAGAAACGGACCCCTCCTTAGACACGTTACTGCCATCTGCTGGGAGGCCGTCCCAGTGGCTCCCAAGGGAGGATGGGGAGATGCATCCAGACCCCTGGAAGAGAGGCCAGCGGTGAGAAGGCTGGGCCATCCAGCAGGAGCCCCCGACCCCCTCCCCTGACCTTGTAGGACCTCGCCCCCCCCCCGTTTGAACAAGAGCCTGGCGTCTGAGGCCGATCAGAGCAATCATGCTGCTGTGAGGACTCCGGTGGAGCGGACGAGGGTGCGGGCCCTCGCCTCCCTCCTCATTAGCAGGCTTAATGAGCCTGTGCCCCGTGGAATTCCATTTCAGAGAACGATCAGCAACTAATCAAAGGGACAAATCGCCAAGGCCACCCGACACGCAGCGGCACAGGAAGGAGGGGGGCCTCTCCCGGCACCGTGGGGACGTCTCAGATGTGATTAAGTAAACGCTCAGGGACGGACAGGGTGGCTGTCCTCCCCAACCCCGTCTCCCAGAGCTGGGACGCCGGCAGACATGGTTAAAACAGCCCGTGCTTCTGAAAGGCAGGCGCTGCTTTCCTGAGAGCGCCAGCAAAGGAGGGGCCCCTCCTGGCCCAGCCTGTGCTCGACACGGAGCCCCTCACTGTGGCCGGGGAGACGGCGAACGCCCGGTGACCCGGCTTGGCAACGTGCTCCCTGCGAGCTCAGAGACGGGGTCTGTCCCCCTCGAATGAATGGGCTGAGGATGGAGGCGAGGTTCCCGTGGGGGTGCTGAGCAGGTGCACGTACACACGGATGTACATACACACGTGCACACGCAGCTACATGCACATGAGTGCACACGTGCACCCGCACACTTCTGTCCCGGGAGGAGCAGAAAGCCCAGGACTTGGAGCCCAGAGTCCCTGTCTGATGGGGAACCTCAGGCAGCTGCTCTGGGACTCTCACCACCCGCCTGCTCATCGGGGTGGGGTGGGGTGGGGGTGACCAGTGGGCTCTAGTCCGGTCTGACCCCCGGCATCCTGCCGCCCAGGACAGGTTGGGGGGAAGGTGAGGGGTGAGTGGACAGCCCATTCTGGCCGAACAGAGGGAGCCGGGGCGGGAGAGGGGACACGACCGCAGCACTTCCTAGACGCAGCATCACCTGCCCTTCCCCCCTGCCCACCTGGCGAAGGGCCACGGCCTGCCTCCATTCCGGGGAGGACGGAGACGAGAGGGAGGGGCGGGACCCCAGCTGGACAGAGGCCGGCGCTCTGGGAGGGCTGGCGGAGGAGACACGCGTTTTCCTCTGCTCCCTGCTCCTCCATGGACGCCCTCTGTGGGGTGCGGAGGGGCGCAGGCAGGTTTCCTGTGTGAACAGGTGGAGATGTGAGCCCCCGGCAGGGGCTGGGGAGAGGGCACGAGAGAGGCCCTGCAGCGCGCCCTGGCCCCGTGGTCCTGGGCACAGGGAGAGGAGGCTGGGGCCCTGGGTGTCCCCAGGAAGGGGACCAGGGGACAAAGGTGAGGCAGCGGTCACGTCCCGCGGCATCCTGCACAGCTGACGGGGCCGCTGTCTAGTCCCTCCACAGACACTGCTGATGTCAGTCACTGGGCACCCGGCTGCCATGGCAACAGTGCCGTGGCGGCCCCACCCGCCTCCGTGCCAGCGCAGCTGGGATGCATGAGTTAAATTAACTTAGGACCATCACCGCCCCTGGGAGTCAAGTCTAAAGCCACTTTGGGTGCTGGGCCCTGACCTCCCAGGACCCGTCATGAGAGGACAGAGGAGAGGGGTCACAGGTGGGTCAGGAAGGAGCCCGCACCTGGGCCCCAGGCCTCCCGTCAGCCACCCCGGCCGCCTCCGCGGCTGTGGGCGGGGAGACGAAGGAGCCACCTGAGCGGGGGTGCAGGTTATGGTCACAGGGTCCCTGCAGCGGGGCCCCCACGCTGGGCCGTTCAGACCTGAGCGTCCTCAGGACCCCAGTCCCTCCCAGCCCCCACCCTGAGGCGACCAACGTCCTCAAGCCTCTCTCTGCGCTTTCATCTGTGCTTTGACCCATTCCGGGCACCCTGCACACGCGGGGTTGCAGCTGCCACTCTGCTCACGTGTGAGATGCAGCCATCCAGCCCCGATGCCTGTGATCGGCTGACTGAGCACAGCTTGTTTCTGAATGTCGCCCGTGTTAGCCGATGCGTTGGAGGGGAGGGAGCAGCTCAGTGGGAAAGTGCACGCTTAGCACGCGCCAGTCCCGGGTTCCAGCCCAGGACCTCCACTGAAGAAGTAAAGCGCGTCAATCATTCCTTCGTTCACTTTCCCTGCGGGCAGAACCCACGTGCGTCGCACTCCATCCGCACTAACGAGGCCGTCTGCTTGCTTGTGCATTTGTGAGTGATGTTCCCACACATGCGCAGGTTGTTGGGATGATTCAGTGAGTCTGGTGCCTACTGCCCATCCGCCTTCGCACCGGGCCCAGCCGCTCTTCAAAGTTACGTGACTGTGTGTTAATACTGTGATTACTGGTGGGATCACGTTGGGATGTGCTGGCAACGGACCCTTTGGAACCAAGGACGCTCCTCCCAGAGCCGTCTTGCTCTGCGTCCTGGATCACTGCCCCGTGAGCGCCTCCTCGGGCTCCCTGACCTTCCAACCCGAGCCTGTGGCCCTGGGTGCCCTGGGGGATGCGACGCAGAGGGCAGGGTCAGTGAGGTAAAATCACAGACAGGGTCAAGACAAGACAAGATGGCGTTAAAACGCCATCAGCAGCATTAGGAACAACCGGAGCGACATCATTTGTCTCTTATGGAGGGCTGGGCTGTGTCTGCTGCTTTAGCAGGGCCGTCCGACTACGCCTCACACCTCAGTGATGCCAACAGGATGACGGTCCCCATTTTACAGACGGGCAAACTGAGAGTCTGAGCGGTGATGTCATTGCCCCAAGTCACGTGGCTGCGTCTGGATTCTGGCTCAGATCCGCCTGACTCTCAGCCTGCGCCCCTCACCCCTCCTGCCCCAGAGGCAGGCACCCTGCCGGCCACGTCCCGGCACTCCCACCGCGGGAGACCATAGGCCTCCTCTCCCGAGTCCCAGCCTCCCTCCCACTGGCTCCATCTGGTTCTGGCTTCTCTTTCCTCTCACCCCCCCGCCCCCCCGCCGAGCACAGGCGCAGCTCTGGGGCAGCAGTGAATGATGTGGGACTCGCTCTCTGCACGCTCTGAACCACAGGCAGGGAACCGCCTTCGGCATGAATCCTGGGGCACTAAGCTGCAGCCAGCACACGGCCAGGAAATGAGGACCTGCCACATCTGGGACTCCGGGGTGCGGGTCCTGGGTAGCAGCGCAGACGCAGCTTTATCGGGAACGCAGCATCCAGAGTCATCACCGCACTAGCCAACTCCTCGTGGACTAAAGACTTAATTTGTCATCAGGGATGAAATAGATGGCGCTTTCAGACTTTTTTCCACGGCGTGCGCATGATGGATGCTCAAATGCTCAGCAGACCCTCTGCCGGGGCTTCTCTAGAATCTGACAAACCCAGAAAGGTTTTGCAGGAGAGGGAGAGGCCAGGGCAGTTCTGAGCACCAGACGACGGATAGCTCTTCAGACCCGAGAGGGACAGGCAGAGCCTGGGCGCCCATCTGCCCTGAAATCACCCCCTAGGGCGCTGGGACATCCCTGACGGCGGTCCCGTCCCCCGTGTGCGCTCCCGGATGGCAGGGAGCTCGCGGTGAGAGGTGAGCGGGGTCGGGCTGAGAGGGCTGTTCCGTCTGGCCCCCCCCCAGCACTTCTGCGGGCCCCTCGTGCTTCTCTGCTGCACTGCGAGCAGGCCGGCGCCCCCTCGACCTTCTCACATCTGCCTCCAGCCCCAATCCCAGCCTGCAGACGAGCAAAATCAATGACGGAGTCACAGAAGGGAGTGAAGAGAAATGCCCGGGGTGTGTCCGTAGCCCGTGTGCCCCTGGTTAAGGGACAGTCTATTTCAGCACCAGAATGAGCTAGAAAAGCTCACCTCTAAAATTCACCGTTACTGCCAATATGTATTTGATGCAACCGTCACACTGAAAATTCATGGAGATAGTCTGTCCCATAATTGATTTTCTGCTCCTCCGGAGACACTGACATAAATATGGATAAGGCACAGATGTGGGACGGGACGCCAGAGACCTCGAGCGTCCGCGCAAACCGAGGGGTGTGACGGCCCCTCTGCAATCTGGGGGAACGTGGAAAACTGGACTTCAGAGAGAAGGGAACTGCGATGGCAGTCGTGCGATCTCCATTAAAAGTCATAAAAAGTCAAGCAGGAGAAAAGAGTCACCTCTCTACTCGGCATGTCGGTAGATTACACTTCATTTCCAGACCTGGAAATAAGACTGAGATGCCAGCTGCTGAATAATACATCTTCACTCTTTCATACAGAGGACTCAAAAAAAAAAACAACCCAAAGGCGAAACATGATGGTTTTCAACCTCGTTTCTCCTCTGACACACAAACAGGCAGCGGCAATCATTTCTGCAGCCCCGTCCCCGGGACACGAGGGGAATGTCACAGAAAACAGCCAGGCTGCGTCGAGGGGGTGTCAGCGGCTCAGGCTTGCCATCGGGGGCGCAGAGAGCTGGGAGAGGGGACCCGGGAAAGTCCCAGAAGCAGGAGGGACCGAGGGCAAAGGCAACCAGCAGAGGGGGGTGGCCGCCAGAGGCAGAGCCACGGCGGTGGACATCAGCGCGTGCGGGTCCAGGCACCCTCCCCGCCACGCCACCCTCCTCCTGTCCCCGGGCCCCCTTCCTCAGTTCCTCCTCCTCCTGCTGGTGCAGGAAGGACCACAGCGGCGTGGTCTCTGTGATGGATTCCGGTGGCCAGTTGGAATCCTGGAGCACTTCTAAACAGCTGTGTGCCAGGCGTGAGTCTTCTCTGCTCGGGGTAGAAGAGGCTTCCCCGTCGGGGCTGCCCCGGCCGGAAGCTCCTCCCCGGGCCGGGGTTGGGGGGTGTCAGGGCCTCCAGGACTTTGCGTCTGTCCTGTTTTCATCACCTCGGGCAAAAATAACAGAACCACCCAGGACCCTGGACCGCTGGTCAGGGCCCCCCGGGCCCTCCGCCTCCTCCAGGCATGGCAGGTGGCTTCCCAGCACCTCTAACCCTGCCCAAGCTCTGACGCTCCCGGAACATTCTGTCTGGAGATGCTCTGCGCTGTCCCAGGACCCTGGGCTTCTCTTGGGAACCATGAACTACCCTGTCCCTCCAGTCAGGTGGCGTCGATGACAGTACAGGGCCCTGTACGTACTACTACGCAGGGGAGGGAGGAGGGGGATCCATGAGAAAGGGGAGGCGAGGATGAGGGGAGGGGACAGAGGAGAAGCAGGTGGAAAGCAGAGGTGCGGGGCCAGCTGCCCGCGCTTCTACTTGGGGTGGGGAGCGCGAGGGAGTCGGTCCCACAGCCGTTTCTCGAAGCACCTCCAGGAGCCTCAGGACCCCACTCTGAGCCACACGCTGAATTCACGCCATGGAGTCACGCCTGGTTTGCCGTCAGATGCACCATCTGTGAGACTGGTGCCCAGTAACCAGTGTCCCCGCCCTGAGCCTGGCTGCTCAGGCACCGTCCTCCGCCACCGTCCACAGGCGTCTCCCTGGGTCCCAACCTCTCCCGCCCCAGGACAGCTGACAGCAGCTCCCTCCCTGCAGCACTGGCCTGAGTGACCGCCGGTCACCTCCACTGAGACGGGGATCAAAGCCAGGAGCCCTGCAATTAGCCAGCATCTCCCCAGGCCCAGCTGGACTTGATCTCTGACCTGCTTCCCAGCACCACCACTGAGCCCTAAACGGTGATCTGACGTGGGCTTGAGGCGCTGACCCCCCGGATGCTCCCGCTGGTCTGGGAAGAGAGGGGTTGGAGACTGGGGTGTGTCTGTGATGTTCTGCAAAGCTCAGAGGGGAGAGGGTGACAAGGCCTGATGCCCCAGGTGACTGCCTCAAAAGGAAGGAGAGAGGGCGTGACAAGTTCCACCTTGAAAGGAAATGCCGGGGCTCCAGGAGGTGGAGTGAAGAACGTTGGGGCCACAAGACAGCGAACGTGCTGGAGCTGGGTTCACTCCCTGCAGCTGCATGGCTCCCAGCCGGGCACAGACTGCATGTCCCTTCGTCTCCACAGCCACCCTGCCAGGAGCGGTCTTACATCCACCTCACAAGCCAGGAGACGAAGCCCGCGGCTCACGGGGATGGAGCAGGGCTTGGCCTCGGTCTCTCTGACCCAAAAGTCCCTGAGGTGCCACTTCCCTCTCCGGGCAGGGGAGGAGGGACTGGACGTGGTGGGTCCATCCATCTATGCGGATAACTGACCAGGGCTCCTGGGGAAACGTGGGGCACGCACAGGTGAGTGGGGAGCACCTGGCGGTACAGAGATTGAACACACGCACACGCACGCACGCAGGCACACACGCCCATGTGCGCAATCACAGGACAGGACACACGGTCCCCAGGAAAGAGGTCCGGTGGCCAAGCTGGAAAAGCCCCTCTCCCCTGTCACCTTTGGTGTCCCGAGAGATTCTTGAAACACTGGGTAAAACTTACAAAGTGTGGGGAGAGTGTGGACTCCAGTTAATAACGACAGTGGCATTAGTTCAGGAGCCGCCCTGAGGGTCCCAGCCTGTAGGACGTCAGTGAAGGGGAAGCCGGCGATGGGGCTTCAGGAGAGCTCTCTGCACCGTCCTCACGGCTTTTCGGTAAGACTAACAGCATTCCACAATGAGCTGTTTCTTAAAATACGTAAATAGATACTGAGTGAGTGTGGGGTCACTGTGGTCCCCTGAAGGTGTGCCCACGGGGAGGTCCCGTCAACGGGGAGAGGCCCCTGGGCCTCCGGGCTCAGCCTTCCCATGACAACCGAGACACCGCCACCCGGGGGAGGGGTGTGCGCCAGATTCTACGAACATTTTTTTTTGTTTTTTTGCTTTAATCTCCCCCAAACAGGACATGCCCATGGTTCAAAAAATAGAGTATAAAACAGGGTGCAGCGGGGAGGAAAGGAGTCTCTTTTTTGTTACTTGGACCACAGAGTCTCCCGTTGGCCTCACCAAAGGCAGCCGTCACCCTCCCGTTTAAAGGGTCTTTCCAGAGACGGTCTGAACATGAACAAGAACATAGAAGAATGAGCAGGAACAAGATGAATTAAAATACACATGCACTTTTTATCTCCCAGTGGTAGCACATTACAGGCATTTGTTAATTTTATATGATCTTCCTTTTTTCAGTGAAGAGAAATCTCAAAGTCTCTTCCAAATCATTGGAACTGCAGCACCCTGACGGTGGTTAAAGGCCCTGAGTGTCCCGTGTACAGACGCCCGAGTCAGTGAAGCGGTTCCCTCACGGCAGACGTTTATCTCAGTCTTCCGTTATGACAGACAAGCCTGCAGTGAGCATCCTTGCCCAGACGCCCTTGTGCGCGTCACGGCGTTGCTTTTAATGCCTGCTTGGAGAACTGTGAGAACACTGCATGGTAATTTATTTAATGGGTCCCTATTTTTAAACATTTAGATTATCTCCAATTTTTCCATCATTATAAACAGCACTGCTAGGATCATAAATCTTGACACGCACCCCTTAATACGTCCCTGGAATGAATTTCTAGAGTGAAGTGCTGGGCAGACACATTTTAACCTCAAAGCTGCTTCAAGCCCACTTCCTGAGGCCTGAGTCAGGGCTGCCCTGCCTGGTGGTGCAGGTTGTGCACTGCTCAGAGGTCCCAGAATGGGCCACGGAGGAGCCTGTGGTCCACTCCCAGGTGACACCTGGAGCAGGTAACTTTTTCTAGTCTGCACAAAGGCGCTGGAGGTGCTAGCAGGTACTAGCTGAGTGGTCAGAGGAAGAGCCTGAGGTCAGAGAAGCCCCCACGGAGCTTCAGACACATGTGGTGCGACCTTCCCTTCCCTCTGCAATGCCAGTGGTCCACGGGCACCGAATCTCCTCTCCTCTGAGCCCCAGCGCTGTGCAGCCTTCTCCACACAGGCGATTCCTGAAGGACCTGGGCGTCCCTTTCCTCTGACCCTCGGTGCTGCCCAGGCCGCAGAGGATGCAGGGACCAGGTGGAGGCTGGGGGGTGCCAGCTCCTGCCCACAGAGGGGAGGCCGCTGACTGCTGCCCGGAAGGACGCCTGCCCCGTGGGGCCTGACCTTCTGAGTTTAAAGAGAAGCTAAAAGGCTGAAAGCTGGCATTTTAACTTTAAATTCTTCAAAGCTGGCTTCATGCAGACCAATTAAAGGACACCTCGGGCCACCAGTCTGCAAGGCCTGCCTTAAATGTTTGAAATGTGGCCGAACCAGCAGGGTCATGTGTAAGTAATGAGCTCTGGCAGGGGACCCCACCTGGGGAGCTCGGTGCTGCTCAGACTCAGACCCCCGAAAAGCCCTAGTGTCTGCCCCCCGCAACCCGCCAACCCGATGGCCGGGCCGGGAGAAGGCGCCCTTCGTAGAGGGGGACGCAGCTCCCCTCCCACGCCTGCTCCTTTTCTCGGCTGCAGAGCTGTGCAGCAGACTGTCAGGGGAACCTTTGGGAACCCATTTTAGCCCCTCACCTGCTGGAGAGGGCCCGGCAGGAGGAGCCATGGTCACCGCACCGCACACCTGCAGCCGGGAGGCCTGAGCCTTGGACGTCCGAGTCTGACCTTGTTCTGACTTTGCAGGGCCTGGGGCAGAGCTGCTTCCTGGGGGGCCGCCGCCCCACAGGGCTGGCAGGGGCCGTCGGTGAAGGGAGACTGCACCTGCCTGGTGGGCCCGGATGTGGGGGATCCTTGGGAGGCGGCGCTGGGGCATAAGCACCAGGTGTGAGCACGCCTGGGGGAGATCCTGCTCCTGGAAGCACCTAGAGACGGGACCGCAGGGCCGCCGGTCCCGGGAGGCCTCCTTTGGCCGCTGCCGTGGTCAGTTAATTCGCACACTCACGATGGCCTGCAAAGGCGGGTCCCGAGCGCAGGGGAGCGCAGCCCTGAGAATTAAGCGTGTGTCCCCCCAGCCTCCGCTCTGGGTCACCCAGCCCTGCCCACACCGTCAGATTCCAGCTCCCCAACGGCCAGGGGCCGGGTGCTGTGTGAGCATCTTTGCGACACCACCCCCACCCAGGCCGTCCATCCGGAGGACCGAGGGCCCTGTGAGTCCACACCCCGGACCCAGCAGCAGCCTCCAGAGTCGCATCTCCCAGGAGCCCCCCAAGAGCAAACACACGGCTTCCAGGGGGCCCAGAAGCCCTGAACAGGGCTGCAAACTGGAGGCTGTGGGTTTGGGGCAAGAATTTCCGCACAGAGAACTTTCCCAGGCACCTCTGACAACACCCGCCTGGGCACTGTCACAGCGGGGCTCCGCGCGTGAAGAGGTTTATTATAAAGATCTGGCCCGTGTGATTTGGGAGGCTGCGACGTTTAAGGTCTGCAGTCGGCCGGCTGGAGGCCAAGGATGCCCGGGGTGGGGGGGTGTTCCAGTCTGGGTCCGAGGCCGATGGCAGGCCGGGGTCCACGTCCCCATGCCGTGACCGTCAGGCAGAGCGAACGTGCCCCCCTGGGCCTCTTTGTTCTGCTCAGGCCTGTGATGGTGCTTGGAGGAGGCCCACCCACTGAGGGGGGCTGCCCCCTTTACCCAGTCCATGGGCTCAAACGCCAATTCCTCCAAAACACCCTCCCAGACACACCCTGAGCGCCGCTATCCGGTGCCCGGTCAGGTAGACGCAGAGTTAACCATCACAGGCGGACAGGCGGTGCCTGCTCACCACGGTTACAGACACGTTTCTCGTGTTTCAACACTGAGGACTGTTAGGGCCACCGTGAGCTCAGAGCCACCAGGTGGGGCGGGTGGGGAGGGTGGCTGACCGCGTCCCGAGCCCCCACAGCTGCTCCCGCCTCTCCCGGGGCGGGTCTGGCACCGTCACGCGGACGTGCCCGCTGGGAGCAGGGCTTCCCGTCACCGAGCAGACACGTGTCGTTTCCTCCCTCCCCACCCCCACCCCCTCCTCTGCTTTGGCTCCACGTCTCTTTGCAGAGGAAGCAAATAGGGAGCCCAGCGCCAACCGCCTGCCCGGCCCCCACCTCACAGGACTGGAGAGCAGGGTCCCCCAGGGCCAGCCCGAGCCTCCCGGGGGCGGCCTGACGCCGCTTCCTCCCCCCGTCTCCCTGCCTCTCTCTGTCTCCCTGTCTCTGTCTCTCCGTCTCTGTCTCTCTGTCTCTGTTTCTCTGTCTCTGTCTCTCTGTCTCTGTCTCTCCGTCTCTGTCTCTCTGTCTCTGTTTCTCTGTCTCTGTCTCCCTGTCTCTGTCTCTCTGTCTCCCTGTCTCTCTCTGTTTCCCTGTCTCTGTCTCTCCGTCTCTGTCTCTGTCTCTCTGTCTCCCTGTCTCTCTCTGTCTCTCCATCTCTGTCTCTCCGTCTCTGTCTCTCTGTCTCGTTTCTCTGTCTCTCTGTCTCTGCCTCTCTCTGTCTCTGTCTGTCTCTCTGTCACTGTCTCCCTGTCTCTTTCTCTGTCTGTCTCTCCATCTCTCTGTCTCTGTCTATCTCTCTGTCTCTGTCTCTCTCTCTCTGTCTCTCCGTCTCTGTCTCTCTGTCTCTGTTTCTCTGTCTCTGTCTCTCCGTCTCTGTCTCTCCATCTCTGTCTCTCCGTCTCTGTCTCTCTGTCTCGTTTCTCTGTCTCTCTGTCTCTGCCTCTCTCTGTCTCTGTCTGTCTCTCTGTCACTGTCTCCCTGTCTCTCTCTGTCTCTCCGTCTCTGTCTCTCCATCTCTGTCTCTCTGTCTCTGTTTCTCTGTCTCTGTCTCTCCGTCTCTGTCTCTCTGTCCCTGTCTCTACGTCTCTGTCTCTGTTTCCCTGTCTCTGTCTCTCTGTCTCCCTGTCTCTCTCTGTCTCTCCATCTCTGTCTCTCCGTCTCTGTCTCTCTGTCTCGTTTCTCTGTCTCCCTGTCTCTGTCTCTCCGTCTCTGTCTCTCCGTCTCTGTCTCTCTGTCTCTGTGTCTCTGTCTCTGTCTCTCCGTCTCTGTCTCTCCGTCTCTGTCTCTCTGTCTCTGTTTCTCTGTCTGTGTCTCTCTCTCCGTCTCTGTCTCTCCGTCTCTGTCTCTCCGTCTCTGTCTCTCTGTCTCTGTCTCTCTGTCTCTGTCTCTCCGTCCCTGCCTCTCTGTCTCTGTCTCTCCGTCTCTGCCTCTCTCTGTCTCTGTCTGTCTCTCCATCTCTCTGTCTCTGTCTCTCTCTCTGTCTCTGTCTCTCTCTCTCTGTCTCTGTCTGTCTGTGTCCTTGTCTCTCTCTCCATCTCTCTCTGTCTCTGTCTCTCTCGTAGGTTTAGTCACTGAGCTGACGGGGTCAAGCGTGGTCATTAAAAGTCCATTATCTCAAAAGAGCTGCTTTTGTACCCAAACGGTGTCTTGAAATTGCCCGACGTCAGCGCATTAGCCCCGCAGACAAAGGCGGCTGGGCGCCCTCAGACCCCCTGCTGTCCCTGCAGTGAAGCGGCCTCTGACTCTCCCGCCGCAGGGTCCCCGGAGGGGCCGCTTCCGCTCAGACAGGGCACCCCTCTGCCTGGGATGCTGTCGCAGGGGAGTCACTCTAAGTGTGTTTCCACCCGCTAAGGTCCAGCGTGCTCCGAGGGGACAGCTGTCGTTCATTGTGGCCGGAGGCTGTCACTTGCCAGGATCTCACAGTCAAGTGTAATCGGGGAAACCTGGGGAGAGTTCAGCTCGAACCCCCTCCCCACACGGCGGCGCGGGCGGAACCAGGGGGCTTCCCTCTGCACAGCCCCAGGTCGCGCTCGGGGGCAGAGCTGCTCCCGGGCCTGGGGACCGGGGATTTCACAGGGACCGCGAACGCCCCCAGGGAGGGGTGTGGGCTCCCACGGCTGAGGCGGCTCCCTCACAGCCGTGTCTCTCCTCCCACACTCTCTGTCCAGACGCCGACGTCCCGCCCTGTGCTGGGCACAGCCAGGGGGCCCACGGACGCGGATGGAGGGGCCCCCGGCTGGTCCACCCGACCCCCTTGTCAGGTGCGGGGACCTCCTCATCCTTTCCCACCACCATCCCTGCCCTCCATTGGGGGTTAACGGGCTCCCAGGGCCAGGGGACAGGGATGGCCCCTGGGGGGTAATCTACGGGGGCTCAGGACCCAGACGGGCATCACTCAGCTGTGACCAGCGGGGGAATCGGTGCCTGCTGGTGGTGGATGGTCCCCGGGCTGTCGACAGGAGGAAAGTCTCACCGTCCCTCAGCTGGGCTATGCACGGGGTCACCTGAATGAGACCAGACAGTCGCTGGCACTGACCCCACCCACTCCCGGGGGCCCTGGGGCCTCAGGTGGGTGGTCTCACGGGCAGGGGGGGGCGCCCCACTGCTGGCTGGGCTCCTGCATGCTTAAGCACCCTCGTGTCTGTCCTGGAGGTAGAAATCTGAAGCGTTTGTTTTTCTAGTCTTTCTATTTTATAACGGACCCTGGTTTCTGAATCCTCAGCCAAGGATTGAATGCCTTCATCCTCGGTTTCCATGGAAATGCCCTCCCCTGAGGCCCCTGGGGGTCATGGCGGGGGACACGTGGGTGACGGTGCAGGTCGGGGATCTGCCTGCCCAGGCCGCCACTGCCTCTGCGCAGCCGGGCCTGCTCCCTCACCGGCAAGCGGAGTAGCAGACCCTGCGTGGCAGGTGCGCAAGGACTCCCTGCGTCAGTCTCACGGAACACCCGGAGCAGAGCCTTGCTCCTGAGTCAGTCAGCGCATGAATGCCGATTGTGGGCGTCTCGGGCTGGGGCCAGGGTGCTGCTGGATGAGGAGGGGTAGGGGGGACCACATTAGAGGAAGATGTTCGGTGACATAACCGTGCATGAAACTGAGAGTGAACAGCAGGGAAGGAGGCCGGGATGGGGCCGCGCGGGGGCTCAGCTTGTCCTGTGACACCCGATGCTGAGTCACCTGCATTCGTTAGCTCCTCACGGGGGAAAGGTGGGCTGAGGAGGCTGGTCCTACCCCGGCCCCCAGCCCCCGTCCCCCGAGCCCGCACTGCCAGCCACGAGGCTGTGCCCCGCAGCCGGTGTGCCCGGCTGGGCTGGGACTGACGACCTACCAATTATAAATGTTACCTTCAGGCACATTAATGCATGTAAACATGCAGAAAACACCAGATGCCCCGCACCGAGCTGCTCAGAGCAGTGACCTCTAAGGGTCACCTGGGGAAGGGGAGAGCGGTGACCACAGGGGCACCGGGCCCGCCTGTAGCGCCTGAACTTTGCATAAGGAGAGCGTGTCCATCTGTTGCTGTGTGAGCCGCCTCTCGGTGCCCGAGGGGCTGGGGCGTTCAGCAGCCAGGCTGGGCCTCGGTTTTCTGTGCGTGAAGTGGGGGCACTAAGGGAACCACAGGGAAGTCGTTAGATCTCATGCTGCTGCGCCTACAGCCCTGCCAGCAGGGGCCCAACATGGTCAGCGGGGGCCACGGACTGTGAGAGGACAGCAGCCCGTCCCTCGCCCCGTGTAAGATGAGAGGACGCAGGATGGAGCCCTCTCTTGCGTGGCAGGCACACACCCCGCAGGGTCTGAATCCTCACGATGGGTGGCTGCGGTTGGGGGGCTCCTCTGACCTCAGACTCTTCCTCTGACAACTCAGCAAGGGCCCTGCTAGCACCTGCTCCAGGGGACAGCTGCCCCGTGCTCCCTCCTGCGCCCCCACCCCGCCCCCCTCTGGGCATCTTGAGCAGTGCACAGCCTGTTCCACGGGCTCTCCTGATGGTCTAACCGCACCTCTCTGCCAGCGGCTTCTCCCTCCCTCCTCACTGCCTGCCTTGGGGGATTCCTACGAAGGGCGCCTTCTCCCGGCCCGGCCACCGGGTTGGCGGGTTGTGGGGGCCCCTGCCAGAGCTCATTACTTACACATGACCCTGCTGGTTCGGCCACATTTCAAACGTTTAAGGCAGGCCTTGCAGACTGGTGGCCCGAGGTGTCCTTTAATTGGTCTGCATGAAGCCAGCTTTGAAGAATTTAAAGTTAAAATGCCAGCTTTCAGCCTTTTAGCTTCTCTTTAAACTCAGAAGGTCAGGCCCCACGGGGCAGGTGTCCTTCTGGACAGCGGCCAGCGGCCTCCCCTCTGTGGGCAGGAGCGCACAGTCCCCCGGCCTCCACTTCCTGGTCCCCGCATCCACCGCAGCCTGGGCGGCACTGAGGGTTAGAGGAAAGGGACACCCAGGTCCTTCAGGAATCGCCTGTGTGGAGAAGGCTGCACAGCGCTGGGGCTCAGAGGAGAGGAGATTCGGTGCCCGTGGACCACTGGCATTGCAGAGGGAAGGGAAGGTCGCACCACGTGTGTCTGAAGCTCCGTGGGGGCTTCTCTGACCTCAGGCTCTTCCTCTGACCACTCAGCTAGTACCTGCTAGCACCTCCAGCGCCTTTGTGCAGACTAGAAAAAGTTACCTGCTCCAGGTGTCACCTGGGAGTGGACCACGGGCTCCTCCGTGGCCCGTTCTGGGACCTCTGAGCAGTGCACAACCTGCACCACCAGGCAGGGCAGCCCTGACTCACGCCTCGGGAAGTGGGCTTGAAGCAGCTTTGAGGTTAAAATGTGTCTGCCCAGCACTTCCCTCTAGAAATTCACCCCACGGATGTATGCCAAGATTTATGATCCTAGCAGTGCTATTTACAATGGTGGAAAAATTGGAGACAATCTAAATGTTTAAAATAGAAGATGCATTATATAAATTATTGTACATTATTCTAATAGTGTTCCCAGCAGATTAAAATAATGCCGTAGTGTGCACAAAGATATCTGAACAAAGACATTCATTATGATGCTGTTTGTAATAAAAGACAGAGATAAACGTCTGTTGATAGGGAATTGCTTAAATAAATTATGGAGCATCTGTACGGAAGGGCACTCTGAAACCATTAAAATAATGAGAGTGCTGTGAAAGAAGAATTGTGCAATATGAAAATGGATGTGCGTGTGCCAGCCTGTGTCTGCGTGTGTCTGTGTGTGTGTGCGTGTGTGCACTTGTTCAAGTTCAGACCATCTCTGGAAAGATTCTTAAAAACAGGGTGACAGCAGCTGCCTTTGTGGAGGCTTTGGGGTCAAAATAACAAGGAAGAAAGTTTTTTCCTCCCCACTGGGTCCCACTTGATAGCTTACACTTTTTAACCATGCATGCATCTTTTTCTCAAATTCTTGGTTTTTATTGCAGCGTAGTCCATTGACAGTGTTGGTTTCAGGTGCACAGCAAAGCGATCCAGTTACACGTGCACATATGTGTACATTTTCAGTTTCTTTCCCATTGTGGTTCATTATAAAAAACTGAGTATAGTTCCCTGTACTGTACAGGAGGGCCTGTTGTTCACCAGTTTTATGTATAGTAGTGTGTGTGTGTGTGTTAATCCCAAACTCCTAATCTTTCCTTCCCTCTCCTTTCCCCCTGGTAACCTCTGTTTGTTTTCTATGTCTATGAGTTGATTTCTGGCTTGTAAATAAAATCTGTACCTTTTTTTTAGATTCCACATAAAAGCAACATCACATGTTATTTGTCTCTCTCTGTCTGATTTACTTCACTTAGTATGATCATCTCTAGGTCCATCCACGTTGCAGCAGATGGCGTTATTTTCTTCTTTTTATGGCTGAGTAGTACTCCACTGTATAAATGTACCACATCTTCCTCATCCAGTCATCTGCCTGTGGACTTTTAGGTTGTTTCCATGTCTTGGCTGTTGTAAATAGTGCTTCTGTGAACACTGGGGTAACCCTGGATATATTTTTGGGAGAGATAAAAGCAAAAAAAAAAAAAAGAATCACACAATCGAATGTACAAGCACCTAGCGATGGCGGGACCATGTCTCGGCCATCGTCGGCAATGCTCCGCCAGCCCAGGTCCCTCTCCTCTGTGCACGTCACCTCCTCGTGGGAAACAGTCCTTCGTCTCTTAACTACACAACCCAACACCAACCGTATTCGATACTTTAAAGAAGCTTAATTGTCAGATAGTCCCGGTCTCGCCGAAAGCTTGTGAAGGTAACACAGACGTTTCTCACGGACTCCGCACAGGTTCCCCACCGCTAACACCTTACGTGACCACGGCGCGTTTGACACAGCCCAGTGAGCCAGTATTGATCGTTATTCATAACTAAGCCCTTACTCTGCTCACGTTCCCTCCTTCTTCCCTAATGTCCTTTCGGTCCCGACTCCCCAACCAGGGGCAGAACCACATTTAGGCGTCATGCCCCCTTGGGGCTATTTTGGCTATGCCGTTTCTCCGACCCCCCAGCTCCTCGTGACTTTGGCCGTGTTGAGGAGCAGAGAGACACGCGGCCTCCACACAGTGTTTCCAGGGACACCTGCTCCTCCCGCCCACTGACGTTCGGGGCAGTGAGGACGTGGGACAGGTGGTGAGCGGAGCTGAGGGCAGCTCTGCAGGCCTTCCAGGAGGCAGTGTCCCTCTGGGCGTGGGGTTCATGTCACTGAGGGAGCGGCAGGAACAATGTTGGAGACTCAGCCTCCGAGAGGCCCAGGCTGGAGCCTCCATCTCTCCCGCGCAGAGTGGGTGCAGCCACGCCCCGCTGGAGGGTGGTGATGCCGCAGAGCGAGGCCTCAGACAGACCAGGCCCAGCGCCGGTGCCCAGTAAGTGGGAGTGAGTTCGGGGGCTCCTTAGGAGAGAGGCCAGGCCTGCACCGGGCCCCACAGTGTCAGGTGTGGTTGAGGCGGTTACGGGCTAAATGGTGTCGCCTCAAAATTCACCTGCTGAGTCTCTGCTGATGTGGAGACGGGGCCTTTAAATGGGTGATGGACGTAAAGCGGAGTCATTTGGGCGGGGACGAATCCCATAGGACTGGTGTTCTTTGTTTTTATTTATTTAGGGGGTAATTAAGTTTGTTTTTTTATTTATTTAATGGAGACACTGGGGACGGAACCCAGGACCTCATACTTGCCCCTCCTGGGAACAGAGAGTGGAGCATGGCCTTCACCCAAGTGACCGGGTCCCTGCACGGGCGAGCAGCGGCCGTCACAGGGCCGGCAGGGAGGCCGGCCAGGGCCTCAGCACCCAGGAGGCAGGGGAGGTAGACTGGCGGAGTGGTGAGCAGTGGGCAAACACAAAATGAGCACGAATTTCGAGATGACAGCCACTGAGTGCTAAACCCGAGCAGGGTCCCTCTGAGTGTGGAGGAGACCCCGGCCCAGCAGGCGCGTCTGCTCTGGACGCCACTTGAGTGAGAAACACTTGTTACTAAGACCCAGAAACCGGCAGGAGGCGCTCCTGCCCCCATCGCCCCGGGACCAGGAGAGAGCCGCTGCACAGAGGAGGAAGCTGAGGGTTCGGAGGTGCCCCGGGGACTCAGGGATAACAGCAAAGCTGGAGTCCCAGCCAGGCTGCAGGGCAGTGAGAGGTCAGCAAGCATTTGCTGCCCTGAATCAGCCTGACCAGGCGGAGGCATCGGTGTCCTGAGCACGGCGCCCCCCACCCCAGAGTCTGTGCTGGAATCCGGGGGTGTGGGGCTCTTCTTTCACAGGCAGGAGTGTCCCCCACCTGCCGTTTCAGCTCTAGTTGGAGAAAGACTTAACACGCTCCGACACAAATGGACTTACTCGTCCACTCCGTCATTGATTTTGCTCGTCTGCAGGCTGGGACTGGGGCTGGAGGCAGACATGAGAAGGTCGAGGGGGCGCCGGCCTGCTCGCAGTGCAGCAGAGAAGCACGGGGGGCCCGCGGAAGTGCTGGGGGGGGGGCCGGACGGAACAGCCCGCTCGGCCCGACCCCGCTCACCTCTCACCGCGAGCTCGCTGCCATCCGGGACCGCACACGGGGGACGGGACCGCCGTCAGGGATGTCCCAGCGCCCTAGGGGGTGATTTCAGGGCAGATGGGCGCCCAGGCTCTGCCTGTCCCTCTCGGGTCTGAAGAGCTATCCGTCGTCTGGTGCTCAGAACTGCCCTGGCCTCTTCCTCCCCTGCAAAACCTTTCTGGGTTTGTCAGGTTCTAGAGAAGCCCCGGGAGAGGGTCTGCTGCTCATTTGAGCATTAATCATGCGCACGCAGTGGAAAAAAGGCTGAAAGCTCTGTCTATTTCATCCCTGATGACAAATTAAGTCTTTAGTCCATGAGGACTTGGCTTGTGCGGTGATGACTCTGGATGCTGCATTCTTGATAAAGCTGCGTCTGCGCTGCCACCCAGGACCCGCACCCCGGAGTCCCAGATGTGGCAGGTCCTCATTTCCTGGCCGTGTGCTGGCTGCAGCTTAGTGCCCCGGGATTCATGCCGAAGGCGGTTCCCTGCCTGTGGTTCAGAGCATGCAGAGAGCGAGTCAGGAAGGTCCTGCCCAGCACCGCCCAAGGGGGATTTGTCCACACCATTCACTGCAGCCCGGGGCTATGCCTGTGCTCGGAGGGAGAGGAAAGAGAAGCCAGAACCTCAGCTGGAGCCAGTGGGAGGGAGGCTGGGACTCGGGAGAGGAGGCCTGTGGTCTCCCGCAGTGGGAGTGCTGGGACGTGGCCGGCAGGGCCCCTGCCTCTGGGACAGGAGGGGTGAGGGGCACAGGCTGAGAGTCGGGCAGATCTGAGCTGGAATCCAGCCGCAGCCGCGTGACTTGGGGCTATGACGTCACCGCTGAGACTCTCAGTTTGCCCGTCAGTAAAATGGGGGCAATCATCCTGTTGGCATGACTGAGGAGTGAGGTGAAGACAGACACAATTTAGTTGCCCAAAGCTTGTTAATGAGTTTGAGAAATTCACGGTGATGAGGTGGTGGCAGCTCCAGCCACAGCCTCCAGGTTCCCGAGTGGTTGGGCGAGAGCTCGCCTGGGTCCCCAGGTTCCAATGTGAATGTTGCCTGAACCCAATGGGCTCAGCTGGGTCACCTGGTCCCACTGGAAACCATCCTTGTGGCAGGAGGGTGAGCCCTGTGCTCAGACCTGAGTCACATGGGGTTGGGTGGACAGGAAGAACAGGAAGAGCCAATGTCCACCATGAATGAGGAGTCAGGGGTGGGAATGAGAACAGCACCTGGAAAGGGGCCCCTCTGCTCGGCCGCCGCAGGTGGACCCCCACCCACGAGCTTCCCCCCACATCTGCACCCAGCCCTCTCCCCGGCCTGGTTCACCTCTCCCCTCCTGCAGACCCAGGACGTAGCGTGGCTTTGCCCGCACCCTGACGCCAGGAACAGTCCTGCCCCCTGCCATCCCCAGTCCCTGCCTCCCTCCTGACTCCTGGTTCTGCTGTTCACATCGGGAGTGGGTTCCCCGGCAGAGACATCAGACACGGGTGGCTCCTGCACATGTGAGGGAGGGGTCTGGGAGGGGCAGTTTTGTGTGTCAACCTGGCTGGGCTAAGGCGCCCAGGTCTTTGATCCATGTTCTGTAAGGGTGGTTCTAAGTGAGGTTGACATTTAACTCAGTGGACTCTGAGTAAAGCATCAATTCTATGGCATCAATTCTAATGTCTCCTGCTTCATTTCTGATTTTTGAGTCTTTTTCTTCTTGGTCTAGCTAAGAGTTTGTCAATTTTATTAATCCTTGAAAAAACAATGTAAGTTTCATTGATTTTTTTTTCTATTCGTTTCCTTGAGGTGTAAAGTTAGGCTGTTCACTTGAGAGCTTTCTTCTTAAACGCAGGCATTTATTGCTATAATCTTCCCTCTTAGCCCTGCTTTTGCTGGATCGTGTAAGTTTTGGAATGGGGTCTTCCGTTTGCATTTCTCTCAAGACATTTTCTAATTTCCCCCGTGATTTCTTCCTCACCCACTGATTGTTCAAGAGACTGGCCTAATTTCCCCGTATTTGTGAGTTCCTGGCTTTTCTTTGCTACTGCTTTCTAGCTCCGTTCCATTTTGGCCGGAGAAGACACTTGGCATGATCTCAGTCTCTCACGTTTGTTAACACTTGCTTTGCGCTCTAACACGCGGTCTCTGCTGGCGAACGCCCCCCGTGAGCTGGAGGAGGGTGTGCCTGCTGTGGCTGGGCGCAGTGCTCTGGGGGTGCCTGCTGCATCGCGTGAGCCCTGGGTTTCCTTCTGGAACTCGTCTGCCTGATCCAGCCCCTAGTGTAAGTGGGTATTGCGTCTCCTCCCTCCGTGTGTTACCGTCTGTGTCCCCTCAGTGCTGTCACGTTTGCTTCCTGGAATTTGGAGCTATGTTGTCAGGTGCACGAATATTTACAGTTGTTCTCTCTGCCTGAATTGACCCCTTTTCATCCTATGAGGTTCTTCTCTGTCTCTGGTGACCGTGGTTGACTTAAAGTCTGTCTTGTCGGGTCAGACACAAGTATAGCCTCCCCTGCTCCGTCTGGTCACCGTTTTTTGGAAGGTCTGTTTCTTTCCTTTGCATACAGCCTGTGTCCGACCTAGTGTCTTAAGCGAGAGTCGCGCAGGCAGTGTGCAGTTGGAGCTTGTTTCTTCATCCACCAGCCGCTCACTGTCTCCTGACTGGGAGGTGAATCCATCTACATTTAAAGCAATTACCGGCAGGGAAGGACCTCCTAGTGCCTCTGCTCGCTGTCTGTGTCTTCAGTTGTTTTCTCCTCTTGCTTGCTGTGTTTTGGGGTTTTTTTTGTAGTGATGAATTTGATTTATTTCTCATTTCCTTTTATGCATCCTCCATAGGTATCTTCTCTGTGGTTACTGAGGGGATTACAAAAAACAGCTCGTATATAGAACCATCTATTTTAAGCTGGTAACCACTTAGCTTCCGTCACCTACAAAAGTCCTACACTTTTACACCCCTCCTACTTTGTATCTTCGCTGTCACAGTGACATCTCTTTATACTTTGTGTCCATTTGCACAGTAGTAATTGTCTCACAAAGGCTGTGGCCCGTGTGCTGCTGTCAAGCTGACTTCTCTGTGGGGAGCGAGGGCAGGGTCCACCTCTCCCGTCCTCTTGCCCTCACCTTGGGATGCCCTAACTCTCAACCAGGATCACCTCGTGGGGTGGCCCCTGAGCGCGCTGGACCTCAGTCCTGCTGCCTGAGCATCCCTGTGAGAAAGTGTGCAGAGAGGGTCAGCCTGGCCGTCGAACCACGAGTCTTAGAAAGGCTGCTGTCAAGGCTGTCGCTGGGCGAGGGTCTGGGAGCTTGGCTGCAGGCAGTTCCCCACACTGGTCGGAGCTTTCCCTCAGTGCTGAGAGGGCTCCCGTGTCCAAGCCGCTTGTATGGACAACGTGGTTGATGCTGGACACCTGCTCCCCTCTCAGAGTCTGGGATCTGGGCACGTGCCAGGCAGAGGGTGGTTACCAGATCAGCCCCCAGTGGAACTCTGGCACCGAGAGAGTCTCTGGTGACTGTCCTTGGTGACAGCACATCACAGGTGTTGTCACGACCTGCTGGGGAGCTCAGAGCACCCTGCGTGACTCCAGGGGAGAAGTCTGGATGCCTGTGCCTGGTGCTCTGGACTCGAGAGGTGGCCCAGCCCCGGCTCTGCCCACCCCTCCCCCAGTCCTGGGGTGGCAGCAGCTTCCCAATGTTGCCAAACTCAGGGCGTCCCTCCCTGGCTCTCAGCTACCTCACACCTTTGTAATCAGCGTCCTTATTGAATTTCTGTTTTTCAAGCCCTGATGTGGCTTCCGCCTCCTCTCTGCCTCCACAGACAGTGAGGAGCTGCCATTTCTCTACCAGAAAAATGTCCCCCCTCGGAGCCTTGCACCCCAGGAGACGGGGGGTACAGGTCCAGCTGAGACAGAGGACTGGGGCCGGCGGGTCCCCGCACTGACCCAGGCGCCGTGCGTGCATTTCTCTCTGTGATCAGATGTCATTTCATTATCTCCGAGAAGCAGCCCGCCCAGCTCCTCCTGGGTCTCTGTAACCATTTACCTTCAAACACGCAGAATGTCAACGAGACTTCCTACCTCCGGCCCAGGGAGCAGGACAGGTGTGCAGCGGGACCGGCCGCTCTACATGCAGCCTGCGGAGCCCACAGACACACAGACACACAGACAGACAGACTGCACCCTGACCCCGCTTCCTACCAGCCGAGGGCCCAGCAGTTCAGTCACCTGCTCAGAACCCTGTTTGCTCACCCGGGCTTGGGGTTGTGCTGGCGTCTCCTGGTTTGTGACCGCCGTCCACTCCTTTGTCCCTGCGGGACCCCCCTCGGGTGTGCGGGCCGGGGGGCTGGGCATCGCACCCGCACGCCTGCTGCCAGGCTACAAGGTGGCCCAGGGCCCAGGTCGCAGGGAGGGGACACCATCCGGGTCCGGCTGGGAGGTAGGATCCCAGGATCTGGGACAATCGGAGGCTTGGGCAGCAGAGCGCAGGTGAGTCCTGAGCTGGGAGTGGACGTTGTGCTCCGGGGGAGGGGCTCCCGAGACGAGGACACACAGACAAGACAAGTGTCTGGTACAGAGAAAGGCCAGCTGACGGCATCCTCTGGAGCCCCGGGTCCTGCCCACGAGCCCCTGCAGCTGCGCTCACGGGACAGCGCTCTCCTCGGGGCTGTCGTCACTTTGGGTGTGATATGCTGTGGCTCACGACCGAGCACCGGCGAGCGCAGGGTTCACAGCCCCCGCCCCGTGGGTGAAAAACCCTACGGATAAACCTGGGAGGAGGGGACGGCCCTTCGCTCAGAGAGCCAGAGGGGGCTCTTTTATACATTTTATCATCTTTAAAACAAGGGAGCTAGACAGCAGCTGCCTCAGGAGGTCTGCACAGCCACCAGGTCACAGGGGAGAAACTGAGTTCTCAGAGTCCGGTCCCACGAGGTGGAACCAGCACTCCCTCCCTCTGATTAAGAAAGGCTCTCCCGCCTCGGACGTCACCGCTCCTCACCTGCCTCTGCTGAAATTTAATGTTCAGAGCAAACATTTAATTCTGCAGAAGTCAAAACTTGCGGCAAAGCTAGAATCGTCACTGGCGGCCTGCCGGCACCTGAGCAGTTGTTCAGACGTTGACGTGATGACCTAACTCGACTCGCTTTCTTAGGTGTCACTTAACAGCACCCGGCAGCTGTGCCCAGACGCAGCCTCTGGAAACAGCGGAATCGAACTGAAACCTGCTCGCAGCATCTCCCCTGGACCAAGCCCGAGATCCCTGAGTCTAGTGGGGGCAGCACGTAGCTCCGTGACCCCTGCCCACGGCTCTCCTGGTGACCGCGGCAGTGTAGAGGGGGCGGAAGGAAGGAGAAACTGTTTCCTCATTTGTTCATTCGTTCAACACATATTCCATGAGTCCCTACTTAGTGATGGACAGTTCTGTACACTAGAAACACAACTTGGAATAAAACAGGTCCAACTCCCAGCCCTCAGGGAGGATATATTCAAAGGGTGACACAGACATTATTAGATAAAATATACAGTGTCGGCTGGGGATTGGAGCTCTGGGGGTGAATGAAGAAGCACGGAAGGCTGAGGAGGAGGCAGCAGGGCTGCCAGGTGTGGTTGTCCAGGTTGTGCACTGTCCAACATTAGGAGCCCAGTTTGCATCACAGTCATTCTAGAGTTATTGCAGTCACCGGGATAGTCTCCCAGCAGATGGCAGTCACGTGTCTAAGGAGGGGTCCATTTCTAATTTACCCAAAGCCATCTGCTGGGCTCACAGCCAGGGTAGGTGGGGAGGATGCGGGTCCTCCAGGAGCGGCTACTGATTTAAGTAGAGACTTCAGTGCTACAGTGGGAGGAAATAGGCAGTGGGGCAGGGCAGGAAGCATCTCACTTCTCCACTTGTGTTACTCATTGTTAAAATTCCTCCAAGACAAGCGATACAGAGCCAGCTGATCATATATGGTGGACATGAAGCCGTTCACTCTGAGTCCAGTGTCTCCACCATGAGGCGGACCGGCACCTTGTGACGACGACGTTGCAAATTCTCAGGCAGAGACCGCAGGCATCTCCTCTGCAGCCAGTTACGGGGGGGGGGGGAGGGGGTGTTTCCCTTGTAAGTGAACAGCCACGGCGGGAAATAAGCGACACTCTTGGCACAACATGATGATCATCATGACATTTGTTTACACACTTGCTAGTGTAGAAAATCTAACTGCCATCTTTTTTGTCCTCATGATGGGAGGTTGTCTCTACTCTAATCTGATAACGGGCTTTGAAAGGCTCGTGTTTATTGTCAGTATAAAAGGAAACACAATTTACTTGCCCAAAACTTGTTAATGAGTTTGAAAAATTCACGAGGTGATGAGGTGGTGGCAGCAGCTCTAGCCACAGCATCCAGGTTCCCGAGTGGTCGGGCGAGAGCTCGCCTGGGTCCCCAGGTTCCAATGTGAATATTGCCCGAATTGAATGGACTCTGCTGGGTCACCTGGTCCTACTGGAAACCATCCTTGTGGCAGGAGGGTGAGCCCTGTGCTCAGACTTGAGTCACACGGGGTTGGGTGGACACGAAGAGCCAACGTCTACTGTGAATGGGGAGTTGGGGGTGGGAATGAGAGCAGCTCCTGGAAAGGGGCCCCTCTGCTCGGCTGCCGCAGGTGGACCCCCACCCACGAGCTTCCTCCCACATCTGTACCCGGCCCTCTCCCCGGCCTGGTTCACCTCTCCCCTCCTGCAGACCCAGGACGTAGCATGGCTTTGCCCGCACCCTGACGCCAGGAACAGTCCTGCCCCCTGCCATCCCCAGTCCCTGCCTCCCTCCTGACTCCTGGTTCTGCTGTTCACATCGGGAGTGGGTTCCCCGGCAGAGACATCAGACACGGGTGGCTCCTGCACATGTGAGGGAGGGGTCTGGGAGGGGCAGTTTTGTGTGTCAACCTGGCTGGGCTAAGGCGCCCAGGTCTTTGATCCATGTTCTGTGAGGGTGGTTCTAGGTGAGGTTGACATTTAACTCAGTGGACTCTGAGTAAAGCAGATTGCCCTCCCTAGGGTGGGTGGGCCTCGTCCAATCAGGTGATGGCCTGAATAGAGCAAAAGACTGACCTCCCCAGGGTCAAGGGGGAATTCTGCAGCAGACAGCCTTCAGGCTGAATGGCACCAGTGGCTCTCCTGGGTCTGCAGCCAGACAGCCCACCCTGCAGATTTTGGACACACCAGCCTCCACAATCACATGAGCCAATGGTTTATGATAAACCTTCCCACAGATACATGACCTCTTGGTTCTGTGGCTCTGCAGAACGCTGACCAACACAGGTCCTGAGTGTGAGCCTTTCTGGCTCATAGGAGGGCCCCAGAACTGATGTGGGGGCCCCAGGAGGGTGTGGGGAGGCCTAGGACACACGTGGGGGTGGGAAGGACTCAGACCAGGGACACCGGGGCAGCCCCGCCTTCCTGACTCTCCTAGGACGGCTTACCTGCGGTATGAGCCCCTCTGTCACCTATCAGCACCCCCAGTTTTCCTACCATTTCTCCTCCGGCTCCCCCCTGATGAAAGAGCTTGTCTATGAATTGTAGGATTCCAGGAAACCTTTTAAACTCAATCCGTCCCAGCACCGGGGCCACCGGGCACACAGCTCCACCGGTGACGGCGTCTCCGGGGGCCGCGTAGACTTTCTCCCAGGTGGAGGAGGCTGTGATGTCGTGTCCCAGTGGTGAGGCCAGAGAACGTTTCTGAAGCTGGTATTTCTATGATAAAAATCCCAGTCTAAAATTTATGATCCTGAGCAGCACATTCATTTTCGTGATACAGAAGGAAATAAGGCGTGTGTTTTCCAGTTTCTTTTCTAATTCATCGGGCACCATGTGCATTACTCTTCTGCTTGTCAAAATGTTTTAATTCATGAATTTGTTTTTTTAAAGTGCGGGATTGGCAGGAACTTGGGAGGGCCCCCCTCCTGAGAATACCTTTGGGTGATTATCCCCAAATGATGTCCCTGAGTGTCCGTCCTGGGACAGGACAGCCTGAACCCTGGGGTGGAGGCTGCCAGCTTCTCTGCTCACCTGTGTCCACGGCCCTGGGCTCAGCGCTGCCCTTGGCTCAAAGGGCTCTCAGAAAGAAGGTGTCATCGACAGAGGGAGGGACAGCCTGTCAGGAGCCCCCAAGGGCCTCCTCAACCTCCTGCAGGAACCTCCTGTCATCCAGGAACCTGCAGTCCCGGGACCCCTCAGAGACCTCAGTGTGAGGAGTGGGGCTGGAGGGGCCCCCAAGACACCCACAGCCCTGTGTTCCCAGAGCCCCTCGCAATCCACCCTCATCCCCTCGGCCTCCCTGGGGTCTCACCTGCCCCAAACAGCAGAGCTCCTCCCCAGCAGCCTGGACGGGCCTCCTTCCCCCACCCCCAGCGCCAGCAGAGGGGGCCTCGGAGAAGTGGGGTGTCCAGGACACTGTTCAAGCATGGACTGGCTGACCCCGTCTGAGAGCCCAGTGCAGGCCTGGGGGTAAGGGTGAGCCTGGGGACAGGACACACCCCACAGGGCCTCTCAGGTCGAGTGATCTGTGGGGCAGCACAAAAGGAAATTCAGGGCCGCTTGTTCCAAAATCAGGGAAAAGTGCTGTGAACGACGCTAAAATATGAGCTCCTCCCTCTCCCTTGGTGTCTCCAGGCGTGCCGTGGGCGCTTGTATTTGCCATTTATTTTATTTTATTGTTCTATGTGAATAAAACTAAAATTTCAAGTTGTTAGTGTAAGTTTTATCGCTCGTTTTTATATTTACAACAATAGTTTAAATGCAGATGTGAACATCTAACTCGGGTGGGAAGTCACCGGAAAGGCACACATCTTGTCTGCGGCTCCCCTGGAGGGGGCCTGTGGGGGGCGGCCTGGGGCAGGTGGAGGCAGGGGGTCCCCACGTGTGGAACCGGAGCGCTCGGGGGCACAGGGACCCTCAGGGCAAGTGCAGCCCTCAGGGGACACCCACACACGCTAGGATGGCCACCAGCTCCCTGCTGTGCGTGGACTTCGGGGCCCTGGTCCTCCCCTGCCCCCCCAGGCCCACAGGGACCCCAGTCACAGCTGCTCAGCCAGGGCTCACGGTGAGCACGTAGGGGAGGGAGTCTGCTCCCAGCCCAGGACACGCTCCGCCTTCACCCTCCATCGCGGGCTTTAGAGAAGAGCGTTCCTCATCCCACAGAGGCAGTGGCCCAGGCGGGAGGGGAAAGGCTGCTGCCGCCTGGATTCCCCAGGAGCAACCCGAGCGCTGAGACCCTCCAGGATCCACACGTGTCCGGGGGCCGCACCCCCAGACCCGGAGCCCAGAGGCAGGGGCTCAGTGGAGGGCAGCCCAGAGCAGGGAGGCCACTGCCCAGAAGGCAGCCGGGGTCTGCGGGGCTCCCTCCGAATGCCCCCTCTGGCCTTCCCAGAGCCTGTGTGCCTGGGGGTCCTTCCAAGATTTCCCCGAGCTCCAGCCGTTCATCCTCACTGGGAAGGGCCCCAGTGACCCCAGCGGGGCGGACCCCTCCCAGCCTCCGGGCAAAGTCAGCCTCCTTCTGAGCGCCTCCAGCTTGACTCTGTCTCGGGGGCGGCAGAGGGGGATGTGTCAGAACAGAAACTCTGCCAGGGAATTTTCTTTATTTAGACCTTCTCTCTCCTGAAGGGTCTCTGCTGTTACTAAGCCTTGCCCTGAATTCAGCTTAGTGGAGAAATCTCTGCCGGTTGCTGGAGAGAGCAGGGTGGAGATTTAGGTGAGAAAGCTCATTTCCGAGAGCCCCGCGACCAACTGCAGAAGTGAGCGAACACGCCGACCAGCACACGCAGGGAGGAGGCAGAGGGCAGGCGGGGGAGGGCGTTAGCCTCGCGCCCAGTAGACGAAGGTCTGCTGTCTGGAACATCTAAGCGGCTTCCCAAGTCAGCAGTCAGCAGAGAAAACCCGACAGGAGTGTGGGCACTTGTAGGAACAGGCGTTCCCAGGAAAGGATGGAAAAACCCAATGAAACACGAGCAGAGACGTCCCGACCCACTGGTCAGCCAGGCACTGAGCGCAGCAGATCTGGCACGTTTCCCGCCTCCCGGTCCACGCTACCCTGCTCTGGAGTGTAGACAGCAGCCCGGGACCCCCTCCCACCTCCTCGCTGCGGCCGCGCCAGCGCCTCCCCTGGAAGCCCCCGGGAGGGGGCACCCCAGCTTCGTCAGCAAGGTGACCCGGCGCCTGTCCTCCGCTGTCCGTTCCCGAGTCCCCTGAGCCAAGCCCGGTGCGGGCGCCACTGGTCACCGTGCTGATGCAGGAGGCGGGCTGTGCTATGTCAGTGAGACGTTCAGGGCACTGGGCAGGGTGGGCCCTTGGTACAGGTCTGGGGCCCCACCTGTGACCCCTCCTCGCCTGGGGGACATTTATGCCTCTGAAGGGGACTCCCGCTGAGGGCAAGCTGGGAAGGGAGGGTTTCTAAAGGGGAGCTCACTTCCTGCCCTGTAATGAGGGGCTCAGGACGGGGGGGCGCCTGTACCTCAGCAAGAACAGGAGAGCTCGATAGTGATGACAGTAGTAGCAGCAGGCACTGATTACTGAGACCTGCCGTGAGCCTGGGGCTGCGCCCAGCCCTGCCCTCACCTCCTCACACCCTCCTCTCCCTGGGAAGAGGCACCGCCGTCATCACCACCATCACCACCGCCGTCATCGTCACCTGCATCACTGCCATCGCTCGGCTGACGCTCACAAGACCCCCATCACCTTCATCACCATCACCACCATCGTCACCTTCACCTTCATCATCATCATGGACATAATCACCACTGCACTGACTCTCGCAAGATCCCCACCACCATCTTCTTCGTGACCCTCATCACCAGCATCACCACCACCAGCGTCACCAGCATCCCTGTTTCACAGCTGAAGGGGCTCAGCCACCGGGCGCTAAGCGATGACCACAGGAAAAAGAGGTTAAATTTCTCCAAAGCGTACAAGTTCCCTTTCCCCTCGGGTCCTCCTGGAAGCAGCTGACTGAAGCTGGCCAGGCCGCACTCAGCCAGTGGGTGGGATAAATGGGAGACGAGGGGTCCCCTCCGTCCTGTCAGACCCAGAAGTTGCTCCCCTGGTCTCGGCTCACCGTGTGTTGGTCAGAACTCAAGTCCATTGATCATTAGGTCCCCAGGGCTGCGTGGGAGGCTGGGAACTGCAGTCTTTGCAGCCACGTGCCTGATCCCACTGGAGGCTCCGACCCGCTGGAGGGGCAGAAGTGGAGGGAGGAGCCTGGGAGTCTGCGTTTGTGACGAGCTCCTGGGAATGCGGAGACCGCTGGCCCACTGACCCAGGCTGAGGAGCAAAGCGTGGGGCTCAGTTGGCCCGTGTCTTTCCCTGTGGGGCACCTGCTCAGGGCCATGGAGGCTCCGTTCAGCCCCGTGACTCGTCACCCAGGGTCCTCTCTGCAGAGCCTCCTGACGGGCCCGAGGACGGGCCTTCCTGGCTCCTCCGTCAGTTGGTGCAGCATCTCCTGTGGTGGGTTCTCCCCCAGGACCGTCCCTGGGACGCCTGGCGCCTGCTCTGTTTGCCCAGTTTGATCTGATGCGGGTAATGGAAGCACAGAGCTGGCTGAGCAGCGGGGTAATTTCTCCTGTGACATCAACATACCCAGTGCATCGCCAGGCCTGTTCCCTAGACGTTCAGCTGCGTTCAGGCACGGGAACCTGAGAACCCCCACCAGGGCCTCTTTGCCTCCAACTTCAGAGGGGAGTGTGTGTGGGGCCCGGGGGTGGCGTGAGGAGACAGCGAGACTCCAGCCAAGGGGAGGGGATCCCTGTGGCTTCTGGGGCAGGGATGCGTGTCCTCAGTGTGCAGGCGATATGGGTGGGGGGCCGTGGTGACTGGGCTGCAGCCCCCGTGGGCGGGACACTTTCTCATCAGGGACCCAGGAGCCGCATCGCCATGGCATTCGGCCCATGTCCCCCGAGTCGTCCCTGAGGTCAGACGTCAGCTAATCCCCATGAAGGATGAGAGAGCCCCGTAAACCCCAGTCTGCAGGCGTTGGCGCTGGGCAAACACTGACACGTCGGGGTGCTGCCCACCGGGCTGCTCCGGCCGAGCCAGGGAAGGCGGGTGACACTTCCCTGAGATTCCACGTCCACCCTGCGGTTACCACCTCACAGGACGTGCAGTGCCCTGACCGGCCTTGCCACAGCCTCGTGGGAGGCAGCTGCGTGCCCTCCGACCCCAACCACACTACACACCGTTTCGCAGCCAAGGGGTCACCCCAGAACCCCCACCGCCGAGCTTCGGAGGCCTGGCCGGATGGGCCGTAACTGCCAGACTTCTCTCCATTTAAGCGAATCTCCGCTGCAAGCCTCACTTCCTCCCCCAGCTCTGACCGTCTCAGTGAGCGTTGCAGCACGTGCCCTGGTTCTCGCGTCCCGCGTGCGCGTCGAGCGTCTCTCCAGGTGGACCTGAGACGCAGAGGAGCCCAGGGCGGGCCGGGCTCTGTCCCCGGGACGCGCCCGGAAGCCTCGCCGCGAAGAGCCACGCAAACGCACGTTCTCCCCAGCAGCACGTGGGAGCCCTGCTCCGCTCCCCTCCGCTCACACTCACTGCTGCCGGTCGTGCTCGTGTTTGCCAAGCAGATGAGAAAGGAGATCTTGTTTATACTTGCTTTTCCCTCCTTCCTACTGAGCTGGGCATTTTCCGTGTTTATCTGGCCACTCGTCATTTCTCTCCCGGGAACCTGTGTTTCTGTCCTTTGCCTGAATTACTGCAGGCCGTTCATCGGTTTCATATCCCTCTGTGCAGGTGGCGACGTGTCCTACCTGTGGATGCGTTGCTCTGTGCGGTGTGAATGCTTTCCCCGAGTCTGCGGGTCGTTCTTAGCTGTCTTGAGTCACATAGAAATCCTAAGTTCCGAGGTAGTCAATGTGTTCTTCATTTGAGCCTCTTAACTAGGACCCTCTGGCCAGGCTCCTCCCGCGGCCACAGCCCCCCTCTCTGTGCCCCACACTTGGGGCCCTGGTCGGGGGGCTTCCTGATGGCCCAGGGACTGTGACCCTCTGGCCTGAGGAAAACAGGGAGCTTCTCTGCCACCCAGGGAGCTGCACCTACACTCCCTCCGAGGGGGCCTGAGCCCAGCCACAACGGGCCCTGCCTTGGCCGTCTCCCCCGCCACGGAGGGACACGAGGGTGTTCTTACACATGTAGTTGCTCCTTCATCCAGTTTTGGTCGTTCTTTATACTGAGTTTCTGCTGCTTAAATCCCCATGCGATTTCTGCCTCCTGGCTGGGAGCAGACTGATGCCCAAGTCAGGAGGCGGAGTCACAGGAGAGCTGAGGACCGGTCCCCGTGGCAAAGGGCAGTAAGTGGGAATGAGCCGAGGAGCTGGAGGGCCCCACGGAGAATATCCTGTCCAACACAGCGATTCAAAATGTTCACAGATTCTACTCCACTGAAAGTCATAAAGTATTGGTTACATTCCCTGTGCTGTGAACTTGCAGCTTATTTTTATTTGCTGTCTTGTCGTTTGTCCTCTTACTCCCTTTCCCCTGTCTGGTCCCTCTCCCTCCCCTCTCCCACCATAACCCTTAGTTTGTTCTCTGAGTCTGTGAGGCTGTTTTGTTACTTGTTCTTTTGTTGTCTTTTTTAGATCCCACATCTAAGTGATAACATGCAGCATCTGTCTTTCTTTCCTGACTTACTCCCCCTCGCAGAATACCTCCAGGTCCATCCCTGTTGTTGCAAATGGCAAAATTTTCGTTCTTGTTTATGGCTGAGTAGTATTCCATTGTACATACATATACCGCAACATCTTCATCCTTTCATCTGTGGATGGACACTTAGGTTGCTTCCCTATCTTGGCCATTGTAAATAGTGCTGCTATGAACATTGAGGTGGATGTATCTTTTCAGATCAGTGTTTTCATTTTCTTTGGCTATTCACCCAGGAGTGGGACCGCTGGATCCTACGTTAGTTCTATTTTTACTTTTCTGAGGAAGCGCCATGCTGTTCTCCACAGTGGCTGCACCTAATTTACATTCCCACCAACAGTGTGCGAGGGCCCCCTTTTCTCCACACGCTCGCCAGCGTTTGTTATGTGTGTTCTTTTTGATGATGGCCAGTCCGACAGGTGTGAGGTGATGTCTCATAGTAGTTTCGATTTGCATTTCTCTGATGACTAACGATGTCGAGCATCTTCCCACGTGCCTGTTGGCCATCTGTGTGTCTTCTTGGGGAAAATATCTATTCCGATCTTCTGCCCATGTTTCCATTGGGGGGTTTGTTCTTCTCACATTGAGTTGGATGAGCTTTTCGTATATTTTGGATATTAACCCCTTATCGGCTACATCACTTGCAAATATTCTTTTCCCACTCAGGAGGTTGTCTTTCTGTTTTGCTGACAGTTTCCTTTGCTGTGCTAAAGCTTTCAAGCTTAATTAGGTCCTATTTCCTTATTTTTGCTTTTATTTCCTTTGCCTGAGGAGACAGAGTAAAAAAACATATTGCTACAATTTATGTCAAAGCACGTCCTGCCTATGTTTTCTTCTAGGAACTTTATGGTTTCTGTCTTACATTTAGGTCTTTAACTCGTCTTGAATTTATCTATTTGTTATTTATTTGTTTGCATGGTTGTCATCTTTTTACTTAACGGATTTTCTTTCTCGTGGGGGTGGGGGCATTGGGAGGTAGTTAGGTGTGTTTGTATTTTTTCAGGGGAGGTACCGGGGATTGAACACAGGACCATGTGCGTGCTGAGCATGCAGCCTACCACTTGAGCTATCCCTCCCCCTGGAGTTTGTTTTTATAGTGAAGGAATGTTCTCATCCCATTCTTCTACGTGCCGCTGCCCGGTCTTCCCGGCGCCGCTCGCTGAGCAGGCTGTCTTTTCTCTGCTGTATGTCCTCGCCTCCTCTGTCCGGGATTAACTGCCTGTAAGTGTGTGGGCTTACTCCTGGGCTCTCTGCCCTGTCCCATTGATCTGTGCATCTGTTTTTGTGCCGGTGCCATGCTGTTTTGATGACTGTAGCTTTGTAGTAGTCAGGGAGCGTGATTCCCCCAGCTTTGTTTTTTCTCAAAATTATTTTGGCTTTTAGCGGTACTTCATGCTTCTGTACAAATTTTAAAATTATTTTTCCTACTTATGTAAAAACTGCCATTGATATCTTGATGAGGATTGCAAGGAATCTAGCTTGGCTTGGGTAGCGCAGCCAGTTTCACAGTACGGTCTGTCCTTCTCTCCGTTTGTGTTGTCTTCAGTTCTTTCTTCAGTGTCTTATAGTTTTCCGGGGTCTTTTACCTCCTTAGATAAATTTATTCCTGGGTATTTTATTCTTTTTGATCCTATTATAGATGGGATTGTTTCTGTAATTTCCTGATAGTTTCTGATAACTTGTTGTTAATGCATAGAAATGCAACAGATTTCTGTGTATTAACTTCGTATCCTGAAAATTTACCAAACTCATTGATGAGCCCTAGTAGATTTTGGTGACAGGGTTGTGGATTTTATCCCCAGGGCGAGGGGACCACTGGAGGGGGTTGTATTGGGGAGGGCCATGGGGCGAGCAGAGTGACCTATTCAAGGGTCACCAGGCAGCCCAAAGAAGGATTATGAAGCAGGAGTGAACGTCCGGGACACTCAAGGAAGAGGGGCTGGGACCAGGCAGGAGTGGGGAGGGGACAGAGGTGGACGGATTTGGGGTCTGTTCTGGGGACGGAGATGACAGGACATGATGTGGAGTTGGATGGAGGAGAGGAGGAAGAGAGAAGGACCAAGGGTGGCTCTGAGGCATGGGGCCCCTGAGAAGGGATGGAGGGAGGTGAGTGCCCAGAGGGCCTGGCCCAGAGGACGGGCTCCAACTAATGAATGAATGCGCGAATGAGCAAATGATGAATGAGTGAATAAATGAGCGTGATTGAATGAACGAATGAATGAGTGAATGAATGAATATATGAGTGAATGAGTGAATGAATGAGTGAGTGAATGAGTGTGTAATGAATGAGTGTGTGAGTGAATGAGTCAGGAATGAGTGAATGAATGACAATGAATGAGTGAGTGAGTGTGTGAGGGAGTGAATGAGTGCGTGTGTGAATGAATGAGCTCATGCACAGTGCCACCTCCCCTTCACCCCCACTCCGCAGGCCAACAGGCCCCTGGGTCCCTCACTCTTTCCAACCTCCCTGCGCTGCCCCTGCACCCCAGCACTGGGTAGAATCCAGGGCTCCCGTAGTTGAAAGTCACGTTGCTTCAAACGAGGACCAGGTGCTGGTGAGCAAAGCCTGGCTTCTGACAGTGCTCTGGTCCCCGCACCTGCACACCAAGCGGCTCCAGCAAACGTGACCGAGAAGAGGACGATCCTGGATGCAGGCGAAGCTCAGAGCCCCTCTCTTCTCCTGGGAACAAAGGGCTGAAAGGACGCTGCCAGTTTCGGTCCCGGCCCTCCTCAAGGACGGCATGTCTGGACAACCTGCCTGGGCGCTCTGAGACAATGCTGCAAAAGCTGAAAGTAAGTCTGCAGAGCTGCCGGCTCCCGCCCTGCCTGGACTCAGGGCTCCTCCAGGGAAGGCGCAGGGCAGCCGCGGGGCTGCCTGGAGGACTCGGAGCACCACAACCTGAGAGCTCTGCGGGCGGAAAGCAAGGCTCCCGGGAGGGGCCTGGTGGGCTTCCCCTCCAAGCGCAGGGCCAGGGCTGCGGGGCTGGGCTGCAGAAAGAAGGTGGTGAACGTCGGGGGCAGGTGGGGCGGGGCGCAGGGGCTCAGCGCTGGGAGAACCAGGATGGCAGCCCCTGTGACCTCAAACTTCAGCGCTTGTCTCCCCCAGGCCTGCATGTGACGCGGGTCCCTTGAGGGTGCAGGACTCGGCGGCGTCTGCGCTGTGGGCTGGTGAGGGGGAACGGCAGACACAGCGGGGCGGGGGTGCAACAGAAGCAGAACAAGGCGGAGACGGCCAGGAAGGAGGAGCCCACAAGTCCCAAGGCGCATGGGGTCTCAGCCAAGCGCACGCCGGGCTTGAAGGGCGGGGGGACCCCCTCTGATTGGAGAGTTTGGGGGACACCCAAGGATCCGATCCTTGACGTACAAAGGGTTTGAGCCGCGAGGAAACATGAAACTGTTCCTTGACGGGTCTCAGCTCTCGGGGGGTGTGGCAGGCACTGTTGTGCTGCTCAGTGTCTCTTCTCCCAGCTCCTTAGGCACAAACTTGAATTTTAATACAAATGGAAGCACCAGATAAAAGACTGTATTTTCAACTTGCAGCTAAATGTGACCACAAGTGTGGAAATCCCTGTGTGGGAGGCTGTTAAAGAGGCTGATTCTGGTGAGAAGAACAGCCCTTCTGCTCTTTCCTGCTTCCTCCTTTCTGCTGCCAGAAAGTAGATGTGAAGACTGGATCTCCAGCAGCCACCTTGGACCATGAGGCACCACAGTAAAGATGACGAGGCAGAAAGATGGAAGGATTCTGGGTCTCTGGTGACACTCAGGCTCCCACCTGAGAGTCGCCCTGCATCCCCACCGCACTGTGATTTTAACCCATCTGTCACCTGCCATTGCACTTCTCCCCACACATTCCTTTGACCTGCCCTCTGCCAAACTTTCCTTCTCTGCTGCATTGCAGGCCCCATAACAGCATCTGACTGCACGTGTCCCTGTCTCTAAGACCACGTACACACAGGCTTGCCCCCACCTCTTCAGAGCTGGTCCTCAGAGCAATCCGAAGGGTTGTCCCCGGGGCTGTAGTCCTCGCTTTGCCCCAAATAAAACTGAACTCGCAACTCTCATTCTGTGCAGCTTTCTGGGTATTGTTTTTTTCAGTCAACACCAGAAGCCCAGCATCCCGGCTCTCTCCCAGCGCAGCTATGTTTAGGGAGCCACATCATACACGTAAACGTCCACTTCAAAGAGCTAATTTGGGGGCTTTTAATGTTAGGGCAATAAAATCCACACGAAACACGCACGTTTATGAGTTAAATCTCTCTTGCTTTTCCCAGCAACTCCACACTTCCCGGCTCAGCCATTTGCACTGATCAAGTCAAACATTTGGATAATGGATGCATCACAGTGTGAGTCAGCCAGGCAGCCAGCCAGCCTTGACCGGTGGTGTGGACGCCCCAGCGAGTGTGGACACGGGGGTGCCCGTGAGCCTACACTGGCCCAGAGACGACAGGAAATGAGCCATTACGTGGATAACTGGAGTGCAGAGAACTCCTCTCAAGAACCTGGACGACTCAGGCCACACGGGCTGGCTGGACGAGTTTCTGTGGTCACCCCAGTGTCCCCTATGCTCCCCTTGCAGATGCCGCCAGGAGTGTCTGTCACCTGCAGACGGCGACAGTGAGGCCCAGCGCAGGGGGACTGAGCGACTGCCCTCCCCCCAGGGGAGCAGAAGACCTGTCTTTTCTCCACAACAAACTAGCACACCCCCGGACCTGGCTCGGAGAAGGCACCTGCCTATTGATTTCAACTTGCTTTTTTAAACAATTAAGTCCCTCTGGAAAGATACTAAAAGTTCACTTGTGTGGCGAAATGTCATTTTCATCAATTCCTTGCACGGGAAGCTTAATTACAGCTCTCCAGAGAGCAATCCAGGGACTCAGACCCACCGAGCCACCCGCTGGAGCTCAGGCATCAGAGCAGAAGTGAGATGGGACAGCAGGGCTGGCCGGGATGCCCGGCTGCCCGGGGATGGGGGGCCTTCTCCGCAGACTCAGAGGACCCAGGCCCTGACCTGGGGTGGGCGGCGGGCGGCCTGACCAGCAGCTGAGTCAGCAGAGTGCAGGCAGGGCTGAGGGCCCCTGCTGGGGACTCCCGCCTCTCCCTGCTGTGGTCCAGACACAGGCATTAGTCCCCAGATCCAGACAAGCAATCCCGCAGCAGCCGCCAGCTTTAAAGATGAAAGAGCCTCATCTAATCGTTCACTCATTCATCCAACAAATACGTATTAATTAGAGATCATTTTTCCACTGCCTATTCAAATTTAAAATGCATTTACCTGCAAAGGCAATTCAACAGAAAAAAGTCATCTTTTCAACACAGCGCTTTAGCAAGCGAACATCCAGATGCAGAATATGGCCTCAGGCTGTACCTCACACCTTATTACAAAAATTACTTCAAAACGTACCACAGATCAAAATGTAAATTTTTTTTTTTTATGGAAGAAAACAGAGAAAATTTTGTGAAGTTACCACTCTCTGTCTGGGTGGGGCCCTCGATCCTGCAGACGTGCTCAGAGATACTGGATGTGTCTCCCTTGTGCTGTGAGGTACCTCCCAGGACCCTGCTTTGTCAGTGCACCATTGTTTCTTGACTGCTCCTCCTCCTCTCTGCATTCCCTCCCTTCCTTGATTGACAATGGTTGGACTCTGCCCTTTGGAGCTCAAGGAAGGTCAAGGAGGCTGAATGAAGCCTGCTTCCTGCAAACAAGAAATGGGGACAAGGACTGGTGCCCAAGAGAGCACCACAGGGTCCTACTCCATTTCAACCCTCCCTTTGCCTCGATTCTCCTCAGTCTTGAGTAGAACGGCTGTTGGACAAGAAAGGAAGCATCATTCTGGACAGAGACATTCATCACAACCTCGTCACAGGAACTCGGTTTTAGAGGGACTCAGTTTTACAAGGAGCAGTGTCAAGAAGGCAGGTCCTCCTGGAGCAGCGGGGGGGCCCAAGGCCAGGGGAAGACGGTGCTGCAGCCTCAGGACTGCCTGGGGAGCTGGGCCCAGGATTCAGCAAGTCTGCTTGCAGGGCACCCACTACATTTAAATTTCCCATAAACACCAAGTTGAGACGGGAGGGAAGGGGCAGGGCATAGCCGTTCAAGGAATGACAGCAACTAACTCCAAGGTGGTGGAAGATTCAACCCCCTGTTGGCCTTGAGGATTGAGATGGTGGGAGGTTTGGCTTCTAATAGACCTTGAGCTTCCCTAAATGCTCATCGTGACATATCAGCATGACAAGTAACACGCCCACAGGCGCCATGACAGTCCCAAGGCTGACCACAAAAGGTCAAAGAACCCCAGCCCCTTCCCCGGGGTTGTTGGCCTAGTCCCCCCACTTGCCGGCGTGCGAAGCTACCGAGCCCATTAAACTGGCAGCACTATGCCTCGTGGCTCTCCCGCTCCCTCCCGCTCTCTGTCCATGGAGTGTGTACTAACTTTTACTTTAACCTGAGCACCCAACCCCCACACCTCGTGGCCTTTCAGTGTATCTCTCTGAATAAACCTACCTTCACTCAACTGTGGCTCGCTCTTGAATTCTTTCCTGCGTGAAGCCAAGGACCCACACTTGGCGGGGCGTGTCCCAGGGGCTCAGCCGAAGCCTGGGACACAGCCTTCCTCACACCCCATATCTGTTTTCCTGCATCTCTGGAACATTGACGTAGGAAGCCCCCGGGAAATTCCTTCATCAAGGCATCAAAAATTTGTCCAGCGGGTAGGGTAGAGCTCAGTGGTACAGTGCATGCCTAGCATGCATCAGGTCCTGGGTTCAATCCTCAATACTTCCATTAAAAACAATAAATAAACCTAATTACTGCCCCCACCAAAAAAAATCCATCCAATCTACTTCCATAAAGGGGCATTAAGCTAAAGTAATACTTACCAAATTTGATTATATTAAATACATAAATATATAACATACGTGTATTATGTATGTCAATATTTATCTTATGTATTACATAAACATGTATCTGTTATATACTTAATATATAAATATAACTTATATTTATATCTGATATAAATACACACATTATATAAATGCTTAATATATGTTGAAGAATTTCCACTAAAAATGCAATTATAACTCAGTCCGGAAAAATATTGTTAACACTTGGAAGACTTTAGACACAAAATTTATTTTATTTAAACTTTAAATATATACATAATATTTTTTGTAGAGAAGTATAATTCAGCAATCAATGACATACCTTCAAGCATCAGGGCACCGCATGGAGGAAATGGAATGGGGTGAAATATGAGTTGAAGGAGGAAAAAGAATAACGTAAATTTCCCTCCTGTCACTTTAAATAGATGATGTAATTTCAGATGGATGACACATCACCAGGACTCCAGGAATGCACTAGATACACCTAGAAGAGTGATGTAGCTATTTGGTGATAAATGTCAATATTTGTAACATGAGGAATTACAGTTTTGCAACACTATATTTACATTTTAAATAAAAAGAGTGGATATTAATGTGTCAAGAGATAAAGTGTGCAAGGAGGCAAGTAGTTTGAAAAAACAGTGAGAGGGGCACTGGCCTGGATGTTTCCAGGGGAAGAAGGGAGGCTGGTCCCCACCCCCCAGGACCTGACTCACCAGCAGAAGGGGGTTAAGGGAAGGGAAGGGGCTGTTCCAGGCAAAAGGGAGGGGGCTGGGGAGCCCGGAGGGGAGGCCCACCCCCTGCAGGAAGGAGGGGTCCTGGGGCTGAGACACAGGTGCAGGGAGGGGAGGGCTGGGGGAGGGCAGGTCCTCAGGGTGGGGGAGGCCGCCCCCCAGGCCAGATGCAGGCTTCTAGGGGTGAAGTCGGCCAAGACATGAAACTGAAAGCAATTCCACATCCTGAAATCACCTGAGGAAGCAGCTAGCGCTCGGATTTCCCCTTGGGCGCCACACGTCCAGGTGCCCAAAACACAAAGCCTCTCATTTTCCCCCTCCCTTTCGGGCGAGTGCTGCTGCAGCCCGCTCCGCTCCTCTCTCTCTGCATCAGCATCGACTTGGGTGATTCTGGCAGTTCTGGGAGGAGATAAATGAACTTAATCTTCCAGAGAGTCGGTGAACCCACATTATCTCTGGTTTCCTCATAAACTTTAACAACTTCCATCCAGCTAATTACCAGGACAAAACACGGAACCAGAAACCATCTTGGCTTCCAAACCTTCCTGCTCTCAGCACAGCTTAACCCCTCGCCTCCTCCCAAAGCAGAAACCCCGTCAGCAGCCTTAGGAGTTTGCCTTTAACTGGCTAATCACACTGTCTCGTCAATTAGCAAGCGTCCCTGGGGCTGTGTCCCTCCTCCTGGCTCGGGTGACAGGAGCAGCCCCTCAGAGAGCAGGCCAGGCTGACCCGTGACAAAGACGGGGGACGGCCAGGACGCGGCGGGACAGCGTGCGGGCCGGGAGGTTAAGGCGGCCAGCTCTCCTCCCGTGCGGCGCCTGTGGGTCCTTCCACGCGCCCTGTTTCAGGCACTGGGACCCGCAGACTCAGGAGGAGGGAAAGCCCATTGGGCATCTGGGGGCCGGGAGGTGGCGGCACCACTTCTGTAGGAGGGATTTCTGAAGCCCAGTCCTGGAGAGACAGCTGAGAGGCCTGGGCTCCTTGCTTCTTCTGTTCACTGGGCGTCCCATCCCCTCTCTGTCTGTGTGGTCTGCGTGAGGCTGACTCCGCCCCCAGGCCACGATGGGCTCCTGTGACTCAGGCCTCTGCAGACCAGAACATTCCTTTCCCATGGCCTGGGCGATGGGCTCAGGGGTGAGGATTTGACTGGACCTGCTTGGAGAAGAGACTCTGTTTTGGAACGTGTAACCCTGAAGAGATATTGACCTGGAGAGACGTGGACACAGGGAACCTGAGCCACGAGGTGAAGAGAGGTCAGGTCCTGATGTCAGTGTTTGAGCTGCTGGATCAAACTGTGCCTGAAGCTGCCCCATCCTGAGAAGTTCATTACATTTCCCTTTGTGCCGGGACCGGCTTGAGTCTCTTCTCTTTCCGCTGGCTCATCAGCCCACCTGCGAGATACCAACCCCACTCCCTTTCAGGGGCCTTGTCCCCAGCATCATCTCTGGGAACCTCTGGAGAGTTTCTCACGACTCATTCATTGTGTGCTGCTGCTCTGTGCTGGCTCTGCACGGCCCCCTGCAGGTGTCACTCTGCCCCCACATGTGCTGTGGTCTGAGCCTCAAGGATGTCCCTGCCCCTCCCCCTGTGGCTTTGAGCCCAGGCCTCCCTCCCACTGCACCTGCCCCAGGGCCACGCCCTGCCAGCTTGTCCTCAGGGCCCTGCAGCTCAGGGTCTGCTGTGGGGGCTGGGGGAGGAGGCGAAGGCCCCCTGTGAGGGCACCCCCAGGCATCCGTGCTGGGCCCAGAGGTTCCTCCTCAGGGTCTGAATCAGGGCCCCCAATTCTAGGGGGACACTTTCCCAAGGCAGGCCTGCCCCCTGTCTTTCCCCCTACGCCCCAGGCACCGGCCGCTCGCTGGGAGGGGGAAGGGTGCCCTCTGTCATGGTCACCACTGACCCAGGAGGGGGTCTGGGGACCTCAGCGTGCTGATCCCGCCAGGTGGGAGAGGGTGTCTCCCACCTGCTCCCTCCTTTATCCTCACAGCCCCCCCTCCCTGCCAGGCTCCCCCGCTGTGATCTTCACTCCCGTTTCACAGGAGAGGAAACAGGTCCGGTGGACCCGCGGGCCCCCCAGCTGGTCACAGAGGGGTTTGACTCGGGTCCTTGGGGACAGTCAGGGGCTGTCCCTGCCCTGAGCAGACCCTGCAGGGCTGGCCGTGGGCCACTGCATCCCACAGTCCAGGCAGCAGTGGCACTTACGGGTGGGGTGGTACCCGGGGCTCACTGCGCGCTGGGCGGGGGTCACCGTCATCTCTCCTGTGCACCCCTGGGGCCATCCTTGGAGTCTCGCTCTGGGCACGGAGCTCAGAGGGCGGGGCTGCTGGCCCTGCCCTGGGGAGCAGGTCTCAGCCCTGGGGAGGGGGAGGTCTCAGCCCTGGGGAGGGGGGTCTCAGCCCTGGGGAGGGGTCTCAGCCCTGGGGAGGGGGTCTCAGCCCTGGGGAGGGGGTAGTCTCAGCCCAGAGACCGGGACGCGGGGAGGGTGGACACTGATGGTTTGTGTCACAGGGCTGACCTGGGTCAGGAGGGGCCTGGACTCCCCCCACCACAATGGGGAGCCAGGGAAGCTTGTGGAGGAAGGTCACGCTGCCCCCGGGGCCCCCAAGGGGCCCTCCTGGCCAGTGCGGAGGCTTCAGCCTTGTCCACCCTCACAGCTGGGCCCTTTGACCCCTCCTGCCCTGAGGTCTGTCACCTCTGCCCTCAGCGAGGTCCCAGCTGCAGGAAGGGCCCCCAACGGGATATTTCAAGCTGCAAACAGCCTCCTTCAATGCCCCGTGTCTGGGGGGCCAGAGGCGGGAGCTAGAAATAGCCCCGCAGGGACCCCCACGCAGTCCAGGCCCTCTGACCGCGGGTCCGGGTCACCCTTCCTGCTCAGCAGGGCGGAGATCCCAGCCTGGGGAGGCTGTTGGCAAACAAGGCCGCCTTGTGTGGCTCTCTGAGGGCCTTTCAGAGTCGCCCCCTCCCCGCGAGGCCCAGCTGCAGCCCCCTCCCCCTGAGGCCCTCTGGTCCCTTCCCTGGGGCCAGGCCAGGAGGCGGAGCAGACAGGGGAGGGTGGTGGCCGAGAATGAGCCAGGCCCCCAGGGATCCCACAGCTGCCCGCCAGCCCCGCCTCCAGGCGCAGGGCCTGGGGGGGCTCTGCTCTGTCCCCAGCTGAGTTCCACAGCTTCTCTGGGTCACCGTGTCCCTCTTGGCTCGTCCAGCTGTGTCTCCAGCGTCAAAAACTCCCATGTCCTTTTCACAGAAGGTTCTGGAACGTTCCCCTGAGCCCTCGGTTTCCTGAAATGACCAGGACATGTCCTGTGCTGCAAATCTACCAATTTGGGGAAAAAAAGGCTCCCGAATGTCTTAAACATGGGAGTTAACAGGCCCCGGTGTCCCCGGGGAGCCCTCCCCCAGCGGGGCAGCAGAGGGCTTGGGACGGGGGGCCAAGGCTGCCCTGGTGTGCGAGGGCCATGCCTTCTGCAGGAACCAGAGGTCGCCTCAGTGGGGCCTGGCTTCTCCGAGGTTTGCAGGAGGGGCTGGTGTGGGACACTCTAGGATGGGAAAGTCCTTTCAGAGAGGACGAGGCAGAGGGCACGGTGGTGGTGCTGTGTGTGTTCATGTGTGTGTGGGGGGGGGGGGTGTCTACAGGCATACACTTGTGTGTGTGTGCACATGTGGGTGTGTATGCATGTGTCTGGGTGTGTGTGCATGTGTACGTGTGTGCATGTGCAGGCACACGGGTACTGGTGTGTGTCTGGGGCGCCCCCTGTGGCAGGCTCTGGGGAGCACCCTGCTCTCCCTTCCCCTGACTCTGGCCTCGCCCACCGAGCTCACCGTCCCCTGAGTCTGGGGCTGTCACCCCAGCTCCTCCTGGGCCCAGAGCCCCCCGTCTCCTCCCTGGGCGCCAGGCTGGGGCAGCAGGCACGCCGGCACGGAATGAGCCCCGAGCAAAGGGAGGTGAGAGTCCAGCGTCCCGTCGGCTGGCGTCCGAGGTGGCGGGTGCAGGTCCCCTCCCGACACCGTGGCCGCCGCGCTCTGGGAAACAGCCTCGCAAATCTGCTTCCCCCTCGACAACCTGAGAGCCTGTCCCTGCGAGATGTGTGCCCTTCCCACCTGCTCTTCAGCACCACCGGAGAGAGGCATCCTTGGGGGTCCAGAAGGAAGGACCCCGAGCCTCGTCCTCGTTTGGATCCGCGGGACGGAGAGCAGAGAGGGGAGCCTTGTCCTCCCAGGGGCTGCCTTGTGGGGGTTGCACCTGATCGCAGGTTAGAAGCCTCTAGAAGACCTCGTTAGTAATGCAGGTTCCTGGGTCCCGGCCCAGACTCCCGCCTCAGAACACGGGGGAGACACCGGGCCCGTGCTCTTTAACAAGCTCCCCAGTTTCCACGTGTCTCTAAGGTGTGGGGACCAGCCTTGTAGGAAGACCTGGGGCTGGGGCCGGGAGGTGGCCCTTCCTTCCTTCCTCCCTCCATCCATCCATCGGTGCCGCGGACACAGGGGCTGAGCAGACCAGGCCCGTGTTCACAGCATCCACACTCCAGGGGGCAGACGGGGGTGGTGTGAGCCCCGCAGGAGACAGGGACTCAAAGGGTCACCCCAGGGGGTGTGAAGGAGGTTGAGGATCAGGACCAGGGGTGATGCCAGCGGGGCAGAGCTCCGGGGCTCTGAGAGCAACACCCTCTGAGAGCCTGGCAGTTTCCAGAAGCTTCTGAGGCCTCACCGAGAGGGTAACTGAATTGCTTTTCAGGCCACTGGCCCCTGAACCTCTGATGCAGAATGAACCCCGAGGGCCTTTCCATCCTCGAGAGGCTGCCATCTGCGCAGGAGGCCGCTCTGCGATGCTTCAGAGCTTCTCCTGCACGGTTGGGCCATCAAATATTCACAGCAGCTCAAACACTTGCCTCCCAGCAAATCGGGGGCACTGGGGGGAATGTCCGGCTGTGAGGGGGCACAGGACAAGCTTGGCGCCGGAAGCACCTCCTTCCATGCGTGTGACGCCCCCCAAACTGGACCACAGGCCCCTCTACGGGATTCCAAAGAGGAGCCGGTGAGCTGTGACCAGGGGTTCATTACTTCAGCAGGAAACACTCACTGAGCACCTGCCTAGAAGTTGGCCTGGGGCCGCGGAGTGGATGTCGGTGCCCTCCCCTGACGGGGAGGCCTGGGGGGGAACGGGATGCAGTCTGGAGTTTGCGCAGGGCAGATGCGGGGATGGGAGTCGCTGGTATTGGTCCCGAGGCAGATTCAGCCGCCACGGGGCCCTTGGAGGGAGCTGTGTGTCCCCTGGAAATGAACTGCTCAGGATCCCCAGTCCAGACCCGCAGAGTAACAGGAACACAGAACACGGTGCTCCCCAGCTATTGGGAGACTGGTGGGCCGGGTGGACAGAGCCCGCACAGCGCAGGCTTGGCCCCTGCATTTCATTGCTGGGGGTGGAGACAGGGACCAGTGGGAGGAGCCCATTCTGGGGAAAGGCCGTCCCCCAGCCCCCCGCCGTGGGGTCTGTCCCCAGGGCTCCTGAGAAGACCCGCCGGGGGCTGAGCCCGCTGGTCAGTGATGGACCGTCTCTCCCGAGGAAGCGCTTTGCAGCGGGAGCCTGTGCGGCCCACGTGCGGTTCTCTGCAGGCTCTCGGGTTGGGAGGAACTCCTGCAGAGCTAATGGGGAGAGAGAGGTTTGTGTCGGACCCATTCATTTGTCTAACAGGAAGATGCTCCGGGAAAAGAACAATTTTCATTAAAATCTTTCTGGTCGGTGGGTTTGTTCTCTAATAGGCGAGAAGATGCCAAAAGCTTAAAATAAACTCACAGGGAATTTGGAAGGCGAGGAAGTGGGAAACAGCCAGAAAACCCTCTCCCTCTCTCTCCCCCTCCCCCCTTCCCTCCCCTGTTAAGGTATCTGAGTGCCAGCAGATCCCCTCCCTGAGGACAATTTTGAGAATAAGCGTTGGAGGAAATGTCCTGTCTCCTCCCTGAGTCTTGGTGAAATCCCGCAGCTAACTGGGAGCTCGCACGCTCAGTGACACCGAGAGACCTTTTCTGTCCTCATTCGCGTTCTCGTCCCAAAGCAGCCGCCTTCCCATCCTGGGCGGTGTTTAGCTCGGCGCACAGGCTCGCACACAGCCCTGGGCACAGGATTCCGCCGGGCAGCTTCTCCCGGGAGCCTCGGAGAGACCAGCTGAGGACACTCCACTTTCCAGACCAAATCACCCTACACCCCAGGTGACTGGGGCGCCCTGAGCCCTGGGCAGACAAGCAAGGCGTGTCATGCTCTTGTCTCACAGGACTTGGCCTGTGGAGGGTCCAGGGTCTCAGTGTGACCCTGAGATGCAAACCCCGTGAGCCCTGGGGTGTCAGCCCTTGTGATGGAGGAGGGAGGCCTTCCAGGAGCAGGAGGCCCAGCAGAGCCAGCAGAATGCCCAGGGAGGTGGGAAAGGAGGTCTGGGGACACTGGGGCTGCAGGGGACACCGTGATCCAAGCAGGAGGTCCAGCAAGGGACAGAGAAGAGTGTGGCCAGGCGCCGGACAAGGGGAGCCAGAGGCCCACTGAGCTGTGGCACGGAGGGCCCCCAGTGCAGACAGGACAGGACCGCGTGCAGGCCGTGCGGCGGGGAGGTCAGCAGAGAAGCTGGTGGGTGGGATGTCTCGAGGGGAGATTCGATCAGCTGGTGGAGAGTGTGGGGTTGAATTTCTGATAATAAAGGAAATGGGTAAACAAGATGGTTTCCAGCCTGAGGATGAATGAAATACTCTGAAGACAGAGCTACCATCATCTAGGTCCTGGCTCGGCAGTGAGCGGGGCTCCCTGACGTGAACAGTGGGGCCAGGCCTAACCTGCATCACAACAGAGCGGCCGCGCCCGGAGGATGGGCCGGCGGGCGTGCACGCGCGTGACGCCCAGGGCGGGGCGGACGCACACCTGGGCTCTGGCGTCGGGGATGCACGGAGAAGCGTCCACGCTGGCCCTCCGGCCCCCCGCCTTCTCCTTGTCTTTTCCGCTCTCTGTCAGGAACATTTCCTCTACTTCACAGCCCAGCGTTTCTCTGACTTTCGCCTCCCTAATCACATTTTAAATGCTCTAATAGCATCTTACTCGTGTTACATGCGTGAGTATCTTCTCGTATTTCCCTGAGGACCTTAGTTAACCGTTGAGGTTTTGAAATTCTCCTCTCTGTCCATAAACACCATGTTTCCCTCTTTGGTGTTCCGATTCTCCTCCATCTGTCGGGCACGTACTGGCTGCAGGAGGGGAAGCTGGCGGGAAACTCTGTGCCGTCAAGCACGGCGTTTGTATGTGACCTTGTTGGCACGTTTTCTTGGGGAACCCCTCGTGCAAGAGCCCGTGGGCCTGGCCAGGTTCCTAGGGCGGAAAGACCCCTCCGGTCACCCCAGCGTGGGCTCCAGCTTCACTGAGATGATGGTCTGGAAACGTTTCCCACGAGCGTCCAGACGCCTGGCCTCACCTCTTCCCCTGGCTCGTGTGCCGGGTTAGCCTGTTGCATTCTTCGTGGTGGCGTCTGTTCAGTCCGCACCTGGAGCCGGGAGTCTGCGCTGAGTCGAGGGGCCTGGCACCACAGACCTGAGGGAAGGAAGGGGACGGTGCTCCTGATGACCAGCAGGGCGGGGCTGCTCTACTGCAATTTGCACATGAGTCACCAGCATCTTATCAAACTGAGCGTTCTGGTCCTGTTGGTCTGGGGACCCAAGGTTCTGCATTCCTGCGAGGCCAGCCCCGGCAATGCCGACGCTGCTGGCCCCGCCCGAGACTGCACTTGAAGGAACAAGGAGCCCAGGGGCCACACTCAGGCCCAGGGAGGGCAGGGACCGGCAGGCGCGGGACCAGGCTCCAAGTGGCTGCAGGCTCTGGGCAGGACAGACATTTCTGACTGGCCCAACTCGGCTGTTCCTCAGGTGTCCTCAGCTCCTTCACCTGCGGGAGTGGCCGAGCCGGCGGTCCCCCTCGTGGGTGGGTGTGTGTCTCACCACCGGGCGGAGGCCGAGCTGGCAGCTTGCCTGGAGGACCTGCAGCCTCAGGCCTGCGGGTGGGGGCGAGCCGCACAGAGCCACACCCCCTGTCCCCAGTGCCCATCGCCTGTCCTCCGCTCCCCGCCCAGTCCCTTCCAAGGGGCCTTGGTCACCCCCAGAGCTCCAGTCAACACCACATGGACATCTGTCCTAACAAGCATTGATCATCTGCTGGGCCTCTGGGGGGAGGTCAGGGTGGGGTGGAGGTGGCGTGGCGGTCGGGTGGAGAAGCACCAGGGCAGAGTCCAGCGATAACCATGAGGACCGCTGACAGGGTGGCTCTCAACGTCTCTGGACACGTAGCATCACTGGACCCACATCCTCTATGCCTGTCACCAGCTGCAGGCTGTGGTAGCCCCCTGTCCTGAGAAAACACGAGGTGTCCAGACCCTGAGGCCATGGGGCTCCGTCACGGGTGTCCCACGCCTGCCCTGTGCACGTGGATGTGTGACTTTTGAATCCGTGGCTGTGTTATTAGCGTGACATGGATGAGCCCGTGGCCCCTCGGACAGGTGTGCTCCTGTGCAACCCGGTGGGAGGGAGGAGACGCGTGAGAAGGGGGACTGGCGCCCAGGCGGGGGGAGCACAGCCCCGCGGCAGGATCCAGAGATGGAGATGCTTAATTTCTGCGATCATCTTAGCCACAGCCCCGGTTGGGGGAGTTTAGATCAGATCCCATAGCGAGCAATTAGAGAAACCGCCTTGTAAGTGCAAGCACCGATGGCAAAGTAATTAAATTTGGGAAAACGTCATCCTTCAAGACTGAGGCAGGAGGCAGGAGGGAGTTGGCCTGCCCTCCACGGTGGGGGAGGGGCGTGAGGAGGAAGGACCCCCGACACCAGCCCACCAGGCTGGGGTGGAGACAGGGGTGGGGCTCCGCCTCCCAGGATGGCCCAGCGCCCCGATGGCACCCCGGGCTCACCCTCTCTTGTTCAGAACGTGTGCTCTGCGTCCCTGTAGGGCTGGTGGCCCCTGGACGGGCACGGAGCAGGGACCACATGGGAGTCGTGTGCACAAAGGCAATTCGTGGGTCACACGACACACCACGGGGTGATGGGTGCAGACAAGGACAGGGTCCCGGGGAACGGCAGAGCCAGGGCACCACACCTGGACCACCTCCTGGCCCCCGGAGACCATTTTGGGCACCCCGCCCCCACTGGGCTGCCCTAATTAGCACAAAGGGCAGCCTGTGGGCCCAGCCCAGGTCAGAGCCCAGGTCCCGGGGGCTGAATGCAGGCTGCCCTTCACCTCACGGACCCCAGAGCTGGGAACGCAAAGGCCTCCTGGTCGGGATTGAGAAGGGCCCCTACCCCCCCGCCGTGGCCCCTGGACAGCCGTGCCCGAGCTTGGGACGTGCAGTCAGGGTGACCTGAGGAAGCGGATTCTGGGCCTCTGTTCTGCTCATTCAGACCCCCAGCCCCTGGACGGCCCAGTACACCGAGACCTCAGTCGGTCACAGGACTGAAACCCAGAATTATTCTCCGACGGGTGCAGTGGACGACGTGGCATCTTCCTTGCTCCCCAGCAGGGACGTCCTCTCCACAACCCCCACCACGTCCTGACTTCGTCCGCACTGTACACACCTGGGCACCGGGCACCAGGCTGCCCCACCGCAGTCTCCCCTCGGGGGACCACGTGCCGGCTGCTCATCCCATGGCGCCTTCCCAGCCTGCCCTGATGCTCCTGTTCAGAGAAACGGCCCCGCCCGCTGCCCAGGCAGGCAGCCAGCCGACAGCCTGCATCACCGCGCAGCCTCCAACCTCCACGGAGTCGCCTTTTGCCACCACCTCTCCGTTCCTAAGAGCGGCCTCGGACTTCCCTTCCTCCGTGGTCTGTTGCAAAGAGTTGGCTCCTTTCAGAAGAGACCTGGAGCCGTCCCTTCCCCTCTCCTGGGCATCATTTCTGAGCTGGACGCTGGGACTACGGCAAGCTCCCCTCTGCGCGCAGCCCCGCCTTAGCATCAGAGCTAGGGTGGAAGGGGGAGGGAGCGGCCCCTCCTGGTGTGGAAGCCCCACCTCACTGCCGGGAGGCCAACAGGGCCCCAGCATTCTCAGTGATGGGCCCCCAAGGAGAGCCTCCACTCCGTAAGTGGGGGCTGGGTGAGGGACTCTCAGTGATGCTCACTTGGAACTTAAAACAGGTAGCTGGGGCAGGATGAGAAGTGTTGGGGGCTGGGAACTGAGGCCTGAGTGTCGGGGAGCTGGGAGGCTGGGGGCTGGAGGGCTGGAGGGCTGGGGGCTGGGGGTTGGGGGGCTGAGGGGCTGAACCTCTCGGCTGCAGGGCCAAATTCTCAGGGAAAGTGCTTTGGTGGGGACACTTGTGTCAGGTGTCACCAAGCTCCAACCAGCTGTGCCCTGGAGGTGGGGGCCATGTTAGACACACCTGTCCTCTGAGACCACCCGGAGTGAGCAGAGTACCTGTTTCCTCATGACCAACATGTTTCAGTGGACCAAACCCCAGCATTGCCCACAGAGGGGCTTCAAGCCTCAGAACTAGTGGGGACTCTCACTTCCCGCTGTGGCCCCACACAGCGCATGGTTAATTTCTGAAACTGGCCATCAGAGGCTCACATGCGTGACACAGATGGCAAGGACCTCCATCAGCGAGGTCGCACGGTTGCTTTGGGCCTCATGGCCCGCCCATCAGGTAAGGGCAGCTGGAGCCGCCTCCTTCTTAGGGCTCTTCGTTTAGCCGCAGCGACTCAAGGCCAGTGTGAAATACCTTGCAGCTGAATTCCTCCAGAGCTTCCCCCTCGATGGCCCCAACATCTGCGTCCTTCCCTCAGAGACTCCAGATACCAGTTCCCCACATCTCTCCCGGGGGGCCTGCTCCCACGCTGCGCTGAGGGGGGCTCTGGACGCCCTCCCGCCAGGATGCCACAGCCGCCCCAAGGATTCTCACGGCCCCCAGTCCTGACTGCAGTGTCTGCTTTCTGATGCACTAATTAGCTACACTGACCCTGCTCAAAAAGGACACTGGTTGTGGCAATGTCCCCCTTGGCTCACCCTGATCCCAAACTGCCCAGTCTCAGCCTTGTCCCTTGGCGCTGGGGACATTGTTTGCAGGTTGAATGAGACTTGTGACAGTTCTGAATTCCCCTTGGAGGCCAGTCATTGAAATATCTGTTTCTATTCAGGGCAAATCCCCCAAACCCACGTGCCAGCACCTGGGGACCTCCTGCTCCGTCCACCCAAAGGGTTTACGTGCGGACGTTCCCAAAGCAAAGCGCCTGCCTCGCTGGGCATGGAACTTGCCCTCGTGTTGTTTCTGCACCAACCAGCGCCTTCTTTACACCAAGAGCAAAACAGCAGTGAGGAAATGCAGTCTCCAAAACTAGGCTTAAAAAATAAATCACACACGGTATTGTTGCATTTTATCATTAATTACGTATGTTTTCTTGGAAACAGCACAGAAATTAGGAGGCAGTAAACACTAAATATAAAGGACGTGCTTAATTCTAAAATAAATAGATGTGAAGTTATTTATTCCCAGGACTGCTTGAAATGGTCACGTGGCAAAAACAAATGTCTCTAATCGGCTTTATTTCTATTTCATTTGTCCATTGAACAGATTCCCTGTGGAGCACACGTAACACAATTAAAACAAAATCCGTATCGTACACAACTGAAGGGAAATAAAGTCTCGAGTCCCAGTGGTATTAATTAGAGCTAACCCACCTCAGCCATGGATTCGGGAGGAAACCTGCCCTGGAGGGGCGATGCCGTTCACTGGGGCCCGCCCCGTATTTATGCAGCTAACTCAGTGGTCTTCCTGAACATGCCTAACAGTCAGACTCCTTGTCCTTTTTCAGTTTTCACCCCATGACTCTCACAGTAAAATAAAAGCATCAGGCCATCTGGGCGTACGCAGAGGCATAACGAACTACCCCACAGAGACTTTGCTAAGTGGAAAAAGCAACAAACATCAAGGAAAAACAAGCCGCTGCTACTGAGAGAAAGCATCATAAATGGTGCGTCTGCTCCAGGAAGACAAACGCGGTCTCGGTCGCGATGTTCCTACTTGGTATGAAGGTTCCTGCGTATTTGTGAGCTATAAACAGAGTTGTGATTTATAAACGCCATTTGTTGTTTGATTTCCTTTTCTTTAAATCCAAAAAGGAATGATGTCGGAGACAGGAGGTTTGAACCCGGGGTACCTGGCCTGCTGGGGTCTCCCCAGACATGCCCCCACCCCACCCCCACACTTGGTCCCCCTCCCCGCCTCCCATCACCAGCTGCATGTTATGGGAAGATGCTTCTAGAGACAAAGAAACGAAGCCCACCTTTGGCACATGGGTTAATTTGGCATCTAAAATAAGAAAGTCAAATGTAAAGTTAAAAAAAAAAAAAGGTGGTCAGGCAGCATAAATGACAATCAGTTCCCTCCCCTGAAAAAGCCAAACCGTGAAGTCACGATGGTTGGGACATTCATGGTACCCCCACCCCGCAATGCCGGCTTAGGTGCCCTCAAGTGACAGAGCTTCGCTGGAGCCTGCAGCCTGCGCTCGCAGAACGAGGAGGAAACAGCCGGAAAGCCTGCGGCGTGACAGACCCCGCGGATGAGGAGGGAGGCGCCGCGTGGGCAGAAGGCGACGCTGCTACACGCAGTTGGAGACCCCCTGCAGGCCATCTGCAATCCCGCGTGACCCCGGGTGCCAGCACCCACCAGCCAGTGCGTGCAAAGTGAGACTTGATGGCTCCTGCACTGAACACACACCGGGAGATGTGCCCTCATGCCACGCGATGTTCCCCAGGAACTCACACTCTCCCTGAAGGGACAAGACGCAGTGGGGACTGAGTTACTAATCTCCTTCCTTCATTGATGTTCGTACGTTTCATGAAACACTGCCCCACCCACCATGGTGGCCCACAGTGTGTTTAATGTTAAAGATTATCACAGATTCTTAGAAGTGCACAGGACCTCAGGAGACAGCTAACCTTGCTTCAGTTGACTCACTGGCATGTCTAAAGGCAGAAGATGAAGTAGAAGTTGAAAACGGTAAGGACACAAGGCAGTGCACGCGTAGTTGTCAGCGGATTGCACACATAATCACTTCCCTTCCTCTTAACACCACAGAGTGCCCCAGTCTCAGTTATCTTCTGATCAAATGTGCCCCTTGGGTCCCACTGAGATCACATAGACGATGAGCGCTACCACACAGTGAAACTGAGACGTAACTCCACGTCAGAGTCAGGTGATGGCTGGGGATACTTTGCTGAGGGGAAAACTCATTTTTATAGGTTGGTGAATAATAAAGAAGATATGGTGTGTGTATGTGTGTGTGTGTGTGTGTGTGCATGCACATACATACACAATGGAATATTACTCGGCCATGAAAAAGAATAAAATAATGCCATTTGCCATGGCATTGATGGACCTGGGGATTGTCATACTAAGTGAAGTAAGTCAGAGAAAGACAAATATCACATGGTATCACTTGTACGTGGAATCTAAAAAAAATGACACAAATGAACTTATTTATAAAACAGAAACAGACAGACAGAAAACAAAGTAAGGTGACCAGAGGGGGAAAGGGGATGAGGGAAGCATAAGTTAGGAGTCTGAGATTGGCAGATACACACTACTATATATAAAATAGATAAACAACAAGTTTCTTCTGTACAGCACAGGGAACTAGATTCAATATCTTGCAGTAACCAATAATGAAAAAGAATATGAAAAGGAATACATGTATGTACATGTATGACTGAAACATGATGCTGCACACCAGAAATTGACACAACACGGTAAACTGACTATACTTCAATTTTTTTAAATGCAGGGGGAGAAAAGTTGGTGAATAGTGGTAGCTGGTAAATGAGGACACAAGAGCGCAGCTGGGGTCACGCAGCAGCGCCAAGTGTCCACCTGGGCACTGCCCGCAGACACAGAGATGCCCAGGGGTCCTTCGGAACCAGACCTTGGCCGAGAGGAGAAGGAACCTGAGGCAGCGCCGCAGGTGCTGGCCCTGGCGGAAAAGACCCACCACGTTACGTGCCTCGACCCTGAAACCAGGAGGAAGTCCTTAGGGAAAACAGGTGGGAGATATGAGATGCATAAAGCTCTGAAAAAGTAATGGAGAAGAATGAAAAACCACCCCCGGATTATGTGACTTTGTGGTTGTTCTGTACTTGCCCTTGAACCTTCAGAAGTCCCGCTCGGGCGGGGGAGGCACAGAGAGAGGCGAGAGTGCTTTGCTAGGAGTGAAGGGATCTTGTATCACTGTCAGCGGTGCCGGAAATTTGCTTTCTTGTTTCTGAGGTCTCACTCGTCTGGAAATCACCGAGTGGGGGAGGGGAGCAAGCCAAGAGGCTGCTGGGCTTGTCGGGGTCAGGAGTGAAGCGGGGGCTCCTTGGGGTCAGGAGAGGGGCTCACCCCTCCTGATGGCTAAAGGCAGCTGCTGGAGGGCCCGTGACAAAACCTGACTCCAGTCGGCTCCAGCAAGAAGGCTCCACCGTGGCAACGTTTTCTCTGGCTTCTGGATTGTTTGATGTGCAGAGAGAAAAAAAAGAAAAAACCTGCTGTCACTCTGGTTTTGGACGAGCCTCGTGAATCTTCGGTTTAACGTACTTAACACTAGTTTTAAAAGTCAAAGTACATTCTGAAGATGGTGCTGATTTTTCCTTCCATCAGATCTGTTTTCTTCTTCACACGAAGGATCCCCAGAGCCAAGGGAGCAAAGCTGCTGAGAGTCCCAGTCACAGAGCTGATTCTGAGTTTCTTCCCGTGCAGCGCCGAGCAGATGGTGAAACTGGAGCCGCTCCTCCCCCAGAAGCAATTACCCTGCGGTCGGGGTTGAACGCGGCGTGAGCTTTGCCTCTTGTTAGCACTTCACGCCGCAGCTCGCGTTTAAAATTTAATTTTTCTTCGTGGACAGCAGGCTCTTTGGCCCAGACAGAATGTCATTTTGGATGACGTGACAGGAATTCTTTAAAAGCAGCTGAGATATTTGGGAAATGCTTCTTCTCTGAGTCTCACTGGGAATTCTTTCTCTCAGAAACGTGCCCAGTGAGCTGGGTTGGGTCCCCAGAGAGCCGGCTCTGTCTGAGTGGGGCGGCGCGGTCGGAAGGCTCGAGGCTTGCTGTGGACTCAGCAGTGTAAGGGTTCCAGCAGCGAGATGTGGTGGACAGAAGTTCCTGGGCTTCGAGACTCCTCCACTGGCTCCCACTGTGGGAATGCCGGGTCAGGGAGACCGGAGGACGGGAGAAGCAGGCTCCGCCATGTAGAGGGAACTGGCTCTAACCATTTTCCTGTTGGTTGCCTGAAATCTGGACCCAGTGGTGGTCTACGTTTCATGAGGTTGAGATGCCAACACTTTCATGGAACACCATGAAGGGCTGAGTCTGCGCTATGCAGAATTCTAAGATGGCCCCAAACGTCCACCTCTTGGTGTGCCCACCCTGTCTAGTACCCCATCCTTGAGTGAGAGAGACTTGTGAATATGATTGAATCTCACTCCTAGGGTTAGGTTAGGTATTTTGGCAAAGAGGGGATTTTTCAGATATAATTAAGTTTGCTGACCAGTTGGCTTTGAGTGCATCAAAATAAAGGTTACCCTGGGTAGACTTGGTCCAATCAGATGAGCTCCTTAAAAGAGAGTCCCACTCACTTTTGGAACTGAGCCTCCACTCCATGCAGAAATCCAGGCCACAGGACAGGTTGCACGTAGGTGCCCCAGCCAACGCCCCAGCACTGACCATCAGACCTGAGCTGGGGAAGTCTCCAAGATGGCTCTCACTCCAGCCACTGTCCGACTCCAACTGCATGAGCGACCTCGAGTGAAGAACACCTAGTTGAGCCCAGGCAACCCACAAAAATTTGACAGATAATAATAAAGTGATAGCTGTCTAAAAAAGGGGGGGTGTCCAAGCCTTCCCTGAATCAGAGTTTCAAAGCAACAGTCTCTCTTCCCATTGCTGGATCTGAAGAAGGAAGATGACATGAACTCTACAGCTACAAGGAAGGCAATCCTGCCAGCAACCAAGGGGGCTTGTGGGTGACGTCTTCCCCAGTCCAGCCTTCAGATGAGAACAAGGCCACCAGCGCCTCGACTTCAGTCTTATGAGATGCGGGGCAAAGAACCCAGCTATGCTGTGCCAGGCCCAGACCTGCAGAAACCATAACAAATGCGTGTTGTCTCGTGCCTCTAAGTCTGTGATAACGTGTACACAGTACATAACCCTCCCATAGAATCCCAGGGCTTGGGCAGATAGGAATTTTGGAGGGCTCTTATCACATAGGAATGACACGCCCTTCGCACCCCCGTGCCACCAGCACAAGCTGTGAAGATGTACTCCCTTCACTGAGGCCTGAGAGACACCTGATAATCTCTGTGGGGCAGGAGATGCTGCCATTGGCAGGTGGTCCCTGGCTTACGTGGGAGGAGGGTCCTGGAGCAGCAGCACCCTGTGGCAGCACAGACCACCCCCCACCCCCTGCCCAGGCAGGATGGCTGATTCCATGTGACAGGCATTGGGGAACAGCAGGTCATCGATGGTTCTGTCTCCCACTCCAACTAGTACTGGACCCCATGAGGTCAGACATCTTCCCTGCTTTACTCACTGCTGTGTCCCCAGCACACAGTAGGAGCTCACAGAAATACCTGCTGATTGAGTGACTGTGACACAAACGTGAATGAAAACACAGAGGCCTTATGTGCAACTAATATCCTTTTATTAGAAATACTCCTTCTTTTAATGGAAGTATCGTCATTCACACTGTCAGTTTCCGGTGGACAGCATCATGCTTCAGTCACACGTATGCATACGTATATTCCTTTTTGTATTCTTTTTCATTTTAGGTTACTACAAGATATTGAATAGAAGTCTGTGCTATACGGAGGAAATTTGTGTTTTTTTTAAATTTATTTTATATATAGTGGTTAATATTTGCAAATCTCAAGAAATACTTCCTAATGACCCACTTTTGTAATAAAAGCTTAGTGAGACTAAGGGTGACTAGTCGGAAATGATGCAGTTTATTACATCCAGCATCTACTGCAATCAGGGATATTGCTCTGGGCCACTGAGCCTGAAACCTGTGGGCGTAGGAGCAGAAGCAGCTGTTGCAACTGTTAGCTGATTAAGGGGAAGGGCCACTTCGCATTCTGCCGAAATTGCCATGTGCGCAACTCCCAGGGAAAGACTGAATTTGGCCTTGGAGCTACACGCTGGATGTCTGGCCAGGAGGAGAGACTTCCTGGGAGGGTGTCAATTCTCTCCACATCCCCACTTAACAAAACCGCTGCAGGACCTCTCCGTTGCCCGCAGCGTTGAAGCCAGCTGGAACGTGTTCCAAAGGAGCACACGGCCCACTTACAATGAAAGACGAGTAACAGGGCTGCTGTAGTGGTCTGTGCTGAATGCCGGGACGACACACATGAGGGGCGCCTAACCCCGCGCAAGGTTCAGCAAAGGCTTCCCAGAGGAGTGAGATCAGCTGATACCTAAAAGGACACCGAGGGTCAGCAAGACAGAGGGAAGGAGCGGAAACAGCACGGAGGGGGTCTCAGAGAGCGCCGGGCACTGCTGGGGAGCCACTTTGAGGTGGGGAGGGCCATGGGGTAACCCAGTGGAGGAGCTTTCTTCTGCGGTCTGTGGGCAGCATGGAGGGTTTTTACGAAGCTAGAGCAGGACCCTGTTTCATCTGAGAAGGACATTTCTGACCGCGATGGTGGGTAGGTGAAGCTGTGGGCAAGAAGGCTGGTCAGAACCTGGCTACTCAACACATGACCTCGACCAGCCTTGCCGGGCTCACCGGGCGGTGATTAGAAATTCAGCCCCTGGACAGCTCCCCGCCTGACGTACTGATTCAGCCCCTGGACAGCTCCCCGCCTGAAGTACTGATCCAGACCCGGAGAGGAACCCCTGGGATTCACAAGCACTTGGGTGGGCAAGGCACTGACTGGACGCTGCTGCAATGATCGAGGTCAGAGGCGGTGCTGGCTGCCACCGACGTGGCAGCAGAAAGGCTGGAGAGAAGAGGATGGAGCGAGAAATACCAGCGGGTGGGCCCACGGGACCTGGTGCCAGACAGGATGATGGTTGGGTTTCCGGGCAGGGAACCACGTGGCCAAGGCTGAAAATCCCCACTGCATTTAGGAAGGAGGTGGTCACCGGTGGCTGTGCTCAGAGCAGCCCTGGGAGCGCAACAGGGGAAGAGACCAGATTTCACTGGCTGAGGGATGGAGAGGTGACAAAGCGGGAACAGCCTGGGGACATAATCCTTAAAGAACCGGACAGTTAGTACAGAGACTAATGGGAGAGACATGGGCTGTCTAAGCCTGATGGGAAAGGCTGGCGGAGGGAGAGGAGTGTGGTTCACAGGAAGGATGGGCAGCCCCAGTGGAGGCAGAGGCCTTAGCGGGCAGGATGGGCCAGGCCCCGATGTGGGACCAGCAGGTGGGTTGGGGCAGCTGGTGGAGATCCTTCTGCGGGACTCTGTTCTCTCCATGAAGAAGGAGCCAAGGTGACCTGCTGGGCCCGAGGTCAGGGATGAGGGTTGGTGAGGGTCTGACTGGAAACTGTGGAGCAGAGGCGGGTGGCCAGAGATTGAGAGGTTTAAGGGGAGGCTCTGAGGGAGGGGCAGCCACTTGTGGAAACAAGACTGAGGGGTGCAGTGGGGGAGGGGGTCAAAAGGTTTCCTGCAGCTGGAGATGCTGCCTTGGAATGTGAAAGGGGGTCCATTTTCCAGCTCGAGTTAGGGAGGCAGCATCACTCAGTGGTTACAGCACAGACTGTGGAACCCGATCACTCGGCTTCGGGTCCCTCCCCTGGAGCGCGTCGGCTGTGGCCTTTGGCCCTGCCTCCCTTGGCAACGCGGTGCTGGCGAACAGGTCAGCATCACCCATCAGAGATGGGTTCCAGTGTCCTGCACTGTGTCAGCATACACAGTGCTTTCCTCCCCCCAGATAGTGTTGAACACAACGAATGAGGAAATTCCACACTAGAATCACGACTTTTCAGCTTCTCTTGGGAGTCAAACAACCTCGTGTGCAGGGTTGACCCTCCCCTGGTGATGGGCTGAGTCCCGGCTGCCTCTCCTGTCCGTCAGGGGCCCTTCAGCATCCCGGTTGCCATGGAAACCACATCCTGGTATTTACCTCCCCGTCCCTGCGGCCCAGGCTCTGGGCACTGGAATGCGGACACACTGACTGCAGGCTGCTCTGTCCGTGCCTGTGCCCCGCCAGCTGCGAAGCGTTTTGAGCATCACTTTTGCCTGTAGGCATTTGAGTTTGCGTCCCTGTGTCAAAATAGTCTCTTTGAACTGCTGTTGGAGGCTGTGGGATGTGAGCACAGGGCGATTTCTATCCCCTGTGCCCAGAGGACTGAGGAGAGGCTAACAGTGGCCACTGTCTTAAGACAGGGTTGTGCTAAGCAACCAGAGAGGAAAGCGCACGGGAAGCTCATTCCCACATCATCGAACGGAGACCTTTGCCCCTTCTCAGGCGCCTGTTGGACCCACGTGCTGGTCACACGGAGACACGGGGAGGACCTGAGAGTCTGTGCCGATGGAGCCCTGAGCACCTCCCACCCGAGGGGCAAAGCTTCTCATGCCTACAGGGACCCAGACGTCAGCCTCGTGCAGGATCAGACCAGGCGTTACAGAGACGGAGCTTCTGACATGCTCACCCCCTGGAACGGACCTTGACGCCTGATGAGATCGCGATGGACTTCAGAGCCGCCACTGGCCAGCGTGGAGGTGCAGTGCGTGGGCAGGCGTGACCGCTGTTCCCGGGGAGGGGGCGCCTTCACACCCTCCCCCTTCCCGGCGTTTCTCTTCTCCCCTCTCCTGACGCAGCCGCCAGCACTGCCGGCCGAGATGTGTCCTCGTGAGCCTCATTAATAAGGTTTCTCTGCACCACCTGTTCCCTGAGATGGAGGACGCGACACAATGAGATTAATCCTCTCCCGCTGATCATTACGGGGGTTTGAGGTGTACAAGATGGATGGTTATAAAGCTGCAGGTAGCAAATCCTCGGGGTTCATTAGTTCATTCAATCAACAAATTTGATCAAGAATTTTGCCACGTGCCTCCTGTGTGCCAGGCTCTCTGGCAGGCCCTGGGAGGGCCCCAAGGCTGCTCCCTCCTGCTCGGCACTCCCTACTCAGGCCTGCAAGCAGGCGAAACTGGTGTCGAATCCTGCTCCCACCAGAACAAACTGCGGGACTTAAGAAGTCACGTTTCACCCGAGACCAACACATTGTGAGTCAAGGGTGCCTGTATACTAGTGATGCAAACAAACTCATTTACAAACCGGAAACAGACTCACAGGCACAGAAAGCAAACTATGGTTGCCAAAGGGGAAAGGGGTGGGAGGGGGATAAATCCGGAGTTTGGGATCAACACACATAAGACAGACAAACAGCAAAGGCCTCCTGCATAGCACACGGAACTACATTCAATGTCTTACAACAACCTAAAACGAAAACCAGTCTGAAAAAGAACACACACATGTGAATGTATGTATGACTGAATCACCGTGCTGTGCACCTGAAACTAACACAACATTGTAAACCAACTACACTTCAATAAAAATTAATTAAATTTTTTAAAAACTATACTTCAATTAAAAACATTTTTTAAAAGTCATCCTGCTTAAAAAAAAAAAGTCTTCCTGTTTTACTTCTCCAGGTGGAGGTCTCCCATCGATAAGGGGGGCCATGAGGCGGCCCGGTCCACAGGGCCAATGAAACTAAAACGGGACGGCGCACACCAGGCCCCGGGGAGGGGCCCACAAGGGCTAGAGGAGTGTTTGTTGGTCTGTTAGTTCGTTCTCTCATCTCCTGCAGGTCTGTTTTAATTTTGTCAGTAAGCAAATGCATAGTCGTGTAAAATGGATTTGAGCCTAGGGCATCACCCACCTCCCTGAAGTGGCGTGGGGCGAGGCCACCCAAAGCGCACGGGGGGTGGGGACTCCCCAGGGGACAATCAGACATGCTAGTCTCAACAGGAGAATGGGTATCCTGGTCAGGCAGAGCCAGCGTGTGTTCACTGGAGCCTCGGACTGTTCCATCGGGCTCTGTGGTTAATGAACCACCTCCTGCCGGGCCCCTGGCCTGCAGGGGCTGGCGGGACGTGCAGCGGTGCGGGACAGGACCTCGACCCTGGGCAGCAGGTAGTGGGGCCGTGGGGAACTGGGCGGGGCCGGGGGAGAATCGGGGTTTGCCGGGGAGGATGCGGGACGGACGGGCAGAGCGAGCAGGAGTCAGGCCCAGGCCAAGGTGGGTGCGAGGATGTCGTGATGGAGGGGGTGCGGGGAAGGTGCGGCCCCTCCCTGCTTGTTCCCCGAGGAGACCGTCATGTAGCCGATGTCTACACTGGACCATGGGATCCATTTGTTTTCCGTCTTGCCAGCCCGGCCCCCGTTGCTGCAGTACCGAAGAGACCCCGCCTCTCAGAGGCTCACACAGAGACGTTTGCTTCTCAGTCCTGCCCAGTCCCGCACGCTCAGCGAGGGTGTCCTCCATGCAGTGACTCAGGGATCCCCACCTGCGTCCATCCTCCGAGGCTCCCATCTCAACGCAAGGCCCAACACATCAGAGTGGAGCCGGGACCTTGTTTTGACCTGAGCCTCTCAGTGGCCCTTGTCTCCGGTAGAAGGTCTGGGACCCCGCGGCCTGGGCGACGGGTCCCACCTCTCTGGCTGGTGTGCGTGACTTCTCTGGGGTCACCTCCTGGTCTGAGACATGGGTGATGACATCACCCACCTCCTCTGTCACTGAGGACAGACCCCGCCTCACACTGAACACACAGTAAATGCTGCTTGATCACCTGTGCTCTGCAGAGGAATGGGGCGGGGGCGGGGGAAACTTAAACAATTTTCGTGCATTCAGTGCATCCAGCTGGCGTGATTCTTAAGTGAGTTTGGTTTCCAGGGTGTTGTTTCTGTTGTTCAGGATGGTCTCCTGGTGCTCGGCTGGGCCGAAAAGGCTAGCAGGGTCATGGGCTTCTCTCCAGCCTGCAGCCGCCAGGGAGCCCGAGGTCACCGTCAGGGCTCCTTTCCCAGACAGCGAGGGGCCGTTCACAGCCTGCATGAGGACGGGGATGAGGAGGGAAGCAGCCAGCTGAGGAGTGGTGGTTACCTGTCAAATTTAGCTCTAAGGGGTTCCTGCGATGCTGACCAATGCCGCTGGTCACCTCCAGTGTCCCTTCTCAGGGTGTCCTCAGGCTGGACTAGGGGCTTGTCTGTCTGCTCAGGGCCCTGGGCTCTACTCCCGCCCTGGCTGGAGTCTCCTAATGCCAAGTGGCCGGGAAGCCTCAGTCCTTGCTTTGGAGAGCAAAGCTGAGAGGCACACGGGGTCCGGGTGAGAGAAGCAGCAAGCAGTCGGCCCAGTGACCTGTGTGGGGCCAAACGACCCCATGTCTCAGGGGCACTGGGGCAATGTCTAAGGTTTACTGAACACCTACTGTTGATCAAGTCATCATCTTTTCCAGCTCTGCACCGTGAGGCAGGTACTTTACGAACCAGGTAGGGTATTTGTGTTACAAATGACAGAAAACTCAACCTAAGGTGAATTAAATAAAAGCGTATGTCTTTTTCAACATGTGCTTTGAAAGGTCCGTGGATACACGAGCTTCAGGAGCGGCTTGATCCAGTGTCTACTTGGCAAAACCTCTCCGCTCTCCTCGGAGGGTGGACTCTCTTCTCAGTCAGGCTCCCCCTCAGGTGTGAAAGCCACTCTCAGGACCTCATCTTTCAGGGATGACATCTAGCAAAGAGAAGCGAGTCTTTGAACCAGTGTCCTCTAATCCTGTTTCACCACCTTGGGTCTTACGGGAGCGCGTGCCCATCCCTGGCCAATCCTGCGGCCTGAGGAGGGCGGCGCACTGGCTCAGCCAGGGTTTGCTCCTTAGCCACAGGTGGAGTCAACTTCGGATCACAGGGCTCCAGGTGAGGGCGGTCGCCTGGGGTAGGCTGAGGAGGCTTTTCCCGGAGGAGAGTGAAGGGCATCTGAGCAGCAAGACAGCCGACGCCCACCGAAGGGGAGGGAGATGTGCCGCCTCAAAGTATGCCTCTTGCACCTAAGGGTCATTTTGAGCTGGAGGCAGTTTCAAAGAAGCAGATGCCAAAAAAGCTTTCTGGCCTCCATCTATCTCCTAAAAGCAGGACCTAAATTTATAGAGGGGTCTTCCCCTCCCCTTTCTACGAGGAAGAACAGAATCCAGAGACAAATCCAGGCCCTTATCAGCCTTAGCGATTTCCCCGGAGGAATCCACACAAAGAAGTTCACTCGCTACTCTTCATCTTCAGTTCATGTCCCTCTTCGACAGCTTGCCACCCAAGGAGCAAGGCCCCGTCCCTTCTCTAAAAGCTCAGCCTGTATTTAGCTAAGACGCGGCGTAAACTTAGTCATAGCCACTCTTTTGAGTTACTCACCCCTGAGAACTCTGGTGCATGTGTTAATACATTTGTGTTTGATTTTTCTCCTCTTAATCCGTCTAGTCAGTCTAATTTACAGGACTCCAGCCAAGGAAGCTAAGATGCACAGAGGAAGAAAGACTTGCCTGTTTCTGCCCCACACAACCATGCTATGTTTATCACAGGGTTTCATAGCTGTCTCGTGTCACGGCCAGGGGCAAGCGAGGGAATGCCTTTCCTCTTCCGTCTCTGCCTCGGCCACAGGGCCTTTGCACATGCTCTCCACGCAGCCTGAAGCACTCGCCTTCCTCTCCTCCCCGTCACTCCTGGTCACCACCATGTCTCAGCTCTACTTTTTATGTACATATACACATGTTCCTTTTCATGTTCTTTTTCATTGCAGGTCATTACAAGACACTGAATATAGTTCCCTGTGCTCTACAGTGGATCATGTTGTTCATCTGTGTTATATATAGTAGTGCGTATCTGCTAATCCCAAAGTCCCAATTTATCCCTTCACATCCCCTTTCCCCCTTGATGACTGTAAGTTTGTTTTCTATGTCTGTGAGTCTGTTTGGTAAATAAGTTCATTTGTGTCATTTTTTAAGATTTTAAGGTCGTATATTTGTCTTTCTCTGTTTGACTTACTTCACTTGTATAATAATCTCTAGGTCCTTCCATGTCACTACAAATGGCATTATTTTATTCTTTTTTATGGCTGAGTAGTATTCCATTGTATAAATATATCACAACTTCTTTACCCAGTCATCTGTCCATGGACATTTACGTTGCTTCCACATCTTGGCTACTGTAAATAGTGTCTCAGCTCGGTTGTCCCTCCCTGACGGGTGACCCTCCTGGAGCAGGTGGGAATCATGGTGTTGTCCCCCATTCCTCATTGGCACTTACACACCTCATGTGGCCATTCAGTCCCTGTTTGTCTTTTCCACAAGACTGTCAGCTCGTGGTTTTTGCTCACCATGAAATACTGAGTGCATGGCATGCAGCAAGTGCTCAACCAATACCTATAAAATGGAAGAAAGCACAGATAACACCCCTTTGTAAGTGGAAATCAGAGCTCAGAAAAGGCTAGTGACACAGCGTGGCTGTGATGGCGGCAGGACCTGAGTCCAGATGTGAGACGCCAGAGCCCTCGGCCGCTGCTCCGTGTCCACAGCCCCCCACATGCGCACGCACGCCCGCTCCTTCGCGCACTCTCTCCTCAATCTGCACGTGCCCGCGCATCCTTGTTTCTGCTCACGCCTCGGGAGGAAATGCAGTGTGTCACTGAGCTGGCAAGTCGATCAGCACAGACATCCATTAATCAGACAGGCGGGTTTAGGAACTTGTTTTAAGAGATTGGGAGACAGAGCTACTGTGAAGATCAGTCACCTAAATTGTATGACTTATTGTCTATTAAGAAGAACTTGTGTAACAAGGTTGACATACAGTCAGCCCTCCATTATCTGTGAGTTCTGGCCACATATTCAACCAACCGTGAATCAAAAATTTGGGGGGAAAATTTTAGAAAGTTCCAAAAAGCAGAGCTTGAATTTGCTGCACCGGCAACTATTTACACGGCATTTAAACTGTATTTACAACCGTTCACATAGCATTGACCTGGCTTTAGGTTTTGTAACTAATCTGGAGGTGATTTAAGGTTCAAAAGGGTGTGTGTAGGTTGCACGCAAATGCTACGCTAGTTTGTGTGAAGGACCTGCGTATCCGTGCATGTTGGCACCCTCGGGGGTCCTGGGACCCATCCCTGGGGATGCTGAGGGACGACTGCAAGTCACAACGAGAGCATGGAAAATGCACTAATTTTTCAAGACACTGAACCATTTCATTGTGACAAGTACACATAAATTTTATGAAGCAGTAATTACAGTGCAGATAAACTTTCTAGTCTCTCAGTTAATTGTAATTGTGGAAGGCAGGGGTCCCGGGTGGAGACTCACCAGATCACAACCCCCGCAGACTGAAGTCAGTCATCATACGCACTGGCCACCTCCTCAGTGGTGCTCGCTCCCCACTCACTTCTCTGCCCGGCCCGGACTCGGCCCCGCACGAGCCCTGGCGTCCCTGAGGGAGGGACTCCAGGGCTGGTTCGCAGTCTACTGCCCCTGTCCGTGGCCATCCAGAAGCCAGAGGAGACTTCCAGGCCTTACTGAGATGGGGTCTCCCCGCCCCTCCTGCTTTATCTGCGTCAATAAGGACTTTTTGGTCACAAGTGAAGCAAAGATGACCCAAACTGCAATACACACAGAGAAAGTTCACAGGCTCCTCTGGCCTGGAAGGGGCAGGCTGGGTCAGGGCTGAAATGATGCGGTCAGAATCCCCGCTCGGCTCCGAGTCACCGCACCAGCTCCACTCCCAGACAGGGTGGCCCACCGGTGTTCTCCCTCGTTCACACGGAGCAGGAGGCACAAGGTCCCGCCCAGTTTTCCCAGCCCGGGTCTCACCGCCACTGATCTGCCCTGTTGGTGTCGCTACTGGCCTGACCATCACTGTGCGGCAGGAGAGGAGATGCTGGCTCGGCTCAGACCCACGTGATGGGGAGACGGCGCCCCCCCAGGGAAATCAGGGTGTAGTGACTCGGGAAGTGGGTCAGTTTGTGACCGAGGCCAGGGAGGGGGCTCAGATATTTTGTTTGTGAGCTTCTCCAGCCGAGTGGCTCACAGGGGACGATGTGGACCTGAGGAGTGGACAGAAATGTGAGCCGGCACACGCTGCTGGAGGGTCACGGCGGCTCAGACGTCACGACCCTCCTGGGCAGCCTGGGATGTGAAGGGCGCACTCCTAAAGCTGCACGTTCCACCCGGACTGGAACTCACCATCCTCGTGGGAAATAAAGCATGAGACGTGGTAGAGCCCAGTGCGCCGGTGCAGTTTCAACGCCTGCCTCTTAATGGAAACAAAACTGTTACAGAAATAAAAGCGTGGGCTCCCTGATGTGGCCCCGGGGGGCTGCGCCTCCAGCTGAGCCTGATTGTCTGCACATCCGCCATCCGTGGGGATGCATTCCGGGGTCTGCTTTGTCGTTTGTGTTATTAAAACAGTATTTTTCCCAGCTGAAGACCATTTGAGAGTCAGACAGAGATTACCTGTATCGATCATAAACTCCTTTGGTTGGATATTGGCTATAAAGCAGCTAAATGAATTAGAAAGGAGGTTTTTTTTCTCATTATGGAAAAATCTATGTCTCCTAAGGACCACCAGACACCAGAGCAGCGCGAGCAGTCAGTGCCGGGGGCACTGCTCGCCCTTTGCGGTGCGAAGGACTCGTTACAAGGCCCACGGCCCAGAGCCGGGCTGGCGGGAGTCGTGGCTTCCTCCCGGCTGCTCGGGAGTGAGAGTCGGGTGGGGGATTCAGAGCGAAAGGGTCGGGGGATCATTTTGGAAGCCACATTCTAAGTTCAGCCTCTTCCTTCTTATGTGGAGAACGAACATGTTCAGATGCGGTCGGCAGAGGCCGTGGGGAAATTCGGCCCCGGGTGTCCAGGCTGAACGACTTATCATCTGTTAATTCCATGGGCAAGAGGCACCCGGGGAGAACCACCCCGAAGTCCTGGGACACTTCGATGTGGGCGGAGGGTGGCGTCTACCCCAGGACTTCGGAGGCCCTGGGTGGAGTGACTATCCGCCCCCCGGGCCCGGGCCCAGACCGCAAGCGGTGTCCGTTCCACGGTAGAATCAAAGCAGGCCCCTCAGGAAGTCGGCGGGGAGTGGGTGCAGCAGCACGAGGAGAGGAAGCCGGGGACAGAAGGCCACACCTGAGGGTTCGCAGGGGCGTCACCGAGACTCCGGGCAGCACGCGTGTGTGGAGCCAGCACAGGATCGGATGCGAACCCAGGAGGGAGAATGACCCGAGGGGGACAGGGCCACCCCAGCTGTCGGGCGGGGAGGCGGATACAACCAGGAGAGACCGTCCTGTGACACCAAAGTGTGCGTGGTTCCGAAGTCGAGGAAACCACCCTGGGACGGCCGTGCTCTGCCCTGCTGGGGCAGCGAGGCCCTGGGGAGCAGCCCCGAGTCAGTCCCCTCCAGCGCCACTGTGTGGGGGAGCTTCTTTCTCGGGCCCTGGGCGGGGGGGCTGGATGCATGTGAGCCGCCTACCGGACAGAGGAACCACGGAAGTTGTCAGACTTTGCACCGCCGCAGCGGCTCATGGCAGCCTGGGTGTCTGTACGCAGCAAACGCTCTCACCCTTCTGGAAGCTGGGGGTCCCAGATCAGGGTGCAGGCTGGTCAGCTCCCAGGGAAGGCCCTCTCCTGGGCTGCGGCCTGCCGGCTCCTGGCTGCACCCTCACGGGCTAAGGGGCAGGGGTGCTCTTACGAGGGCGTCAGGCCCGCTCACGGGGCTCCACCTTATGGCCTGTTGGCCTCCCGATGGCGCAGAGAGGTGCTCAGGGTGGGGCGGGGCTACAGCACTGCATGGGCCAGCCCGGCCCACCTGCCCACTGGGCCTCCCCTCCGGGCACAGACAACGCGCTGCAGTTTGGGGCGATGGTTTGACCTCTGTTTCCACTAGAACCCTCCTTTCCCACCACCCTCCCCCAGTCCTGCTGGGTCCCCCGAACCACCTCCAGGAACACAGCGGCTTCACCCTGCAGCCAGGACCTGGAAATGGCTTGTGTGAGGATGTCCCTGGGAGATAATCGGCTGGACCCCTCGGTGCCCCAGGCCGCGTGCTCAGCCTCTGGCCAGGTGTCCTCCACCAACAGCAACGAGGCCCCTCCCTGCCGGGCCCGGGCGGCTGTGAGTCAGGACGTGTGTCGTGCTCAGGACACGCTGGCTGGGGTGCTGACGCTGCCCTCACGGGGCCCGGCCAGCCCACGGCGCCCTCCCCCGGGAAGCATCCCTTCCCTGGGCGCAGGCCTCCGGAGAAGGCACCTTGTTGGCATGTTGATCAGGAAATGAAGCTTCTCCTTCACCTAACGCATGCGTACAGACATGAAGTTCTGTCAGAGCCTGACATTTTCCATTGGTTCTCTTCCCTTTTAATCATCCCTGATCGTAGCAGCACTGGGGGATGGGAGGGTGAAAAGTGTGTGCTTTCTCCACTTGATTAGGATCGTGTTCAGCTGCGAGAAACAGAAGAGACCACCGAGAGCCTGACTTTGCTCTTCATCAGAACTCCAGCGACGTTTGGGGCTGCTGTGACTGCCCACAACACCCTCCGGACCTGCACCACTGTGCGGGCCTGTGGTTACAAGAGGGCTGCTCTACCTCCCCCATCACAGCTGCATCCCTGGTGGAGGGCGCATGATCGGAGGGACCAGCCAGCTGAGTCCACTCCTTAAAGGAACCCTCCTCCCCAGGAGCCTGCTCTTCTGCCTGCATTTCATTGGCCAGGTTCTGTCACATGACCAGCTGCACCTGCAAGGGTCTCTGGGAAATGTAGTTCTATAGCTGGGCACACTGCCACTCTGAACAAGGATGGTGCTCTGTAGCTTAGAATGAAGGGGCACGTGCACCCAGCTCAGGCATCCCCTGGGGCTGCCAGAGCCCTCGAGGAGGCGGGTCTGGCTCCGTGGGGCCTCCCCTCCCAAGGTCTGGCTTCTGAGCAGTGGCAGTCAGACAGCAGATGGGGGCCCTCCTGATGGAGACCAGAGCCAGCCTCCCCGCCCTTTCTCAGTTCTCGGCACTGTGCCAGTAATCCATCCAGAGGGAGATCTGGGGAAGCCTACCAAATCCTTAATCCCGTAGGCGCATTCCTAAAGTCAACAGATCATATCCATCAGAATCCCACAGAGACTCTGAGCCGCGGATGAGCAGCGGGAGGTGCAGGGGTCGAGGGGCTGAGAGGGTTGGGACACACCAGTGTTCGCTCTGCCCTGGAGAGTGTGTTTGCTGTGGACTGACCACCGCCTACACAGCGGGGCACGGCCTGGAGAACAGCTGCGTCCTGCCCACTGAGGTTTCAGCTCCCCGTTCTGGGCACCCGGCTCTCTTCCCCTGCCTCCGATCCGGTGACAAGGTGCTCACAGATACTCCGTGGGGAGTGAGAGAACTTCCATTTTTACCCGCTAGTTGGGAGGGGCGGGGAGGGAAGGGGTACACCACGTGGTCTGGGGGAGCTCTAGACGCTGGTGCTGTGACGACCTTTCCACGTGACGGAATAACTGTTTAGCAGAGACAGTTTGGCGCCATCAGTTTTAGGCACCGGCTCGTTACCTAATTCCTATTGACAGTCACTCTGGCTGGTACACGCGTCTGGGGACCACATGCTGTCGACATATCGACTGGGGGAAGATGGTCTTCACTTGTCTGAAACCTGAACTCCTTAAAACCAGCCTCAGGCTGAAGGCCACGGCGGCATCTACCTCTCACCGATATGTCGAGACACCACCACTAGCCACGGCTGCCTTCCCCTCTTATTAACCTCCCTGCGTTTCCCATAGGTGTTAATTGGATAGAGTTCAGGTATGACTAAGAAAATAAACACATATGCGCTGGGACCTGGGGACTGAGAGCAGGCTGGTTAATTCCATGACAAGAAAGGGGAGCAAAACGAGCTGTCAGTGCTGAGTGCCATCACAGCCACACTGAGGAGCCGTGAAACTTCACAGGTGTGTTCAGGCGTCGCTTCTCTTGCCTGACTTCAGCTCCAGGGTTTCGGGACGACGCTCTCAGCATGGAAACGTCTTCATTTCGGGTACAGCACCTGTTTTAGATCTTCTGTCTGCCTCTTCCTTCACTCCTGGAAAACGTCATTAAATGGATTCTGGGCTCTTCGGGGCCTGAGAGCGCCCATGTGCTGGGAGTCGTGTGACTTCCTAACTGGTCGACACCGCTCCCCCCACCATCCCTCCTGGACCGCTGGGACTCATGAGCTGCGGGAGGCTGACAGGCCTGCTTCGCTTCTCTGAAAGGCAGAGACACGGGTGTCTGAGTGCACAGCTGTGCACTGCCAGCCACCGGTGGACACGACGGGGGGCGGGGGGTGGTGCACGGCCCCTTCTCGGGACATTCAGTCCTCGTGACGATGGAAAGTTAAAAATCAGGTACACCTCACCTGTGTCAGCCTATTGGGTCAGAGTGGGGCTCCGGGGCCGGGATGTGTGGGCTTGAATCCTTATTTTATCTGTTTTAATTGAAGCAGAGTCTGTTTACGATGTTGCGTTAATTTCTGGTGTACAGCACAGTGATTGAGTTATGCATTTTCATATCCCTTTTCATTACAGGCTTACAAGGTGCTGGAAATAGCCCCCTGTGCTCTACAGTAGGACCTGCTGTTTCTCCGCTTTATACACAGTAGTTAGTCGGGCTTGAATCTTGAACTGGTCACGTACCAGCTCTGTCACTTGGGGTGAGTCCCTCCCACCGTGGTGTGGAGTCAGGTCTTCACCTGTGAAATGGGGCAGCCGTGGAGACAGCCGACGGGACGCTGTGCGGCTTGAACCGCTTCATACCTGGAAACGTTAACAGTACCTGGCGGAGAAAGCGCGTTGGGTAGCTCAGCTGTTGCTATGGTTAGGTTCTGTCGAGGACCTCACACATCTGACCTCAACTGAGATCTGAACAACCCGTGAGGTGGGCGTTAGGGCTGGTGGGATGCGAGCAGCAGAAACAGGCTCTGGTTCTTAGTCAGAAAGGAATTTACTGAAATGATAAGGGCTTGTATCACACTGAGGGCATGAAAACTACAAAGAAACACAAGATCTTAGTTATCACGCTGTCTTTCTTCTGAGAATCAGCAGATTAGTGAGTATTGCGAGAAGAGGGCTTGGAGTATCCGGCAGAAATCACACTGCTCCTGGGTTTCTGTCTTTCATTTTTCTTTAGCTTTTCTTTTTAAAAATTCCTCTCTCCCTCCTTGCATCTTTCCCTCTTCCTTTCTCTCTGGTCTTCCTCCCAGGATGCGTCATGCCCTAGTCACTGTCTCTTCCGGACACGGGTGCAGGTAACAGGGAGGTTCCCAAACCCACGGGCCTCCCAGGCACACAGGACGTTCACCTGCTCCAGTGCGAGGGGCAGGGGCCACCGTGTCCCCCTCCTCATCCTCTTCTGAGAGGAGGTGTGGGGGTTGTCACTGGGTCCCGGGATGCGAGGTGCTCAGAGACGGCGGAACTGTTACCTGGTCTGTCTCCTCCATCAAGGCAGCATGGCTGTGTGAACTCTGACCCTCATGGCAGCTGACCTCTCAGCTCAAAATTAACAAGGAGTGTAGCACCGGGCTGCAGTAAGAGACCCCGGGTCCTGGCAGGCCGTCGGTAATTGTTTCTACCTCTCACCTCCCTTCGTCTTGTGGGCATTGGATGGGGCAGGTGGGGACAGGAGGGGGTGGGAGGGGAGGTGGCTGTGCCTCCGTCTCACGTCCTTCTTCCTGGGGCCCCAGGAGGGCCAGAGAGGAAGGGGAGCCTCACTGGACAACTGATGGCAAAGACCTCTTGGTTTGTTTGTTTCATTTTGTTCTTGACCAGCTGGAGGTGTCATCAGTTCACTGATCAATAGGCATTTGTTAAACATGCTGTTACTAAAACCAATCCTGGGAGAGAGAAGCAAGATGGCCGAGTAGAAGGACGCTCATAACTCACCCTCTCCCACAGATACACCGAAACTCACATCTACGGACCCACCCAGCCAACCAGAGCACCTGCCGAACTCCGACAGAGCATCGCCCTCTTCGAAAGACAAAGACACCACGAATCTGGTAGGAGAAAAGGAAAAGAGAAAGAAGAAAAAGCAAAACAGTGTGGGACCGGTCCCTCAGGGAGGGATCGGCAAAAGAGAACTGGCACTTGTTCGCTGGGTCTCCCCTCTCCAACAGAGAGGCCAGTGGGACGGAGGGGGAGCCTCTGAGGCTCAGATCTGCCCCGAGCACCCCTTGACCGACAGAACTGAGTTAAACTGGCACAAAGGGTCCCTGCGACACCCAGCCCGAGATGCGAGCCGGCAGCTGGGGCCAGGACAGGCCGCCCGAGCCGGGTGGAGGACCGGAGCAGCTGCACTGAGGCAGCCCCGGGGGACTTCAAGGGGCTGCGTGTCGTGGCTGGGAGGGGATATGGAGCAGAACAACCTCGGTCCCCCACAAATTGCAAAAAAAGCAAAGCAATACAGCTGGTGTGCCCTGGGGGGAGGGGCGCCGTAGCCTTTGTCTCCTCAGATCTGCACCACCATTACTGGTGCTTCTCGCAAGAAAAGAGGCGGGGCACAGCCACAGCCGCCATCTCCTCCTATGCACAGCGCCCGGATGTGGGCGGGGCTGAGCCCTGAATCCGCACCCGGGGGCTCCGCAACCTCCTGGGCAGGACTGAGACTTGTTTACAGATGGAGGCAGACAGGATCTTTCTGCCCTGGTCCCTCAGAGAACTTATGCCGCCAAGACAAACAAGGAGCTGAGATCTGGCACGGAGCAGGGGTGGGGCCGTTCCATGGTCTTCTCCAAGCCCACCTTCGGGGCGCCAACCCGAGGCAGAGCGGGCAGCTGCACAGAGCAGCAGAGCGACCAGCGCCGGGAGAGGGCGGGCAGCCACCTGCCTTCCTGGCAGGAACGCAGCACCTGACCACGGTGCTGGGAGGGGGCCCCATCTGCCCACCTGCCTCTGCCTCGCCTGAGCGCAGCATCTGACTGCGGCATCAGGAGGCGGAGTGACCCGCCCGCCCACCAGATAAGAGCTCAGCACCTGACCCAGTGTTAGGAGGGGGTGCGATCTGCTAGCCGACAGCCCCTGGGAGCAGCACAGATGAGGGCGCCAACAGAGGGCCTCTGTAAACAGCAAGCTGAGTTCACGAAACAGGGCAAAGACACAAAGAGCTTTCAATGAAATCATTAAGAGCACAGCATCTCCAGGAGAACTAGATAACTGATACTCCTTAAGCCACATTGCCAGAGAGATATGAGCAATATGAAGCAGCAGAGGAACCACCCCCAATTAAAAGAGCAGGAGAAACCCCCTGAAAGCACAATCAAGGACATAGACATGGATGGCCTACTAGATCAAGACTTCAAAACAGGAGTGATCAAAGTACTGAAGGAACTAAAAGAAATAGTGCTTAGAGATATAAAATATGTCAAAAATGAAATAGAAGCTATAAAGAAGAACCAAGTGGAATTAGTAAACTCATTTGCTGAGATGAGAGCTGACTGAAAGGCTGTACAAAGCAGGCTTGATAATGCAGAGGAACGAATAAGTGACCTACAAGACAGGTCAACAGAAAGCACCCAATCGGAACAGCTGAGAGAAAAACAAATAAAAAACAATGAAAACAATAAAAGGGACCTATGGGATAATATAAAACATGCCAATCTATGCATAATAGGGGTTCCAGAAGGGGAAGAAAGAACAAAGGGGATTGAAAAGGCATCTGAAGAAATCATGACTGAAAACTTCCCAAACCTAAAGAAGGAATCAGATATCCAAGTACAGGAGGCTCAGAGGGTCCCAAACAGGAAGAACTCAAACAGATCCACAGCAAGACATATCATAATCAAGATGGCCAGAGTCAAGGAGAAAGAAATGATCCTAAAGGCAGCAACAGAAAAACAAAGAGTGAGTTACAAGGGAACCCCCATAAGGCTCTCAGCGGATTTCTCTATACAAACACTATAAGCCAGAAGGGAGTGGCAAGATATATTCAAAGTCCTGAATGAAAGAAAGATGCAGCCTAGGATACTCTACCCAACAAGGCTATCCTTTAGGATAGAAGGAGCAATAAAGAACTTCACAGACAAGCAAAAACTAGAAGAGTTTAGCAACACTAAGCTCATGCTAAAAGAAATATTGACAGGTCTACTCTAAATAGAAAAGAAGCAGGCTGCTGCAAAAATGAAAAACTCATAACTGGAAAGGAGATAACTCGTGAATTACAAAAAGAATAAACACAAAATTGTAAAAGAAGACATCTAAATCATTAAGTGTGGGAGAGGGAAGCAAGGAAAGCCACTGTGGAAAACAGTATGGAGATTCCTCAAAAGACTAGGAATAGACTTAACTTGTGACCCAGGAATCCCGCTCCTGAGCATAAATCCAGAAGGAACCCTACTTCAAAATGACACCTGCACCCCAATGTTCATAGCAGCACTATTTACAATAGCCAAGACATGGAAGCAGCCTAAATGTCCATCAACAGATGACTGGATAAATAAGTCGTGGTATGTTTATTCAATGAAATACTGCTCAATGATAAATATATATATATATATATATATATATATATATATATATATATATATATATATATATAAAATAATGCCATTTGCAGCAACATGGATGGACCTGGAGATCATCATTCTAAGTGAAGTAAGTCAGACAGAGAAAGAAAACGCCATATGAGATCACTTATATGTGGAATTTTTAAAAAAGGGAAAAAGAGGACACAAATGAACTCACCTACAAAACAGAAACAGGCTCGCAGACACAGCAAACAATCTTTTGGTTACCGGGGGAAAGGGGGTGGCAAGGGATAAATTTGGGAGTTTGAGATTTGCAAAGGTTAACCACTATCTATAAAAATAAATTTAAAAAAACAAATTTCTTCTGTACAGTACAGGGAACTATATTCAATATCTTGTAATAACTTTTAATGAAAAAGAATATGCAAATGAACATACGTATGTCTATGCATGGCTGGGACATTGTGCTGTTCACCAGAAATGGACCCATTGTAGCTGACGATACCTCAATTAAAAAAACCATGTAACATCAGAATTGCCTTTATGTGAAGTAAATAGAACGGTGGCCAAACTTCAGAACATAGGATTGCATCCATAAAACACACATATACTGAAAAAAACCCGGAGACGCAGTAGACAAGATGATGTTTCATTGCACTACGACGTTGGGGTTTGGGATGCAATTACTCCTGACTTCCCCAGACCTCCTGTAATGAGTCGTCCTGTCTCACACGTAGAGGAGGAGCCCTGCGGTGTCAGGACAGTTCTCCCCAGAAGGTGATTAATTAAAGCTGACAGTCAGGAGGTCCCGTGGAGCTGACTCTGCCTGGAGCCAGGAGCCACCTTCCCTCCTCCTCCCCCACCCCCGCTGCCGGGAGGGTCCAGCTGAGGTTCCCCGGCAAGTCCTCGGGGAGGCGGGAGCCTCGGCTGCTGCGGTACAGAAATAGCCACAAGTGCGACACAGGGGGTCCTTTCATCTCCCTCCTTATTCCAGGGATCTGAGAGAGGCCGTGTCCTTGTCGGAGCCCTTTCTCTTGACCACCCTCCGGAGGGGAGGGCCAGTGGGGGAAGGGATCATTTGCTGTCTCCTCCTCCCTTCTCTGCAGGGAGAGCGGAGGGAGAGGCTGCTGTGCTGGGGCAGACATGTGTCCTGAGGATACCGCTTTCCCAGCAGCCAGAAGAGGGCTGTTTTCAGAATTAAATCAGATTCTCAAGTCAAGATCCTCAAAATCTATGTGTGCACGTAGAAGGCGGTAGAGTTGAGCTTCCGACGTACGCTCTCCAGAGCAAACGCCCCAGACAACTGAGGTGGGAGACGCCACCTCTCCACCTCCCTGTTGGAGACGCACCTTAGCGCATAATAGCCTCTAAGCTGCACAGCGCCCTCCGGGAGAGAAAGAGGAAGGTCTGGAGTTCTCAGGGCTGTTTTTGAATGTAGGGCCTTTTCTTTGCAGAATAACTGAAGCCTGTGGGAAATGCTGGCCCAAAGCAAATTTTTAAAACTTTATTCTTAGAGTGAGAGCTTTCTTCCAACTCCCAGTCCCCAAACAGACTGAGATGGCATTGAAAATTACCGGAAAGATTTATGTTGTCTTAATTTAATCTCAAGTGGCAGAAACACAACTGCAAGTAGCTTTTGCAAAAACGAGAATTTACTGCCTTATGTAACAAAAACATTCCGGGCCTCAGGCATGGCTCGATCTAGGAGCTCAAGTGATATTATCACATGGTCTCCCTTTTCCATCCCACATGTCAGATCTCTCCATTTGTGCCTTGGCTCTTTGCCTGCGGTGCCAAGATAGCTGACTGTGTCTGAGTCTCGCCAATATCTGCGTGGTCTCGGGAAACTGAGCATTTTTGTTTCTCAACAGCCTCAAAGGAAAACCTAGGACTGAGTCCCACTGGTCCACCTGGTGCTACACGTCCACCCCCAGGGCAATCTCTGGCAGGGAATGTGATGACGCATTGTCTGGGCTCAGGTCATAGCCGTCTTAGATCATGGGAGGAACCAGCCCCCCCAACCACGTATGGATGGAGGGTGAGAGCTCACCAGGGACAATGCAGGTTCGCGTTCTAGAAGGACGTGGATGGTGTGCAGAAACACCGATGAATGCGTGTCGTCCCTCAAGTTCCAGGTAATCTTGTCTTCCCCTCTCTTCCTCCTCACTTCTTACCAGCTCTTCTCCCTCCTCGCATCACTGCAGGGTCGCACTGTCCCTGGGACTCACTTTGACACAGGCTTATTCACTTCACTATCCTCACGTGGGGTACGTGTGTGTGCGTGCGTGCGTGTGTGTGCATGTGTGCGTGAGAGCTACATAATTCAACTCTTGGAAGCGCCGTGTCTTGTCTCACATCTGCCCCGTGACCCCAGCTCTAAGCACCAGGGTCTGCGTCTGTCGAGTGTTGAGCTCGTGCTTGTAGAATGGAAAGAATGGCTGAAAGGAAACCTGGGTCAGCGTGATTTTCCGCTCTGGGTTTTGGCAGGCTCTCCCGTTAGGGCCTGTCTCGTGTCAGTGTCGTCTACCTTGGACAGCTCCGGGGAGGCAGTTAAGTAACACAAGGGGTCTTTCCTGCCAACTGCCCTCCCCCCCACCCCGAGTGTCACGACTTCCCTGCGTGAGACCATGCCTGGCGCTGAATGTCCATTGCCTTGATGCAGTGCATCCTTCCCTGTGGGGACGAGTCGGGGGAATTTAAGGCTGATTTTGTTTGTTTGCTTGTTTTGTTTTTGGTTTCCTTTTTGGCAGGCCGTGGGCAGTAAGGACCAGAAAGACTGAGAACTCCAGCCTAGCAATCCCGGGTAAACGGATCCGGTCACACATGGAGCCCACTTATGGCCCTGTTGCTGATTTGCGGTGGTCAGCACAGAACCTAGAACACAGTGCATGCTCGATAAGTTACAGTCAAGGGAGGGAGTCCGACGAACGTGGCTTACTGTGCGCCAGGCAGATGGGGATTGACGTCCACCGTGGTTTCAGTGGGACGTCTCGTGCTGCCATTGTGCAATTGTCGCTTACGGATCCATAGTTGAACCAGGAGGCGGGTAAGCTGGGCCCAGGTCTCTTTCCAAGACCCAGAGAAATTATTCCTCATTACCCAGAAAACTTCTCCCTTTTTCCTGAGGCTTTACCTGAGATGTCTTTAAGAAGCTTCTCTTCAGGCTCTTGGCTGCCTACGTGGTGGTATTTATAGTGTCTTTAAAATAACTCACCCTGATCTTCAGCTTCTTCAGCCTGGCCTTTGATGACTCAGGGAGGCCTGAGAGACGTCAGCTTTTCTATAAACAAGAGGCAGGGGTTGGGGAGGGGTCCCCCCCCCCCAGCGTCCTGCTCAGTTCCAGTCATGAGAAGCGATCAATTAGTGTCTGTAAGGCCTTCACGTTGGCATCATCGTGGCCGGAACTACTGGTGCACTTTCATGTGCACTTTCAAGGGGGACCGACTGGCCCCACCGGGAACGTCTGTCAGCATCTGGGGACGTTCTCTGTCGCAGCCGGGGGACTGGGGCTGATGTGGCATTTGGTGGGAAGAGGCCGGTGTCGACTGAAAGAAAACACACAACCAAAAAGAAGCAGCTTCTCTTCAGACAAACTGCTGAACCGCAAGGACGACGTGCTCTCAGTGATGAAGCAACGAAACATCATTGAGAGCATTTGAGAGAGAGGCAGTGAACAGTGGTTACCACTTCAGGATGAGATCATTTTCCAGCTGAACTGCTAAGAAAAGGAGAAATCTGGCTCTTTCTACTTTAGGGCAACAATAATCTAGAGACGCAGCAGCTACAGGAGGCGCCGTCTGAGTTCGCGTTGAAACTAGAACGATTAAACCGCCATTGTTCTGGCCCAGTCTGTGCAATCCTGGGGCTTTTCTGAAGTCCCAGGCGCTCGTTAAAAGAAAAATGTTTTCCTCAGACACATCTCAATGGCATTTGTTCTGTTTTTTCCCGTGAGGAGCCTGTGGATGCGGGCCCACCCGCAGGGCGCGTCTCAGCTCCAGGGTCTGTCTCTGACCTAAGCCTGGGGCCAGGCAGCCCCAGCAGAGGGTCGGGAGGCTCCCCGAGGGCCTGGGGAGCACAGGGGTCTGAAGACCCCCGTCGGCCGGCCGGCCCGCAGGACAGCGCTGGAGAGCCCCGGCTTCCTCTCCGCAGTCGTCGCCCTCGCAGGGGGCCTGGGCTGGAGCCACATCTTTGCAGGGGAACCAGCACCAGGCTCCCTGCGTTTTCACTTTAAACGCCGCGTCCTCGGACGGGAGGCTCTTCCCTCCCAGCTCTGGGCTCTGGACGTGAACAAGCCTCTTAGAGGGGCTGTGACCTGTTTGGGGCATTCAGTGTCTCCTGGTCCAGGAGGTCTCGGGGGAGGACCGGGGGCAGAAAGGCGGGGCCCAGGCGCGTGGACTTGGGTCCCCTAACCTCCCTGGGCCTCAGCTTCCCCCTGTGCAGGGCGGGTGTCGTCACAGCGCCTCCCAGGGGACACCGTGAGGTTACGGGAGGCCATGCAGCCCCTGGGTTGCTGTGCTGTGGGCGGGCGGGGACTCAGTGGGCTGGCTTGAGTGAGTGAACGGGGCGGCCCCGCAGGGACGGCCACGTCCTGTGTTGGTGACGGCGTGCCTGCGCCCGGCCAGATCCCGAAGAACGTGCCAGGTGCCGGGGCTGCCCCAGATCCAGGGGGTGACGTGTCCCCGGGAGCCCCAGGCTCTTGGCAGTTCTGATGTTCTGGAGAGAAGTGAGGTGGTCAAGGGGCTGGCTTTCTTGCCTGAATTTTAAGGGCAATTTCATTTCGGACCACATCCTCCACCCGCCTCCCCGGTCCACAGTCCCCAGGAGTCGACCTGGCCGCCTGCCTCAGGGAGCAGCACAGTGGCCCTCCTCCTGCGCGTCCTCCCGGCTGTGACGCGGGGCTGCCATCAGGGAGACGGAGGTGGTGACGTCGCCTAAGCTGATTTGTTCACAGACAGGGATTCGGTTATTTCTGGTGCTTGAGTTCCTTCCAGAAAGTCTGCGATGACGAGGGCCACGTGCTCGCGCACAGCCCTCCTACCAGGTGTGGCGGGGCTCAGACCCGCCCGGACACGCAGGCGTCATCGTCACACTCGCTCATCGGGAGGCAGACTCTGAAGGCCCCCGTCAAGCTCTCCTGAAGGCCCGGGAAGCCATCAGGTCTCCCCACTGGGACTGATCCAGCCCCCCCGGGAGGGTCCACCTGACGTCCAGGGCGAGGACTTTACCCCCTTTACCCCTTTACGCGCCAGTCGCAGCATCCTCTGAGCCACGAGGTGGAGCCAGGACTGCGCAGGGACCGTAGGTGCAGACCGCCTGTCCTGCTGGCCCCTCCACCTGCACATGTCAGATGGGGGGGGGTCCCCTCATCCAGCAAGAATGCGTTTCTAAGACCAGGGATGCTAGTTAACAAGCTGGTCATTTCAGCAGAGAGCCCACTTCCAGTGCTCAGTGTGCTGGTAAAACAAGACATCAGGGGCTGAGCAGACGCAACGCTGCCGGAAGCTCCTGTAGCAGCTGCTCTGGACTGAGGGGCTGGGGGGAACCCCCCAACCTGGGTGAACATCCCCGAGGCAGCAGGGGGAGCAGGCGGCTGGGCGGGGCTCAGCTGAAACCTGCCCTCGGCCCAGGGTCCCTGCTGACCGGTCAGTCCCCACCATCATGGCTGATCTTTGACTCTCACATCCTGGCCGCCGTCCTTGGAGGCTGAGCCACCGTCTGGGGACAGACGTGAACAAGGATGGCTTCCTGTGGCGGGGGCCTCAGAGGAGCTGGACCAGCCTGGGAACCAAGCATGGGGGCAGGGGTCCTGCCAGGCCGGGACGGCGCACCTGTTCTGTAGAGGAGATTGCCTTCCAGGAAGTGGCCGGGTCGGGACGGGACAGGGCCGAGGTCCCCGAGCGTCAGTCCCTCGTCTGCGCTAACCCAGAGCTCTGAGGACAGGCCGGACTCTTCGCTGACCTGCTCTCGGCTGCGGGAGGAGGCAGTGCGTTGTCGTGGTGATGTGTCCCTGAGCTTTCAGTCCAGGCTGCCCCCTGTCCCCTGTCCCCGGGGCCGCATGAGGGCCGTCTGCAGTCCCTTGACCGCTGGCCTTTCACAGGATGCCAGGGGCCTCAGGGGGCGACCCCGCGTGTGCCCTCCCTTCCTGCTCTCTGGGGTCAGGGAGGGCGATGCTCCTGGTCAACCTGAGACACAGGCTCAGACCAGACTCCAGTGCCCTCGGGGATTAAACCCTCCTGGGCAGAGCACGGGCGCTGGAGGGGGTGGAAGGGGAGCAACTTGATTTACGATCCCCGCGTCCCCGGTTCTCTCTGCCCTGACTTAACCCTCCAGATCTGGGAGGCCGGCAGGATCGCCCCTGTTCCAGACTTTCCCAGGTGGTCTGAGTGTCTGTCCTGACTTTGGTCAGAGACAGCGGGGGATCCGGAGGCGGCCCTGCCCGGACCCTTCCCCACCCCCACCCCCACCCCAGCGAGGGGTCCAGCAGCGGGGTCCCAGCCTCCCCTGTCCTCCGGGCCTGCTGAAGCCCCGCTGTCCTTCCCGAGGGGCGTTACCTCCAGCCCCAGCCCCCCTGCTCACAAGGGGGTAACAGCCATCACCTGGGACCACAGCCCTGGGGCTCCTCTGCTGAGGGGTCGGGGGGAGACTCCACACTCTGATGCCCAAGGGTTCCTAGCAGGGAGGGAGCCTTGGGGAAGAGATGACAGCCCTCTGGTGTGAGAAGCCATAGGCCTGGAGGAGGGTGCGGGAAGGGAGAAACGGGCACCGCGCTAGGCAAAATATATTCTTCTTTCTTTCTTAAAGCCTGAAAAGTGAGGCATGATTCCAGTTGAAAGTGAAGACCATCTATCCAGAAAGCTCCAAGGCTGCAGCCCAGGCTCTGCGTGTGACATGAGACGCACCGCAGGGTGGAAGGGGTGGCCCTCTTCTCCTGCCACAGAACCCACCCCGCCTCCTCGTAACCCTTCCCAAGGGCGGCCGTGTCCTCACAGCCTCAGGAAGCTCTCCTTCCTCCACACCCTCACCCACGTCCCACAAACCAAGCCCCCATGGCCAGCATCAGGTCGCCCTGGTCAGCCCTCTGCAGTGGACTCAGCATGCACGGCTCGCTGGACCTTGGCCGGGTCTCCGCCAGGTACCTCAGGGGGAGGCTGGTGACTAAGGCCCACTCTGAAGCCAGTGGGGCCCCAGTCCACAAACCAGGTGCTGCCCTTGGTCGGAATGAACGCATGTATAGGTTCCCTTTGTCTGATGACGCGGGCGGGGCCACGTGCCTGTCCCTGAACCAGTCACAGCGGATCTAAGTCACCAGTCAACCTGGACCTGAGTCACATGATCCACTCTGCCTCTGGGGTGCAGTCAGCGCCCCCAAACCATGGTGCCAGAAAGCTGAGAGGGAGCTGGTTCCTCACACGGAATTTGGGGGGCCATTCTGAAACTCCGGAGCATGGACACATCAGATAAGTGGACATCACCCCCGGGATGAGGCCCGTCCTTCCAGAACAAGAGGGGACTGTGGGCAAACCCAGCCCGCAGCCAGTGGACAGAGCACACAGGGGCTCCCATCCTGGGGCTGGAGTTGGAGGGGGTCGGGGGAGGGAGGGGCCTGACATGTGATGACAGAGGGTGACTTCCCAGGACACTGGCCCCACCATGCTGAAATTTTATCATGAAGGGTCATTTCCATTTTACAGAACTTGAACTAAAAATTTTTCAAATGCCAGCAACTTTCAAGGAACTGGCACAATTAAAGTTACTTTAGTTACATTAGATCTTTTGGGATCTGAAAGGAAAAACAGTAAATATGTCTGCAGTAAAATCAATAAGATAATTAACCTGTAATGAAACCAAACACTGGGGATTAAGCCGACAGGTGGCCTCAGCCCTTTCGGGCTTTTTTTTTTTTTTTATCAATTTCGCAAAACCTTCAAGGGCTGTGCCCTGTGAGAGGAAGGATGCCTCTGGGGTCGCACACACGGGGCCCGGACGCCCCCCACACACTCCCACATAGACCCAGCCTTGGGAGAGGAGGCAGACGCAGCGCTGGGGAGTAACATGTGTCTGGACGGCACCCCAACCAACCCAGTGCAGGGACCCCCCCACCCCCACGTTTCACAAGCAGACCCAACAGCTCTGGTCGCGTTAACAGGAGTCCTCAGAGAGCTTCAGCTGGAAGATTTTCCCCCAAGATCTTATCATTTGTTGCTTTATATTTTTAAGTAAAAATAAACCATCACTTTAAAAGTAACGCATTTGAAAACTATTCCTCAGGGACTGCTCCTTTCAAACATGGGTTTTCCAGGATCTAAAGACAGAAGCTAACTAATTCATGAGATTTTATTCCTCAGTCAGGTGTTTTATTTTAACTGCATAAACTTCATGAAGACACACGGGCTGCAGCTTAGTGAGCGCTGACTGTGGGACCAGCCCTGGTTTCTCAGGCATCTGGGGCTGAGTTAGGCTTCGAGCACATGACCAACCTCTTTGAGCTTCAGTCTCCTTGTCGATAAACTGTCTTGTAGGCTTGTTGTGGGTGTGACAATGGTGCGTGGACCATCGTGGCCCTAGCCTGCTCTCGCTCGGTGCTTAGACACACATGCCATCGATGCTAGGATCCCAAGTCCTCTGTTCACGGGCTGGGTCCTTGCTGGCCCATTTCCACGGTTTCCTGAACACATCCACACGGTTTTACTATGTGCGAGTTACGTGCCCTGTCGTGGTCACTATACCGAAAACTCACGTCCACCACCATTCACAGGACAAGCCAGCCACAGCACTGAGACAAAGAAGGCACTGCCAGGACCCGCCTGCTTTGGTTTTGCCAAGAACTTGCATGACATTTTCCTGAGGGCACATCTTTGACTCAGGAACAGGGTCCAAATGTGGAATCCAGTGGGGAGGGTACAGCTGAGTGATAAGAGTGGATACCTAGCACGTACAAGGTCCTGGGTTCAATCCCCAGTCCCTCCATTAAAATAATAATAAAATACATAAGCTCAACCCCCCCCCAAATAATTAAAGTGGTGAAACAAAACAAACAAAAATTTAAAAATAAAGAATCTGGAGAAATCCTTTTGTTCAACAGGTGGTCAGCGGGCACCCACTGCGTTCCAGCTGTGAGGGCAAGAAAAAAACCAAGGACACCCCCTGCCCTCCCGCCCTCACGGAGCTCACAGGGAAACGAGAGAAGTCAAATGTGCGATGTGTGCGACTGCATCGAGGGTCCCGGCGGGAGGGGGAGGGGCGTGGGGCGTGTGCATGTGGTGGCGGGGTGGCGGCTGCTCCACCGCTCACAGAGTTAGAGGGGCTACAACAAGGAGGATGACGGATGCCGGATATCTGAAAACAATCCAGTTTGTCGAATGGGTTCTGTCAGCTGAATGTGCTAAGCCTTATTGCAGGATGCAGCCTCACACTGAGGTGTAGGGAACGGGTCACATGACTCTAAATAAAGCTAATGGTCACTTGGGCCACGTGCTTCCAACAGCTAAGACCCCGAGTCTGGGCTAGTGGGAGGCACAGGGTAGGAGAGGGACACTGGCCAGGGCCGCCCGGCCACAGGCTGACGGCATCCACATCCCCTAGGACCCCTGGGATTTTCTAGTGCCGCAGTCAGTGACCAGCCCTGGAGGGTCTGCTCTTTGGATCTGAGTTATACAGGGAGGTCAGAGCACTGGGTCCTGCACCGCTTGGAACACTGCTCCTCCAGTGTTAAATCCCACTGTTCTCAGGGTGGAGGGTCCCTGGACCAGCAGCAGCATCGCCTGGGAACGTGTTAAGACATGCAGCTGGCAGTCCCAAGCTCCGGACCTGCTCCAGCAGAAGCTCGGGGGCAGGGCCGTGTGGCCCAGCCTTCAACGAGCCCCCCAGGTGGGGCTCCTGCTGACGCTGGGGGCTCTGGAGTGGCGAGCCCTGGAAGAGCCCTTCACACTGACCCGTCCCTCCTGGGATCCGTTGATCCCGACGGCGTCTTGGTCCCCTCGGAGAAAGGGAAACGAGGGCTCTGAGGTTCTGCCCTGGCCTCTCCCACCGGGGATGGAGCCCCAGGCTCCCCTCAGATGCCACCAGTGAGCGGGGAGGCAGCAGGGGCAATGGGGTTTGCCCTCTACCTTGGAAACAATTCAAACTTCGGCTTTGATGAGAGACGGGCCATGAGGATGAGGAGACCAGCACTGAACTCTCAGTACATCTGCTCCGCTGTGACGTGGGCTCCACGCCGCTGGAACTGCCTTTACCCTCTGGGTGCCATTCTGAGCAGCCTGTTTCTTTGACGAGGCGTCACAGCCGTCAACACTGAGGACAGGGAGCATTTATCCCCCGTCACCCAGTACCAGCAGCCTAAGAACTTCTCCAGCATCACAGACGTGGACTCTGTTGACCGAGGGAGGCGCCGTGGAATGAATCTGCCCGTCGGCTTGGTTTGTAAAGGCCGGTATCATGATCACTTAGCTGCAGGAGATATTCTAGAGTAAGAGACTTCTACGGAGTCTGGGAAGGAGTCGGGGTAGAGATGCAGAGATGGGAGTTACATGATACCTGGACCGTGGGAGTAGATGGAATTCCAAGAGAAGCTGGCTGCAAACGGAGCCTTGGGGGACGTCTGCATGTAGGGGTCATGAGGAGGAGAGACAGTGAAGGAGGCAGATAAAGAACCAGGCAGGAAGAAAACTGAGAAGCGCAGTGCTCGGCCAAACCACCAGTGACCAGTTTTCACGACGAAGGAACCAGTCCGCCATCTAAAATGTTTCAGAAAGAGTGAAGATGAGACTAAAGATGAGACGTGTGTTGGAGTACCCACCAGCAGCAACACAGCCCCTGGCTGAGGTCAGAGGGCAGGGGTTCGGGTATCTGGAGGACGGCGCGGGGCACCACCTGCCGCCCTCAGTTCTCTTGGGAGGCCAGTGTGGACCTAATCTCCCCCTCACTGGGCAGATACCCTTTGAGGAGATTTCATCAAGGAAGAATGGGCCTAATGGGGTCTCAAGGTAAATGAGACAATGGCTGGACCCATGTGCTGGGTCACCTGCTCACGTGCTTGGGTATTCTGGAGACGCGCCTGCTTCTGTGAGCTTAATAAGCTGCGTTTGTCACTTAGCTTGCAAATGGCCTGTCCCTCTGTTTTATTCCTGGTTTGACAGCTCTCCTGGGTTTTGAGAATTTTTTTTCCTCGCTGATTGGAACGACTTTCTTCTGTCCTTGGTGGCCCCCATTTAGATGGGATCCACTGTAAACGGCCACCGTGGAGGCTGTTTCCACGTGGAGGTGGGGAGCATGGGACACAAAGAATGCCCATGCCTGACCCTACTGGACCTCCCTGCCCTTATGGCCTTGGGGTGACCCCACTGTAGATGACAGACCAGTCCCTTCCTCATCAGATGCAGGCTGCCACTCATCTTGCCGACACCCCTCAGGTGACCTCTGTTCCTGCAGGCGTTTTGTCTCTAGAACTTGCCCGGAGGTCACGTCACCCGCGGGGGGTTCCAGGAGCCTCCATGCATCCGACGAGCAGCTGGGCGTGAAGACAAACCTACCAGACCATCACTGAGCATCTACTGTGTACATTCATGCCAGGTGATCACTGAGCACCTACTGCATACATCTGCAGTGCTGTAACGTCACTAAGCGTTCCTGTGCACAGCTGGGTCATTGCTGAGCACCTACTGTGTACATGTGCATCCCAGATCTCAGGGCTGGTGCTAATGGGCCTGGACCCTCACTGACTCACAGCCCGGCTGTTCCACTCCACCCACACTTCAGCTGCCCAAGAAGGGCAACCTGTGCTCTGAGTCACCCCGCAGCAGGAACACACTTCCAGGAACCGTTCTCCCATCCACCCAGACATGGAGCGCGTTCAAATTTTGAGCCCTGTGAAAACGACACTTTTTTTGGAATCCAGCCTCATCTCTATTTGTTCATCCAAAGTAACTGACTGCACGTCATCCAATCTTAGTCAGTTCTCAGTAAACATGGTCCTGTCTCTCTGGCCAACCTTAGAAAGTGAGGACGCATCTGGCTCCAACCACAGCCTCACTACCACCGAAAAAAAAAGTCTTGAGCAAATCAGCACAGCAACGGGAAAGAAAAAGGACTGTCCAGGTCAGATATTGATTTCTCCCCAGTTACTCTGAAGAAGCCCCAGGGAGGATGGGAAAAATCAATAGAGAGTTAAGGTGAGTAATGGAATCGACGGTTTTCTTATAAGATAGACTAAATTGAGATAAATTAAAACAGAGTGGGTCCCTGGGTGGTGTTTGGGGAAGGGAGGCCCCACTGGTTCATGCAGGGAATGACTCAGTCTGTGGGTCACAGGATCTGCCACAGATAAGAGTCACCTGGGGAGACTTAACCATCTTGATTTCCAAACTGTGCCTCAGACCAGTTACACCAGGATCTCTGAGGGTGGGAGTCAGGACCCAGTGATTCCAAAGCCTCTCTGGTGATTCCAGTGGGCAGCTATTTTACTAACCATTGGCTAGAGCCCCTCCACCCCTCTTAGGCCTTGAAGGCTTCTGTCCCACCCAAGCGTGGGCGCAGGGTGGAGCAGGCAGTAAGCGGGGCTCAGAGGCAGTTTCAAGCTCCCCTTCCCCTGGAGCTGCCGTGTCCTCTGAGCCATCCTACTGTCTTCCTTCCTTCCTTCCCAGAGCCATGGTCTCCACTGGCCATAGCTCAGAATATACACCCTCTTCTCTGGCCAAGCCCTCCTCCCTGGCCAAAGTCCTAGATGGGCCTCAAGAGTGACATCTGTATGTTGGACGTTCAGTCTCCATTTCTCTCTTTCGTAGCCTCTCCTGTGGCACTGCTGGTGTCCTGGGGGTGGGTTATGCCTGGGCCATGGCGATTGGTTCAGGGATAGGCATGTGACTCAAGCCAAGACTCTGGCTCAAACAGGGAAACCCTGACCTTATGGTTGAACAGCTGGGAGGCAGTAGTTGGCTTTTCTTGAGATTTCTGAACATGAGCAGAGGAGAGAAGGGGATGTTAAGCTTGAGTTGTTCAACACAGCTGCTTTGGGAATAAAGTCAGCACAGAGGAAGAGAGGAGCGAATGAGCCCTAGTGATACCACTTGAGCCCCTGGATCAAGCCAGGCCTGAAACTGATACTGGTTTTCAGCTAGGTGCACAAATAACATCTCTTTTCACTTAAGCTGGTTTGATGTTCGTTTGTTTTTGTTGCTCACAATGTAAAGGATCCTGACAAACACAGTGGCCTACAGCTCCTCATTACTTGGCTCTGGCCATGGTCACCCCCAGTCTCTGTGCACACCACACTCCATCTCCTCTTGGCGCTCAAGCCACACTGAAAGACCTTAAAGAAGCTGAGGGATCCAGATGGCCTGGTTCAAATCCCGGTCCTGCCACTCACAAGCTGTGTAGCCTGAGGCAAGTTACTTACCCACGAGAATTCCAGTATCTTTATAGTATTGCTATTGATACTACGTGCTCAAGTTAAGTTGTCTTTACTCGTAAGTATGGATTAAGGATTAAATGAGGTGTATTTAAAACAGCAAGAACTGTGTGGACACACTGAGGCCCATGTCAGTGTCGGCTCTTGTTATGACAATGATTTTGGTGTCTAAGGGGTTCTCAACCTCCCACCTCAGGTCTTTGCACCTGCTGTTCCTTCTGCCTGGAATGCCATCTACTCTGATTACACCTCCTTCAGATGTCAGCTCCCTGAATGTCCCTGCTTGGTGTTCCCAAGGCTTCCTGTGACTTCTGACCCGATACCCACTAAAGCCTGCAGTCCTATGTCGTTAGAGTAGTTACTCCCTTCTGTATTCCTCTCTAGACTGTGAACTTGAAGGCACATGATGAATCTGTTTTGCTGTGTTTTGTAGTTTCAGTGCCAAGGACAGAGCCTGGCCCCTCAGAAGATATTCTGAATAAATGAACAAGCGAATGAATGAATAACTCAGGGACAACTTCTTTACTGGGAGAATGTGCCGGACTGTGTCTGACAGCTGAGAGAGGCCAGGGCTGAGGGACACCCTGGTGCTCAGGCTGGGAGGAGCAGTCCAAGCCCTCAGCGCTGCAGCAGTGGGGCTGAGAGACACCCTCTGACCCACTCAGTGCCGCACAGAGCCCCTATTCTTTTACTACTTTTCTATACAAGCTTCAGGTGTACATCATTATAGTTCATCCACGTACACAAGATGGTCCACATTCCTTATCATCAAGTGGGTGACCAAAGTGCTTGTCACTGGACCCACTCAGCACCTGCAGCTACAAAGTTCCAGGAAGGTCTACACTAGGCACACAGGGTGAGTTAGACACATCGTGGGGAGTAGGAAACGGGCTGTAACAGGCATAAGACTGCCCTAACTAACCTCAAAAGGGGTCTGTGTGCTTTTTTCCCTCTAAACACATTTGGATATTATGAGCTTTTAATTAAAACTAAGGCAGATGTCACTCTGCTAAGATCATGCCTAAGAAAGGAAAGGACGGAGATGATGCTAAGAGGCGTTGCTAATGCAGGGTAATTGTGATGATCTTCCATGAAATGTGTTTTGTTCTTGAAACTGAAATTGACTTTGATGTCTTTTGAGAGACTTAATGCACTTTTAATTCATGCAGAAACTCTTTTCTCAGTTCTGCAGGCTCTGCCAGGAGCATTCTGGGAGCTGGGCTGAGCATGACCTTGAACAGAACTGTCATACTGAGATGGTCCAGCTCCCAAACCTGTCCCCGGGTGGGTGCAGAGGGTGAGGGGTCCCAGTCCTGTCACGGCTGAGCTGTGACTGTCATCTCCATGACGCAGAAGGGCGGCTCACCTCCCAGGGAACCCGAGTCCGAGCCTGTGCTGTGCCCATGGGTCGCCATCTCTGCCAGGGGTGGGGCATGATTCTCTGGGTCCAAGCTGCAGACCTGGACCCTGGACAGTGCCAAGCATCAGCAACATGGGAAATTTAGTGGATTTTCATCCAGAGCTTAGAGTCCTTCCCCTTTTCCTGCTACCCCGTGCGTGCTGTGCGAAGGAAAGGGAGGGAGGGAGCTTGGCTCAGAGTGGCCTCACAGCAACAGCTGTGAGACAGCCTCCTCGCCCCACCCTGGGTGAGGGCTTCCCTTGGGGACTCGGCAGATGACAGCGCCTCCCAGGGTCAGCTTCCTCCATCGGCCCCACCTTGGCAAGGTGTCCACAGCTTCGTCAGCGCTGGCCCACAGCAGGGACAGCATCCTCAGGTCACTCCAAAGGTGGAGAGGAGAAAATGCTCCCAGGACGGAAAGTCCAAGTGCAGCACCGCTCTCCACCGTTTCCTCAACAACCTCCTCGTGAGGGACCCCGGCCCCGTCTTTCCTCGGAGCTCTCAGGGGTGGGTGCAGGAAGCCCAGCGCCGCCCAGCTCCTAGAGGGGCCCCGTGCGATCTGAGGGTCTCTCAGCAGCCACAACACCCCAGATAAGCCCTCTTTCCATTAATGAGAGGGGCTCTTGGGAAGGGCTAGGCAACAGGACGTAACCGGGGAAATCTGTGAAGTCAAGGAGGGGTCCGGGCAAGTTTTTTTTAAATCTAAGATAAGGCATCATTGCAAAATATTTACTGTACCTGTGATGCCGGAAAGGCAATGTACATGAAAGTTATTTTACTTAAACATCCTGATGGTCTTCCCTGGGGAAGGCTGAAGGATGACGATTTAGGATTCTGACGCAATACACAAACAAGGACTCAGACCAACGCTAAGCGCCCCAGGCTCTCCCACAGACGCAAGCACGACAGCCAAGCTGCCAGCCCTTCTCTACCCGCCACCCGGATTCCAAACACGCGGTGTCTCCCAGAGCCTCTGGCTCTCGCGTTAAAAGGAAGCACTGGGCGCAGATCTGATCCTTCTCGAATCGTATGACCGAGTCTGGGGCTGCGTCAGCTTGTGTATGTGCTACAGCTTGATACAGTCCACGTGCGTGCACCTGGGGCCGCGTCTGTGTCACCTGCAGTCCGGCCCCATGTGAACCGCCTGTGGGTGTGACGCAGGGGCTACCAGTGTGCCTCACCTGTTTGTCTCACAGCTGTTCCGCTGCGTGTCCCCCACGTGATGTCCTCTTGTGCTCTCCGGGCTTCTTACGTGTTCCCGGTGACTGTACTGTCAGCCTCCCACACACCGCTACCTGGAGGGATGCCGTCTTTGTCTACGTGACCCGTGTGCTACCTGGGCCCTATGCTGCTGTGGGACACATCGGTGCTGCCTGAACGTGGCAGTACCTCGCGTCACTTTCACATGTCGCCTGTGAGTGTCACTGCTTATCCGTGTTGCCAAGAGTCTCCGCTGAGCCCTGTGCGCGTCCACCTGTGCGTGCGCTGCAGCTGGAGGCTGTTACTCTGCGTTGCCCACACACCGCTGTGTGCCCGCAGCTCCACGTCCCCCTACGCGTGCCCTACTCCTGGGAGTGGTTTCCGGGTGACCCCCACCCCCCGCGGCCCCGGCGCCCCTGACCCCCACCCCCAGGACGGGCTCCCTGACCCCCCTTCAGACGGGACACCGGGGCCAGGGCGCCGGGAGGGGCACCGTCCCCGTTCTGGGCCCCGCCCCGCCCCCTCTGTACTAACGAGGACTCCTCGCCCCAGAGGGGCAGAAACGCACCTCGAAATTGCTCAGGAAAAAGGGGGGCGGTTGGTGCGCTCCTGACCTGCGGTCTCGGCAGCGCAGGCCCAGCTTCAGGCGCGGCTGGATCCAGGGCTCCAGTAGTGTCGTCAGGACTCAGTCTGCTCCTTCTTCCAGCTCAAATCTTTGCCTTCACGCGGCCTGGCTTCGCTAACAGGCCCCAGTCTCCCCGCCAGGCTCCTCCCGGCTCCTCCACGGTGACAAGGCGGCGGCAGCGTCCCGTCCTCGCCTCCTCTCGGGGCTGAGGCGCTCCTGTCGGCCCGGGGCAAGGCCTGGCGCTCCTGGTGATTGGACTGAATGAGGTCATGTGCCCATCCCTCAACCAATCAGTGCGGCCAGGATACAGCCAGTGGAACTGTAAGAGCCTTTCTAATTGGCCCTGGGACAAACCCTGACATTCACTCTGATTGGACATGCTGAGGTCATGTGACCATCTCTCACCCAATCAAGTGCAGCCAGGATACAGCCAGAGGAACTGTAAGAGCCTTTCCTATTGGTCCTGGAGCAAGTCCTGGTGCTCACTGATTGGACACACAGAGGTCATGTGACCAGCTCTAGCCCAATCACTGAATGCAGGGCAGGGCTTCGCTTGACCCGCCTGGGTCACAGCCCCATCTGGAACGAAGGGTGCCCCAGCTGGATCACAGGTTTGAGCGTGGGGCACAGATTCCCTGATGCAACTTGGGGCACTCCTAGAAGGAGAGGTGGATGCCGGGAGCCCGCCACAGGTGTTCTCCACAGAATCTGGATTAGTGCCCTGGAACCCCAGCTGCACGCACCTAGGGACCTGGAGGGAGAAGAGAGGACTCCGATTGGAAGGGAGGAGCGCTCCCTCATGAAATGCAGAACTCTAAAGTCACCCCGAGGAAAAGATGAGAAACTCGCAGGAACACCGCCTAGACGTCAGGCCAGAAACGGGGATACAATAGCGCTTGCGTCCAGATGAAGCGAGCACACTCCCGCGGTGACAGATTTGTCCTTAGGTGGGGAAGTTGCCTGGACTGGCCCGCCCTCCGTGCTGCTGGGATGAATCCCCGTCAAAAGTTAAGGAGCAGGAACCCGAAAAGGCACAGGCTGAGCCCTACACAGCGCTCAGACCTCCTCCCGCCTCCAGAAACGTCTGAGGCCCAGCCTTTCATGACCTCCCCTTCGTGGGCAAGGCTGCCTCACCTGAGCCCCCCGGGAAGCCCTGCCGGACCCCTCCTCTGACCCTATGCACCCTCCTCTGAGTCCCCACAGTGTAGGGCGGAGCCGCATTGGAGAGCTTACCTCATTTCCGTGCCTTGGAGTTAATCTCACCCACCTGGAGCGATGGGATTGGTGGATGGAGGTCAGGACCCACTTCTATCCCAGAGCATCTGAAGTCCTTGGTGAGTTCCTCCCCGCTCTGACAGGGTGACCCGGCCCTGGGGCGACTGGTGAGCGGAGCACCCCTGTCAGTCAAGATTGACATGAGGCAGGGGAGAGAAGTGGGTGGTTATTTTTAGTCACAGAGATGAGGGGATTTTATGAGACTGCTGCCAACCTTTGTGTGCATTAGTCAAAAGCAGCTCCTGTAATAGGAGGGAGTGACAGGCAGCCGGCAGGGGTTCCTACACAACCACGTTTAGGTGGTCTACTGCATGGGCTTGGGTTTCACCCCTGTGTCTTGCATTCCCGGGCTCAGAGCTGGAACCCACACTTCCTAGAACATCCTCTTCTGCAAGGATTAGGGTTTATTAATTATTTACATCTGACACATCTATTTGTCCTAATGTGTTTACTCTTCTCATCATTTCTAATTGCTCTCTCAAATTTTTATTTATCTATTTATGCACAGTAGTCGACCTTCGTTCCAGATACAAGCTCTTTACCAGTCCCCTCCCCGTCCAGCCTCATTCACCCCTCCCCCACCAGTTCTCCCAAACACATGGCTTGACCTTGAATCTTTGCTCTAGAACTGCCTCTGGGTGAACGTAACGTGAGATGACACACACTAGAGGTCAACCCTCCAGGACTTAAAGGAAATTAGACGTGGGATGTGAGGCAAAGAGCGATGTCATGGACGAAGCCTAAACTGCTGGCCTGATGTGAAGACAGCGCTGCTGTAAAGATGTGGATTATACGGAAAAGGTCCATTACAGAACTGGAGACACGTCAACTTTGACGGTCACACTACCTGAACTCTTCCTCAGCAGCCACAGAACAAAGAGCTGTGAGTATTTCTGGAATTTCAAATCCCTAAACTTCTGATGTCCCCAGTGGATCTTCAAGTCTGCCTTAGAGCATCAGAGAATCCCTCTTTTTATCATTTATCAGCAATGGATTCAAATAACTCCCAATGAGCACCGTTCATTCTGTGTAAAATGTCCAGCCACTCCCAGAAATAATTTCATTAGTCACCTCATTGTCAGCCACACATGACTTTATTAAGGTTCCTCTTAGGGATTAAATTTCCATGCTTGGTCTCCAGCTGATGGTGACCTCATTGCAGAATTTAGTTCAATTTGTTTCAGTCCTTTGTGAAGTAAGAGAATGTGCACTTGTAACCAGTAAATGGGTTTTTACAACTTTATGGTTATACGTACCTGGGAATTACCGAAAGCATTCTGGTTGGGAACTTTACCCTTTTTTTCCCCGAATGTGCACACTACAAGAAAAAAGGGGGTAGGTTTGGCAAAAGCTCTTCTTTTGGGATCTTCCCCAATAAGCTATTACTCCAAGTACACAGATTGCTCATTACGCACCCGCCTTGTTCTCAATGCGCTTGCAGGTTCAATAACCCCACTGAGGCAGCCACCCATCCTGTACGGCTTTTGTTTTGTAGAGAGAGAACTTAACATACCTTTGTCTTTCGCATGCTAGGCCATAAAGCAAGTTTCAACTAATTTAAGAGGACATAAATTATATCAAGCATCCTTCCTGATCACAAAGCTATGAAAACAGAAATCAATTACAGGAAGGAAAATGGGAAAAGAAAAACATGTGAAGACCCAACAACATGCTAAAAAACCAATGGGCCAATGACTGGTGAAAAGCTAAATGCTTTGGTTCTAAAATCCGGAAGAAGACAAGGATGCCCACTGTCACCACTTCTGTTTAACGTAATACCGGAAGCCCTAGCCACAGCGCTCAGATGAGGTAAAGAAACAGAAGGCATCCAGGTTGGAAGAGAAGCAGTGAAACTGTCACTTTTTGCAGGTGACTTGATGCACCTTTACATCAGTTCATACTCACTGAACGGACCTTTGGAAATTGGAGACTGCTCTTGACCTTAAGAAAGTTTGACCCTCAAGCCAGACAAGGGGGACAGACAAGCAGTTCACCAAATCACAGCACAACTTCCCATCAGGGGAGTAGAGTGGGAGAACCTTGATTCATGTCCATGATGATGTGGCTGGTAGAATGATGGCCCCCAAAGGTGTCCAAACTCTGATCTTCAGACCCTGTGACTGTGTTACCCTATGTGGGAAAGGAGGCTTGCAGATGTAATTAGGGGTCCAGAGCTTGAAATGGGGAGTGTATTCTGGATTGTCTAGGTGAGCCCAATCTAATCCATCACTTCTTGAAATATGATAGCCTTTCACTGGTATTAAGCCTCTGTGGCCTGTAACAGGTGACCTTGGCCCTCCAAAGATGCACAGTGAGTTCTTAGAATGATGCTGAGAACTGTGTCCGAGGGGTGGGCACGGCCAGGACTTGGATGGTAGACCTGGATCTTGATCCCCTCCCAAATTTCCCCGACATTCACTCTTTCTACTGACTGTCTTGTGAGCCAGGTCCTCCCTAGGTGCTGGGTGCGAGCACCAGTGGGAAGATCAAGTCCTGCACATCAACCCATGTGTCAGAGATTCCAGGAAGCAGAGACAGTCAGGGGCGAAGAGAGGAAGTCTGCCCCATGTGGATTCCAGGACGGAGGTCATTTTGGCTTCACCCCCGACATTATCAGTTGGATTCCCAGAAGACGGCTGCGTTCTCACCAATGTGACAAACCTCTGCTGTGTTCCACAGCTGCCGGCCTCACCCCTGGCATCTCCCCGAGTCTGGGAGAAGCCGCAGGGCTCTCCTGGGGGCTGGAGGAGACGGGCCTTCCTGAGAGGTCTGAGGTCTCAGAGAGCAGGGTTGGTGCTGGATGGTGGGAGGTGGGAGTAGGTGTGAGGTCCACCCAGAAACCAGGGAAGTGGAGACACCCTCTGTCAGGCTGCTGGGGGATTCCTAGATGGATGGCTCATTGCATCTGGAATCAGTTGAGTTTGCCTTCCATGTGTGACTATGAGAAAGAGAAATATGAGAGAGAGAGAGGATACTAGCTGACAGAGGATGATGCTAAGGGAACAGAGAAGGTTGAGCAATGTCACCTCTCCCTCGGGTATAAATTAAAAACCATCTCAAGTGAATGGACCCAACTCAGGGAGATGCTCTCCTTCCAGGTGACAGGCAGGAGAACGGAGATACGAAGAAATGAAAGGGACTTACTGTTACTGAGATTTTTTCTTCTGCGTTTGGATTCTCAGCTTCCTCTGCTCAACACCGTTCGCCCCACCACCCGACAGCTCTGCCCTCACCTCCCCCGTCGCTGGCCTCCATTCCCGCCGCTCCGACCAGATCCCAAGCTAACCTTCCGTTCAGGTGACTCAGGGGCGTGCGCTCGCCCCGGCCCCTCCACCCTCCGCATCCCGAGGCACTGCCACCGACCGCCTGAGGGCCCGGGCGGTTAAAGGCGCCTTTTAAGTGACAGCGCCTTGCTGTCCCGTCACACCGGTGTTTTGTACACGCTGGGGTCAAGGAGAACTGTGACCATGCTGTCCGGGAAAGGGCACTTCGGCCAGACCGTGAAGACGCGGCACCGCAGCGGCTCACGCCCCACGGCGGATCGGTTCTGTCCCCGGAACGGTCCCCCCGGGAGGAGCCCCGCGTCTGAGTGGAGCGGGGAGACGCGCACGGAGGGGCCTGCGGGCCGGGCCGCCGGGGACACCCCCTCCCGCGGGGCTGCCGTCCGGTTGGACACCGGAGGGCCCCGCCACGTGCCCTGGGCCGCTGGCCGGGAGCCCCCGGGAGCCCCCGCTCCGGAAGAGGAAGCCGGCGCTGCGGGCGCCCCCGGGGACCGCGGAGGACCCGGGCCTGGGGTGGGGGTGCGGGCCGGCGCGCTGGGGCCCCCCTTCCCTCTCCGCCCGGCGGGCGCCTCCTGACGCCCGTCTTGGTGCGCCTGCTCCGCCTCTGGGTCTCCCCTCCTGTCTGAGGCCCAGGACCCCTGGACCCGCCCACCTGTGTCCAGGGGGGCCGCCAGTGACTGGCCCGGAGCACAGCGGGCGCCCCCGCCCACTCGTGAGCGCAGCCCCGCGGCCTCCCGCCGAGCGCGTCCTCCGGGGCCCTGCCGCCCCGGGCAGCGCGTCCTGCGGCTGTGGGACGGATGCCCCCGCCCCGGTTTTCGGGGAGGACGAAGTGAGGGCGAAGGCGGGGCTGGGAGGAGGCTGGACCTCGACTGGAGTCCGGGAGGCTGAGTGGGCTGGGGGTGCCTCCAAGCTCAGAGCCACAGCAGGAGGCCGTCCGGTCAGGTCAGTCGTCCCAGACCGGCCGGGCGCCTGGGGTTGTAGCAGGGCCAGGCTGCTGCAGCAGCGCCGGCAGAAGGGAGCCCTCCTACTGCGGGAGGGGCCGCAGGCAGCCCCCCACCTGGGGCCTATTCTAACCAGGAGCCCGCGGGGTCCGGCTCCGCCCCTTCTGCCTACTGAGACCTTAGTCTCTTGTCCTCTCTGTTTTTACGTCCCCTCTCCCTCTTCCTTCGCCCCAGGCCTTGTCTCCACACTCAAGAGCCAGTCTGAAATACTAGTTGTACTTTTACTTCTTTATGTTTCCCCAAACCCTGTTCTCCTGTACCTTCCAATCCCACATCACAAATTTCAAAGGAGTAAAATTTATGCAGTCTCTACAGAGGGCACTGACGGGATTCAGGAGACCCCAGCTCTGGGTCCGTGCCCACCAAGGTGGGGACAGGCACCCCCACCACCCCTCAACCTTTCCCACACACTCAGTGGACTCAGATTCCCCCTCCAGGATCCTGGCGTCTGGGTCATCTAAACAAGCCCAGGTCCAGTCCATTGTTCGAATTTTGAGGGATGTTCAAAGCCAAGGAAAACCTCCAAACAAATCAGGTTGTAAACCGTGGAGTAGTTTACATGCGAACATGTTAACAGTGCACTTCCTTGTACTCTGTCAGGAGACAAAGGGGGCCGGGTGCACATCCGTAATGCTGAGATGGCCCTGGATCAGGTGACAATGGCCAGTCATCTGGGGAGCAGGTGGAACTTCTCCCTGTGACCAGGAGGAAATCGCCAGGGTGCGGGTGGGGGTGGAGGTGGGGGGCCTTGGCACCAGGTGAACATCCTGTCCGTCCACCTTTCTCCTGTTGGTTCCCCTCAGTTATAAGCCTGGCCTGGATCAACAGTCAGTTCTACTCAGGTTTATAAAACGATGCCTTACCAAATCCGCCATTCATCCACCCTCGGCGCGTGTCAGGCTCCCGAGAAGTGGAGCCCTGGGGACTTGTGGCCGACAAGTCAGTCCCACTGGCAAGGCGGGACGGAGGCTGAGTCCTGACCGTTAACCATCAGTTTCCTAAGCACTGACGGCTCCTGGGTGTAACACATCAATGCAGATAACATTTTCAGAACAACTGGAAAAATTAGAATACAATCTGGGTATTCGACTGGATTAAGACAATATTAATTATTTTGGCAAGCATTTTAACTATAAAGGAAAATGTTACACTTTTGTTACACATACAGACACATAAAAACAAAAAACATCATTCATACCTCAAAATGTATACAGTTGACCTTTGAATAATATGATTTGAATTTTGTGGGGCCACTTATACACGGATTTGTTTCAGTACATAAGCACCCCTGTACTACACGACCGAGGTTGCTGGAATCCGAGGATGTGGAACCGTGGCTGCAGAGGTAACGTTAGACACAGGTTGTCAGCTGCACGAGCGGCTTGCGTCCCTCACGCCTGAGCTGTTCAAGGGTCAACTGTAATGAAAACACACTTGCTTCAAACGAAAGATAACTGCAGAGGTTTTACACGCACGCGTGCTCACACACGCACACACGCTCTCACGCTAACTCACCGAATGTTGTGAGCTCAGGGTGGAGCCGGATTTTAAGTGTCTGTGATGACCCTCTTCTCGCTCAGTCCTGTCCGGTACCTGCGATTTGACCCCGCCTGGGGACCAGCTGGAAAGTCTGAGGTTGAGGCCATGAGCGGTCGTGCTGCTGTTCTCAGCCCTTCCCCTGCTCGAGCATCCTCACCCGTTCCCCTGGCTTCAGTTTTGAACACGTGCCTGCTCTGGCCACTAGCTGCAGGGGAAGGGGCCGTGGGGCAGCTCCCAGATGGACGCCAGAACCCTCTGCTGCGTCCTGTTCCCTCGGACTCCCCTGTGCTTGTTGTGGGAGCAGACCTAGGCCGGCCCACGGCCCCGGGGGTAAGAGACGCAAAGCACAGAGACCCCTCAGCCACGTTCAGCCCAGACCAGGCAGTCCCCAGCCCTCTGCCCACTCACGAGGGCGCCCCGAGACCAGGAGCGCCGCCCCGCAGAGCCAGCCTGCCCGACCCGACCCTCAGTGGGTCTGCAGACCCCTGAGGACAAAGGCTGTGGCTTAGGCCACCAGGGGTCTGTGTGACTCGTGATGCAGCATTCTTGTGGCAGCAGGTGACTGACGCAGTGTCCCCGTCCCAGTCTGGGCACCAGGGAATACTGGGTCCCCCTACGAGGGCCGGGGCTTCCCGCCCACGGAAACAGCAGCCCTGAGAACAGGTGGGGCTCTGCTTCCTGGTGTTCCTTGACGATACCAGGCATTACGGGCTAAACTGCTTTCTATCCACTTAGCAGATAATTTACAACTCACACAAGAAACCCAGAGTTACTGCTTATGACGGCTTTATGACTGCATTATGGGAAGAATCCATCTTTGCTCAGAAGTTAGTAGGAAACAATATTGTCCCCAGACAAGCCTCCTGAACAGCAGTGTGCAGTTGGCTCAGTCACACTGGGCGGTCGGGCTGGGATGAGCTTTTGTGATCAGACACCGGGCACATCTGGAAAGCCGTCATCCCGGGGTGGCCTGAGCAGGCTGGTGACATGGGGCCTGCGGGAAGTAATCCCATTCTCGGTGAAGAGTTTTCTAATCATCCGAGCAGCTCTGAACTCAGAGATTTGGGGCCCCCGAGGTGGCAGAGTCTGCGGCACCTGGCAGGGAAGTGACAAAAATGCCTTAAGTTTACTTTGGTCACCGTGGGAGGCAGAGACAAGACCAAATGGGTCAGGAACCACCACATCGGCCCCCAGATGGGCAGTGGGAGCCGTGACGTCCGAGTCCAGCCAGGACACGGCGGGTCAGGGCTGTGAGCGGTGCGGAGGGGCCCCAGGCCCACACGTGGCCACGTTCTGGGAGATCAGACAGCTTTTCCAGGTGGGGAGTGTCCTACCCCGTCCCTTCTCCCACCGGTGTGGGCAGCGCCTGCAGACTGACGACCCCCGTCTGGAAAAGTGCTCACGTGCTGAGATGGGAGGGAGGCTGCCCGCCAGCCTGCTGGTCCAGGGGGACGGGAGACGGGGAGCCACCCCCAGGCCGCAGGCTGAAGAGAGGCGCCCACTGGGCCTCGCGGGCCTTCACCTCCTCCCTCCCAGCCCAGCTGGGCGGGGAGTGCCGAGGGCGGCTGAGACCAGCCAGCGGTGACCCTCTGGCTGCAGCCCCGGGACCTCTGCCGGGAGAGCCAGGACCCCCAGGGTTGTGACCGCAGCGTAAGCTGATACGACAGGTCCCAGGCCCAGGGCGCCGTCCCGCTGAGTGGCGTCCCGAGCGCTCGGGCACGCGGGGCGGCGCCTCAGAGCCACGTTCCAGCGCCCCCGCCCCTGTGCCTCCAGGGCGCTTCCCCTCCCTGTGTGTCACCTCCTCGTACGTGAATAGTAGTAACGACACCACACCGTGTGGCTTACTGCGGAGAGTGAACGTCTGAGTGCACACGCGGCTTCGAGAGCACTGGCACACGCCGCGGTAGCGACTTTGTCCGAATGCTGGGAACCCCGGACTCCGAGCCGAGACGCTGGGCTCGTCTCACAGACCAGCCTTTGCCCCCCCGCGTCCTCTGCACGTGGCGCACTCGACAGGATGAAGGGGCTGCTGCACCAGTACGAGGACCCCGAGGTCAGACATCCCGGGAACCCCAGCACCAGCCGTCCCCCCAGCCTTTGCCGCAGCCCCGCCAGTGCCTTTCCCACCCCGAGGAGTCGGGGGGGGGGCGCTTCTCGGGGAGCGGGGCACGTGGCTCTGCAGCTCCTGGTATGGAGCAGGGCCGGCGCAGGGGCAAGCCCTGCCCTGCTGTCCTCTGTCACTGAGTGACCACCTCCCACCCACGTCCCTGTCAACAAGGTCACTGACAAGTAGAGTGGGAAGGGAACCCGTCCTCCGTCCAGGGCAGCAGGCGAGGCAGCCGGCTGTGTGTACCTCGGGTAACACGCTGGCTCTAGTTTGTCAAGTATTTGCCGCCCAGCCCCGGCCCCTTGTGAGCAGCGATGCTGTGACTTGGAAATGCCTTCCACCCACTCAGCTCCTCCCTCCAGACAGAGGAGCTGTGGGAGCTGGGCTGGAAATCGCCTCCTGGGAAAACTGGGACCAGCCGCCCCCCTGCGGGCGTGGGGGAGCCCGGCGACAGCTCTGCAGCCCGATGCCCTGCCAGTCAGTCTCCCGAGGAAGTGTGCGGGTCTCCCGCCCACAGGCTCCCTCCCGAGGGTGCGCCCCGAGCCACCGGCAGCGGTTTGACAGTGGGGTCAGTGAGTGACGGGTCCTCCTCGTCCTGCGTCCCGACTCAGGCATGGAACCCCCCCCCCAGTCGGAGGCCCCGCAGAGACCACACCGCGGGCAGAGGCCCTGCTCCCGGGGCCGCCTTCAGAGGCGAACTCTGCGTGCAGTGAGGTGCCCCCCGGGGCTGGTGAGGCCACACACCGGGGCGGAAGCCAGCGCTCCAGGTCGCCCCCAGGTGCTCCCCGCTTTGTCGTTTCCATGTAAAGATCATCAGCGGGAAAGCTGTGCCCGGCGGGGGCGGTGTTCAGCTGCCCGGCCTGGGGTCGTGGGTGCTCGGCTTTTCTGAGAAAGTCCCTGAATTGTCCACTGTGCCTTTATTTTCTGCCTTTCCCAGCTTCACCGAGTTCCTCTTGGCGTAAAGTGAAGGGCACTTCCTGGTCACCTGGGGCAGCTGAGTGTCCGTGTGAGGCCGTCACCGCAGTCGCAGGAGTGAACGTGCTCCCCCCCTACGTTTCCTGTTCCCTCTTGTCCGCCCTGCCTCCCGCCCAACAACTGCTGTCACTGTAAAGTGGGGGAGCCCTCCCCGGGCCCTGCGGAGAGACTTACTGCGATTATCTCCACTCTGCACGTAACTACACTTCACAGATTTACAGGGATCGAGGCCCAGAAGGTTTACATCGCTTGCCCAGAGCCCAGGGCTGGGAAGTGGCAAAGCCAGCATTGGTATTAAAGGCAAGATGACGCTGAAGTCCTTGCTGTCTTCCTTCATGCTGTGTTTTCTCTCTGTTCCATTCACAGTTTTTTAAAGAATTCAATCCTTAATTCTCTGAGCACACTATGAACAAAATAGTGGTAAACTTCTCACGTAAACTCAGTTTGCTGAGTACTAGCCTGGGCCAAAGGTAGTTCCCTTCCCCCCTTTGTTTTCCAGTTTGCTTAATGTCTACTGACCTGCTAATAACTGCTCACCCTGTTCTTAGCTGTGTGCCAGGTGCACAGGTGTGTCCGTGAGAAGGGTCTGCATCTCTGGTCCTGTGCTTCACTTCCCCTTACACTCTGGCCTCCACCTCTCTGTTGAGCTTTGCTATTTCTTCATGCTTCTCCTCTGTATTTTCCACTAGACGCTTTAACATGTTACTCAGAGTCGCTTTAGATTCACTGACTTAGTTCCAACCGCCTGTGTCATACCTGAGTCTGTTTGTGTTGGTTGCTGTGTCTCTTGACAGTGGATTTTTTTTCCTCCTCGTCTTTCCCTGTGTCCTGGACTTTTTGGTTGAAAGGTGGACATGGGAATGGACAGTAGAAATGGAGGCAATAATATTTACACCTGGAAATGTACATGCCTCCTATTTTATGAGGGGGCTTTGTTTGGGGCTGGGGTGAATTCATCCAGACAGGAGCTGAGCTGGGGTTGGATGTGGCTGTTTGTAAGTTACTGGCGGCGCACCCCAGCCTTCACACTCCTGTAGTGTTACCTTGTGGCTACAGTGGGGATTACGTTTCAAGAGGCTATTTCCCAATATTCCTATTCCACCCTCAGCTTTAGGATTTACTTATAAGCCTGTGGCGTGGAGGTCTCTCTCTACACGCTTGTCCCTCTCCCAGCGGCCTTCTGCTGCGACTTGTACTCCGTGCCTGCTAACTTCACGATGGGCGATGGGGACCTTCTCTGTTGTCCCAGTTGATTGTATTAGGTAGGCTCCCTGTCGCTGTCTTGAAAATGAGGCGTTCACAGTGACCCTGACCCACCAGCCACCGTGTCATCCACACTCCGCTTTGTCACTCTGATGTGTCTGTGAGAGAGCTTCCTGTCCTCCATCAGCAGAAGGTCCCCTTATGATCTGCGCCCAGGGTGGTGGTTGTTTTCCTCTCTCTCTCTCAGAAGGATGTCGTTCTGATCCCTTCCCCTCGTCATAATGGGCAGAGACCCATTTGCCGTGGAGATGGCAGGGTTTGCTGATCTCCCAGAGTTGCCTGACATTTGTGCCCCAGGAGTGAGATGAGGGGGGAGGACCTGGGAAGGGCTTGTTCCCTCCCTGCAGTGACAGCCATGCCCCTCTCCCAGAACAGCATCACAGAGGGAGGCTCCCTCCCATTGCCCGGCCTGCCGCCAGTCCTTCTCCTGAGCAGCAGGTCCACGGAGCAGCATGTGCGAGGGGCTGCGCCCTCCTCGCCACGTGCCTGGCTTCTAGGGTCTGCACTCACAGGCCTGCCCACCCTGAGCCTTTGGAAACCTGTGGACACTTCAGAAGAAATGCACTTACCTGCACTTACGGGAGCCCTGCACTCCCCTCGCTCTGACCCCGACAGACCAGGGCTGCATCCCCATCCCTCCTTGGAGGCAGCTGCCTTCCTTAGATTCAGGTTGGCTGGTGGCCCTGCAGCCTCCACTCTCTCACGGGCAGACTTCCTGCCTTTTCTTTATTCTGACTGTGGGAATGATGCTCTTTAGCATTTGCAAAACATGACAGGACCCTTTCCTTTAAGGGTCTCTTCATAGACTGTTGGGCAGAAATCAGCCACATGGACCGTGCGTGGAGCATGAAGAGAATGCTGAAAACGCAGCTGGCATTGCAGACAGCTGTGCAGCCAGATGAACATGCTGTGACTACGGGGGCGAGAAGACAGGCTACTGAGGGGCGACAGGCAGGCTCTGCTGCCCCTTGCTGTCTTCTCGGGTTCCACGTCATCCCCCCCATTTTACACGCTCAGTGCCATGCAGCTTTTGCCCCAGTCACATGGTCCAGAGCATCAGCGCTCAGGCAGGGACTCTGCGTTCTGGATGTAAACCCGGTCCGTGGGGACGCTGGTGAGGACAGAGCCCAGTGGAGCCCGCAGCTCCTCCCAGGCGCCCCTCAGAGCCCGTCGAGCCTGGTCTCCCTTCTGGTCGGCATTCGGCCATCAGGCTTCGCCGCTGTCCACAGGAGCTTGTCAGCTTCCCACAGAATCCCAGGTCACCCAGAGACCCAAGTACCTCTACAGGGTGCACGGGCAGCTGGCCCCAGAGAGGAGGCGCGTGTTCCAGAGAAAGACCACTGATGCCGGAGGGCAGGGGGAGCGCACCAGCAGGTGGCAGAAAACAGCCTCAAGGGGCAGGCTGTGGGGTCTGGGTCTGATGGAGGCAAACTCCTCCAGCCACCCCCGCAGTGAGGAGGAGGTTCACACTCCTCACCAGGACTTGCTAGGCAGAACCTGACCTGGCCCCGCCGCGGGCTCCGACCTGGCCTCAGGGGCTGTGCTCAGTGCTCACGTGGTGTCGGTGGCGCTCAGGTTCTTCCGGTTTGTCAGAGGCCCCACGCGTCAGCCCGTCCCATGGGCTTTGCACTTGCTCTGCCCTTATCTAGAACGGTCTTCCCGCCACGTCCACGTGGCTGTTCCTTCTCCCCTTCCCGCTCTCAGCGCTGCTGTCCCGTCGCAGAGACCTTCTCTGACCCCGTGGCAGCGGTCCCCACGTGGTTCTCCGCCCCATCACTGTCTTGTTCCCGGTGCAGCCATCATCACTACAGAAAACCGTCTTGGCTTTCTTCTCATTTTACTGTCTGTTGTCGGCTTCCTAGGAGGACAGGTCCTTGTCCTCCTCGGCACCATCTGTCAGCAGTGACAAAGCTCTCCTGAGTGAGTGAAGGCAGCAGCGCATCCTGAAGCCTTGCACGCGGCGGGAGGAAAAGCTCTGCTGGTGGTTCCTCCTCCAACCAGAAGCTCCCCGCCTCCTCCCCAGACCTGAGCCGGGCAGGTGCCCCCAAATCAGGACCTCGCCTGTGGCTCCCCCACCCCACGCCCCTCCTCGCAGCCCAGCTCTCTCTCCCTCCTTTGCCCTCTGCCTCCTCTTCCCTCCATCCGTCCTCTGCTTCTCCCCCCTCCTCCCGGCTCAGCTGCTCCCGGGACTGGGCTGAGGCGGCCTTTTGCCCGCCCTCCGGTGACTGAATGTCCCCCCGCACCCGCCCTCCAGACTCACAATGACGTCAGACCCAGAACAGCCATCAGCCCCGGGCAAACACCACTTCTTGGTAAAGAAAACAAAATTGTTTCTGTATCTGCTGGCTCTAAAGCAGATCTGACATCTGTTACGCTGCCCGTAACCGTTTCTCCCGAAGCACACTCAGATCACATGGATTTCTAAGCCCTCAGCTCAAGTGTGTAAAATAACATGGTTCTTTTATAACTAAATATAGTTTCTCTCTAGAGCTCTCACTCTGCCTAATGGCAGAAAACACAGACTCAATTCCAGCTGAATGGTGTCAGCTCAGGGCAGACTTTTCTTCTACACAGCTGAGACTTTCTCTCCCTCCCCTCTTAGGTGCCTCTAAAATGGCTCACACGGGGGTGGGGGCGGGGCTCTCGGTCATCACCTCGCATGCTGACATCTGCTGACCTAGCTCGTCCCCATTCAGGGGCGGCTCCTGCGATGCTCAGTGTGCCTGGTGTCACATCCCAACCCCGCCCCGCTCTCCTGGTGCCGCGGCCCCCTCTTCGCTGTAGGACTTCGTCCTCCATGGGACCCCGCGTGACCCATGCTCTACCCCGCACACCGGGATGTGAAGGACCACAAGGTCTGTCCCCGGTCCTCTCTGCCCCGAGGCCCCACCAGCCACCTCCTCTCCCCCAACCCCGTCCTCACTCTCGCTGCGTGGGGTCCCTTGTGAGGTCAGTGCTTCCAACATCCCAGGCAGGAACCAAACCCAAGTCCCCTCAGTGCGCAGACCCCACACTCACCAGGGGCGCCTGGCCCTCTCCATTTCAGAGCCAACTCAGGGGAAGTGCTGGGTGTAGGGCCTCTCCTCATGTATCTCCTCTTCCTCCTGGATTATTTCTCTTCTCCAACCTAGAGGCAATCTCCACCTGTCTGGGGGCTGGGAAACAACCGACTCTAAAGTGATTCTCCCTCTCTCTGCATTACGGCAGAACAATGTATTTGAGGAGGGAAAAAAAAAACCCTAAAAAACAGGAATATTATTCCTTTGTTCTCTGTTCCTTCTGTAGAACTTCCCCCGGAGCAGAAGCCTCAAGGGCAACGAGCAGGGGAGAGGGGAGAAAATGAGGCTCCAAAGCAAAAACCCACCAGTCACCTCCTGACAGTGTCATCCTGCCGCCTTCAGATCAGGGACCTCCCACAGCGGAACCACCAGCCCTGGAGGCCGCTCTGGGTGACCCGGCACCTGAGAAGCTGTCTGGGGAGCATCCACACAGAGTCGTGAGACTGATCTTGGGGTCCCCAGGCTTCCCTGGAGGAGGAGGGAGCAGCTGGGGCTCCCCAGGCTCCTGAGAGGTTGTCGGGGGGCAGAGAGAGACGTGGATCCCGGGGACGCCCTGGGGAAGGAGGAGGAATCACAGAGACCAGCGAGAACCAGAGTCTGAGGGATGAATGGGAGTGATGACGTCCCAGTGAGGCCAGGGGCCCCTCACCCACAACGTCACAGCATCACGTGGTCCCACACACCGGTCAGCGTCTCACATGGGCACGTGGGCAGGTCAGGCAGAAAGTGAGTTTATGGGTAGGAACCTGGGGCCCACTGAGTGGTAGGGAGGACGGTGGTCAGGGTTGGAACAGTGACCTGACCCGACCAGACGAGGGACCGGCCTCCTTTGCTGCCGCAGCCCGGCCCCCAGCACATCCTGGACGCAGGCGGACAGCGAGGGGCTTGCATTTTCTGACTCAGCTCATACTCATACGTCTGGAAATTTGCCAAACACGTCAATGTACTGAGGAGGTCTTGGACATAAATAAGAAAAAAAATTGCCCCCTCACCTTTGCGGGACTTGGAGCAACACCAGGGGAAGGGGAAAGCGGACCCTGACCGGGCTGACGTGATGGCTCCACCAAAGACACACAGCAGAGCCTCAGACAGATGAGCTTCAGTTACAGAAAAGCGACCCAAAGTGCTGTTTCCTTGCAAACCTAAGATCGTAGACTGAGGCTCACACCTCACGCGCTTCTTATCCAGAACCAGCCGTCATGACGGAGTGTGTTCAGCCCAGAATCCCAGCTCCCTGGACGAGAGCCCCTCCTGGCCTCCTGGGCACAGAGCCCACGGGGACGCTGCAGGGACACAACCGTCCCTAAGTGACTCGAGCAGCTGCTGGCTCCAGCTGTGGAAGGGCTGCGCGGTCACCGCCCAGCGGAGCAGCCCCACCTCAGGTGCAGAGGAAGGGCCCGGGGAGGGCGGCTCCAGGCCCGTGGAGGCCGAGGGCAGGCCTGCTGGACACGGGGGCTACGTCATCCCTCTGCCAGCAGATGCTGCCGGGGCCCCGCCCCCCGACTTTGGAGGACGTATCTGTGGACCCCAAGGTCACAGCAAGGGCACCGCCTGTTGGTTCACGCTCGCCCTTCAGCCCCTGCAACCGCGCATTTGGCAGAACTTCCCATCAGTCTGGGGGGCACGCTTCTAGGCTTCTCACCCACCCACGGGGTCTGTCCTAGGTTCTCCTCAACTCCCTGGCTGGGAACCCTGTGGTGGGGTCGGGGGCTCTCCCTTTGCCCCGCTAAGGAGCAGAAGCAGAGTGGGGTGCGGGGGTGAAGGGAAAGCAGAAGCAGGAGCTCCCGAGCCCCCCAGGGCCCCAGGTGGGTGCTGAACACTGTCCTGCCCCCCCAACCCTGGACAGCGGGAGGTGATGGGTCCGAGCTGGTCAGGGCCCTGAGGCCCGTCTCCCCACGCCCTGCCCAAGGGCTGTGGGCCGTCCCAGTCTCTCAGCCACTCCTGTTGACCCTCAGAGGTCAGCTGGTGTCCCACATCCAGTACAAGTGGGGCGACCAAGAGAAGCCCCCTGGAAGTAACCTCTGAGAACAGCTGGGACTGACCAATGGCTTGTTCTGTGGGGCTCTTTTAAGAAAGAAACCCACCAGAAACTAGGCGGTGCATTTACACAGGCAGTGACAGGACTTCCCAGTGCGGAGTCACCGGGGCTCGGCGCCGCCCCCTCACCAGCCCCGTGCCGATACTGGGGGTCCCTGGGCCCCCGTTCCCACATCGGTAGAACGGGGGCTGAAACGTCACCCACCCCACGGGACCCTCGTGAGGATCCACGAGGTTGTTCACGCGACACGTTGGCACGGTGCCTGCTCCTGACTGTCGGTCGTTATCATCCGAGGCTTCGGCATCCCAAGGAGAACAGAAGGTGGAGGTGGAAGAGAAGAGGCGGAGGACTCGGGCTCCTGAGCCTCAGGCACCAGGCCACGGCGGACACCCGCTCAGCACCTTCCCTGGCTCCACGAGGCCCAAGCCAGCCTGCCTCCCTGAGGGCGCAGGAACCTGGGCGAGGGGTCCGTGCAGCTTCGCGTGTGAGCAGGTGTATCCCTCAGGGGACACATTCAGCTGCAGTGACGGGGACCCAGAAAGAGTGGCTTCAACAAAACGGGAATTTCCTGTTGTCCACAGTCCCGGCATAGGCTGTGGAGCGTCATGCGGTGACCCCGCCATGCGAGGCCCCGGGCTGCGTCTTGCTCCACCAGCCCTGGCAGATCCCCCACCCTCCTCGGGGTCCAAGATGGCAGCACACTCACTCACTTCCGGAGGAAGGGAGAGCGGGCTTCAGGGAAAACCGGAAATAGTACCCATAATTTCCTCTCTCACCTCATTGGCTGGAACTCACCATGTGACCATACCTTGCTGCAAGGGAGGCTGGGAATTGTAGTCTATTATGGAGAAACAAGTATCCCACTAAACCTTGGGCGCCCTTTTGCTACAGCACGAAGCAGAGGATTGGACTTTGGCGGCAGTACTGCCCCGGAGTGGGCCCAGAGGATGTTCCCAAGCCTTGAGGGCCTTTTTCATGTATAACTAAGTAATTCAAGATGAATGAGCGTAAACTCGAGAAAGGGAGTTCAGCTGGGTACAGGTGATCACTGACAGAGTTAGGAAGGAAATTCAAGACAATGATTTCAGAGAAACTGGAATTTTAGGTCCATGAGATCCATGAATTATCAGATGATACACACTTGAAATTTAAAAACAAAAAGACATGTCCGTTGCAACTGGAAGGGAGATGGAAATTGCTTCTTGAAACATTTATGCCACAGCAGCCAGGGAAGCCCGCGGGGAATGTTTGATGATATTTTAAGAAGCTTTTGCGCCACTGGACTCTGGTTAACAGTCATTGCTTTTATTGTTTGTCACCATGACAGGGCATTTGGTGCATTTCACAAGATCCATGTGTCAGCTGTCCTCCCTCTGCAAGGTAAATCCAACCACACCATTCCCTGAAACAGCTGTTCCCTTCCAAGACCTCTGATACCCACTGCTGACACTCACCGTGGGGCACCCATGAAGCCCTAATCAGCCAGACGCAGGACGCCTCTTCTCGGTGTGCACACCGGATCCAGACTTCCTGCAGGAAAGCTGCCATCTGACAGGAGAGCTGGGGTGCAGAGCCAGTCTGACTCTTGTCCTGCTGAGACATTTAAAACGAACATTCCCCAGCTTCACACACACAGAAGTCCGACCACTGCGGGAGGTCAGCTCTTCCTCTGTTTATAGATGATTTACGGGCGCAGTAGCCTCTAACTTGCCTTTCACTTCCAGGAACAACTGTCCCCCTGAGTATAAGATAAAGACAAAATTGTCTCAACGATACAGTCCAGGAACGCAGTAACGTGTTTTCAGCACCTAGACATCCGCTCCGTCTTTCTGAACGAGCGTCATTTGTGCTGCAGGCGCCCGAGTTTGTCCTTGAAAGGCGGCTCCTGAGAGGGTCCCAGGAAGCCCAGACGCACGCAGACACCTGTGCCCAAGTCTGGAGGGGGTGATCTAGAAAGCAAACACCCAGGTCTGCTTCTAATTAAACATTTCGGGCATGCGACCCGTGTAGTTCAGCACTCTCCAGTCTGACGGGAGAAGAGAAATGCAGCCAGAGAGTCAGGAACTCCTGGTCTTTTCTTCGGGAAGGCGAGAAGACATCAGAGAAGTGGCAGTGTCAAGTCACACATTAAGGCTGACAAGCACTCAGTCATCTGAGTTTCCTCCCCTCCCCCTTAATTTCTGTATTTAAATTCTTTGTACACAGCCACACACAGACGCATAACTGTGGGACCGTGTGGGTTTTCTTGCTAAGTATTTTTTTTTCACTTTTTAATCACTAATCAAATTTAACTGATAGTGTGAATGGGGGGTCACATATAAATTGAATAATTTTAACCCCAAAATATGCAGAGGTCTCTGATTGTTCTATTTCCAGGGTTATTAGAGAACTTGTTTAATAAATCAATTTATAACCCTGCCAGTTGGCACATCCAGTCATGGGATACAGGTTGAAGGTCATTCTCTTTCTGCCCTCTCTTTGTGTATCTGTCATTAAACATAAAACCTCATCAGGAGATAATGTCATGGATGTAAATTACAGGTCCTTTGTGAAGAGGAGGCGGGACCAAACGCCCTCTCTGGGCCCGATTGGTCAGGCAAATGTCCCTCGTTTTCTTCTTCCTCCAGATGCCTGGGGGGCTCATGGAGGACAACAGGCACCTGCTGTTCTTCCTTGAGGCCTGGAGGCTCGAGCCTTGAGCTCAATCCACCCCCAGCCTTGTGGGTACCAGTCCCTGCTGGATGCTACAATGATTTACATAAAATATTACCTCCTTTCGGTCCCCACGGTGGCTGTAGATGACCTCAGAGCAAGCCCAGACAAATGTTCAGAGCAGTGGTCCGTCGAGAGCGCCCTTCTCTGGGATCCGGACTCTCCAAAGGGTCTGCAGTCGCACATCCCACGGGAACCAGAGCCGTCTTATGCTCCACAACAAATGTATGTGAAGCGTTCAGCCCCACTCAAATGTGCAGTGTGATTATCTTCCTTCGTCTGTACCTGGATTGCACTAGCCTCTAAAAGCCCCACTTCCCCCGTTAATTTGATCATCAGGTAACCCAGTCACTTGGGTTTAAAACAGCCATTTTGGTGCAAACGACCGATCAGGACTAAGGTTTATGTTCAAGTTCAGCCCCAGATCAGGCTCTTCTCTGTCTCGGCACCTGCTTCTCCTGGTGTGAAGGTGGCTGGGGAGGTCCAGGCAGGGGCGGGGGGGGGGGGATGGGAAATTTCTCCCATGGCTGCCAGACAAAGGCAAAATCTCCGTTTAAATTTGAATTCCAGACAGACAAAATTATTTTTTATTACAAATATGTCCTAAAAAGTTCATGGGACACTCTTAGACCAAAAAGCACATGTATTATTTGCCTAAAATGCATAATTAACTGCACATCTTTTATTTTCATTTGCCAAATCAGGCTGCCCTAACTCTCCCTCATGACATGTCTCCCAAGCCTTTCGGCTGGGTGGGGTCATCTCCAGCCCCTGGAATCTGGAAATCAAAGCCAGGTGATCCCCATCACTGCCCCCCCATCTCCATCCCGTATTTCATACTATCCTGAGGGACCTGTCTTACTTTCTTCCTAGCACGTATCACAGTTGGTAATTTCATATTTGTTTCTGTGATTATTTGTTCAACGTAAGACTTCTCCTGCGGGCTGTCAGCTCCATGCTGATGGGGACAAAGGATCATTTCCACCTTGGTGTCCAGCATGTGGTGTCCCTGGATATCTGCTGAATGTTTGAATGACTTTGCTCCAACACCCCTACTTTACAGGTGGGGAAAGGAAACCCCAGAAAGAGGGGGATTAAGCCCATCTAGTCTGATGAGAATCACATCCTAAGGGATCAACAAGTCTCTCTCCTTTGACCCAAAGACCGCCATTAGAGTCAGGGTCTCCCTGCCTACACTCGGACCCTCACAGAGGGGGCATCTCCCCCCCACCCTGAACCTGCCGTTGACTTGGCCAGAGCAGGGGGCAGCCTCCAGGCACCGCCCTCTGCCCTCCACTCAGGGTTTGTGTGGGGGTTAGGAAACGTGCCCCACTGCCACAGGACAGGCTAGCAGACAGTAGGCTCTCCCTGAGGCCCTGGCCCTGGTGATGGGACACTGTGCTCGGCCCCAGCCTGGAGTGCTGGGTAATGAAGACGGGCGTGTTGCAGCCTCCCCGGGAACCGACTTTCAGGGCCTCGGCGAGCCCTGATTGAGCATCTTCAGACCCTGGGAAGGGTCTTAAGCTCCAGGACATCCCATCAAACAAGCCCAGAGTAGCAAGAGGGGTTAATGAGCCCGTGGACTAGAGATTATTTTAGCAGAAAGTAGAAATGCAAAACAATGGCAAGAGTTGAAAAAGACCATTAGAGGGACCACGAAGAAGAGAAAATAAAGCCAACCTCGCCTCTGCGGCTGAACCCCCTAGAGCGCCCTGCAGGGTTGGCCTCAGGATGCCCGGATGCGGCCCCGGCAGGCTCCGCGCTGAATTCTCAGTTGGTGGCAGCAGCATGGACTCACTTTGGGCAAGAAGCGACATTTCTCTTCCCATCAATCGCATTGAGCCTGTCATTTTGAAAGAGCAAACAGTTCCTTCTTGCTGTTGGCTATGCTTTCGCTAACACTTTACTTCTGGCAGGGGAGTGGGTCGGGGCGGGTGACTGTTCTAGCTCAGGCCCGTTTCAGTAGCAAGTGATGAAACTGGAACTCAGACTGGCTTACAGGAAAGAGAAATCCTATAAATATAAGATGAATTTCTCGTGGACCTCAGGCACCTCTGGGGTTCCTCTCCGCCCTCCCATCCCTGCTTTTCTCCTCTGATCATTGATTTTCCTGTGGGCGGCGAGAGCCGGGGCGAGGAGGTGTTTATTTCAGCCTTGCCCACAACAACAGAGCCGCCCACCCCGCCTGCAAGCTGCCTGCAGAAGTCAGTGTGGGCTGACTCAGGCCTCCAGGGAGGCAGGGGTGACTCATGTGGGCACAGCTGCCTCTGTCTATAAACCCTTCACAAAGTCCCGGAAGGGCCTGGGAGGTTGTCGGGTCCTGCACGGAGAGAACGCTGTGTAGAAGCACGAACTGGATCTGATGTCCCGACCCCGGGCCCTGACCTTGGCTCGCTGGGACCCACTCAGATGCACACGTTGACCCTGACTGGCACACTAGTGTGTGGGGACAGGCCAGGAAACCAGTTACTGGGAACCAGTTTGTTAAAAATGATTTTTCAAAACATGAGAACCTCAGAGGGCTCTGGCCTGCACAGTGTTTGTTTATAAATGCTAGAGAGCACGTTCTGCTCGTCAGACCCCCATGGTACCGCAGAGACCCCTGCTTCCACCCGTGGGCCAGGCTCAGTGATGACGGAGTGGCTCAAGTGACTCCCTCCAAGAGCTCCAGTGACTCCTCATCTACTTAGGGTAAGCCCCATGCTGTGTCCTGTAGCCTGGGGGGCCCTCCGTGGCCTGGCCCCGGCCTGGCTCTCTTACTCAGTGTCCCCTACCCACTGTCTATTCCACTTCAGCCTCTCCGACCTTCCTACTGTTCCTTGAACAGGCCAGGCTCACTCCTACCTCAGGGCCTTTGCACTTGGTGTTCCGCCTGCCTGAACACTGTTTCCACAAACTTTATCCTTTCAGTCTCAACTCCAGTATCACCTCCTCAGGGAGACCACCCTTGACTTTCTGTCTCATGCAGACTCCTCACACTAAGTCACACTCACAGTGCCCTCTTTGATTTTCTTCACTGTACTTGTCACTGTCTGAAATTATTTGCCGATTTGTTTAGAGCATAGTTTCTGAGCCCAGTGATTCTGGAACCAGAGGCCGGCTCTGAATCCCAGCATCACGCCTTCCTGTGTGACCTCGGCCTCTCTGTGCCTCGGCTTCTCATTTATCAATTCGGGATGATGAGAGCACCTACCTCAGGTGTCACGAGTCAGTTAACACGTGCAAGATGTTGCGAATAGTGTCTGATGCATAAGTGCTATGGAAGCGTTTACTCAACAACCGCTCCATCTGTTTGCTTCCCCTGCTGCTGCTCCCAATACATCAGCATCCCCATCATCCCCTTCATCACCATCATCTTCACCTCCATCATCACCATCATCACCACCACCATAGTTATTTCATCACAAGAATATAAACTCGGTGAGAGCAAAGATCTGAACTGTTTCTTCACTCTTCCTGTGCCTAGAACAGTGCTTGGCATGTAGCAGGAAGATGAGTATTTACTGAAGGAATGTGGCATTATGAAATGAATAACTGTGCAAACACTCCAGCTGCAATGGAATTCTGCTGCAATGCCGACACGACGACACGATGTGGAGTCGGCTGCCGATTGCTGGGGCGTGGATGTTACAGGATCAAAAATAAAAACCGCCCTTCCACCCACTCTGGATGCTCTGCTAGCCTCGCCTGCACTCCCAGCACCTCTGAGTCACACAGGGCTCCATGTTGCCTCATTGATTAAGTGCTCAGGCCCATTAAGTGATGGATTTTGCATCAATACCATCCTGCCCTGGGAGCAGGCCTGGGCAGGAAAGCTCTCTAAATAAAGACATCTAATGATGGGTTGGTGACCTCGTGTGAAGGAGGGCGGGGGAGGAGGCTTCCTTTTCATTAGCAGAGGCCAGAGGAAGCCAGGCGGGAGGAGGTGCGAGGGCTGGAGCCTGCCCTGTGCTCTGAAGGGGAGAAGCCTGGCTGACAAAGCCGCCTGCGGGTCGTGTGGGCAGAGGACAGGAGAGCCGACCGGGGTGAGGAGCTGACCGGGCCGGCACAAAGGAGGGTGGGAAACTCAGTACTTGACTTGGCAGACAGTCAGGGGCTGCAGGGGGAAGGGGGTGGGGGCAGCTCGGGGGCAGCCAGCCGCAGCGCCTGGCAAAGGCAGGAAGTCACGTGCTCTGTTCGTGAAGCTCAGCTCACTGCGCTCCATAACATCAGTAATATTCTACTAACCCAGAGAGAAGAGAAGAAATATCTGTCCTTCGTGCCTGCAGTCAAAGTTTGTCATTTCTAAAAACAAAAACCACAAAAAACTGTTGTTTATAAAAGGCTCCTTTTTCAAGACACTTGTCAGGCTGCTGATCTCTCGCACACCTCACACCAGCACCTGATTTAGATCCTCCCTCAGGCCTCTCTTCTGTGTGTTGTGGAACCTGGAAGCGTTCCCCAAGGTCCCACATAATCCCCCTGGGAGGCGGTCTCCTCTGGCACCACGCGCCCCCCCTTACTGCACTCAGTTCCTCAACCTCTGGGCCCGGTTTCTATTCTGCCCATAAAAGTCCAAGAGTCGGGACTCAGCCTTAACCCTTTTTTTCCACGGAAGGAAGGGAGGAAGGAAAGAGGGATTTGCCCAGATCACTCAGCGTGATCCACGTTCCTGCAGCTCCAGGACCCCTGGCCCAGCCTTCTGCCCACAGGGTGCCCCTCCCATCAGCTGGCCGCCGGTCAGTCTTGCAGAGCCATCAGAAAAGACCGCACATAAACTTTAACGAATGAGCCCACGTGTAGTTCTTCTTTCCACCCCATACCTCTTTCTCCGTTACATCAACATTGGTTTTACATCTTTACAACAAAAAGTTGATGCTGTGAAATAATCAGGTCACCTATTTCATTCTGACTTTGAAAGATTCCCAGCGTAGATTTGGAGGGTTACTGGGAGAGGTCAGCAGGCAGCAGAACTGCCCAGCCTGGTCGAGGGGTGGGGGAGGGAGCGAGGGAGCACGCGCTCCTCCCCAGAGCAGGGTCAGCCCAGGACGGGTGTTCTGCGACACCCTGACCCAGAGGCCGCGCAGCCCCCAGGCAGGGTCCCATCCCATCCCCGCCCTGCAGCCTCCTCCAGTCCCCAGACTTTCCTCAACAACAGGATTTACCTTTTCATTCTTTTATTATCTGTTCCCCTGATTCCCCAGGGCCCTAATTTATGGAGCTGGACTGTAAGGATTTCAAAACTGCTTCAGATGCAGAACTTCCTCCAAGAGAGATGTCAAAATACACCCCCCAGCTCCCCAGAGTTGACTATTAAATGATGTCCGCTCGCTCGTGTACACCGGCTGCGTGCAAAGTAGCTTTAACTCAAGGAGTTATGCACATGCACACGCACAGCAGTTTTAGATATTTCGGAAAACTCCCAACCCTTGTCTTTGAAGAACACCTGAGGGTTTCACAATCTCTTGCAAAGTAAATAATTTTGAAACACTCAGTGACACATTAGCAGTTTGTGCAGCATATTTCAAAACCACTTTCTATTTATTTAATTTATTGGCTTTTATAACTTGAAGCTCTCACTCGCGCTCCAAACTTCTTTTGATTCCTGAAGAAAGTGTTAGCACCCGGTCTGCTGAGGGCGTCGGTCTTCAGCCCTGCAAAACCGCCTTCTCTGCGCCTTACCCGGGATTTCACAAGGCTCGCCGTTACAAATCATGGCTCAAATTACAAAACGGCGCCTCTCTCGTAAATAATTTCAGGTTCTAACTAATTACATAATCAAGGTAGGCAATTATGTCATCAAAATGTGACACTTCATCCACGCTGCAGCAGCTGCTCGTCGACGACCGTGCACTGGGCAGGCCTGGGTGTGAGCGGGGCTCTGTCTCGGGGACCCTGGGACCATCCTAGGCAGGGAGGCGGGGGTCACACCTGGTACATTTCCCCCACTCCTGGCGCTCCGCCTGGACCCAGGGATGCTGAGTTCTGTGGGAGTTGGTGGCACGTGTTCCTCCCTTTCGTAATCCCCTTAGTGCAAACAACCCTTTTACCCCAATGGCCTGAATCATCCGGTTGAAATCCCGTGTAATCTTCTCTAATGACTAATAAGTGGACTTCGATGGCGCCTGCGCTGACTCGCCCTGTGCTGGGAACACCCCAGAGCCGGCTTTCCCCCAGGGCGGGGTCCTCTCCGGAGGCGCTGTGCCGTGGGGCTCCGGCCTCCTGGCTGAGACCCCTGAGGGGCGGTGGGATCGTGTTAACGTCTCCGCGCAGGGGGGCCCAGGGTTCACATGCTGGGTGAGGACTCGCCCCTTCCCACGGGCTCCTGACTTACCCCGAATCCTAACTGAAGGGGACACGTGCCCCGGTGCCCCTCCTTGTCCACCACTGGGTGAAGGCCAGCGTCCACGAGCCTGGAATCCTCTCCTCCGCGGGATTTCAGCTTTTTCTGTTTAACACACCTTTGGAAGTCGGTGCTCGATCAATTAGCCATCCCGGGCCGACGCCCCGCGTGTAGCTTGGCTTTGAACCCTGGAGGGAGGCTGGTGGGGATGAGGACGGAGCCTCCACGGGGTGGACCCTCAGCCTTGGGCTGAAGCTCCTGAGCTCGCTCCTCACCCACCCACCCCCGGGGCGGATTTTTCGCGTCTACGCGGGGGTTGCGAGGCCAGCAGCTGCCTGACCTCCCTGACAGTTTCAGAAGGAAATGACACTTCCTGAGATTAAAGGAAATGATCCTGAGCTGGCATCACTTCCCCCTCCTTAACACAACGACAATGTGCATCGTCATGGGAACTCTGACCCATTCGTAGCAGCTGTCACCCAGGTACGATGTGATGGTCACACGCTTTGGCTGCTGGTGTCTTTTCGCTGTGTTACTGCAGGAAGGTCTCAGCGTGTGCTGTGAGTGTCCTTTCAGCATCAACAACAGGACATGGAGAAGGTGAAGGGGGGCCCGGGGGTACAGGCGGACAATGGTGATCTCACAAAGCCACCAAGTGCAGGATCGGCTCCCACCCGCCCCAGCATCAGCCGCCTGGGCCGGTGACCCAGGATCAGAAGGGGGCGTGGGGGCAAGGGACAGTGAGGGGCAGTGCCCTGACCTGGCAGCAGCAAAGAGCATCTCCTTCAAGCCCTTATTAACAGAAGCACAGGTGAGAGGAAAGGTTGCCATGGAGCCGTATTAATGATGGAGAAATACAAGTGATTTGTTTGATTTATATGAAGAAGACTTTCCTCCGAGCCTTGCCTAAACCTGGAGTTTCCCCTTTAATGACGAGAATAGCCATTAGATTAGATCTCACGGACTCTGTCTGGGTGTCTTCTCAACCCCATGAAGGTGTCCCTGGCCGGGTTCATGTCCTGTCAGCCGTGGCTCTGGAACAGCCTCTGTGGACTGGACACTCGGGAGGCTCTGTGGGGAGGAGGGGAGGGCGGGAGAGGAGGGGCCTTTGGACCTGTGCCCCACCCGCGTCCCCCTGCCTGCCCCCCCAGAACACCCCTCAGCTCCCCCCAACCCCTCCGTCAGTGAGTGAATCAGGGGACCCAACTTCTTAAACATTTGCCCAGGGAGACATTTCTTAAAACCATAATTCTGAGATGAAATCACTCATTTAAAAAGGGAATTAATGTATTCTGAACGCAAGTATAAGTTAGCGGGGGATGATTCACGCTTAGATCATTTTGGTCCATCGATGAAAACAGGGGACGCTAAGGCTCATGTGCAGACAGGACTGCAGGCGCCATCTGACACCCGCCTTGTGCTGGGATGTCTGCTGTCCGGCGTGACTGAGCTTCCATGGTCTCTGCCATGCTAGTGAGAGCTGCTGGATGCGCACGTCCCAGAAGGGAGGGCCCGGGGGCCTGTCTCACCCAGACACACACCCAGGGAGGAGGGTGCCAGCTAACAGAGCCAACGTTTAAAAGCTTCCCGTTTGTCTAGCTGCGTCAGTAACGCATACTGACATCAGGGAGAGGGGATGAGAAAACACAGGGCATCAGAGAAAGAGAAAGGATCACCCACGATTCTACCATCAGGCAGGTTAACTGGTAACAGCCCTGCATCTCCTCCATTTTTAAACGTTGTCTTAAAGAAGCACACATACACGCAGGTGATTTATGTGACCTCATTTATACCTAAATGGGACCGTGTCCTAAATGACATTTCATCATCTACCCCACCACTCAATACACCACACACACCGGTGCGTGTGACTAATACACACGTGCACGACCATCTGACTCCTGCAGTGTTCCATCGAGCGCTGTCCTGAAGTCCACTGGACAGTTCCCTCTTCTGGTCCCTCGGGGTTCCCTGAGGCCTTGCTTCCACACGCGGAGGTGTGATGGGCGTCCCTGGGCCGCGTGCTTGCCCTCGGCAATGAGCGCCCGGTGCACACGGAGCGGGGAAGCTGTAGCACTAGGCCTCCAGGCAGAGGACTGGGGAGGGAGGAGCGAGAAGGGGGCACCCGAGAGACGTGACAGGTCGGGGAGATGGCAGAGGAGACGGAGATGGAGGAAGGGAACTATAAAGGCGTTTCCGAACCACTCCCGGCTCACCCTAACCTGATACGAGTCAGCACACCAAACGCTTCGAAGACTGTCTACACCACAGACCAGCCCCAGGCTGACCGGCGGACGGCACACACGAGGGACAGATACACACAGCGCTTCAAAGGCTTCGAGAACCGAAACTGAGCCACAGCCCACGCAGTGACGGCAGGGACCTGCTGCACCGACCCAGCCAGGGCAGCCGCTGCTGAAGCAAGTCAGCCTTCCCCACAGAACTTAAATAGGATCCAGGGTCACCTGACATAGTACCTAAACTGTTCCGGATACAACCTGAAATCAACGTGCCATCAAAAAGCCAGAACCATCTCAGTATCTTGCAAGAGGAAATTCTAATCAAGAGATGCTAACGCCAGGGGGAGGGTGGAGCTCTGGGTAGAGCGCTTAGCATCCGGGAGGCCCTGGGTTCACTCCCCGGCACCTCCAGTAACAAATAAATAAACCTACTTACCTAACCCCCGCCCCCAAAAAGCGATACCAGCTCCAGGTGACACAGAGGGTGGAATTATCAAACCAGCCTTGAAAGCAACTGACGGGGCTCCAAGGGGAAAAGCGAGCACTCTTCACACAAGCGGGAAGAGCTTCAGGTGAGGCACAGAAGCGACAAAAGAATCAAATGACGATTTAGAGCTGAAAAATGCGGTAACCGAGAAAACAAAGTCAAGCTGGCTGGTCTCAGTAACAGAGTTTACAGGAGAAATGGCAGAGCTTGGTAGCAGGTTAATAAAAACTACCCATTCTGAGAAACTGGAGGCGTAATGCTGAGGACCCTGCGCAGAGGCGCGGAGGCCGGTGGGACAGCACAAGCGCAAACAGACAAGCCCCCGGCGCTCGCGTCGTCAGAATTCCAGGAGGCGGGGAGCGCGGCGCAGGGATCGTCGCTGGTGTCTCCCAGATCTGCCGCAACGCACCACTGCTATTCAAGCGACCGAGGGAACCTCAACCGGGAGGAATTCAAAGAAATTCATGCTTCCGTTCGTCAGAACAGAACTGTGGCAAAGCAAACGCAAAGAATGACCTTGAAATAGCCACGAGGACCTTCCCCAGGCCGTTTCCATGAGGGCATACCTGGGCGACGTGTCCTCGCAGTTCTCATCAGAAAACATAAACTCAGGGGCCATCGGGACAGCACACGGATCCACACTTAGAAAGTGGCGTCAAGCAGAGCTCCGTATCCAGGGAACACCCTTCGGTAAAGGTGACCCAGAGACGTTCGCAGGAGCAGGAAACCCAAGACGTGTTGCCGGCAGCCCTGCTGGGAAGGAAACGTCGACGCAGGGCCTCAGGTAGCAGGCAAAGAGACCGGAGGAAGCCCGGGCCGGCACCCTGGAGGAGGAGCCGCGGAAGCGGGAAGGGCCTGGGCCCCGAGACAGGCTGTGCACTGAAACAGGAGACTCGGGTTTCAGCGCTGACAGCACGGAGCTCGGAAGCAGTCACTTTCATCCATAAAACGAGGAAACGCTGGACAGATGAAAAATTGGCGTTTCTGGACCCATCGGAGAAGTGACATCACAGGACAAACCAAGACGTCTAAGTCTGGAGGGAGGAGGAGGGAGAGGGTCAGGCCAGGGTCTGCTCTCCTGGGCCAGAGGCACGTGGGGACACCAGCTGGTGGGAACACTTTTATGACACTGAGTATATATATATATATATATATATATATATATATAAATTTACAACAAGGCTCAGAATTTCCAGTCCTAGGTGTCTACCAAAGACAAATGAAAGCATATGTCCGCACAGAGACTTGCACACTCGCGCTCACGGCAACAGCACACGTGGTGGCCCAAACTCCAAAACAACCACACGCGTGTATGTACGTGTGACTGAATCAGCACGCCGTGCCACCAGAAATCCACACAGCACGGCAAACAGACTGCACTTCAATAAAAGGAAGACGAGAGAACAATTACAACAGCCACCCAGTGGAGAACGCAGACACAGAGGTGCTCTGTGTACACACCAGCATGCTGACTGGCAATAGAGTGAAGTCCTGGAGCATGTAACCGCGAGGCGAATCGCCACAACAGGGCGCTAGGGGAAAGCCGCCAGGCCCGCGAGACCAGGTCAGGTTCCACTGTGTTCCTGTGGAGTGGCGGGGAAGGCGGGTCTGCCAGGATAGACAGCGGGCTCCTGGCTGCTTGGGTCTGGGGTGAGAACTGAGCGTGACAGAAACTGACAGATCCCTGGGCGTGCTGGGGGCGCTCTCACACTTCATCAGGTGAGGGTCACGCAACCCTTTAAATTGACTGGAAACCGCTGAATTGGGCGCCTAAACAAGTCAATGTTGTGGTATGTAAATTAGATCCCCAAAAGGTGTTTAAAAATCCCACTGCACACCAAAATGGCCGAACTTTAAAAGACTGACCGCTCAGAGAGCCACGGAGGATGTGAACCATCCAGAATGCGTATGCACTGCTAACAGGAGTGTGAAACGGCACAACAATTTCAGAAAATAGTATGACACTTCCTTAAAAAGTTACAAACCCGTTCATGCGACCCAGCCAATGCACTTTCAGGTTCTCCCCCAAGAGAAATGAAAGCAAATGTCTAGGGAAAAAACACATGCACACATGTTCATAGCAGCTTAGCTTGTAACGAGTGAAACCTGGGTGTGACTCCAAGTCCACCAACAGCTGAAGGGAAAGCAACTTGTGGTCCATCCATGCGGAGAAATACTCAGCAAAGACAAGACGAGGGTATGGCAGCCACGTGCGTTTCTGAGTAAAGCAGGCAGACCAATGGGTGCACAGGGCGGGGTTCCACTCACACAAAGCCTGGAAAACGGAAACACTTTGAAGTGATAGCAGTTGCCGAGCAGGTGGCAGGGCGGACAAGAGGGAACAGGAAACGTAGCGGGGGAGCATGTTCACTGCCGGGACTGCGGTGACGGCCTCACACGGACACTCAGCTGCCCCAGGTGACCAGGAAGTGCCCTTCACTTTACGCCAAGAGGAACTCGGTGAAGCTGGGAAAGGCAGAAAATAAAGGCACAGTGGACAATTCAGGGACTTTCTCAGAAAAGCCGAGCACCCACGACCCCAGGCCGGGCAGCTGAACACCGCCCCCGCCGGGCACAGCTTTCCCGCTGATGATCTTTACATGGAAATGACAAAGCGGGGAGCACCTGGGGGCGACCTGGAGCGCTGGCTTCCGCCCCGGTGTGTGGCCTCACCAGCCCCGGGGGGCACCTCACTGCACACAGAGTTCGCCTCTGAAGGCGGCCCCGGGAGCAGGGCCTCTGCCCGCGGTGTGGTCTCTGCGGGGCCTCCGACTGGGGGGGGGGGGTTCCATGCCTGAGTCGGGACGCAGGACGAGGAGGACCCGTCACTCACTGACCCCACTGTCCAAACCGCTGCCGGTGGCTCGGGGCGCACCCTCGGGAGGGAGCCTGTGGGCGGGAGACCTGCACACTTCCTCGGGAGACTGACTGGCAGGGCATCGGGCTGCAGAGCTGTCGCCGGGCTCCCCCACGCCCGCAGGGGGGCGGCTGGTCCCGGTTTTCCCAGGAGGCGATTTCCAGCCCAGCTCCCACAGCTCCTCTGTCTGGAGGGAGGAGCTGAGTGGGTGGAAGGCATTTCCAAGTCACAGCATCGCTGCTCACAAGGGGCCGGGGCTGGGCGGCAAATACTTGACAAACTAGAGCCAGCGTGTTACCCGAGGTACACACAGCCGGCTGCCTCGCCTGCTGCCCTGGACGGAGGACGGGTTCCCTTCCCACTCTACTTGTCAGTGACCTTGTTGACAGGGACGTGGGTGGGAGGTGGTCACTCAGTGACAGAGGACAGCAGGGCAGGGCTTGCCCCTGCGCCGGCCCTGCTCCATACCAGGAGCTGCAGAGCCTCGTGCCCCGCTCCCCGAGAAGCGCCCCCCCCCGACTCCTCGGGGTGGGAAAGGCACTGGCGGGGCTGCGGCAAAGGCTGGGGGGACGGCTGGTGCTGGGGTTCCCGGGATGACTGACTCGGGGTCCTCGTACTGGTGCAGCAGCCCCTTCATCCGGTCGAGTGCGCCACGTGCAGAGGACGCGGGGGGGCAAAGGCCGGTCTGTGAGACGAGCCCAGCGTCTCGGCTCGGAGTCCGGGGTTCCCAGCATTCGGACAAAGTCGCTACCGCAGCGTGTGCCAGTGCTCCCGAAGCCGCGTGTGCACTCAGATGTTCACTCTCCGCAGTAAGCCACACGGTGTGGTGTCGTTACTACTATTCACGTACGAGGAGGTGACACACAGGGAGAGGAAGCGCCCTGGAGGCACAGGGGCGGGGGCGCTGGAACGTGGCTCTGAGGCGCCGCCCCGCGTGCCCGAGCGCTCGGGACGCCACTCAGCGGGACGGCGCCCTGGGCCTGGGACCTGTCGTATCAGCTTACGCTGCGGTCACAACCCTGGGGGTCCTGGCTCTCCCGGCAGAGGTCCCGGGGCTGCAGCCAGAGGGTCACCGCTGGCTGGTCTCAGCCGCCCTCGGCACCCCCCGCCCAGCTGGGCTGGGAGGGAGGAGGTGAAGGCCCGCGAGGCCCAGTGGGCGCCTCTCTTCAGCCCGCGGCCTGGGGGTGGCTCCCCGTCTCCCGTGCCCCTGGACCAGCAGGCTGGCGGGCAGCCTCCCTCCCATCTCAGCACGTGAGCACTTTTCCAGACGGGGGTCGTCAGTCTGCAGGCGCTGCCCACACCGGTGGGAGAAGGGACGGGGTAGGACACTCCCCACCTGGAAAAGCTGTCTGATCTCCCAGAACGTGGCCACGTGTGGGCCTGGGGCCCCTCCGCACCGCTCACAGCCCTGACCCGCCGTGTCCTGGCTGGACTCGGACGTCACGGCTCCCACTGCCCATCTGGGGGCCGATGTGGTGGTTCCTGACCCATTTGGTCTTGTCTCTGCCTCCCACGGTGACCAAAGTAAACTTAAGGCATTTTTGTCACTTCCCTGCCAGGTGCCGCAGACTCTGCCACCTCGGGGGCCCCAAATCTCTGAGTTCAGAGCTGCTCGGATGATTAGAAAACTCTTCACCGAGAATGGGATTACTTCCCGCAGGCCCCATGTCACCAGCCTGCTCAGGCCACCCCGGGATGACGGCTTTCCAGATGTGCCCGGTGTCTGATCACAAAAGCTCATCCCAGCCCGACCGCCCAGTGTGACTGAGCCAACTGCACACTGCTGTTCAGGAGGCTTGTCTGGGGACAATATTGTTTCCTACTAACTTCTGAGCAAAGATGGATTCTTCCCATAATGCAGTCATAAAGCCGTCATAAGCAGTAACTCTGGGTTTCTTGTGTGAGTTGTAAATTATCTGCTAAGTGGATAGAAAGCAGTTTAGCCCGTAATGCCTGGTATCGTCAAGGAACACCAGGAAGCAGAGCCCCACCTGTTCTCAGGGCTGCTGTTTCCGTGGGCGGGAAGCCCCGGCCCTCGTAGGACAGGGGGACCCAGTATTCCCTGGTGCCCAGACTGGGACGGGGACACTGCGTCAGTCACCTGCTGCCACAAGAATGCTGCATCACGAGTCACACAGACCCCTGGTGGCCTAAGCCACAGCCTTTGTCCTCAGGGGTCTGCAGACCCACTGAGGGTCGGGTCGGGCAGGCTGGCTCTGCGGGGCGGCGCTCCTGGTCTCGGGGCGCCCTCGTGAGTGGGCAGAGGGCTGGGGACTGCCTGGTCTGGGCTGAACGTGGCTGAGGGGTCTCTGTGCTTTGCGTCTCTTACCCCCGGGGCCGTGGGCCGGCCTAGGTCTGCTCCCACAACAAGCACAGGGGAGTCCGAGGGAACAGGACGCAGCAGAGGTCTCTGGCGTCCAGCTGGGAGCTGCCCCACGGCCCCTTCCCCTGCAGCTAGTGGCCAGAGCAGGCACGTGTTCAAAACTGAAGCCAGGGGAACGGGTGAGGATGCTCGAGCAGGGGAAGGGCTGAGAACAGCAGCACGACCGCTCATGGCCTCAACCTCAGACTTTCCAGCTGGTCCCCAGGCGGGGTCAAATCGCAGGTACCGGACAGGACTGAGCGAGAAGAGGGTCATCACAGACACTTAAAATCCGGCTCCACCCTGAGCTCGCAACATTCGGTGAGTTAGCGTGAGAGCGTGTGTGCGTGTGTGAGCACGCGTGCGTGTAAAACCTCTGCAGTTATCTTTCGTTTGAAGCAAGTGTGTTTTCATTACAGTTGACCCTTGAACAGCTCAGGCGTGAGGGACGCAAGCCGCTCGTGCAGCTGACAACCTGTGTCTAACGTTACCTCTGCAGCCACGGTTCCACATCCTCGGATTCCAGCAACCTCGGTCATGTAGTACAGGGGTGCTTATGTACTGAAACAAATCCGTGTATAAGTGGCCCCACAAAATTCAAATTCATATTATTCAAAGGTCAACTGTATACATTTTGAGGTATGAATGATGTTTTTTGTTTTTATGTGTCTGTATGTGTTACAAAAGTGTAACATTTTCCTTTATAGTTAAAATGCTTGCCAAAATAATTAATATTGTCTTAATCCAGTCGAATACCCAGATTGTATTCTAATTTTTCAGTTGTTCTCAAAATGTTATCTGCATTGATGTGTTACAACCAGAACCCCGCACTACTTTGGAAACTGATGATTAAAGGTCAGGACTCAGCCTTTATCCTGAGGTCGAAGACGTGGGTCCCCTTAAGGTGACGGGAGGGAGCCGCGGGTCTGACGGGCGTGGCGGCAGACGCAGGGCCAGCACGTGCTGCTCAGTGCTGCCCGGTCGTCTTCAGCTGCTGCTCCTTCTGTCCCAGGCTTTAAATATTTGGAATATTTCCCTGGACGCACGAGGTCCTGGGCTGCAGACGGGATGAAGACCCAGAGGTGGTGCAGGTGCCCCAGGACGCGGTTCAGGAGGAACCTGCCCGTGTTGAGAGGGAAGGGAGGCCGAGTGAGCACTGGCGCCTCGGGGGCCTGAGTGCAGGGGGACGTCTGTCTGGGGGTTGGAGGAGGTGGGAGCGCCGGCCTCAGCATCACACCTGGGAGGTGTCAGGTGGCCTCGGCAGGAACAAGAGTCACCACGGTGTCACCCTGTTTGCACCTGATTTCACCCTCCGTCCTCCCGAGCTGCTCCACCACCCCGGTCAGCTGACTCCTTCCTCACTGGAGCCTGGCAGGGACACCCGGTTTGTATAAAACGTCAGACACCCAAACACAGGGGAAGGGGCCTCAGGTCAGTGTCTGAAGTCACAGCAGCTCAACCCGCATACTGATGATAATGATGACCAGGCTAGTCCTGTCACTCAGTAGGATGTGTCCTTGGACAAGTGAATGAACCACTGGGCCTCAGTTTCCTCATCCACAAACTGAGGATAACCGACCCCACGTCAAGATGAGGACTGAGGGAACTGGTCCTGTAACTAGAGCTGCGAGCACGGCCAGCACAGAGTGAGCAGCGGTAATGCTGGGCTCCCCATCTGCATGCTGGCAGGGGAGCTCGGGGCCCTTTCCCTGGGGTGGGGGCCACAGGGGCCCGTGGGGAGCTCGGGGCCCTTTCCCTGGGGTGGGGCCCAGAGGGGAACAGGGGAGCTCGGGGCCCTTTCCCTGGGGTGGGGCCCAGAGGGGACCAGGGGAGCTCGGGGCCCTTTCCCTGGGGTGGGGGCCAGAGGGGACCGTGGGGAGGCCACTCGTTCCCGGGCCGCCAGGGAGGGGGCCCTGCTCAGCAGGAGGCTCTTTGCTCCTGTCGGCAGTCAGTGGGGAAGCCCAGCCGATGTCTACTACACATGCTGTTCTAATTCCACGTCCTGATCTTGCTACAGCAGGAAATCTTGTAGGTTTAGAGGCTAGATTCTCGACAAGAAAAGATAAAGGTGTCTCCAGCAGGGAGATCAGATGGAGAGTGAGGACTCTTTGTTAAGAGGTGTCACCGCAGCTGCCTTGTGGGGAAGACAGGCTTCTCTGTTTCAATCTCCTTTCCTTCAAATTCAGTCTCTCTCAGTTGCCCACATCACAAGCTCGTGTCCTGAGCCAGGGGCCCTACACTAGCACAGAGCCGCAAGGCACATCGACCAGAACAATGCCACGGCCATGTGGCTTCTGTGGGCCGTGATGTGGGAATGCTGAGAGATCAGGGACTTCAGGTGATAAACACCTCCTCCTCCTCCTGACCCTGCGCCTTAAAGCCCACCAACAGGGCTAAGATCAGGCTGTCCCTGGACACCCTGGGGAGATGCTCGGGGCACTAGGCGGGGTGAGTCTACGCGACTATGACCCTCAGGACAGTGCTGCAGGTGGTCAGGGTCAGGAGCGGACAGCAGCAGTGCTATGAGCTTCTGGAGGTGGGGAGACAAGATGCTAGAAGGGGCTTCATGAGGACGCGGACTAGGAGGGAGCCTGGGCATGCTGACGAAGGCTTGGGGGGAGGGAGGGAAATTCTGGGAACAGCCAAGGTGAGGACAGAATCCCAGGGACAGGGAGTCAAGACTCTCGAGGCAGATCAAGGGCACGTGGTGCAATACAGAGAGTGGGTAAGAGCATGGACACGGGGCCAGGCTGCTGGGTCTGAGTCCATACCCGACAGCTCATACCTGTTCAACATTAGGTGAGTCCCTTAACCTCTCTGTGCCTCAACTCCATCATCATTCAAATGAGGCTGGCGGCGATACTGCCTACAGACTTGCGATGATGTAAAGGAGCGATAGATTGGAAGCACTTAGAGCAACGTCTAGACTTCATGAGTACCACATCACAGATGGCTGTGATCACGGCGGTGCTGATGATAATGGTGACAACGAACAGGACGGAGACGATGACAAAGATGGCGATGATGATGGTGATGACCACAGTGATGTTGATGAGGATGGTGATGATTGCAACAGTGGTGACGATGAAAATAACGATGATGAAAGAAAAGAGCCCAGAATGGACATAACGTCCTCCCAGAATCACTCTTCAGGACAAACCCTGAGACCTAAGGCATCTAGAAGCCACTGCTCAGCCCCAGACACAACATCAGAAAAAAGCGACTCTCAAGGACTCAGTCAGAGGGCTGCTGGGAAATCAGCATTCCTCAGAAGAGCAATAGGAAATGTGGTTAAATAATCAAAATTAAATTTCTTTCAGTCTAGACATAAATAATTAGATTTTATAGAATTATAATCTGAAGTGCAATATACTATAGAATGTCTGACTATCTCTCAAATCTGATTTTCTTCCCTTGTAATTGACTAGTGGGATAGACTTGCCAAGATACACTGTTTACAACTGATCAGGGACGAAAGCTGATGTCCCCAACGTCTCAAATCTCAGAACATCCTGCTGATGCACAAATGATGCACACCATGTCACTGTAATAGAAAAGAACAAATCTGACTCCATTTTGGATCTGTTCCTTTGACTTTAACCCTGTGCTGTATTTCTCGTGGTGAGTCATACTGATTTTTCACTTTTTCGTAAAGGGATGTTGCCTAGAGCCTGAAATACATGGGACAGGCCATCCCTAAGGCTCTGATCTTTAAGCATAGAACACTTCCATTCATACAGAGATAAAAAGTTGCAGAGCAGAAAAATAGTATGTCTTGTTGGAAGTTTACAGGAACACCATGACCTGACCTACGTGGGCAGCTTCAAGAACAAAGGATTCAGACACCAAGAAGTTTGCGACAACCAACCACACCCCCTCCCCTTTTTAGTATAAAAGGAGCCTGAATTCTCACTTAGGGAAGATGGTTCTCCAGGACATTAGTCTGCCATCTTCTCGGTCTGCCAGGTTTCCAAATAAAATCATTATTCCTTGCCCCAAGACTCGTCTCCTGATTTACTGACCTGTCATGTGGCGAGAACACATTTGGACTCAATAATACCACTAACCTGAGGTCACAGTGCGTGGCTGACCTGGTCTACCCTGTGGAGGATAAAGGTGCACACCGACATCACACACCGCCCAGGGTTCATTGCTGGTCCCCAGCAGCCTGGCTAAAAAGCCATTAGCACTTGGACCACACTGTCCGCAGCTGTGGGGAGCGGAGCTGAGTGAGCCTCACTGACAGAGGAAGGGGCACCGGTATCTCATCTGGCCCAGAGCTGTGACCCTTCATTACAGGATCCAATCTCCCAAACCAGGCTCCCAGGGGCTCCTGGATATTTAACTCATTTGCAAGCTTTTCTGCAGCATGAGTGTGCAAAGTCTGGCAGCTTTGGTTCATTCCTGCAGTTCTAGGGACATGAGAAAGCAGCAGCTTTGGGCCCAAGCAACCCCTGCCTGGGTGTGGTTCTGTGTTCTCTGTATAAATAGGAACGTTTCTGAATTTGCACACAGGAGTCATGCATGGGTGTGGTGTGTGTGCATCTGTGTGGTCATGCCTCGTCTGCAGGTGTGTCTCCGTCTCTGCCTTTGCCCAGGATATGTGTGTTTGGTGTCTTGTGACCACGACGAGTTTTCTCTGGACAAGGCGCGGCCTCCTGGCCTGGCTTCTCCTCCCATCCCTCTGCAGCCCATCAGCAGGACACACATTTAAAGGACAAACCAGACCCCCTCACTCCCTGGTTAAACCCCTCCCACGGCTCCCACGTCAGCAGGGCCGGCAGTTGCAAGGACGGGTTAAGGAGGGCACATGTCAGCGTCCCACCCCCGGGCCTTGCTGGGAGGGGCCCCTGCGTCAGCAGGTCTGGGCGGGTCAGGGCCGCGCACTCCCCACCGGCTCCGGGTGAGGCCCCGCTCCCGCTGGGAGGCCAGGGCGGACGGCAGGACGCGCTCAGGCCCTTCGTGGGCAGAGACTCGGGCTGCGCGGCTTGGGGGGAACACACGCCCGCCGCCCGCCGGGGCGGCTCCAGGGAGGGCCCCGCCCCGGGCCCCACAGCCGCCCGCCGCCCCGGGAACCGGGCCCCAGCGAGCCGCCCCGCACCCCCACCCCAGGCCCGGTACCTCCGCGGCCCACGGGGCCAGCGCCGGCTTCCTCTTCCGGTGCGGAGGCTCACGGGAGCTTCCGGTCGGCGGCCCGGGGCACGTGGCGGGGCCCTGCGCTGTCCGCCCGGGCCGGCAGCCCCGCGGGAGGGGGTGCCCCGGGGGGAGGGCCTCGCGGGCGGCCCGCAGGCCCCTCGGGGCTCCCCGACCCGCAGCCCCGTGCTGCGAGGACTTTCCCCCCCGCCCTCGGGCGGGGCCTCGCCCCGACGCCACGCCCGCAGGGGGGCCTTCTCTGACCGCCCGGCTCCAGGACACCGCGCCCAAACCGAAGGCCGCCAGTACTGAGCACGTTCCAGAGATGCTTCACACCCGCGCTTCCGCCTGCAGCGCGAAGTTACAAGACGTCCTGCTGCTTCCGCAAGATGAGTCTTCACCGACCCAGACTCCGCGACGCGCGAAGATCCCGGCCACGGACGCTCCGTGCAGGCGCGGGGCTCCTCCAAGAAGGAGCGCTCTGGGGACAAAACTGAGCCTCTTGGTCGAATATACGCGTGGTGTGGGGGGGCCAGGGGGGCTTCTTCGCAAGATCCCTTTGAAGTACTTTTTCTCTGGTGCGGCCGGGGCGGGAAAGGGGCTGAGCCGGCACGTGGTCACTGCGCGCAGAGGGAGTGGGCAGTCAGTGTAGAGAGTTCACTGTGTGCATGTGGCCCAAGGAAACGGAAGTTGCGATATGGCACGCGGTGGGACCCTGGCACGTACTCATCTAGGTATTAAATCCAGATACATACGCTCAGTTTGCAGAGAGGGAGTGGGAGAGCTACTTTAAAACATTTGGGTCATTCCTGTCAAGGAGTCTGTGTCCCAAATGCAGACGAACCAGAGGCTGGGGACCTGCTGTCCCCTCATCTGTCTCCGGGGGATGACTATCCCACCATTCTGAGGTGATTCAGTGTTTTAAATTGTGTTTTTCACTCAAAATGGCCCTACGGATGAGGCATGTATTTCATCTTATGCTCAGCAGAGAAAAAAATGAAAACCAAAAACTGATCTGGTCCAATGCCGGCCTACTCGTGATTTTTAAGACACTCTGTTTAAACCTAAACCCTGTGTAAGATGCGGATCCCGTGCTGTCATTACGTTGGCTGCCCGTGTTTGTGTGGCGCCCCTGCAGAGCTTCCGCCTGGCCGCTGAGGCTCCACCAACTGGGCGCGGAACAGGATGGTGTGAGAATCCTGGCTCCACCCCTCCCTGGATGTGTGGCCAGCTCTGTCACCTCCCAGTGCCTCAGCTTCCTCACTGGTAAGTTGGCTGATAGTGGTACCCACCTCACTGGGAGAGGACTGAATGAGATCATCCATCTCAGCCCCTTAGCGCAAAGGTCTGTCACCCAGGAGGTGCTCCAAAAATGTGACGGTTATTAATTTCATGTGCACAAGATGGACCTAGCGGTAAAAGATGTAGAAATAGTTTGGGAATTTGTCCTGGTATATTTCAGGCACTTGTGAATGAAGCACTAGGCTGAAACGCGTTTATCACCTGCTTTCTCATAGCTAGGACCCTGGACTCAAATATTTCTTACTGTTTAATAATATTTTTGTTCCTCGTGTGGCTGCCTCAGCCTGTATTTCTTACTGACTCAGTCCTAATGCTTAAGCCTAGACTTTAGGAGAATAACAGAAACTGAAACTGTCGCTGTATTATTTGTTCTTTTAGATTAAAATTTATTTTCGGATTCCCTACAATCTTGCCTTTCACACATGCCTGTGGGTTATTAAAGGGTAGTCAGAGCGTGCCTTTCATTTCTTCGTATCTCCTTCCTCCAGCTTGTCATCTGGAAGGAAGTTTGTCATTTTCAGTCAGCTCACAGGAGATGATTTTTAATTTATACCTGAGTGAGAGCTGACATTGTTTAACCTCGGCCTCCTCCGTGTTCCCTCAGCATCCCCTGTCGGCCAGTATCACCTCTCTCCCTCCCTCCCTCCCTCTCTCTCTCTCATTTTTCTTTTTCGTAGTCACACATGGGAGGCAAACTTAACCCATCCCAGATGCAGTGGCCCATCCCCCCAGGAATCCCCCAGCAGCCTGACAGCAGGGCATCTCCCCTTCTTTGGTTTCTCACACCTACTCTCCCACCTCCCACCATCCAGCACCCCTGCTCTCTGAGACCTCAGACCTCTCAGGAAGGTCTGTCTCCTCCACCCCACCCCCAGGAGAGCCCTGCAGCTTCTCCCAGACTCAGGGAGATGCCAGGGGTGAGGCCAGCAGCTGTGGAACACAGCAGAGGTTTGTCACATTGGTGAGAACGCAGCCGTCTTCTGGGAATCCAACTGATAATGTCGGGGGCGAAGCCAAAATGACCTCCGTCCTGGAATCCACGTGGGGCAGACTTCCTCTCTTGGCCCCTGACTGTCTCCTAGGACCTTGCTGTGGGTCCCCTGCCACAGGACACAGGACGTTCTGGGATAGAGCCCAGAGCTGGTGCAGCTGGCGACGGCAAGGGAAGAGCAGAGAAGTTCCCTCGTACAAGAGGGATGACTGGATGTGGCTCAGACCTGCCGGTCAAAGGGAAGCGACCCCCCGCCTGAGAACCTTAGGAGAGCGCGTGAGAAGCACAGAATAGAAGGACTAACGTTCTTAGCAAAATAAACCTTCAGATGTGTCCTTTCCACAGGACACAAAAGCACACACACAACAGCCTTGTAGGAAGGAAAATCACTTCAGCAAATCATACGTACATTTTCCAAATCTAGGTCCTTTCCTCACCATTTCTAGGAGGCTGTCTGTTGATTCTCTGCCCAGGTTGCTAAGCTAAGGATAGCCTGGCACTCAGCACGTGGGTAATTAGCTCTCAAGATTCTGGTTCGTGGTGCTGGCGATTTGGGGCAGGACTCACCCTGTCCTAATGCAGGGTAAACCCTGACAGCTGGGTTTTCTCTTTGTGTAATGCAAGCGCCTGACAAGCTTTGACTGCCAAGACACCCACTTCAAAGAGGCATCCACTTCAAAGATAAACACAAGAGCCAGGCCACCCCCGTCCACTGGGGCTCCTTTGATTTTAAAGATCTTGGTTGAAGTTGGTAACTGATCACTTGGATGCTTGTTTTTTTCTCTTTCTGAGCTTTAAAGCCCCACTCTTACTTTTTAATGTACTTTTTAAAAAATATTATTATTTTTTGTTGAAGTCTAGTCAATTTACAGTGTTAATTTCAGGTGTACAGCAGAGCAATTCAGTTATCCATGTATATACATATTTTTTTCAGATTCTCCTCCACTACAGCTCACAAGAAACTGAATATAGTTCCCTGCGCTATATGGTCCCATTTTTATTTTTTTTAATTCACCAATAAAGAGTGAGCCCTTGAAACCCCAGGCACCCACCCTTGGCCCCAGGAAAAGCAGAACCCCAGTGCTCTCTCTCTCTCTACCTATGACCTCACAGTGTGGCCCCAGGTGTACCATGTACCTTCCAGAGCATGTAAGTAATAAACCATTTTTTCCCAAAGTTCCCTGATGGCCTGAAGGGCGTCTTGTCATCATACATAAGAACCATGAGGCCCAGTCATAACTGGGTCACTGACAGGCTGAGACTGGGGGGTGCTGGGCCTCTCTTCGTGTACTAATTACCTACGTGTGTGTCCTTTGGTGGGGAAATATCTATTCACATCTCTTGCCCATTTTTAAATTCGGTTCTTGGCTATCTTGTGGTGAGTTTCAGAACCTCCTTGCTCACTGTGGACCCCGGACGCTTAGCACATGTGTGGCTGGTCGACACTTTCTCCGCTTTGTGGGTTGTCTATTCACCCTCTTGATAATGTTCTTTGAAGCACAGATTTTTTTCAATTTCCATGAAGTCCTATTTCTGTTTTCCTTTGTCACCCACGCTTTTGGGGTCATACCTAAGAATCCACTGCCTTCACGTGGCAGGCACTCTGGGAATATCAGCTGCAGGATGAATAAGGCTCCATCTTCCTCAAGGTCCAGGAGGCTGTAGCAGTGACCCCCAGATGCCTGGGCTGGGGCTGAGCCACACCCATTCAGCACTACCCTCATCTTCCCATGGTGCCCTCCCCGCCGCCCCCCTCCAGTACTGCACGCACCACACTGATCACAGTGTCCTTGCGATGGTACAGGCCTGTCCTATATCCCCATTAAATGTAAAATCATGACAGTTGCTGGAACTCAGTCCCCATGTAGGTACAGTTATAGGTAAACAGTGCCTGTCTCCTAGGCCGGTGTAAGGACTGAGATGACTCAGTGCCACTCAGTGCCGGTGTTCCCTGCCACATAGCAGAGCTCTCACCAGTGTTGGTTCTTTTCACACATCAACTCCAAGGCCTTTCCCCCAGGGTCTGTGGGGTGAGTTATCATGTGATCTCCAGGCAGGAAATGTTCATCATCCCTAGTGGTCAATGGAAACAACTTGCATTAATTTACAAACCTGGACACTGACCAGTAGCAGACATGAAGTGGTTCTGTGTAAAGTCCAAATGGGGTTCTGAGTATTTGCTTCACTGAATTTTTTCTAAATTTATTCTACTATGTATACCTTTAAATGTGAGTGTCCTTTCTTAAATTTACCCTGTGCTGACAAAGATTTTAATATTTATTTTTCCTGAATATTTAACTTCATCAAATCGTTGTGGATCTCCGCTCACCTCATCTTTCTGACCTAACTGAAAGTCTACCCGGGTTGAGTAGCAGATTCTCTGAGCATCAGATCCTTTGTGTATAAATAGGGAACCCTCCACTCAGAGGTGAGAACACTCAGCAGAAATGCTTTAAACCATATTCATGAGTTTTGAAAAACCACAGAAAAAATGCCCCTGAAAGTCCAGAGTAGAGATTAAATGGAAGACAATGCTGAATGAAACTGCCCGGCTCTGAAACGAAGAGAGAACACTAAAGTGCAAATAAACACACAAATGAAATTTTTAAAGACTGATTGGAAGTAAGAAGAGTAAACACGTTAGAACTAATAAAAGAGATTTACCAGAAGCAAAGAATAAATAAATCCTAATCTTTGCAGGATAGGGTGTTAGAGAAAATGCGGGCTCTGGCTCCGAGCCCTGGAGTGCAAGATACCAGGGCGATAGCTAAGTCTGTGCAATAGATTAGCTACATGTGGTTGAGAAGAAACCTTTGCCTGCTGCCTGACCCTCCCGTCCCACTATGAGAGCTAGTTTTGGTAGCGCATGCAAAGCAAAGGTGTGCAGCAGTCACTTGCAATCCCCTCATCTCTGTGACTTAAAACACTGTCCGTTTCTTGCCTGCACCTCGTGTCCATCATGGACTGACAGGGGTGCTCCGATTGCCATAGTTGCCCCCGGACCCGGGCTGCTGCTGCCCGTCACCCTGTCAGAGGTGGGAGGAGCCTGACAAGGACGTCAGATGCTCTGGGAAAGAAGTGAGTCCTGACCTCCTTCCAGCAATCCCATCACTCCAGGTGGGTGAGACCGACTCCAAGGCACGGGAATGAGATACGCTCTCCAATGGGGCTCCACCCTGTGCTGGGCAGGCTCAGGAGGGAGCATCAGGGGCAGATGAGAGGTCCGGGAGGGCTTCCCAGGGGGCTCAGGTGAGGCAGCCTTGTCCATGAGAGGCTGAGCCTCAGACGTTTCTGGAGGCGGGAGGAGGTCTGAGCGCTATGTAGGGCTCAGCCCCTGCCTTCGGGTTCCTGCTCCTTCACTGCTGTGTGGGTTCGCCCCAGCAGCACCGAGGGCAGGTGGCAGGGCAGCCAGTCTGCGACTTCCTCCACTTAAGGACAGACCTGTCACCATGGGACTGTGCTCGCCTCCTCTGGACACAGAACTGTGGGTGCAGTTGTACCCCCATCTTACAACTTACTTTAGGAGCCTCCACACCAGAATCTCTCTTTCTGATTCTAAAGCTTTGCATCTCATTAGGCAGCATTTCCAGTCCAAATCGAGAGGCGAGTCCCAGGACTGGGGTTTCGCTCCACCGCACACATCCATAGTCTGCAGTTCCCTGATACCTGGGACCGCCTGTGGATGATTCATCAGCTCCCGAGTTTATGAATCAGGTTAGAAATTCAAATTTCATTAGAGACTCAAGATCTTTCAGAGTTCAGTATAAATTATATTCCGCTAATGCACAAAGCCCCCAGTCTTCATGCTGATACACTCAGGGCTAAACCTTCCAACTACGAAAGTACCATTTTAAGGAGCACATTACAGTGAGCTCAGAGAGGCGTGAGCCCGTGGCTGGGCTGAATCTGCAGGACCAGAGAAAGGGCAGGACGCGGGGCAGGGTGGCCGAGCTCTGGCCAGAGCTGCCCAGCAGGCCTTAGTCCCAGCCAGTCCCAGGCTCTGGCCGGGGTCAGCGGGTCTCAGAGATGAGTGTTAATGGGGAGGGTATAGTTCAAGTGGCAGAGCACATACTTGGTAAGCATGAGGTGCTGGGTTCAGGTACCTCCTCTAAAAATACACCTAATTACCTTCTCCCCTAGCATAAAATAATTAAATACAATAATAAATAAATAAAATATTTTTTAAAAAAAGATGTGTGTCCAAGACCAGCAGTGGGGGCCAGGCTGCATCCTTCTTCTTTACCCATCAGGGTCCCCATGTGGAGATGGTGGGGGGCCTCCAGGGCACTGACCCAGCTTCTGTGGAGGACATCTTCCTGCGTCCACCTCTCCTTCTAGGAGCCCCCAAGTTGCATCAGGGAATCTGTGCCCCACGCTCAAACCTGTGATCCAGCTGGGGCACCCTTCGTTCCAGATGGGGCTGTGTCCTAGGCGGGTCAAGCGAAGCCCTTCCCTGAATTCAGTGATTGGGCTAGAGCTGGTCACATGACCTCTGTGTGTCCAATCAGTGAGCACAAGGACTTGCTCCAGGACCAATAGGAAAGGCTCTTACAGTTCCACGGGCTGTATCCTGGCTGCACTTGATTGGGTGAGAGATGGTCACATGACCTCAGCATGTCCAATCAGAGTGAATGTCAGGGTTTGTCCCAGGGCCAGTTAGAAAGGCTCTTACAGTTCCACTGGCGGTATCCTGGCCGCACTGATTGGTTGAGGGATGGTCACATGACCTCATTCAGTCCAATCACCAGGAGCGCCAGGCCTTGCCCCGGGCCGACAGGAGCGCCTCAGCCCCGAGAGGAGGCGAGGACGGGACGCTGCCGCCGCCTTGTCACCGTGGAGGAGCCGGGAGGAGCCTGGCGGGGAGACTGGGGCCTGTTAGCGAAGCCAGGCCGCGTGAAGGCAAAGATTTGAGCTGGAAGAAGGAGCAGACTGAGTCCTGACGAGACCACTGGAGCCCTGGATCCAGCCGCGCCTGAAGCTGGGCCTGCGCTGCCGAGACCGCAGGTCAGGAGCGCACCAACCGCCCCCCTTTTTCCTGAGCAATTTCGAGGTGCGTTTCTGCCCCTCTGGGGCGAGGAGTCCTCGTTAGTACAGAGGGGGCGGGGCGGGGCCCAGAACGCGGACGGTGCCCTTCCCGGCGCCCTGGCCCCGGTGTCCCGTCTGAAGGGGGGTCAGGGAGCCCGTCCTGGGGGTGGGGGGTCGGGGGCGCCGGGGCCGCGGGGGGTGAGGGTCACCCCCGCCGGGACACCCCCTTCTCCCGCCACCCTCCCCCTCCGCTCGAAGAGGCCGAGATGGGCGCTGGTCTAGTCCACGGCCTGAGCTGCCGCCGACCTGGAGTCTAGTCCTCGCGAACGAAGGGACACGGGTCAGGGAGGAAGGGTTCTGCCCTCGGCTGGGCGGGGGTCCCTGCGGGGCCCTGGGGTCGGCGCTGCAGCGGAGCGAGAGCCCTCTCGTGTGATGTACTCACGCCACAGCCAGGAGTTCTTGGCTTCCCCGGGTCAGAAGCGTGAGTGAGCTGGGCTTTGAGGAAAACAAAGAGAGGCGGGTCTCAGCCTCATGATGACAGAGGTGGGCTCTTGAGGACCTGGAGCTTCAAGTTTTCTGTGTCTTTCTCTCTGCTGCCCCTCACGCTAAATTGGGGGAGATGCTGTGTTACTGAGGGCTCACGGGCAGCACTCACAGAGGTGACACGCCTGGGTTACACTGGCAGTGCCCAGGTGCAACACACGGGTAGTGATCATACCAGGAACACACGTGTGACAGCTGTAAGCATCACCCCGAGTAACATGCAAGTAGCATGAACACAGGACACACAGATGTCACAGGGGCGGCACCACACAAACCAAAACACACGGAGAATCCCGGGGAATAACCCGCGACAGCTCACGTGAGAATCACGCACACTGAGCATGTGAAAATGTCCACACGGAGCAGCAGGCTCAGGTGACGCAGAGGTGCCGCACACACAGGCTGGACGCAGGCAGCACACACAGACCGCGTACCGCAGTGGCGTGCACACCCAGGGACAGACCAGGAGACCCCCAGGACCCCAGCGCACGGGGGGCATGCACAGATAACACGGGGCGCTGCTGCAGTCAGGTGACACAGAGGCCGCATGAACACAGGTAACGCGGCCCACCTAAGTGAGCGCAGCACAGGGGAAAGGCTAGAACTTGAGCCGGGCAGTGCCCACACAGGCAGCGCACACATGCACACACAAGATGCACACTCAGGCTGCACGGGGAGGCTCGTGGTCAGTGACACACGGCGGCGGCACTGCAGCCCGAAGGCGGCGCGCACACAGCCCCCACCCAGGCAGCACAGAGGGGAAGCAGCCGCAGAGAGAGCACAGCCGCTGGGAAACACACACGTAGCACGGAAACCAGGGAGACGGCACACGGAGGGTTCACACAGGTAACACACACACGCAGCATCACACGTGAAGGACGTGCGTAGGTGATGCTCGATGGCAGCCCGCAAGTCACACCCATAGGCAGGTCACACAGGAACCAGACGGGTGCGGCACAGGCAGCTCCCAGTAGTAACAGCCACCGTGCGCAGGACACACACCCAACGTGGGCGGCGCACCTGTAACAGGTGCACAAGCTGACACCAGCTCTGGATTCAGACATAAGATTGGAAAAGGCCAGCTAGGGGCCCAGTATCCCTTCTAACCTGAGAGTCACGTGCTCTGGGCTAGACACTTGGGGAATCACGTTCAAAATCATCATCCTTCCACCCTTCACAGAGAACGTCAAGGTGTTTGAATAAAATAACCCACCTGAGTCCATTCTTTTCCAGTTTTATGGGTGCAGTAATATTTTGCAGTGAAGCCTTTATCTCTTTGATTTAAAAAAAAAGAGCTTATGCAGAAGTTCCTTGTTAATTTACTTCATAAATCCTCCCCAGTTACGTCCTGCTGCCCAGGCTTACCCAGTGCCCCTTCCATTATCAGGAGGGACTTAATTGGGATGTATAATTGCCAAACTGGGATGTGCAGAGACCCCCAGCTCCTAGGATGCCCTGGGCATCCCCAGGAATCAGGATATGCTGATGTGAGATGAAGGAACACTCGTGTTTGCTGCATCCACTGCTGACAGCTCAGGAAAAAGACGAGGCCAGGGACCCTCACGAGGAGGTTATCAATGAAGGATGGAGAGTAGCGCTGCACTTGGACTTTCCGTCCTGGGTGCATTTTCTCCTCTTCACCTCTGAAGTGGCCTGAGGATGCTCTCCTTGCTATGTCAGCACTCATGAAGCTGCAGACACCTTGCCAGGGTGGGGCCGATGGAGTTAGTTGACCCTGGGAAGTGGTGTCATCTGCCAGGTCCCCAAGGGGAGCCCTCACCCACAGATAGGGTGAGGAGGCCGTTTCACAGGTGTTTGCCTGTGAGGCCACTTTGAGCCAAGTTCCCTCCCTCCCTCCCCTTTCCTTCACACAACATGCACAGGTTAGCAAAAAGGAGGGGAAAGACTTACGTTCTGGGTGAAAATCCATTAAATTTCCCTGTGTTCCATGTTCCCTGCTGCATGGCATTGGCCAGAGACCAGCTCTGCCGCTGGGACTCAGGAACCATGACCTGTCCCTGGCAGCGATCGTGCCCCGTGGATACAGCTCAGCCTTGGACTCCTTGAGAAGGGAAAGGTCCTTCTACAAACTTCCCTGAGAGCCCAACTCAGCATGATAGGGCCGAGACCCCTCCCCCTTTGCACCCTAACTCCAGATGCCCCAGTGCTGCCCACTATGGGACGGGCGTGGGAACTGGGCTGTTTTCACCACGGGAGCTCTGCCCAAGCTCACCCTCAGTTCCATTTCTAGACCGTCACTGGTCCCCAGTGTTCTCAGCAGAGCACAGAGAACTGAGAAAAGAGGCTCTGTGTGAATTAAAAGATGCAGTCAGGCTCTCAAAAGACATCAAAGTCAATTTCAGTTTTCAAGAAGAAAAAGGATTTGTGAAGCAGCTTTGCAGTTAGCCTACAGTATCAGCACCCAAATCCTTTCAGCGCCATCTCCATCTTCTCAGTTGTGAGGCATGGTCTCAGCACAGAGTGACTCCTGCCTTAGTTTTCATTAGACACTTATAACGTTCAAAAACATTTAGAGGGAAGAGGACACTCCCATTTAGGAATAATTACATGCCCATTGACTGTACTCCATGGTGTGTATGACCCAACCCCTGTGCCAGCCACAGGCCTTGCCTGGTTACCAGCCTTGGTGCTGAGGGGGTTCGATGATGAGCACCCTCCCAGGTGGGCGGTCTGGAATACAGACCATCACACTGCAAGAACAGAATGCCACAGGTGACTGTTCCTGACGAATTAGATGGGAAGTTCTCAATAAAATACTAGAAAACCAAATGCAGCAGCACATTAAAAAGATCTCTTAACATTACCAAGTGGGATTTATCCTTTGGATACAAGGATCACTCAGCATATGCAAACCATCCAGTGTGATACATCACATTAACAGAAAGAAGGGGAAAAAAGTCATATGATCATCTCAATAGATGCAGCAAAAGCGTTTGACAAAATTCAACATCAATTCATGATTTAAAAAAAAAAACTCTTTAAAAGTTAGGTATAGAAGGAAAGTACCTCACATAATAAATGCCATATATGACAAGCCCGCAGCTGACATCACGCTTAACAGTGAAAGGTTGGAAGTTTTCCCTCTAAGATCAGGAACAAGACAAAGGCACCCATTCTCACCATTCTATGTCAGCATGGTACTGGAAGTCCTAGCCAGGGCAATCAGGCAAGAAGAAGAAATAAAAGGTATCATAATTTGAAAGAAAGAACTAAAATGATCCCTATTTGCAGATGACATGATTTTATATATAAAACATTACAAAGACTCCAAAAAGTTATTAGATCTAATCAACAAATTAGGTAAAGTTGCAGGATACAAATTTAACATAAAAAGTCAGTAGCATTTTTACTTAGTAACAACAAATCAGAAAAATAAATCTTAAAAGTACCATTTATAGTAACAGCAAAATCAATAAACTACTTAGGAATAAATTTAATCAAGGAGGCAAAAGATCTCTACACTGAAAATTACAAAATATTAGCCAAATAAACCAAAGAAGACACAGATAGGTGGAAAGGTATCCCAAGTTCATGAATTGGAAGAATTAAATATTGTTAAAATATCCATATTATCCAAAACCATCTATAGATTCAATGTAATTCCTGTCAAGATTCCAATGGCATTTTTTACAGAAGTAGAAAAAATCCTAAAATTTATATGGAACCACAAAAGACCCCAAATATCCAAAACAATCCTGAAAAGAAAAAAATCTGAAGGCATCACTCTTCCTAATTTTAAGGTGTGTTATAAAAATAGAGTACTCAAAACACTATGGTACTGGCATAAAAACAGACACACAGACCAATGGAAGAGAATCGAGAGTCCTGAAATAAACCTGTGCATATATGGTCAACTAATATTTAACAAGGGAGCCAAGAATCCTCAATGCAGAATTAGTCTACTCAATAAGCGGTGCTGGGAAGTTGGATATTCACATGTAAAAGAATGAAACTAGAGCCCTATCATGCCTCACAAAGATTAACTCAGAATGATGAAAGACTTAGCTGTAAGGTCTCACACCATTAAACTCCTCGAAGAAAATGTAGGTGAAGAGCTCCTTGACGTGTACCCCGGCAGTGATTTTTTGATGATGACGCCTAAAGCACAAGCAACAAAATCAAAAACAAATGGAACGACATCAAACCAAAAAGCTCTAGCCAACAAAACCATCAGCAAAATGAAAAGACAACCTATGGCATGGGAGAAAGTGTTTGCAAACCATCTGTCTGGTGAGGGGTTAATCTAACAGGTGAGGGTCGCAGAGCAAATATGAGGTGAGATACAGCTCTCGTCAGAGCTGAGAGTCTCATTGGGGAAGGCATGTGTGCCCACACATGCGTGCACACACGCACACACACACGAGGATAATGAAATGGATAGTTCTAGGCCGAAATGGACAGACTGGGAAAGGTGTGGCCCTGCAGTGGTGGAAAGAGATCTTCCGGTCTAGAGCCATGGTTTACGGGGGAGGGAAGGCAGTCAAAGCAGGTGAGATTCTCTGGGACTTGAAGGATGGGTGCTTGCTGTTGCTGGGTTGCTCCACTGCAGATCTGTTCCATTGGGCCGCCTTCTTTTATAACTGAACCTGCATTTTCCTTGGTGAGCCATTATCCACCCCCATGTGCTATCTGGTTCCTCTCCTGGATCTAAGATGGCTGCGTCACCCAAGCCCAGCTAGCTGAATCATTACATCTCTAGCCAGAGATTGGCCCAAAGATGAAAGTGTAGCACTGGGTGGACCAGTGAGACTCAGCCCTGGGTTTTTCCTTTAACTGATTGAGAAAGAAGAAACTGATCTTTCCGAGAAGATGCAAATATTAGTGAGACTCAGATCCAGGCAGCTATCTTGGTACCACGTGGGGAGAGCCAAGGCACAAACGGAGAAGTCAGATCTGCAAGATGGGAAAAAGAAGACAAATCTTGATAATGTCACTCGCGCCCCTGGAGTGAGCATGCCTGAAGCCATGGCCCTGGGTGTTTTTGTTATATGAGGCAGTAAATTCTAGTTTTTACAACAGACTCTTGAAGTTGTGTTTCTGCCACTTGAGACTGAATTAAGACAAAATAAATCTGCCTGGTGTTTTCAATGCCACACCAGAGTCTGCTTGGGGACTGGGAGTTGGAAGAAAGCTCTCACACTAAGAATAAAGTTCTTAAAACTTGCTCTGGATCAGCCATCAATCATTCTGCAGAGGAAAGGCCCTACATTCAAAAAACAGCTCTGGGAACTCCAGCTTGACCGTAGGGAACCTTCATCTGTCTCTTTCTCTTCCAGAGGACACTGTGTAGCTTAGAGGCATTTATAAGCTAATGTGTTTATGAACCTCAAACAGGGAGGTGGATACCCAGCATTTCCCGCCCCCGTTGTCTGGGGAGTTTGTTCTGAAGGGCACACATTAAAAACGGGCCTTTCTCCACTTCCTCACGCACAGGTGAATTATGAGGATCTTTTCTTGCGAAACTGACTTTATTTCTGAAAAGAAAAAATAACCCACTCGTAGCTGCTCAGAAAGCAATGCCTCCTCCGAGGTCTATGAACGATGCAGCCGCTGTGAGCGCAGCATCCCCCCCTCTGCTCGCTTTGCCAGTGGAAGGCTCAGGAATCCCAGCCCGGGGTCTGGGGCTGGTCCGCATCTGCATTCATGGTCCAGTGCGAGGGAACTGGACCCACGGGCAGGGCTGGTGCCCAAACAGGCGCAAAGAGCTGAGACCGCAAGCTTCCTCTCTGTGAGGAAGCTGACGTCCCTGAGGCCCCACTCATGGGGAACAGGACCCACGGACTCCGTCAGGTGGGCGCTCCTGGACTCCACGCACACAGCACAGACCCAGCTTCAGGCTCTGGAAATGCTGTGAGGACCCCTGCGAGTACTGAGGCCTCCATCTCCAGAGCAGAGGGGCCGGGGGATGAGTGGAGGTGCACTGACACTGGGCATTCATTGATCCAAATGGTTTGGCTCCCAAAGAGCCTCCGAACCAGACCCTCTCTGGAGATGAAGCCCAGGGCTTTCCAGAGCATCGGGGCGTCAGGACCAGCAGGGACAGGACTGCACTGTGCGCCTCCTGCTGGAGCTGCGGCTCCCAACCCTGCAGATGAGAGCGACTGCAGGGTCAGCCTGAGCTTTTCACACGTGGCTTTCCTTTATCTCCACTGCGAATTGAGTCCTTCCTGTTCTGTCTAGAACACCATCTGTCCTCTGCAGTGAGGACAGTCTTAGACTCTCCCAAGTCCTACCTTGATTAAAACTTTGAAATTGCAATGAAAGGGAAATGGAAAACAGTGCTTCCCGGCAAGACGCTAAACGCCTAGAGCTGACGCCTCCCAGAAACATCCGATAACAGTCGCTTTGCCAAGTCAGAGTACATCTGCAGTCCAGGCACGTTGTCCCCAGTTCTTTGTTTTGTTTTTGTTTTTTTAGTTTTTTTTTTTTTTTGCTTTTTCACTTTTTTTATTACTCAGAAAAGCTTCATTTTTTTTATTGAGCTTTTTGACTCTGCACTTGTGCTTTCAATACTTTCACAACGATTTTCTGCTCCTCAGTAAGGAAAGCACGCTTGACCCTGTCACGGACACACTTACACCCGTGGAACCACCATAAGCCCGGCTGACATGCTTTTTTTTTAGACAGTCTCATTAGAGCTGTAGGTCTTACAGCGCGAACTCCTCGAAGTCATCCTAGGCACAGGCCATGTGCGGATTTTGATGCTTTCCCATCTTTCTTGGTATAAAGGTAAACAACCCTATTACCAGGGGTTCGGGACCGCCTGCTTTTGTTAGAGGCTGTACTGTAGGACAGCCTACGACGGTATGTCAAACGCTGGACCATTCTGAATGCCTCTCGATACAGTCCCCGGAAGAGGGGAAAAAATCATGTTTTCCCTAGTTCTAACCGCATATAAATACAAAATTCTCCCATAGTGGGATTTGATGACCATGAATTTATCCCACTACCCTCCTACTTTCTGGGTCTCCAGATGCTTATGAGATACTCTGTGTAAGGGTGAGTAACCAGCTCAGAATGTCAGTGGTCTGTGTGTCTGGGAGGCAGTGGGATGGTTTTATTTGATCCCAACTGTGGGGCCAGACGTCCTGGTTGAAATCCAGGCTCTACTTATCTGGAGCTGGATGGTGTTGAGTGAGTCAGTTTACCTCTCAGGCTCAGCTGCCTTGCTTGCAAAATGGAGATGACAGCAGTCCTTACCACAAAATGTCACTGGGAGAACTAAAGTAATTTATCATTCTTGGTAAACAGTAAGCATCCATGACTGCTAGGCGGATGATGGAGGGGGAGAAAGAATCATCAGCTGCACAGTATTTAAGACAAGTAAGCCAAGTCTTAAGATCCTGTTGATCATTGGTAAGTTAATGAACTCAATCATTCAACAGGTGATTATTGGGAAGATTAAATAAGATAATGCATGCAAAGTTCTTAACCCAGCCCAACACACACACAGGAAAACAGCAGTGCCCAATAGATGCTGACAGGGAAGCTGATAATGGTGATGATGCTGGTGATGTGATGATGTGGGAAGTGGAGGATGATGGATGAGAATAAGAAGAATCCAAGAGTGCATTTAAAATAAGCAGTTGCACGTGTGACCCTGCTAGAGATAGCTGGAGATAGATACATTTATCCACACAACGAGGGAATCAAGGACTCACTAAGTACCAGATACCGTGCTTGGAATTTGTCCTGCTCAAGTCCAAGGACGTTCTCCACAGCTTTGATGGTAGCGGCAAAATAGAAAAACTGGCCCAAACCCCCGTGGGCAGGAAAGCAGTGAGACTGGTAGGATCTTTCCCCGAACTCACAGCCGCAGAACAAGCTACCGACGCTGCAGAGACTAGATGAGTGTGTGTGTTGTTGAGGAAAAGTTCACATGTGGAAGAATGAGTAGCGTGGGAGCAGGATGGGGCAAAGAGTGGGAAAAGCTGGGGCTTTGGAGCCCAATGACACCCGATTCTACTCCCAAGCTGGCTCCAGACCAGCCGTGCAGCCTCAGGGAACTAGCTAAACCCCTCTGAGCCTTCCTGTTCTCATGAAAACTGGTGATGAAATCCTTCCTCACTAGGCTGTTGTGAGGATTAAACGAGATGTGGCTGTGTGTTTGTAAAATAAGTTACTCAAGGTAGGACGCCAATCCCTGCAGTAATTTCTGCTGTACCAGCCACCTCAAAGCCCTGTCTCCCTTTTCTCTGTTACCGACTGAACTGTGAGACACCAGTAAGACTGTGTGTAAAATATCAGAATCCAGGTCCCATCTTAATGAAATACAGTTTTTGGAGTTCAAGCTTTCTCTCTCCGGTGAAAATAGAAACTTTTTAAAGCAATCAGACTGTGCTTTTCTTCACCGGGGCTTTTGCTGTAGTGAGTGGAATCCCCTGACTCCCATGAAAACTTGCTTATTTGAAGCCGCTGGGATTTTGTGAGCTGCTCGTTACTGCGGCGCAGTATAGCCCGGGACGCGCCTCCGGGTGCCTTGGCACAGTGTGATAAATCTTCCCGGCAGGACCCAGAATGGCTGATTAAATTTCACCTTCGAGCTGAACGCGAGCTCCCAGAAGAGATCAGATAGCATCACAGAAGAAAACAAAGCGAACACGCTTGTTCCACCCTGATTGCGAGCTGAGGCTCGTGTCCACTCTGCTGGTGTTGAAACCCTTGGGCGCTCCTCACTGACGTCCTCCCGGCTTCCTCACGGACTTGTAGAAGACGGGGTTTATTGCCATCCACCTCCACTCACCGCACACCTCCCGGCACGGGGCCTGGCCGTCTGAAGGACAGTCAATGGAAGGTGGTCCTTCGGTGCCACTCCCACCGGCTTCAGGTGGTTTGAAGGTCGGAGTAAGAACAGGGTGGAAATCTATGGGGAAGCAGCCTCTCGGAGGGGCCCCCCTGCAGCATGAACTCCCCATGCCCTGGGTCAGCCCCCAGCTCCTTCTTGATTTATAACTGCAGGCTCAGAGAGCCCAGCCACCTTCAGAATGTGTTTACTTAGGCCTGAAGCCAATTCTGACCCAATCAAAGCAAAGGACACAGCGCATGAACTGCCAATGAAATTAATTAAGGGGAGGCTGGCAGGGAGATGGATGGGGGTGCAGGCCTGCTGGAACCCCGCCCAGCGCTCTGTCCGCAGAGTGCTCGCGGCCGGGCCCACAGCTGGGCCCGCAGGCTTCGCGTCCTCCAGGGGCCGTCAGGGTGACTGGCTCTAGCCACGCGCCATCAGGAAGGGATAGGGCCCTGGGTTCCGGGTGCTCAAGGAAAACCAGATGTTGAGTGTTGGCATCTAATCCCAGTTTCTTCTCAAAAACTGTGCAGACCAACCAAACAAGCAGGACTGAGCTGGCAGGTCACTGTCTCGTGACCTCGCCTTCCAGGCTGTGAGAAGAGCACACCCCTTGCCACAGAGTGAGTCCCACAGAGGCTCCCAGTTCAGTTTAACTGAGGTTAATCTGCTGAGGCGTGTGGTGCTTGTGGGAGGGGGAGGGGGAGGAGGGGCGAGGACCAAATATCCTCAAAACACCCTCGTCTCAGAGTGAGACCTGTGGGGGTTGCCTTGAAGGACCCCTGCAGAGCTGACCCCAGACCCCCTGGAGAAGTGACAGGGAGGAAGTAACTTCAAGGTGGATCCCTTTTAGCTCCACATGTCTTTCCCAGGACCCCCAGCCCAGAGCAAAGGTCTTTGACTTCACTGAGTTCCCCTGTTCACCCCGAGGACTCACAGCATGCTCTATAATCACCCATTTCCCTCCTGAGCTCAGCACCAAGACACTGTTGTCCAGCGTCCCACCCGCCCAAGGTCCTGAGACTGCTCCAGTCACCCCAGTGTGATAAATGGGCCCTTGGGATGATGACAGGGGTGGGGCCAGGGGTGAGGCCAAATTAGTAATTTAAAAACTCCCAACAAACAAAAGTCCAGAACCAGATGGCTTCACAGGTGAATACCACCAAACATTTAGAGAAGAGCTAACACTTACCCTTCTGAAAATATTCCCCAAAAATGCAGAGGAAGGAACACTTCCAAACCCATCTGTGAGGCCACCATCACACTAGTACCAAAACCAGACAGAGGTCTCACATAAGAAGAAAATCACAGGCCAGTATCACTTATGAATATAGATACAAAAATCCTCAACAAAATACTAGCAAGTCAACTCTAACAATACGTTAAAAGAAAAGGTCATACACCATGATTAAGTGGGATTTGTCCCAGGGATTTTTCAGTGTCTGCAGATTGATCAATGTGCTACACCACATTAACAAACTGAAGAATAAAAGCCGTACGATCACCTCAATAGATGCTGAAGAAGCTTTTGATAAAGTTCAACATGCAGTTATGATAAAAAAAAAAAACTCTCCAGAAAGTGGGCCTAGAGGGAACACACCTCAACATAATAAAGGCCTTGTATGACAAACGCACAGCTAACAGCGTGCTGAATGGTGAAGAGCTGAAAGCATCTCCTCCAAGATCGGGAACAAGACAGGGATGCCCACTCTTACCGCTTCTATTCAACATAGTTTTGGAGTCCTAACCACAGCAATTAGAGAAGAAAAAGAAAAGGAATCCAAATTGGAAAAGAAGAAGTAAAACTGTCACTGTCTGCAGATGACATGACACTATACATAGAAAACCCTAAAGAAGCAACCAGAAAACCACTAGAGCTCATCAATGAATCTGGTAAAGTTGCAGGATACGAAATTAATATACAGAAATCGGTTGCATTTCTATACACTAACAACAAAATATTAGAAAAAGAAATTAAGGAAACAATGCCATTTACCATTGCATCAAAAAGAATAAAATACCTAGGAGTAAGCTACCTAAGGGGGCAAAGGACCTCTACTCTGAAAACTATAAGACTGATGAAAGAAATAGAAGGCAACACAAACAGATGGAAAGATATACTATGTTCTTGGATTGGAAGAATCAATATTGCCTACCCAAGGCAATATACAGATTCAGTGCAATCCCTATCAAATTACCAATGACATTTTTGATAGAACTGGAAGAAAAAGTGTTAAAATTTGTATGGAAACACAAAAGACCCTGAATAGCCAAAATAACCTTAAGAAAGAAGATTGGAGCCAGGGGAATCATGCTCCTTGGCTTCAGACTATACTACAAAGCTACAGTAATCAAAACAGTATGGTACTGGCACAAAAACACATAGATCAACAGCACAGGAGAGAAAGTCCAGAAATAAACCCACACATTTATGGTCAATTAATCTACAAAAAAGGAGGCAAGAATATACAATGGAGAAAAGACAGTATCTTCAATAAGTGGTGCTGGGAAAACTAGACAGCTACTTGTAAAAGAAGGAAATTAGTACATTCTCTAACACCATAAACAAAAGTAAACTCAAAATAGATTAAAGACCTAAATGTAAGACTGGATACTGTAAAACTCCTAGAGGAAAACATAGACAGGACACCCTTGACATAAATCACAGCAATATTTTTTTTGAACCAGCTCCTAGCGTAATGGAAATAAAGGCAAAAATAAACAAATGGGATTTAATTAAACTTAAAAGCTTTTGCACAGCTAAGGATATCATAAACAAAACAAAAAGACAACCTACAGAGTGGCTGCAACTGACAAGGGACTAATTTCCAAAATACACAAACAGCTTATACAGCTCAATACCAAAAAACCAAGCAGCCCAATAAAAAAAATGGGCAGAACACCTAAATAGCCTCCTCTCCAAAGAAGACATCCAGATGGCCCAAAGGCACATGAAAAACTACGCATATCGCTAATTGTCAGAGAAATGTAAATCTAAACTACAATGAGATATCACCTCACACCAGTCAGAATGGCCATCATTCAAAAGTCCACAAATGATAAATGCTGGAGAGGGTGTGGAGAAAAAAGAACCCTCCTACACTGCTGGTGAGAATGTAAATTGGTACAGCCACTGTGGAGGACAATATGGAGGTTCCTTAAAAAACTAAAAATAGACTTACCCTATGATCCAGCAATCTCACTCCTGGGCATATATCTGGAGAAGACTATAATTCAAAAAGATACATGCACCCCAGTGTTCATAACAGCACTACTTACAATAGCCAAGACATGGAAACAACCTAAATGTCCAGCAAGTGAGTAGATAAAGAAGTTATGGTATATATATACTATATATATACACACATACTACTCAACCATTAAAAAGAATGAAACAATGCCATTTGCAGCAACACGGATGGACCTGGAGATTGAAGTGAAGTAAGCCAGACAGAGGAAGAAAAATACCACATGATATCACTGATATGTGGAGTCTAAAAAAAGATGCAAATGAACTTATTTACAAAACAGAAACAGACTCACAGCCATAGAAAACAAACTCATGGTGTCTGGGGCAGGAAGGAGGTAGGAAGGGATAAATTGGGAGTTCAAGACTTGCAGATACACACTACTACACATAAAATAGACAAACAACAAGGTCCTACTGTAGAGCACAGGGAACTATACTCAATATCTTATAGTAACTGATAATGAAAAAGAATATGAAAAGGAATATATATATGTATATGTATGACTGAAACATAATGCTGCACACCAGAAATTGACACATTGTAAACTGAGTATACCTCAATTAAAAAAAAAAAAAAGATCATCTCAGATGAAGCAGTTGTCAGGAAGGATTAAAGGGCCTTCATCTTCATAGCTCTGCCCCAGCCCAGTTATCTTACAACCATAAAAAACATAGTAATCCCTTCCTTGTCAAGAGCACATCTATTGCAAAAAGAAATATTCAAATTTTTAATGAAAGATATAAAAATTTTAAGTAATAAGATAATACAGGATGAGGCAGAGACAGTTTGTCTGCCAGCATCCATTCTCCCCTTCCTTCTTCCCAGAGTTTCCCCCTCCCTCTAGTGGTCCCTCCTGTTCACTCCAGGAAAACCAGTGGTGGGGTATATATCTTACCTCCAGTTCCTCATCAGAGAAATTGTATTTGCAGCTCAAAGCATAAAACAAACCCGTTATCTTCTCGCATAATGAGGACCATGAAAATTAAAACTATTTGGAGAAAATCAAAAACAAGCAGGAGGTCTCCAGCGTCTGGTAGATGCTGTACAGCAAGCGCCGGAACACCAGGTATCAGTTACGCAGCCCAACCTTCCCACAGGAAGGGAGGCCTCACGTACTCACCAGGACACCTCAGGATGCACAGGAACAAAGTGAAACAACGCGTCTTTGCCATCAATTGTCCAGTGGGGCTCTCCTTCCCCTCCTGCCCTTCTGGGCACAGAGGGGTGCCAAGAAGAACCTGAAGATGAAGGCACACCTGCTCTACCCCATCTTATCCCCACCTACCCCAGCCCATCCCGTAGTAGTAGCCGCGCTTGCTGTCCTCGGAGCCGAAGACCTTGATCACCATGCTGTAGAGATGCAGCCCTTCCACCAGCATCCACGCAAAGGCGCTCAGGAAGAAGTAGTGCAGGAGCACGGCCAGCACCCGGCACGGGGTCTAGGAGCAGAGCAGAGGGTGAGCTCCCTCGGGCTGTGAGCAGGGGTCCCGGCCTCCCTGCATCCGCTTCCTGGGGGCGCCTTCTGGTCCCACGGCCTCATCTGCTTTCTGGGAGGTCAAGTCCTGCCTTTCCAAGTGGAGCGATTTGGGTGGGACACGTGATTCAGGAAGTTGCCAACCAGTGCGCCAGACCCCCTCCCGGGCACGGTGATTGGATCAGGAGAGTGCAGGGAATCAGGCCCAGCCAATCAGCATGAACATCACCCCGCAGCAGGATTGGCCAGGAGGAGGCACGTGACCAAGCCGGTCCAATGGGGTGGGTTCTGAGGTGGGTTGGGCTGCCGGGAAGCCAGTGAGCCAGCCTGGGGAGCCACGCGGGCCAGGCCGCCTGCCAGAGGGCCGGGAGCCGTCGTGGGGAAGGCACCTCGGGCCGGCCAGGGCCCTGGCGCAAGGCGGGTATGGAGTGCCCCTCTTCAGACCTGAGGGAGGGCGCTGATGTGAGGGCAGGGAGAGGGAGTGCCCAGGCACCACGCCTGGGTCCGCCTGGGACGCGGAGAAGGGCGCAGCCTGGGAGGAGAGGCAGATACGGAAGGAGATGGGCCGGGGAGAGGGGAAGCAGAGGGTGAGGGAGGAGGGAGGAAACCTTTTAAAGCGAGAAAAAAGAAACGAAAGACAGAAACTTGACTGAACCAAACTTGGCTCTGCGTTCTGTTTTCTGCCCCCTCTGGATTTCCTTTAGGAGAAGTGACCATCCCCCCACGCCCTGGACGCAGCCAGGGGGTGCGTCCATCGTGGTGTCCCCGCCCCTAGCCGAGAGGTGGGCGTGTACTCAGGCTGTCACTCTCACGTGACTGTTCATGAAATGTTCATTTTTAGCACCGATAATTTCAATCCCTTTTCAAATCAACCTTTCCTGCCAACGAATAGATGTGATCTGCTCCCACAGAGACACCCACGGACTGTCTAAATCTGGTGTCACCTACACCGAGTGGTGACAGATGTGGAGAAAAAGTTATGTTTAATCAAAAATAACTCTGTGACTTCATTTTTTAAACTTGGGCTTAAGTAAACCGCTTTGCTTCCTCCCTCTCGCCTACACTCTCGCAAACCCACTTCCTGCTGAAGCATTGCTTCCTCTGCCCGCTCCTGCTGCCCAGCAGACCCACCCACGTGCCGGCGGAAGACAGACTGGTCTTTCGTTCTCAGCGTGTGACGGATCCAGAAAAGGAAGCTCTGCTCAAAGTCATCCAGGCTCACGGTCACCGTCACACAAAGACATGATGACACCTGAGTGCTGGAGAGGTAAATGACACTAAACACTAGGGCCCCAGGACATCCTGCAGCCACCAGCTCTCCAGGAGACGGGGGACAGGAATATTCCAGAGCAACAGCTGCAGAGCCTGAGCTGGGACTGGTCTCCAGAGGCTTTGTCGGCGCCGAGCCCTCACCTGCACTCCGTCCGTCCACCCTGAGCTGGCATTTCTAAGATGCTGACACCCTCACGGGACATCCATAGACAGCTTCTCACTGCCTACATCTGGAACACAGGCCCCGGGCAATGGGCTCCACCAGGTCGCTGTGGGGACAGCCCCCGTGAAGCCCACCTGAACCTTTGCAAGCCTGTCTCTGCCCAGTCCCCCAACAGCCTGGGGAGGCTGCCCCAGTCACGGGGACTCAAAAACTTCTTTCTGGTGGGAAGTTCCACGTGGGGCCTGGGCAGCGGCTCCTCTTGGGCTCCTCAGCAGCTCTGAGCCCGGGAAGGACGTCATCTGGAGGGACATGCGGCCCGAGACTCCTCCCAGACACAGAACACATGGGTGTGGGAAGAGCTGGGCCCAGGGAAGCCAAGGTCCAAACTCGCCTGCCCGCACCCAGGGCCCCCACCTCCTGTGAGCTGGCTTGACCGCCGGTGCAGGGGCCAGCGCCTGCGTGAGGTGACACAGTTCTGTGTGACCCTGACACAGCCCGGAAGCCCGGTGCACACCCTTTCTGCACAACCTGCAAGGGTCCCGGAGCCGGACATCACTGGGTCAACCTTTCCAAGGCGAGTTGTGTGCAAAACATCCTCACAGCACGGGGCAGGGTGTACTCTGAGGATGACTCGGGTCTCCCCTCATCCCCACCCCCACGCTCAGAAAGAAGGACAGCTGAAGATCGCAGCTGTGGCCTCAGAAACCATAGTGGCCTGAGCACCCTGCGCAGTGAGGACACAGCGGCATTGCTCGGTCCTTGTCCCCCTACCTCCCTCACGGAGCCCCAGTGGAGAGCAGCTCCGGCACGTCGTCTCTGTCTCCCAACTCAAATGTGTCCTTGAATTGGGCAGACCCTGGACGCTCATCTCGGCCCTCAAAGGCGACACACCTTGGGGGGCAGTCCCTGTTCCAGGACTCAGAACACTCGTGATCCACCCAGGCGCTGAGTGGGCTCTGGGCATCGGGGCAGCAGCGGCGGGATGTGAAAGCCCCTCACTTGGCCAGCTAGACGGAGTGTTGCTTCTGCAAAAATGGAAGTCCAAGAGGCTCCCACGGCTGAGCGCAGTCACGTGTGCAGCGTTTATGAGCAGCTGAAGAGAAGCAGTTGGGGGCCCACTCACCCCGGGCTGCTTCCGGAACCTCAGTGTGTGGCCAGGTCATCCGAGGACACCCCAAGGGCCCTGACCCCCGGCCCCCATGCCCTCTCCCCTGTCCAAATGCTGCCTGAACGCCCTCCTCCCCCAGCCCTTCCAGGCCCACCAGCCAATAGAGGCCCCTTTGGGCTAGAGTCCGTCTGTCTTGTCTGTGGACAGACACGTCCTGACCACACGTGCACAGATGGCCCGGGAGGGGCTGACACGTCCTCACCCTCAGCTGTCAGCCGGGCCTCAGACCCAGACGGGCCCCAACCTCCCGACCTGTCTCTCCCCTCCACGCGCAGCTGAGTGCGGCGGAGACACCGCAGGGATGTGTCAGCCCCCGGCCACCGGGACCAGGTTGGGAGACGCCCTCGAGGCCCCCATCCAGAGGCCTGGGGAACGCGGTGTCCCCGCACCTGCGGGGAACTCAACTTTCTCCACCTTCACTGTCCCTGTAGGACTCTGGGCCCAGGGGAGGGCCTGCTGACAGAGGGAGTGAAATTCTAAGTGGGACCCTCCGTGGTTTCCCCCATCCCCTCTCCTGCAAAGCCGCACGGCTCCAGCCTGAGAGGAACGGGGCTGCAGACGCCTGAGTCTCACGCTCACGGCTGACACTCGGCAGGCGAGGGAAACACTCTGACAGGAAACTGCTTTGAGGCTTCAAGCAGAAAACAAAGAGAAACAAAACCTGTGACGTCACATGGGGAGCTGGAAAGAGGACAGCCTGACTGAAGTCGCACAGAAAACGTTTTCTGATCGTCCCCGGCCTGTTCCTTGGCATTTACAGCTGTGAGTCTCAGAGAGCAGAGGGATGGATGAGGGAAGGAGGAGCAGAAAACAGAGGCAGAACAGAGACAGGAACTGTGAGGACGAGGGCGGCGGTGGGCTCTTGTCAGTCTGCAGGCTGGGGCAGGGCCTCCCCGGGGAGAGACTGATCCCTGGGTGCGTCATAAAACTTTTCTTCACAATATCTCCTCCCTCTGCCCAAAATAAACCCTCAGACTGTCCTGAAGAAGCAAGACCTGTCATTTCACACACAGGTGGCCGCTCTACCTGCTGTTCACACTGATCATTACACATCTTGGTGATGCTGGGGTCACTGTGGTATGTCCTGGGGACGTGAGGAGGGGTCACTGTGATGGAGTCAGAGGACACTGTGAAGGGACCTGTCAGGAGGGTAGAAACCCTGAGAGTCCTCCATCATAACTAGGAATCCTCCTGCAGGATAGAAGAGAGAATTGACCACGGAGGCCCACCCGCACCTGGCCACATCGCACCAGTGACCCAACTTTGTCTCACATGACTGACAGACTGGAGCATGAGCCAATCAGAATAGACCATGGACCACACAGAATGGAGTATGCATCAGTCGGAATGGACCATAGGCCGATCAGAATGGAACATGGGCCAATCAGAATGGAGCATGGGCCAATCAGAACAGACTCTTGTCAAGGACCCAACACAGACTTAGTGAGTCCAGCTGAGTATTTGTCCTGGTGTCACAATACCAGGCTGCCTTGCTTGTCCCTACGCCCCAAGGAGGTTGCTCTGGAGAGAGAGGTACCCAGAAGAGCCAAGACTGAGCCCTACTCCTGCCTGCAGGACGGGACGCTTACTTCCAAATAGGACTGTGTGGTGGGTGGTGGGACAGGACTCCAGGGGTGCACCGTGTCTGGCTGTCTACGCGGGAGCCTCAGAGACCTCAGGCAGCCGCGGGCTTCAAAGCCAGCATCTCTCCTCTGACTGGAGCTGACTCCAGGACTGGCTGATACTTGGAGCTACAAAATGATTTCGATGTGTCCCCGGGAGCTGACAGTGTAGCTTGGGTGAATTAATTTTTAAGTCGATTGACACAACGTAAAAGATGATTAGTTCTCACTGGTTCCTGAGATTGCGGGGAGGACATCGTTTTAGTTGCATACAGCATGGGTTTTGTGAAGACTTTAAAGGCTCTATTTTTCAGGTTGTTGTCTAGGAATAAATTTCTAGCAGTGCCTGCTGGTCCCTGGACGTACTGGGCTCCTGGTCTGGCTCTGAGTAAAGAGCAGAATGGGGAGGGTCATGGGATGCATCCCTCATGCCCCAAACTGCCCCTGGCTAATGTCTGGCTCAGGCCCTGCTCCATGCCCAGAACAGCGCAGTGATGACTGGTGGGGTCCCACGCCTGGCACCAGCACGACAGCTGTGTGGCCCAGGATGTCTTCTCCCTGCAGGAGCTGCGGTCTCCTCTGGTAAAGCAGACGAAGTGGCCGTTCCAGAGGGGCACAGTCAGCAGCCAACACCTCGATTCCTGTGACGAACCTGGGAGGACTCCCCCTCCGTCCAGTCTTCCTCCAGCAGTTTGGGGTCCCTCTGCCAGTCCAGGAGCGGGTCACATGAGCAGCAATCAGCACCCTGCCCTCCTGGGTACGTGATTGGCTCAGACACAGTGGTGTGGCTTCACCAGGGCCAATCAGATGCAATGAGGCTTTGAGGAAGGGGCTCTGGAGCCCCAGGACCTCTGCTTCCTCTCCTCATGCTCCCCTTTCCCCACCCTTCCTCCTGTCCTTTATCTCAGTGAGCGCCGCCCCTGCCCTTCACAGAATCTGAGACCCACTGACCCTCATCCTTCTCCCTGCTTATCAGTCATCACCACACACCCAGTTCACCAGGAATCAACCCTGTGTTCACTTTCTCTCAAAGATCCTCCAGTTTCAGGAGCACAGCCCTGAGCTCCAAGGACCCGTGTGAGGCCCTGCATGAGAGAAGGTCTGGGGTCCTGAGCAAGCCCTCCTCTCTCTGCTCCCTTCCTACCAAGTTCTGTCACTGGGAGAAGAAAGGCACCGCCCAGTCCTCACCTCAGATCTGTGAGATTACAAAGGGCGAAGCTTTCACCACAGAGTGTGTGGAAGGCACTGTGTGTCCACAGAGAGTGACCGGCCACTGGGAGAAGGATGGAGACCCTGGGGACAGTCCCGTGTCCGCAGCCTGCAGCCCACGGTCAGAGCTGGTCACGTGGCATGTCACTTGTAGAAGACTGGAGCCGGGGAGCATGTGGGCACCAGGCGAGGACAGGCTCTTCACCCACCACTGTCTGCTGTGGTCACGGTCCAGCTGTCCCTCGTGTCCTGGGCCCTGCCTGCAGAGGGATGAGGCTGGAACGGGGCGCTGGCCCCATGTCTCACAGACCCTTCCTGCCCGACTGCCCCGCCTGCTGGAGCCTGAGTCTTGGTCTTTCCTCCCCCTGCCCATCACAGGCCATCACAGCTCCTCACACCTGGACCTCCTGAGGGATCCAAGCAAGAGGTGATGGTTCTGTCCGAGAACTGCCCTGTGGGGCTGGAGGTGGCCAGATGGAGGGTGGCAGTTCTGCAAACCGTAAGGATTCCAGAGGACTGTATGTAGAGCTCGAGCCTTTGGCTTAACCACCTGGAAGGGTGGAGACGTCCTCCTCCTGGATGGCAAAGAACATGCACGAGGGGATTTTAGATGAAACGCACCCCAACTCATGAGAGTCAGGCAGGGGCTTGGCTGTGGATGGCCGACCGCTCAGGAGTGCGGGTCATATCAGGAGTGGGGGTCATAGGAGAGCAGCTGGCTCTCCCGGTTTCAGGGCCACCTGGGCAGGACACAGGAGCGTTCTGCAGAGTGGACAGGATAACCCCTGGCCCTTCCTCCCTAGCAGGAAGCTTAGCAGGGAGGGTAGATAAGAAATAATGTAGAAAGACGTGGAGGCTGAGCCAAGATAAGGCATGAGATGATTCCGAGGTAAGATTATGATCATCTTAATTGGATGCAATCAAGTGCAGGCTTTTGTTTTAATGATTTGGGTTTTAAGATGAAGTATTAATTTACGAGTCACCTGTGGCAGTAAATAGACTTCCCTGCTGAAGACTTCCCTAGTTACCCGTGACCACCTGTGGCTGATGTGCCAGCAGCAGGGATGGGAGAGCTGGGACAGCAAGCACCATTCAGTCCCACTCAGGGACCGGGACCCCTTCTGGGCTTGGGCAGAGCCACCTTCACCTCCCATGGTGCACGTTTTCCGTCTGAAGGCAACAAGCAGGAGCCAGGAGAGGTGCGGGCTCCACGAGGCCCCGCTGTCCGGCCTCTGTCTCTGCGGGCTGAGCCATGCCCCTCTGGCCATCCCAGGGGGACTGTGCGACCCTTCAGGTATTTGGGCCCACACAGAGCATGGAACGCTTTCCCCCCACCGCCCTCTTGCTGAGCTGGGTGGATGCCTTCAAGGCATCCCACTGTCTTTCCTGTGACACAAATCTTGTCAAGCTAATTAGCTGTGGGGAATATTAGGTGGTTTTTGTTTTCAAACGTAGTCAAACAAAACAAGTATATATTATGCTTGGCCCAAGGCTAACTTCCCAATTAAAGCAGACTGCAGTTGGATCATCAAACAAAAATAAATAAATAATCAATAAATATGCGTCTTCACATATGCTCAGAGAGGAAGAGCAAGGGTGAAGTGAGACCCAGCAGAGCAACTGCCAGCCATGAAATGAGCACGGGGTGCAGGTCCCGGAAGCAATGAGGATGCAGACAATGAGGCAATTACTGCCACAGCCCTCAGAGTAGGGGCGTGAGAGGGGAAATACATCTTGAGTCTTTCAGGAGGCAGATTTCTGTTTGTTTCAGGAATTCTTTCTGCCTTGTTTTTTTCCTTCCTCTAATAGAGTCTGACCTGCATCAGAGCAAACACAGGTCGCAATGGCTCAGTCAGTGCACATTTTAAGTCCAGTGTCCTGGGCCCTGTAGGGCCTGTCTGTGAGAGAGCCACCAGGGAGAAGGGGCAGCGACCTTGGAGAAAATCTGCCCAAATGTGAGTGGATCCCTGGCCTCAGGCAGTTTGTCCCCTGGTAATCAAGAACAAGCCACCAGAAGCATGTGTGACACGGGGCTCCCTCCTCCCCCGGAACCCCTTCTGTCCTCCCACCGCTCTTTCAAGTTCCGGTCGCTCACCTGCTGAGCTCCTTCCTCTGTTTCCCCTTCATCTCACCAGGTGGATCTTCCTTAGCAGCTCCTCCCTCCTAGACTGAGTAGCTTCCCAGCAGGCTGGGCGCTGGCCCTCTCCAAGGTGCTGAAAGCTGCTGGGACGCCAAGATGGAGACGGCGCTTCTGTCCCGCGGTGAACACGTGAGGATACACGGGCAGAACTAAATGTTATTTTAATATTTCCTTCATGCCTTAACTCCAACAGGTAACAGCTTGAAATTATGTAATTGAAAGAGGTTCTGTCTAAAAAGGTGCTTTTGAGCTGAAGCCTGGGGAGATAGTGACCTTATCTTAAATATCCTTGGAAAATACAGACTCTAAGAGAGAACACATCTCTAAATCCACTCGGATGTCTGCAGACTGTAAGACCGATGACAATGGAAACAAGGCCAATGAGGTTGTCGATCAACAGCAAATGCTGTCAGACCCCTTCTGATCAACCGCTGTGCGGGGCGTCTGGGTGCTTATAAAGAGATGCAAGGAGAGGCTTCAGATCTGGGGCACTCTAGATATATAGTGAAGCAACATTAAATATAAGATTATTAAAAGTGAGGTAGCATGTGTTATAGCACTGCCACCAGCTAGCTGGTAAATTTAGGAGGTGGCAGGTTTTGTCAGCAACTGGCTTCCTGAGAGTTCACTGTCATCCCCGAGTCTGGGCAGCGCTCGTGGCTGAAAGCGTGTGAGCAGGGGAACAGGCTGGGCATGGCTTCCTGGCGTGACCTACACCTGCCAAGTTCACCCGAAGGTTTACTTTTGTTCAAAGAGTCGCTGGAGATTTCGAATGGGATCATCCACGAGCAGAATAAATTCTGAGAAAATTGGTAAACCTTCAGCCAGGTTTATCAAGAAGAAAAGAGCGAGCTCACAAATAAGTAAAAGCAGAAACAAAAGAGAAGGTGCAGCTGACACCACAGAAGTGCAAAGGATCGTAAGGGATTACTGTGAATAACTGTGTGCCAATACAGTGGACAACTTGGAAGAAATAGAAGAAAACCTAGAAGTGCACAGTGTCCCAAGACTGAAATGGGAAGGAGTAGAAACATGAACAGACCGATTGCCAGTACTATAATTGAGTCAGTAACTTAAAAAATTCCCAAGAAAAAACAGTCCAGGACCCCACAGTTTCACAAGTGAGTTCTACCAAACATTTCAAGAATAGCTAATTCCTGTCCTGCTCAAACTATTTCCAAAAAAAATTGCAGGGGTAAGAGCATGCAGCTGCCCCCTCACTAAGATGCAGCGAGGCTGGTCAGGGGGGCGTGTAAATCCTCCAAGGCAGTAACCACAGGGTGGACAGTAAAATCCCAGGGAAGTGTCATCCGTCCTTCCCTGGCTCAGCCGGAGCAGCCCGGTGGGCAGCACCCTGACGTCTCAATACTGATTCTTGCCGAATTAGATTTACAGGGCTGTCTCATCCTTCATGGGGATAAGCTGATGTTTGACCTCAGGGACGACTCGGGGGACATGGGCCGAATGCCATGGCGATGCGGCTCCTGGGTCCCTGATGAGAAAGTGTCCCGCCCACGGGGGCTGCAGCCCAGTCACCACGGCCCCCCACCCATATCGCCTGCACACTGAGGACACGCATCCCTGCCCCAGAAGCCACAGGGATCCCCTCCCCTTGGCTGGAGTCTCGCTGTCTCCTCACGCCACCCCCGGGCCCCACACACACTCCCCTCTGAAGTTGGAGGCAAAGAGGCCCTGGTGGGGGTTCTCAGGTTCCCGTGCCTGAACGCAGCTGAACGTCTAGGGAACAGGCCTGGCGATGCGCTGGGTATGTTGATGTCACAGGAGAAATTACCCCGCTGCTCAGCCAGCTCTGTGCTTCCATTACCCGCATCAGATCAAACTGGGCAAACAGAGCAGGCGCCAGGCGTCCCAGGGACGGTCCTGGGGGAGAACCCACCGCAGGAGATGCTGCACCAACTGACGGAGGAGCCAGGAAGGCCCGTCCTCGGGCCCGTCAGGAGGCTCTGCAGAGAGGACCCTGGGTGACGAGTCACGGGGCTGAACGGAGCCTCCATGGCCCTGAGCAGGTGCCCCACAGGGAAAGACACGGGCCAACTGAGCCCCACGCTTTGCTCCTCAGCCTGGGTCAGTGGGCCAGCGGTCTCCGCATTCCCAGGAGCTCGTCACAAACGCAGACTCCCAGGCTCCTCCCTCCACTTCTGCCCCTCCAGTGGGTCGGAGCCTCCAGTGGGATCAGGCACGTGGCTGCAAAGACTGCAGTTCCCAGCCTCCCGCGCAGCCCTGGGGACCTAATGATCAATGGACTTGAGTTCTGACCAACACACGGTGAGCCGAGACCAGGGGAGCAACTTCTGGGTCTGACAGGACGGAGGGGACCCCTCGTCTCCCATTTATCCCACCCACTGGCTGAGTGCGGCCTGGTCAGCTTCAGTCAGCTGCTTCCAGGAGGACCCGAGGGAAAAGGGAACTTGTACGCTTTGGAGAAATTTAACCTCTTTTTCCTGTGGTCATCGCTTAGCGCCCGGTGGCTGAGCCCCTTCAGCTGTGAAACAGGGATGCTGGTGACGCTGGTGGTGGTGATGCTGGTGATGAGGGTCACGAAGAAGATGGTGGTGGGGATCTTGCGAGAGTCAGTGCAGTGGTGATTATGTCCGTGATGATGATGAAGGTGAAGGTGACGATGGTGGTGATGGTGATGAAGGTGATGGGGGTCTTGTGAGCGTCAGCCGAGCGATGGCAGTGATGCAGGTGACGATGACGGCGGTGGTGATGGTGGTGATGACGGCGGTGCCTCTTCCCAGGGAGAGGAGGGTGTGAGGAGGTGAGGGCAGGGCTGGGCGCAGCCCCAGGCTCACGGCAGGTCTCAGTAATCAGTGCCTGCTGCTACTACTGTCATCACTATCGAGCTCTCCTGTTCTTGCTGAGGTACAGGCGCCCCCCCCCCGTCCTGAGCCCCTCATTACAGGGCAGGAAGTGAGCTCCCCTTTAGAAACCCTCCCTTCCCAGCTTGCCCTCAGCGGGAGTCCCCTTCAGAGGCATAAATGTCCCCCAGGCGAGGAGGGGTCACAGGTGGGGCCCCAGACCTGTACCAAGGGCCCACCCTGCCCAGTGCCCTGAACGTCTCACTGACATAGCACAGCCCGCCTCCTGCATCAGCACGGTGACCAGTGGCGCCCGCACCGGGCTTGGCTCAGGGGACTCGGGAACGGACAGCGGAGGACAGGCGCCGGGTCACCTTGCTGACGAAGCTGGGGTGCCCCCTCCCGGGGGCTTCCAGGGGAGGCGCTGGCGCGGCCGCAGCGAGGAGGTGGGGCGGGGGTCCCGGGCTGCTGTCTACACTCCAGAGCAGGGTAGCGTGGACCGGGAGGCGGGAAACGTGCCAGATCTGCTGCGCTCAGTGCCTGGCTGACCAGTGGGTCGGGACGTCTCTGCTCGTGTTTCATTGGGTTTTTCCATCCTTTCCTGGGAACGCCTGTTCCTACAAGTGCCCACACTCCTGTCGGGTTTTCTCTGCTGACTGCTGACTTGGGAAGCCGCTTAGATGTTCCAGACAGCAGACCTTCGTCTACTGGGCGCGAGGCTAACGCCCTCCCCCGCCTGCCCTCTGCCTCCTCCCTGCGTGTGCTGGTCGGCGTGTTCGCTCACTTCTGCAGTTGGTCGCGGGGCTCTCGGAAATGAGTTTTCTCACCTAAATCTCCACCCTGCTCTCTCCAGCAACCGGCGGAGATTTCTCCACTAAGCTGAATTCACGGCAAGGCTTAGTAACAGCAGAGACCCTTCAGGAGAGAGAAGGTCTAAATAAAGAAAATTCCCTGGCAGAGTTTCTGTTCTGACACATCCCCCTCTGCCGCCCCCGAGACAGAGTCAAGCTGGAGGCGCTCAGAAGGAGGCTGACTTTGCCCGGAGGCTGGGAGGGGTCCGCCCCGCTGGGGTCACTGGGGCCCTTCCCAGTGAGGATGAACGGCTGGAGCTCGGGGAAATCTTGGAAGGACCCCCAGGCACACAGGCTCTGGGAAGGCCAGAGGGGGCATTCGGAGGGAGCCCCGCAGACCCCGGCTGCCTTCTGGGCAGTGGCCTCCCTGCTCTGGGCTGCCCTCCACTGAGCCCCTGCCGCTGGGCTCCGGGTCTGGGGGTGCGGCCCCCGGACACGTGTGGATCCTGGAGGGTCTCAGCGCTCGGGTTGCTCCTGGGGAATCCAGGCGGCAGCAGCCTTTCCCCTCCCGCCTGGGCCACTGCCTCTGTGGGATGAGGAACGCTCTTCTCTAAAGCCCGCGATGGAGGGTGAAGGCGGAGCGTGTCCTGGGCTGGGAGCAGACTCCCTCCCCTACGTGCTCACCGTGAGCCCTGGCTGAGCAGCTGTGACTGGGGTCCCTGTGGGCCTGGGGGGGCAGGGGAGGACCAGGGCCCCGAAGTCCACGCACAGCAGGGAGCTGGTGGCCATCCTAGCGTGTGTGAGTGTCCCCTGAGGGCTGCACTTGCCCTGAGGGTCCCTGTGCCCCCGAGCGCTCCGGTTCCACACGTGGGGACCCCCTGCCTCCACCTGCCCCAGGCCGCCCCCCACAGGCCCCCTCCAGGGGAGCCGCAGACAAGATGTGTGCCTTTCCGGTGACTTCCCACCCGAGTTAGATGTTCACATCTGCATTTAAACTATTGTTGTAAATATAAAAACGAGCGATAAAACTTACACTAACAACTTGAAATTTTAGTTTTATTCACATAGAACAATAAAATAAAATAAATGGCAAATACAAGCGCCCACGGCACGCCTGGAGACACCAAGGGAGAGGGAGGAGCTCATATTTTAGCGTCGTTCACAGCACTTTTCCCTGATTTTGGAACAAGCGGCCCTGAATTTCCTTTTGTGCTGCCCCACAGATCACTCGACCTGAGAGGCCCTGTGGGGTGTGTCCTGTCCCCAGGCTCACCCTCACCTCCAGGCCTGCGCTGGGCTCTCAGACGGGGTCAGCCAGTCCATGCTTGAATGGTGTCCTGGACACCCCACTTCTCCGAGGCCCCCTCTGCTGGCGCTGGGGGTGGGGGAAGGAGGCCCGTCCAGGCTGCTGGGGAGGAGCTCTGCTGTTTGGGGCAGGTGAGACCCCAGGGAGGCCGAGGGGATGAGGGTGGATTGCGAGGGGCTCTGGGAACACAGGGCTGTGGGTGTCTTGGGGGCCCCTCCAGCCCCACTCCTCACACTGAGGTCTCTGAGGGGTCCCGGGACTGCAGGTTCCTGGATGACAGGAGGTTCCTGCAGGAGGTTGAGGAGGCCCTTGGGGGCTCCTGACAGGCTGTCCCTCCCTCTGTCGATGACACCTTCTTCCTGAGAGCCCTTTGAGCCAAGGGCAGCGCTGAGCCCAGGGCTGTGGACACAGGTGAGCAGAGAAGCTGGCAGCCTCCACCCCAGGTTTCGGGCTGTCCTGTTCCAGGATGGACACTCAGGGACATCATTTGGGGATAATCACCCAAAGGTATTCTCAGGAGGGGGGCCCTCCCAAGTTCCTGCCAATCCCGCAGTTTAAAAAAACAAATTCATGAATTAAAACATTTTGACAAGCAGAAGAGTAATGCACATGGTGCCCGATGAATTAGAAAAGAAACTGGAAAAACGCACGCCTTATTTCCTTCTGTATCACGAAAATGAATGTGCTGCTCAGGATCATAAATTTTAGACCGGGATTTTTATCATAGAAATACCAGCTTCAGAAACGTACTCTGGCCTCACCACTGGGACACGACATCACAGCCTCCTCCACCTGGGAGAAAGTCCACGCGGCCCCCGGAGACGCCATCACCGGTGGAGCCGTGTGCCCGGTGGCCCCGGTGCTGGGACGGATTGAGTTTAAGAGGTTTCCTGGAATCGTACAATTCATAGACAAGCTCTTTCATCAGGGGGGAGCCGGAGGAGAAATGGTAGGAAAACTGGGGGTGCTGATAGGTGACAGAGGGGCTCATACCGCAGGTAAGCCGTCCTAGGAGAGTCAGGAAGGCGGGGCTGCCCCGGTGTCCCTGGTCTGAGTCCTTCCCACCCCCACGTGCGTCCTAGGCCTCCCCACACCCTCCTGGGGCCCCCACATCAGTTCTGGGGTCCTCCTACGAGCCAGAAAGGCTCACACTCAGGACCTGTGTTGGTCAGCGTTCTGCAGAGCCACAGAACCAAGAGGTCATGTATCTGTGGGAAGGTTTATCATAAACCGTTGGCTCATGTGATTGTGGAGGCTGGTGTGTCCAAAATCTGCAGGGTGGGCTGTCTGGCTGCAGACCCAGGAGAGCCACTGGTGCCATTCAGCCTGAAGGCTGTCTGCTGCAGAATTCCCCCTTGACCCTTGGGAGGTCAGTCTTTTGCGCTATTCAGGCTATCACCTGATTGGACGAGGCCCACCCACCCTAGGGAGGGCAATCTGCTTTACTCAGAGTCCACTGAGTTAAATGTCAACCTCACCTAGAACCACCCTCACAGAACATGGATCAAAGACCTGGGCACTGTAGCCCAGCCAGGTTGACACACAAAACTGCCCCTCCCAGACCCCTCCCTCACATGTGCAGGAGCCACCAGTGTCTGATGTCTCTGCCAGGGAACCCACTCCCGATGTGAACAGCAGAACCAGGAGTCAGGAGGGAGGCAGGGACTGGGGATGGCAGGGGGCAGGACTGTTCCTGGCGTCAGGGTGCGGGCAAAGCCATGCTTCGTCCTGGGTCTGCAGGAGGGGAGAGGTGAACCAGGCCGGGGAGAGGGCCAGGTACAGATGTGGGAGGAAGCTCGTGGGTGGGGGTCCACCTGCGGAGGCCGAGCAGAGGGGCCCCTTTCCAGTAGCTGCTCTCATTCCCACCCCCAACTCCCCATTCGCAGTAGACGTTGGCTCTTCGTGTCCACCCAACCCCGTGTGACTCAGGTCTGAGCACAGGGCTCACCCTCCTGCCACAAGGATGGTTTCCAGTAGGACCAGGTGACCCAGCAGAGTCCATTCAATTCGGGCAATATTCACATTGGAACCTGGGGACCCAGGCAAGCTCTCGCCCGACCACTCGGGAACCTGGACGCTGTGGCTGGAGCTGCCACCACCTCATCACCTCGTGAATTTTTCAAACTCATTAACAAGTTTTGGGCAAGTAAATTGTGTTTCCTTTTATACTGACAATAAACACGAGCCCTTTAAAGCCCGTTATCAGATTAGAGTAGAGACAACCTCCCATCATGAGGACAAAAAAGATGGCAGTTAGATTTTCTACACTAGCAAGTGTGTAAACAAATGTCATGATGATCATCATGTTGTGCCAAGAGTGTCGCTTATTTCCCGCCGTGGCTGTTCACTTACAAGGGAAACACCCCCTCCCCCCCCGTAACTGGCTGCAGAGGCGATGCCTGCGGTCTCTGCCTGAGAATTTGCAACGTCGTCGTCACAAGGTGCCGGTCCGCCTCATGGTGGAGACACTGGACTCAGAGTGAACGGCTTCATGTCCACCATATATGATCAGCTGGCTCTGTATCGCTTGTCTTGGAGGAATTTTAACAATGAGTAACACAAGTGGAGAAGTGAGATGCTTCCTGCCCTGCCCCACTGCCTATTTCCTCCCACTGTAGCACTGAAGTCTCTACTTAAATCAGTAGCCGCTCCTGGAGGACCCGCATCCTCCCCACCTACCCTGGCTGTGAGCCCAGCAGATGGCTTTGGGTAAATTAGAGATGGACCCCTCCTTAGACACGTGACTGCCATCTGCTGGGAGACTATCCCGGTGACTGCAATAACTCTAGAATGACTGTGATGCAAACTGGGCTCCTAGCGTTGGACAGTGCACAACCTGGACAACCACACCTGGCAGCCCTGCTGCCTCCTCCTCGGCCTTCCGTGCTCCTTCATTCACCCCCAGAGCTCCAATCCCCAGCCGACACTGTATATTTTATCTAATAATGTCTGTGTCACCCTTTGAATATATCCTCCCTGAGGGCTGGGAGTTGGACCTGTTTTATTCCAAGTTGTGTTTCTAGTGTACGGAACTGTCCATCACTAAGTAGGGACTCATGGAATATGTGTTGAACGAATGAACAAATGAGGAAACAGTTTCTCCTTCCTTCCGCCCCCTCTACACTGCCGCGGTCACCAGGAGAGCCGTGGGCAGGGGTCACGGAGCTACGTGCTGCCCCAACTAGACTCAGGGATCTCGGGCTTGGTCCAGGGGAGATGCTGCGAGCAGGTTTCAGTTCGATTCCGCTATTTCCAGAGGCTGCGTCTGGGCACAGCTGCCGGGTGCTGTTAAGTGACACCTAAGAAAGCGAGTCGAGTTAGGTCATCACGTCAACGTCTGAACAACTGCCCAGGTGCCGGCAGGCCGCCAGTGACAATTCTAGCTTTGCCGCAAGTTTTGACTTCTGCAGAATTAAATGTTTGCTCTGAATATTAAATTTCAGCAGAGGCAGGTGAGGAGCGGTGACGTCCGAGGCGGGAGAGCCTTTCTTAATCAGAGGGAGGGAGTGCTGGTTCCACCTCGTGGGACCGGACTCTGAGAACTCAGTTTCTCCCCTGTGACCTGGTGGCTGTGCAGACCTCCTGAGGCAGCTGCTGTCTAGCTCCCTTGTTTTAAAGATGATAAAATGTATAAAAGAGCCCCCTCTGGCTCTCTGAGCGAAGGGCCGTCCCCTCCTCCCAGGTTTATCCGTAGGGTTTTGCACCCACGGGGCGGGGGCTGTGAACCCTGCGCTCGCCGGTGCTCGGTCGTGAGCCACAGCATATCACACCCAAAGTGACGTCAGCCCCGAGGAGAGCGCTGTCCCGTGAGCGCAGCTGCAGGGGCTCGTGGGCAGGACCCGGGGCTCCAGAGGATGCCGTCAGCTGGCCTTTCTCTGTACCAGACACTTGTCTTGTCTGTGTGTCCTCGTCTCGGGAGCCCCTCCCCCCGGAGCACAACGTCCACTCCCAGCTCAGACTCACCTGCGCTCTGCTGCCCAAGCCTCCGATTGTCCCAGATCCTGGGATCCTACCTCCCAGCCGAACCCGGATGGTGTCCCCTCCCTGCGACCTGGGCCCTGGGCCACCTTGTAGCCTGGCAGCAGGCGTGCGGGTGCGATGCCCACCCCCCCGGCCCGCACACCCGAGGGAGGGTCCCGCAGGGACAAAGGAGTGGACGGCAGTCACAAACCAGGAGACGCCAGCACAACCCCAAGCCCGGGTGAGCAAACAGGGTTCTGAGCAGGTGACTGAACTGCTGGGCCCTCGGCTGGTAGGAAGCGGGGTCGGGGTGCAGTCTGTCTGTCTGTGTGTCTGTGTGTCTGTGGGCTCCGCAGGCTGCACGTAGAGCGGCCGGTCCCACTGCGCACCTGTCCTGCTCCCTGGGCCGGAGGTAGGAAGTCTCGTTGACATTCTGCGTGTGTGAAGGTAAATGGTTACAGAGACCCAGGAGGAGCTGGGCGGGCTGCTTCTCGGAGATAATGAAACGACATCTGATCACAGAGAGAAATGCACGCACGGCGCCTGGGTCAGTGCGGGGACCCGCCGGCCCCAGTCCTCTGTCTCAGCTGGACCTGTACCCCCCGTCTCCTGGGGTGCAAGGCTCCGAGGGGGGACATTTTTCTGGTAGAGAAATGGCAGCTCCTCACTGTCTGTGGAGGCAGAGAGGAGGCGGAAGCCACATCAGGGCTTGAAAAACAGAAATTCAATAAGGACGCTGATTACAAAGGTGTGAGGTAGCTGAGAGCCAGGGAGGGACGCCCTGAGTTTGGCAACATTGGGAAGCTGCTGCCACCCCAGGACTGGGGGAGGGGTGGGCAGAGCCGGGGCTGGGCCACCTCTCGAGTCCAGAGCACCAGGCACAGGCATCCAGACTTCTCCCCTGGAGTCACGCAGGGTGCTCTGTGCTCCCCAGCAGGTCGTGACAACACCTGTGATGTGCTGTCACCAAGGACAGTCACCAGAGACTCTCTCGGTGCCAGAGTTCCACTGGGGGCTGATCTGGTAACCACCCTCTGCCTGGCACGTGCCCAGATCCCAGACTCTGAGAGGGGAGCAGGTGTCCAGCATCAACCACGTTGTCCATACAAGCGGCTTGGACACGGGAGCCCTCTCAGCACTGAGGGAAAGCTCCGACCAGTGTGGGGAACTGCCTGCAGCCAAGCTCCCAGACCCTCGCCCAGCGACAGCCTTGACAGCAGCCTTTCTAAGACTCGTGGTTCGCCGGCCAGGCTGACCCTCTCTGCACACTTTCTCACAGGGATGCTCAGGCAGCAGGACTGAGGTCCAGCGCGCTCAGGGGCCACCCCACGAGGTGATCCTGGTTGAGAGTTAGGGCATCCCAAGGTGAGGGCAAGAGGACAGGAGAGGTGGACCCTGCCCTCGCTCCCCACAGAGAAGTCAGCTTGACAGCAGCACACGGGCCACAGCCTTTGTGAGACAATTACTACTGTGCAAATGGACACAAAGTATAAAGAGATGTCACTGTGACAGCGAAGATACAAAGTAGGAGGGGTGTAAAAGTGTAGGACTTTTGTAGGTGACGGAAGCTAAGTGGTTACCAGCTTAAAATAGATGGTTCTATATACGAGCTGTTTTTTGTAATCCCCTCAGTAACCACAGAGAAGATACCTATGGAGGATGCATAAAAGGAAATGAGAAATAAATCAAATTCATCACTACAAAAAAAACCCCAAAACACAGCAAGCAAGAGGAGAAAACAACTGAAGACACAGACAGCGAGCAGAGGCACTAGGAGGTCCTTCCCTGCCGGTAATTGCTTTAAATGTAGATGGATTCACCTCCCAGTCAGGAGACAGTGAGCGGCTGGTGGATGAAGAAACAAGCTCCAACTGCACACTGCCTGCGCGACTCTCGCTTAAGACACTAGGTCGGACACAGGCTGTATGCAAAGGAAGGAAACAGACCTTCCAAGCAAACGGTGACCAGACGGAGCAGGGGAGGCTATACTTGTGTCTGACCCGACAAGACAGACTTTAAGTCAACCACGGTCACCAGAGACAGAGAAGAACCTCATAGGATGAAAAGGGGTCAATTCAGGCAGAGAGAACAACTGTAAATATTCATGCACCTGACAACATAGCTCCAAATTCCAGGAAGCAAACGTGACAGCACTGAGGGGACACAGACGGTAACACACGGAGGGAGGAGACGCAATACCCACTTCCACTAGGGGCTGGATCAGGCAGACGAGTTCCAGAAGGAAACCCAGGGCTCACGCGATGCAGCAGGCGCCCCCAGAGCACTGCGCCCAGCCACAGCAGGCACACCCTCCTCCAGCTCACGGGGGGCGTTCGCCAGCAGAGACCACGTGCTAGAGCGCAAAGCAAGTGTTAACAAACGTGAGAGACTGAGATCATGCCAAGTGTCTTCTCCGGCCAAAATGGAACGGAGCTAGAAAGCAGTAGCAAAGAAAAGCCAGGAACTCACAAATACGGGGAAATTAGGCCAGTCTCTTGAACAATCAGTGGGTGAGGAAGAAATCACGGGGGAAATTAGAAAATGTCTTGAGAGAAATGCAAACGGAAGACCCCATTCCAAAACTTACACGATCCAGCAAAAGCAGGGCTAAGAGGGAAGATTATAGCAATAAATGCCTGCGTTTAAGAAGAAAGCTCTCAAATGAACAGCCTAACTTTACACCTCAAGGAAACGAATAGAAAAAAAAAATCAATGAAACTTACATTGTTTTTTCAAGGATTAATAAAATTGACAAACTCTTAGCTAGACCAAGAAGAAAAAGACTCAAAAATCAGAAATGAAGCAGGAGACATTAGAATTGATGCCATAGAAAGAACCATGATCGTTAAGAGACTTCCCTGAACAATTACACCCACAAATTGGACAACTGGGAAGAGATGGATACATTCCTAGAAACAGACAACCTACCAAGACTGAATCAGGAAGAAACAGGAAATCTGAACAGACCTACGAGGGGTAAGGAGACTGAGTCACTCACCAAGCCTCCCGACAAAGGGAAGCCCAGGCCCCGGTGGCTTCACTGGTGAATTCTACCAAACGGCTAAAGACTTAGGGCCAGTCCCTCTTAAACTGTCCTAGAAAATTCTGGAAGAGGAGAGAGCACTTCCTTCTCATTCCATGAGCTCAGGGTTACCCTGCTACCCAAACCAGACACAGATGCTTTAAGGGAAGAAAACCAGAGACCAATATCCCTGAGGAACACTGATGCAAAAATTCCGGCAGCCCCTCCGACCCCCCAGACCCCTTGGAGAGAGAGGCCGGCAGTGAGATGTCTAGGACTGTCCAGCAGGAGCCCTCGGCCCCCTCCCCTGACCTCGCAGGACCCCGAGGGCCCCTCGTGTTTGGTCAAGAGCCCGGAGTCTGAGGCTGACCAGGGCAATCATGCCGCTGGGAAGAGTCTGATCAACTGACGAGGGTGCGGGCCCACACACACCTCCCTTCTCATTAGCGGGCTTGAAGAACCTGCGCCCGTGGAATTCCACTTCAGCGAATGGTCAGAACTAATCCAAAGGATGAGTCGCCGAGGCCACCAGACACGCAGCGTGGTGGGGGGGAGCCTCCCCCGGCACCGTGGGGACGTCTCAGATGTGATTAGGCAAACGCCCGGGGACAGACAGGGTGGCTGTCCTCTCCCTCCCCCATCTGGTCTTCCAGAGCTGGGGTGTCCACAGAAGTGCCCGCGTCCGCTGGTGCTGGACTTGGCCTGAAAAGCCAGGCCTGGGAGGGGGGTGGTTTCAAAGATCATGTCAGCTCCCTGCTCAAAGCCCTCCAGGGCTTTTCCAGCATCCTCAGGACAAAATCCAGGTCTGAGCCTGGTCTTCCAAGACACACAAAGGGCCCTCTGATTCCCCCAGTTTACTTCCCTACCCCCACCCCATCCCTGTGGTGCCTCCACCTCAGGGCCTTTGCACCTGCTGTGCCCTCCTCTGGGAAGGCCCTTCTCCATGTCCTTATGTGACTCTGTCTTCTCCCAGGCGTCTGCCTAGTGCCGTCTCTCAGAGGGCTCTGTCCTGACCCTCCGTGGACACAAGGCCCTGCCCTCACACCCAAGGCGCGGTCACCTGGCCCCTTCCCGATTTATCTCTGTTCACTCTCAAGTGAGTGTATCACTCTGTCTGCTCCCTGATAGGGCAGCTGTCGTCTCCAAGTTTCCTGGGGTTTCTCAGGATCACCCTCGGAAGCTCTGGCACCAGCACCACGGTCACTGTAGTCCTTTCCTGACCACGGGCCTGGGGGCCTTCCCTCCAGCCTCCTCAGGCTCCCAAGCAGCAGGGTCTCCTGTCTCCCCTGCCACCTGCCTCGGGGCTTTTCCATCCCGGCTTCAGGAGCCAGGGCTCACCCTGCACCTCGGCCTCTCCTGCCTCCCTGGGTCCCAGCCACAATCAGGTCTGCGCTGTGGTCTCTCCCCTAGTGTGCTGGCCCTCAGCCCAGGTGGCAGACCCAGCAGACACCTCCTCTCTTCTCTGTCACTTGGAGACGGGTGAGCCCTCCCACCTGGCTGGGCTTTGTTCTTCCGTTGCTGGGAGATCACGCAGAGATGCTGAAAAAAAATGCAGCAGCGTGGAGCTGGCCTGACTGTGTAGGCTAAGATGCTGACGCCAGCGGTGGCCTTTGTTGGTGTTTGATGTCCATAAACGTTCGTTTGGCACAAGGGGCCAGGCAAGGTCCATGTCCCCTCACAGCCAGGCCCGGGGTCATCCACCTGCTCTAAGAGCCACACAGAGTCTGCCCTCCCGGGAGCGCTGTCACCAGGGCTGTATACCCTGTCCTTAAAGAGCTGGAACCCTGCCCGCCCCTGCCCGGGTCAGCACAGGGACAGTGCCGTGCACATCTCCAGGGGGCGCCATTCACACGCTCATCCCTCTCCTCTCGAGATTCCTCCCTTCTCGGTGGAGAAAGGACCACAGTGCGCACTCCCACTAGCGCCTGCATTGCTGCTTGTTCACGCCCTCACTTTGAAATTGTAACACGTATTCGTCTTATTGCTCTGCGTCCATTCCTGGTTTCCAAATTACTCTTCAGAAACTCCCCATCCTGTCATTTCCCTGCCCCGCTGTTCTGCATTAATGACCACCCACAATTACGGAGCGACGCTGGATTAAAGTCGTAAGGAGCGGAGCTGGTGTGACTGGATCCCGGAGGAGCTGTTTGGTGAGTGGACGGAGCAGCTCAGGGAAGGGCTCTCGGTAGCGGGCTTCTATGTGGGGAGGTTCAGTCGGCTGCTGGAGGCGCCGTTTCTGGAACTCACAGTTCTCACATGGGTACCAGGGGTCTCTTCCAGGATGGCTCTGGATGCGGGGGCCTCCCCAGCCCGTCTGCCCAGCTGGCAGACTGTGAGCTCGGGGTCCCAGGACTGCCCTACAGGCCACCGCCCAGCTCCTGGCGCCCAGCCAGCTTGTAGCAGGCGACAGGGGCTTGCGGGGAGGCCGGGCCCCGAGGCTACTCCTGACTGGTCCCGCTCCCCGACCAGAGCTTGGCTGACCCGGCAGAGGCTCCTTGGACACCCTGTGACCCCACCCACTCTCACAGGCGGGGCGGACACATGGCCTGGGTTCGGCCACGCGCAGGGCATGTTCCCGGGTCATCATCAGTCCTTGGTCCCGGGCTGGACACAGGACCAGGTCAGAGCCCAGAGACCCTGTGTGGAAACGTTTTCTGATCTCCCGTTGTGTGGAGGCTTTTCCTTCCGCAGGACTGGAAGCTGCCCGGATGCCAGCCCAGAGCCGCGGCGTCCAGCTCACCCCGGGGGCCGGCGCAGGCGGCCTGTGCACAGAGACGAGGGGGGACAGCCCGAGCTCGGCCCAAGCCTCAGTCACCCAAGGCCGCTCTGTCCGTGAGCTCGTGAGTTACTAGAGAGTGCTCGCTCCCTCTGGACTGAGCTAGTGTGAGATGCGATTCCGTGACTTGCAACCAAAAACTCCTGAAGCTTTACCATTTTTAACTTTAACAATAATAAAATAAGCTCTACCTGAGCCAGGACAAAGGAGCTGAGACCAAAACAAGGAGGGAAAGAAAGCCCTTCCCTCCCCCAACCCCACCCTGTGAGCCAACCCCCCGGGCCCCCCTCCACCCACTCTGGCGTGTCTCTGCTTTCAGGCAGCAGCAGAGACAAGAAATGCCTCTTCCTCCAGATCCTCTTCCCAGCCCGTCACCCCTCAGCTGGCCCGAGGCAGACCTTCCCGACTCCCTCGGTCACGGTCACGGCAGGTAAGCCTTCTCGTGAGAGTTGCCAAGCTTAGAGGAGGGACAGGTTCCCGGGGGGGGGGGCCGGCTCTGACCCCGCCTTAGAGAGAGGCTGCAAAGGAGGGCTTTGCACGGGGCCAGATGCGCACCCAGCGTGGGGGCTCCCACCAGCCTGATTATTAGTGTCCTTGCTTGGACCGGGGATCCCGCCTCTTCACAAGCGAACCACCTGTGTTCCTTCTAAAAAGGACCAAAGCATCAGAAAGGAAGAGGTGACCACAGGAAAGGGGAGCATGGTTCAGGACAACTTGGTCAGACCCAGGGCTGTTTCTTCTGGCTGTGGCCCTTCCTGGCCTGAACTAGTGGCATTTGGAGATCAAAGAAAATGAGATGGAATCTGGGTCACAGAACCAGAGCCGGGACACAGGGCAGTTGAAGGCTTTTCCTGTTCAAGTCACCGAAGCCAGAGCCACTCTTGGAAGAATGGAATTCACTGATCTCTTCTATGGTTTATCTGATAAGGCTTGTAAGTGTTTGAGTGAGAATTTCATCAAGTATTAAAAGAAAGAGATCAAATTTAATACAGTTTAAATCAAAAAGGGCAAGGAGGAGGGTAGAGCTCAGTGGTGGAGCGCCTGCTTGGCATGCACGAGGTCCTGGGCTCAATCCCAGTACCTCTGTTAAAAATAAATAAAAACCTAATTACCCCAAAAAAGATTTTTTAAAAACTTTCTAGCCATTTCATTTTTTTAAAAAGTGTCTTTAATGGGAAGATCCTGTGCCCCCTCCCCTCACCTTTTGGTTATGACATACGTGTAAAGGCTGGCGCCCCAGAAGCTCCCTTGGACGGTGACGGTGGGGCCGTAACCCAGGCTGGCGGAGGGGGGATTCGGAAGACCTGCGTCCTTGATGACTGAGCCTACCCGACATCTTTTCTGTGAATTAATTTCTGCTTTAGGTCGCCCACGCCCATTTCCGGTGCTTCCCACCAAGGTGTGGTAACCCACACACCTGGGTTCATCGCCTGGGAGGTGAGCCCCGTGGCACCTGCAGGGAGTCTGGATGCAGCCGGACGGAGCAGTTGTTAAGTCCTCTGGTTAATTCAACACCTGGAGCTGCATCGTTCAACAAGGGGTCATTAAGATGGGGGGCGGGGGAGGGGGAGGGGAGGGGAGGGGAGGGGGTTGCAGGGGCAGCAGGAGCCTCCTCCCCTCCCTGCAAGGGGAGCACGGAGACGGCTCACGGCGGGTATGTCCTCACGGCCCTTTCTGCCCTGTGAACGCGGAAGCTATGTTCAGCTATATTGCACTTTAAATAGAGCTTGAAATGTGCCCGACTGAGGAAATGTTTACACATGATCAAGGAAATGTCGCCGGAAAAGATGTTCAGTTGCAGAAAATGGCCCTCTCCTTGGAACGGGACCCAGACGGGAGAGGAGGCGCGGCGTAATGAAGCCGTTACAGAGTCTCCATCTGACACCCTCCCTCCCCTGCCTTTGAAGCCAGGTCCTCGGGAGCCTGCTTCCTTCCCTCGGGGTGGAATCCTGGCTGTGAGATGTGGCCACAAAGCCCCCTCCCTGAAGTGCCCTCTGTTTCCCTGAATGCCCAGCAGGCGTGCACCGGCCCCGCCCTCGGGAGCCCCAGCCGAGGACGGAACACAGCCTGGGCAGGCGTTCTATCTGGGGCCCTGCCAGGTGAGGGCTGAGGGACAGCGTGGGGATGGGTAGGGGGTACTGCAGGCCAGGACCCTTGTGTGGGAGGAAGCTCTCCCCTCCACTTTGCCCAGTTATCAAATCTGTGCAAGAAAACCCCTGTGTCCTTCCCAAGACCTGCCGTGGGTCATGGAACCACGGCTTCCCCCAGGCATGTTGGTGACACCAGACGCCTCGTTTATGCCTGCAGATCTGCCCACATCTCGTGGTGAGCTGGCCAGTGCACCCTCCCCGTGTCTAAAGGACATGAGGCAGCTCTCATTGGAATCACAGTTACAGGAGATGTCAGGTGTGCAGGACCAGATGCGCCCCGAGGGGAATCGGAGCAGAACTCACATCACGGACCTCCCAGGACCCCGGGGGTGGCCCCTGTGTGTTGACATGGCCAGAGCATACAGGAGGTGGAAGTGAGCCTGGACCCCAGGCAGTGACAGGGAGGGAGGGCCAGGGAGTGGAGGCATGGACGAAATTCCTGGGAGGGAGCGCTCCCAGCCCCAAGCTCAGGGGACAAGATCTAATGCACCTTTTCTTTTCTGTCACCTGACTTAATTTCTGTTGCAGCCCAGTGCAGCAGGGGGCACTCTCCTGGCCAGTGTCCTTTGGGTCCTGTATCACGCGACAACCTCCCTGCAAGCCAGGAGACGAAGCCCGCGGCTCACGGGGATGGAGGGGGCTTGGCCTCGGTCTCTCTGACCCTAAAGTCCCTGAGGTGCCACTTCCCTCTCCGGGCAGGGGAGGAGGGACTGGACGTGGTGGGTCCATCTGTCTATGCGGATAACTGACCAGGGCTCCTGGGGAAACGTGGGGCACGCACAGGTGAGTGGGGAGCGCCTGGCTGTACAGAGATTAAGGAAGTGTGAATACACATGCACACACACACGCAGGCACACGTGCCCGTGTGCGCTATCACAGGACAGGACATGAGGTCCCTGAGAAAGCGCTCCAGTGGCCAACGTGGCACAATTTGAGTGACAAAATAAAGTCGTGTTGCCTCATAACTCAAAGGACGGGGGGGCGCGTCACCTCTGTAAACCCGTCTGGCCGGTCGAATCATGAGGGAAACATCAGGCAACTCCCACTGTGGGACACCCTGCAAAACACCGACAGCGCTCCTCGAAACTGCCCGAGTCATCACCAAAACAAGGAGAGCGAGGAACCGTCTCGGCCCAAACAAACCTTAAGGAGACACGATGCCCGGACGTAGTATGGCCCCGGGATGGGGGCCGGGAACAGACAAGGGACACTGGGGGAAGTGAGGGACTTGAGCTAACAACGTACCGGTGTTGGTTCACGGACGGTGGCCACTGAGAGATGCCGATGTGCGCAGAAGCCGGGTTTGGAATACAGGGGAACCAGCTTTGCAGTAATCCTGTAAATCTAAGACAATACTAGAATTTCAAGTGTATGAAAACCGATATGAATGTACCCAGGGCGGGCACTGGGACTGCGGAAACAGGGTGCAGACCCACGACCCTCAAATTTCATATCAGCATATGAATGCTCAATATCCAGCAGCTGGGTATTGGCTGAGAACCCCGGGGCCCCACAGAGCTGCTCACCTCCCCAGGGCAACCGGGTGCTCTCAGCACGTCTCACTCACTCATATGTTAGTTGAGGCTTCGTTTACTTCCTCCCTGAATTAAGGCTCGTGCAACGGTTTTAAAGTGTAGAGTATAAAACAGGACCTAGCCGGGCAGGTGGAGCTCAGCGGTGGAGTGCGTGCTCAGCGTGCACGAGGTCCTGGGTTCCATCCCCAGTCCCTCCATTAAAAAAGTAAATAAAATGGAATCCAGTTGGGGGGGTTCCTACTTTGTTACTTTGGCCACAAGGCCTCCTACCAGCCTCACCGGAGGAGGTCTGAACGCCAGCAGTTTTATACATACATATGTGTATCGGTACGCACGGCTTGTCCACAAGGGGCAGCACACTTACATACTTTTTTTTATAGTTTACCACCTCCTTTATCAGTGAAAAAAGATCTCAGAGACTCTTCCAGATCATTGGAACTGCAGCACCCTCATGGTGGTTAAAGGCCCCGAGTGCCCCGTGTACAGACGCCCACGAGTCAGTGAAGCGGTTCCCTCACACAGACGTTTATCTGTCTTCCGTTACAACAGACAAGCCTGCAGTGAGCACCCTTGCCCAGACGCCCTTGTGTGCGTCACAGCATTGTTTTTAATGCCTGCTTGGAGAACTGGGAAAATATTACACGACAATTTATTTATGGGCCCCTATTTTTAAACATTTAGATTGTCTCCAATTTTTCCATCATTATAAACAACACTGCTAGGATCATAAATCATGGCACGCACCCCTGAATACGTCCCTGGAATGAATTTCTAGAGTGAAGTGCTGGGCAGACACATTTTAACCTCAAAGCTGCTTCACGCTCACTTCCCAAGGCCTGGGCCAGGGCTGCCCTGCCTGGTGGTGCAGGTTGCGCAATGCTCAGAGGTCCCAGAAGGGGCAGGAGGGGGCTGAGAAGGAGCCTGTGGTCCACCCACCAGGTACCCAGGTGTCCCCTGGAGCCGGTAACTGTTTCTAGTCTGCACAAATGTTACAGAACGCAAGTCTGTGCACTTAACACACAGTGAGGCTACACAAACCAAAACATCAGAGTTTGGAGCAGAGAAAGGTTTATTGCAAGGCAAACGGGTGGCTCATCCCCTCAAAAAACCCGAACTCCCCCAAAGGTTTCAGCAAAGCGATATTAAAGGCCAGTATGTGGTCCGCTGGCGCACAATTCTCTGATTGGTTGGTGGTGATCAGTCCTTATGCGCCAGGCCTGCTCATGACCATCAGGTGATCAGCTTCTTCGACTTGGTCGTGGTTTTTGGCATCTGACTCAGGTGCTATATCTGGGTACTTCAGAGAGGAGCTACAGCAGAGGACCTGGGGGGAGGGAAGGCCCCTAGGCACTGGAGGTGCCAGCAGGTACTAGCTGAACTGCCAGAGGAAGAGTCTCGGGTCAAAGGAGGCCCCCACCCAAGTGAGACCACACACTTGGGGCCCCAGACCCCGAGAAGTGGGGTTGGTGCCAGCACCTTCCAGTCTCAATCAAGTGACCCTGCGCATAGCTCAGGCTGAGGGGCAGTAGGACCTTCCTCCTGTTGACAGCCAGGGGACCATCCACCACCAGCAGGCACCGATTCCCCCGCTTGTCACAGCTGAGTGATGCCCGTCTGGGTCCTGAGCCCCCGTAGATTACCCCCCAGGGACCATCCCTGTCCCCTGGCCCTGGGAGCCCGTTAACCCCCAATGGAGGGCAGGGGTGGTGGTGGGAAAGGATGAGGAGGTCCCCGCACCTGACAAGGGGGTCGGGTGGACCAGCCGGGGGCCCCTCCATCCGCGTCCGTGGGCCCCCTGGCTGTGCCCAGCACAGGGCGGGACGTCGGCGTCTGGACAGAGAGTGTGGGAGGAGAGACACGGCTGTGAGGGAGCCGCCTCAGCCGTGGGAGCCCACACCCCTCCCTGGGGGCGTTCGCGGTCCCTGTGAAATCCCCGGTCCCCAGGCCCGGGAGCAGCTCTGCCCCCGAGCGCGACCTGGGGCTGTGCAGAGGGAAGCCCCCTGGTTCCGCCCGCGCCGCCGTGTGGGGAGGGGGTTCGAGCTGAACTCTCCCCAGGTTTCCCCGATTACACTTGACGGTGAGATCCTGGCAAGTGACAGCCTCCGGCCACAATGAACGACAGCTGTCCCCTCGGAGCACGCGTGGACCTTAGCGGGTGGAAACACACTTAGAGTGACTCCCCTGCGACAGCGTCCCAGGCAGAGGGGTGCCCTGTCTGAGCGGAAGCGGCCCCTCGCGGGGACCCTGCGGCGGGAGAGTCAGAGGCCGCTTCACTGCAGGGACAGCAGGGGGTCTGAGGGCGCCCAGCCGCCTTTGTCTGCGGGGCTAATGCGCTGACGTCGGGCAATTTCAAGACACCGTTTGGGTACAAAAGCAGCTCTTTTGAGATAATGGACTTTTAATGACCACGCTTGACCCCGTCAGCTCAGTGACTAAACCTACGAGAGAGACAGAGACAGAGAGAGAGAGACAGACAAAGAGACAGGGAGACAGTGACAGAGACAGACAGAGACAGAGAGGCAGAGACAGAGAGACAGAGAAACGAGACAGAGAGACAGAGACGGAGAGACAGAGATGGAGAGACAGAGAGAGACAGGGAGACAGAGAGACAGAGACAGAGAAACAGACAGAGAGACAGAGACGGAGAGACAGAGACGGAGAGACAGAGACAGGGAGACAGAGACGGAGAGACAGAGAGAGACAGGGAGACGGAGAGACAGAGACAGGGAGACAGAGACAGAGAAACAGAGACAGAGAGACAGAGACGGAGAGACAGAGACAGAGAGACAGAGACAGAGAGAGAGAGACAGAGAGACAGACAGAGACAGAGAGAGGCAGGGATGGAGAGACAGAGACGGAGAGACAGAGACGGAGAGACAGAGACGGAGAGACAGAGAGAGACAGGGAGACGGAGAGACAGAGACAGGGAGACAGAGACAGAGAAACAGAGACAGAGAGACAGAGACGGAGAGACAGAGACGGAGAGACAGAGACAGAGAAACAGAGACGGAGAGACAGAGACGGAGAGACAGAGACAGGGAGACAGAGAGAGGCAGGGAGACGGGGGGAGGAAGCGGCGTCAGGCCGCCCCCGGGAGGCTCGGGCTGGCCCTGGGGGACCCTGCTCTCCAGTCCTGTGAGGTGGGGGCCGGGCAGGCGGTTGGCGCTGGGCTCCCTATTTGCTTCCTCTGCAAAGAGACGTGGAGCCAAAGCAGAGGAGGGGGTGGGGGTGGGGAGGGAGGAAACGACACGTGTCTGCTGGGTGACGGGAAGCCCTGCTCCCAGCGGGCACGTCCGCGTGACGGTGCCAGACCCGCCCCGGGAGAGGCGGGAGCAGCTGTGGGGGCTCGGGACGCGGTCAGCCACCCTCCCCACCCGCCCCACCTGGTGGCTCTGAGCTCACGGTGGCCCTAACAGTCCTCAGTGTTGAAACACGAGAAACGTGTCTGTAACCGTGGGAACAGGTACCACCCAAGTCCCTAAGTGTCCGACCCTCTGCTAGGCTCCCCACAGACCCTCAGGACCCGGTGACTAAGGTATTAGCACCTGGCAAAGCTGAGTCGGGGGGCGGGACGGGGGAGGACACGCTGAGTCCTCAGGGACAGCCACTCCTGGCCCCAGGACAGCATCTCCATGCCGGAATCCCGGAATCGTGACCCAAAGGCCCAGACATTCCAATTCTTCAAGAGAAGTATCCAAACATGTAAATATTGCTTCAGACTTTTTACAAGCCCTCTGCGGACCACACTTGACTCATCCCAGACTGCATGGGAATGCGTCCCACAGGTGGCAAGGAGAACTTCCCAGTCCAGAACCCACCTCTGTCCATGCCCCCCAAATTCTGCAAATCTGCAGGTCCCGTAAGTCCACTAATTTTCATTTATTTACACATGGGGCACCAGGGGATCCGGCCCCGGAAGCTGGGTGGAGCCCAGGCCCTCGGGGACACTGACCAGGGAGCACTCAGGCGGGCTTTGTCCCAGTGCCCGCCCCCCTCACCCCGACGACCCTGACTCAGGCTCCCAGAGCCCGGAGTGGACAGATTTATCCAGCACTTGGACGGAGTGAAAATGTTCCCTGAGGTCTGACTCGCTGGGAACAAAACAGATCCTCGGCACAGAAAACACGGACTTGCCATCGCCATTTGTATGCTCATCACTCACCAGCCATCATTTGAATGCAAATCAGCTCCTCTAGCCGGTTAGACTCAAGACGACTGCTCCCCACACTCGCGTGTCTGGCCCCAGCACTGAAGTCGCGAGGCCCCTCCAATCAGATTCTCCTGATTCAGCCCACGCCCTGCTGCTCTTTCCCACCGCGAGGTCAACCTGTCGGGGTGCCCCACGGAACCCCCGGCCGCCAGCTCCCTAGGAGGGCGGAAGGTGCCTCCCACTGCGCCCACCCGACCCCAGGCCCCGGGAAGCCGGAAGCAGGAGCCCGAGCTCTGTGGACTGGGGCCGGACTGCGGAGGCCGCCCTGCACGCGGCGGCCCCGCGCCTCCTCTGCTCGAATGCGTCCGTCGGATCGTTCCCAGCCGTCAAAGGGACTCTCTAACAGGTTCTCCTAACTGTAGAGCCGCACAGCTCCGCCGGGTGCGGAAAGGGAGTGATGCTGCCCGTAATGCAAAGCGCCAGAGTGAGTTTCAGCAGGATTGGGGAGTTAAATTTAGAGAGAACCGTGCATTCGGATGTGGACACAACCCAGTGGATACATTATCCAGTGAGCGGGGCCCACAGTCGGAGGCAGCCATGCTGGGGGGGTGGATATGCTCCCTACGGGGCACGTCTGTGGGGACCGTCACCCGGCAGAGGCTCGGGCTTTTCCCGGGGTCTGAGAAGCCCTGCGCTCCCCAGGCCCCCTGCCAAAGCCCCCCCATTAAAATATTATCTTCCTGGCTCACATCACATTTAAAAGCACACAGAGCAGAGACTGCAACGTGCTGGCCTGAGGGAATGATGGTTAATTTGGCTGCTGCTTCCAAATTTAAAAGGGGGAAACGAGGTTCACAGGGAAACCCAGACTTTCACAGACATGCAGAGAAATCTATCCAATGACGTCACTTACACTTGGAATCTCATTTTCAAAAATGATACAAATTCTGTTTACAAACCAATACCAGACTCAAGGACACAGAAAACAAACTATGGTTACCAAAGAGGAAAGGGCATGGAGGAACAAATTAGGGGCTGGGGATTAACAGACACACACTACTATATATAAAACAGATAAACAACAAGGGCCTCCTGCATCACACAGGGAACTACATTCAATTTCTTGTAATAAAGAAATTGTAATAATATATAATGGGAAAGAATCTGATAAGAAAAAAATATATATATATGGATGCGTATAACTGAATCACTTGGCTGTACACCTGAAACTAACATTGCAAATCAACTACACTTCAATTTTAAAAAGTTCTTTTCCTTTGGAAAACCCACACCTTCAGCTTCCCATCTGTGCCCCCAGGCTGGGGTCCCTGCGGGGCGTGGTCATGTCCCCTTCCAGCACTGCACCGTCCTCATTGGCATTACATGCCTGGCCCCTTTAATCTTCCTGATTTAGAGGAAAAGACTGTTTGCGGACTCTTAGAGGGTCAGGTTGCTCTTAGGAGGATGTAAGAATTCTGAAGCTTAGGAAAGGGAGGTTTAACACAGGGCAGGTCAGCGGGTTGCCAAGATCACCGGCTGCTCGTGGAAGGAAATCCACAAGAGCTGGGCTCCACGTCTCCAGGAAGAAAACGATGTCCTGCTTCGTTTCTGCCTCTGGTTGGGAGGGGAATCTTGGGTGTAGGACAGGGTCATTTGAAGACGCCCTGGATGAGGGCAGTTTGATGCCACCATTTCCATTCTGAGTCCATTCCGCGCTCATTTGACAGATGGTAAAGGATGTAACTTGGCAACAGCCGAAAATACTAAATGCTCTCACACCTGTTTCACAAATCCCCAGTGCAGCCGCACACACTTAAATCACGGTGTGCGCCCCCCAGTTAAATCCCCCACACGCGGTTGGATGCCTTCGCGGCGGTACTGGGCACAGAATAGGGACTCAGCAGACATTCGCTAACTCGTCTCTGCACCAGCTCTGGTCTCTCTTCCCACCCTGGTCCTGGTTTCCAGTCTCGGCACTCACCTGTGCTTCCACAGCTCAGATGACAGCGTTGGCCGCACTGATCGGCATCAGTGTCACCTGGGAAACTAAACCGGGGACTAAACAACCTGGCCCAGATCCGTACACCCCAGTGGAAATGCCTGGAGCACCCGCTCAAGCTTAGCGCTCTACAACCCATCACAGACATCCCCAGGAATGCACCTGCCACGTGCGTGCCGGAGTCTGTAGCCATGGGCGCCAAAAGGCACACACAAGCACGGTCGGAGCAGCCCCAGACTGAAACCACCCAAGTGCCACGAGAGCACAGCGGAGCCCTCGGGATCCTTACCTCAACCCCATCTGCAAAGCCCCTCTGGCCGCACGAGGCCACGATTGCAGTGTGTGTGTGCAGGTTTGGATGTCCAGAGGCACCTACGAGGATGTTCCGGACAAAGGGAGGCAGGTGACGGCCCGGGATCAGCCATCAGTGGATTGGACACAGGGAGCGAATTTCCTCCTTCTTAACTCACATGGAGCACCTCAAGTTCTGACCCCCAATTTATCACAATGGCTCAAGTGAGATGAAGCGGTTCGTGAATGGTCCTCGACAATTAAACCAGAACATAACACGCAGGGCTGAAATGATGGCAGGGAACAGTTTGGTCCATTTATTTATTTATTTAGGGTTTTTTTTTGCGGGGAGGGGATAATTACGTTTATTTACTTTTTTTTTTTTAAACAGAAGATACTAGGGATTGAAGCCAGGACCTCGCGCATGCTAAGCACACACTCCGCCACTTGAGCTGGACCCTCCTCTCCCCAGTTTGGTCTATTTAAAATATTCTCATTTCTTTTAACTGAAGTATAGGCAGTTACAGTGTGCCCATTTCTGCTGTACAGCATAACATCCCAGTCATGCATATACATACATATATTTGTTCTCGTATTTTCATTAAAGGTTATTACAAGATATTGAATAGAGCTCCCTGTGCTATACAGAAGTATGTTTTATCTATTTTTGTATACAGTAGTTAATATTTGCAAATCTCAAACTCCCAAATTTATCTCTTCCCATCTCCTTTTCCCCAGGAACCGTAAGATTGTTTACTACGTCTGCACGTCTGTTTCCGTTTTGTAGATGAGTTCATAGTGTCTTTTCTCTTTTTTTTTTAAGATTCCAACATTAAGTGATATATGCTTTCTTTCTTTCTCTTTCTGGATTATTTCACTTAGAATGACATTCTCCAGGTCCATCCATGTTGCTGCAAATGGCATTATTTTATTTTTATGGCTGAGTAGTATTCCATTGTATAATTACAGCGCAACCTCTTTATCTAGCCATATGTCGATGAATATTTAGGTTGTTTCCATGTCTTGGCTGTTGTAAATAGTGCTGCTATGAACACTGGGGTACATGGATCTTTTTGAATTAGAGTTCCCTCTGGATACATGCCTAGAAGTGGGATTGCTGGATCATAGGGTAAATCTATTTTTATATTTAAATGGTGAAACTGTGCAGCTGATAAATGAAGGCGACCAGTGTAGGGTGTGACTTGGCTGAGTCGCACAAGGTCCAAGGACCTATCCGTCCGGGGTACTGCTGTCAGGATTACAGATTGCCAGTTACACATCTGCATCGAGCGCTGGCCGAAGCAGGGGAGAAATATGAAGCTGTTTCCAAAAATGCTCCATGACTCTTCAGAGGTTTTCACTCTGAAAAAATTAGATTTCAAAGAAATTTAGGAGAAAGGCTGGATTAACAGATATATTAGATATGAAATAGGGCAGGAAAAATTGGGAAATTGGAGAATGTATTGCTTATCTTGTTATCGTATTTTTGTAGTTGTTTCTGAACCTTGAAAATACTACTGGTGAGGGGAGAAGAAAGAAAAAGCAGAGATGTTTGGTGGGAGTTTGGGTTTTTGTTGTTGTTATTCTTGCGCTGAGAAAGTGCTTCGCTTCCTGAGGTTCCAAAGTTTCTAGAAGTAACAAAATGGGAGGCGGGTGAGGAGGAAGATAAAAAAAAAGTCACACGTTAAGGATGAAATGTATGGTATCTTTTCATCTTTACCATAAACACAAAATGCCCTTTACCAACCGACGCACACACTACTGTGTTTGGTACAACTCGATTTTTTTCCATCTTCAAACTAGGCTGTTAAAACACCGAGTTGAGGGCGACAAGCCTCGGTCACCCTGCAGCTGAGGTGACTTTATGTTGAGAACATAACAGCAGAGGTGGGCTGGTGAGGGCCGCGTTCGCAGCGCACAGGCTGAGAAAACGTCCTAAAAAATTGCTACTTACAAAATATCCCAACAGAACAGATTTATTTTTCGACGTCTGTCTCCCCAACTTGACCCTGAGCTCCTCAAAGACGGACCAGCAACTCGTTTCCGGCACTGAGCACCGCGCACCCGGCCGGGGGCAGGATGGCCGCCCCGGTGGGCAGCACAGACCTGGCGGCAGGCAGCCAGGGCAAAGGTGACCTTGCACAAGCCCCCACGTGAGACTGCGATCCCAGAGCATCTTCAGGAAGGGGCTGTCAAAGACCAGACTCCAAGTGAGCAGACCTTGCAGACCTTACTGGTTTTTATTCAACAACTCGTGACTCCAGTTTAGCATCTAATCTAGCAGACAGAAAGAAGCTCCAAGGAGCTGTGCAACAAGGACGTCTTGTAGGCAGGCGGGAGCGGGAACAAGGAAGTTAGCCAAGAGGCTGCTTTCCTTTAGGAGGTGGCAGGGGTCTACCAGGCAGACGGCTTAACTGGCACTGGATCCTGATTCAGCGGTTTAAGATTCCGTGCCTGGGACAGCCAAAGCTCTGAGTCAGGTCTCAGTCTGGTGGTGCGGGGCTCAGCACAGTCAGCGCCAGCTGGGGTGTGCTGCCTTTCAGCGGGGCCCCGTGCGGACTAACTGGGTGACACCTGTGCTCGGGGGCACCGATGCCCCTCACACCCGCCGCACCGTCCTTGTTCTCCTAACTGGACCCTGACTGAGTGTTGATGCTGTGAGCCATTATTCTTAAGTTACGCATTTTCAGATGCATAGGTCCACAGATCTCGTGCCCCTTTACAGTAATCACGTCTTCCCATGCCTCCCCCCACCCATCTGGTTGTGCACTAAGAGTAGGAACAACATGCACCGCAGCAGGCATTGCTAGCTGGCCCACAGTGCCCACTCTCCCTTCTTCGTTCGCAAGACAGCATTTTATTCGAGGAGACAACGCATCCCACTAAAACCACAGTACCCTCCAGTCTGTCTTGCTGCTAAGGGGCCCCCACATTACTTGCCACTGGACGGAATTTCCAAATGACAGACAGGGCACTGTCACTCATTTCTGTCCACCTGGGGATACAAATACAAGTTTTCCACCACCCAGAGTTTCAGTCCTAGGAGAGGCACTCAAGTGGCTGAGCTGCAGCAGGTGTTCAGGCGAGGTGGGTCGACCGACAGGCTTTTTCATAACCCTGAACCCAAGCTGGGACCCGTGGCTCAACAGAGGGTTTTTTTCCTCATTCACTGTTATCATTCATAGGAACTCTAGCAAATGTGTAAAAATCAAATCACATTTGGTTGAAAAGGCAAACTGTACGATGGACCTAGAAATCTAGACCACGTAGACCCATCCTCTCTATTTACGTCCAAAAACAGACCACCTGTCACAGCCTCTGCCTGCCAACGTGGGGTGATCCTAGGAGAGGCGTTTCCTCTGTGCCCTCCCCCAATTCCACCGTGACTAGTTAAGTGTTCACAGCGGGGACCTGGCTAGGTTCTCAGCCCCACTGCACAGGCGAAATAACTGGAGGTCAGAGAGCTCAGGTTTGACTGGATAGAGCCACTGACCCGACATGAAAAGGGCTGGCGGGCCTACGCATCACCTCCGCCTGAAGCCACCCGCACGTTAACGCTCCAGCTGCATTAAGAAGCACACATTCCTGTGTGGGAAGGATGCTCATGATGGGAGCTACTGGCCATTTCAAACTACAGGCTAGGGAGGAATCTTCCATCTAACACAAGCAGCTTTCAAACTTTTTTTTTTTTTACTGTGATCCATAATAAGAAATAAATCTTATATGATGACCATGTGCGTGTGACTGAAATGAAAATATCAGAAAATAGGACCAACTTACACCTGAGGGGCCCTCTTCCCTTTTTAGAAACATTAAAGAGAAACGCACTCGACAGTGATGAACACCCTCCTAACCGTCACCCAGCTCAGCGAACAGAACGTCTGCAGCGTCCTCAAGGCCCCTTGGCAGCCCTTCCTGATCATAAGCCTCTGCCTTCCCCCCTCCACCCCCAGGTCACCCCTTTTATCAACATTGCTTTGCTTTTGTTCGGACTTTCACCCCCTGAACATTATAGCTTCGTCGTTCCTGTCTGAATTCTAGGATCGGAATCACAAAAGCTCAGAAGCACCATTTGCACGTTTCCGCCTTGCTTCCTTTGCTCCAGATTACTCAGGATTCAGCCACGCTCTCGATTGTACCCGTGGCCCAGCCCTTTCCACTGCACTGCGTTCCACTGTGCGTACACATACTGTAGTGTTTATTCTGTTGTTATGGGCTCTTGGGCTGTTTCCAGCTTGCGGCCATTCAACTAACGACGCTGTGACACTTGTGTCCAGGTCTCCTGTGGCACTTGGAGCATCATGAGAGGGTGTCCAGTGACAGGTGGAGCTGCTGGGTATTGGTCAGTATGTCAAACTTTACTAGATAGTGACAGTCTTCGAAAGTGGTTGTACCAATAAACAAACTAGATAAACAGAATAAGTGAAACAAACCAAAAAATGGTCGTGCCGATTAACAGCCCACTAGCAGCTTTCAAGGGTGCACACCGCCCCAGCGCCTCACCCGCTCTTACTGATGCTGAACTTAACATCCGTGTCCATTCAGCTGGTGTCAAAATGGTATCCCCCCATAGTTTCCTTTTTTTTCATTTTTTTTAATTTTGGGTTTTTTTCTTTGTTGTTATTGCTATAAAATTTTTTTTCCTTCCGCTGCAGTTTTAATTTTCATTTTGCAAATAATAAAGTTAAACTCCTTTCCAAATGTTTACTACCATTTATGTTTCCTTTTTTTCATGACAAGTCTGTTTATCTTTGACCGATTTTTAAATCAGTCTTTTTCTCACTGGTCCGTACAAGCTTGTTACGCGTCCCGGCTGGCTGACTTCTGCCAACTACCCACGTCTGCTCCTGCTCCTTAGTTTTGTCTTTTGCTGTTTTCTATGAAATATTTTGGTGAACAACAAAAAAGTCCTAAACAAGACATTGGCAAATCAAATCCAGCAATGCACATAAAAACTGAAATACCACGACCAAGGTGGGATGACCTTGAACCCCTGGCAAAGGGATCCTCCAAGAACTGACACCACACACCACGCTCAATGGTGGACGTGGGGCCTTTACTCTGAGACCAGGAAAACGTCTGCACATGTCAGAAGCCCAAACCAATCTGCAGATAAATAACTAGAAATAATGAAGCTGAGCAAGGCAGCTCAATACAAAATGGTTTTTGAAATTGTATCCCTAACAACAAACAACTTGCAAATGGAATTTTAAAAGGGGGTAATGATGGCATCAAAAAATGAACTGTCTGGAATAAATCTAATGAAAGACGTACAATCTTTACAAGGAAAATTAGAAAACTTTATGAGAGGCTTTAATACAGTGGAAGAGCAAATTCTGCAAAGATGTCAGCTCTCCCCAAGTGACCCCAGCCAAAACACGCGCGGGCTGGCGGGAATAACTCGCCATGCTAACCCTAAAACTCACCCGACAGGCAAAGAACCAGCTGGGAAAATCTCTCTTCCTTTCAGGTTTTCATGCTGGTTGTGAGCATAACCACTAGTGGATTGCAAACCACGGTCCAAATCACACTGAGCTAGTTCAGCACCTGCCCCCCTCCCCACCTCCCCAACACACACGCTCCAAGGGTTCCCCCTGCCCTCAGAATTCAGTCCACCCTCCTTCTCAAAGTCTAGAAGCTTCCAGCCTTAATTCTTGCCACCGCTTCCCTACTTGGCCACATTCTGGGCTGCGGCCACACTGCACTGAATCTATCACTCCTTGAAAATGCTCTGCTCTGTCTCACCCCAAGACCGCTACTTAGGATTCAGCCCACCTCTGGCCTGGCTCCCTCCTCTCCTGGCTGCTTGAGCACCATCTCACCTGCTCAGCACCCACTGTCTTGAGATCAGACTTACTCCTTCCTTTATCCTTCCCCAGCCGTCGTCTAAAAACACACCCGGGGCAGAACAACGGACACCCTTGAGTATCGACTCCAAGATCTCCATCAGCTTTCTGAAGAAGGTCATGTCCTCGCTTTACTATCCTCACTTTACAGATGAGAAAACTCAGCCTCCGAAAGAGCACAGGACCAACGCAAAAGCTCCACTGGAACCGAAATCAGTCACGAGTGCAAAGTCAGTCTTTTCATTCTCAAGCCAGGCGGAAAGGAATGCGCTTTCAGAACCCCTCCGAGGAGTCGCAGCAGCAGGTGGGGGCTGACTAGGAACGCTGGGCCTCACCCCACCCTCTGAATCCAAGGGAAAGCTTGAAGCCAGCCAAGCACCTCAACAGACCAGCACGTGCCCAGAGGCAACCAATGTGGGACCAACCGAGTAACCAACAGAGACACCCCGTACCCGCTCTGGCGTAGCGGGTCGCCATGCAGAGCCGGACAGGAAGCTGCCTGCTCCCTCATTCAACAGTGACCAATCCGTGGCCCACAGTGCGCCAGGCGCTATTCTAGACACTGAGGATGCTCCAGGGAACCCAACAAAACCCCTGCTCCCCTGAAGCCGATCCTGGTGAGGGCTACACGCAGGGTGGCGGTGGTAGGGCTGCAAAGACAGTGCAGCTGGGTCACACAAGCTCAGTGAGAAACTCTCCCAGCCTGGACAGCTACAGCCAGGCCGAGACCGGGAAGGGGCTGGACCAGGGGCCTCCCACACGAAAAGCCAGAGAAATCGGAAGACGCGAAGGCCCTTGGGTGGGAACCTCCTGCAGCTTCATCTTTTTAAACCTACTCATGTTCACGTACATGATCTCATTTCAACCTTACTAGCAGAGAAAAACGTATCACTGATTTACAGACAAGTAATGTGGCCCAGAAAGGAGACTGTCTGCCTCACGGCCCAGAGTTTCCAGTCCTGGGGCGGAAGGAGAGCTCCGGTCCCCAAGCCAGTGTGTTGCAGGCCACCCCGTGACTGGGGCTGAAAGCTATAGGCTGGGCGAGAAGGCCCATTAGCTCCTAGTGGAACCACAGGTGGGAAACCGGCCGTGAGGAGCCAGTTAGCAAAGTCACCTCGCATCCAAGTGACTGGTCTCCAAAAGCGGGTTCCCAGCCCCGCCCTCGGTCACTTCTCCCACACGGGCCCCAGGACCCCGAAGTCCCGTAGCAGTGAGGAGCCTCACAGCTTCCTCTGACATACGCCAAGGAAACCCTCCAAGGTAGGCGAGACGAGGGCCGTGAACCCCAGGACCGAGGAGAAATCAGGGCTGCAGAAGCGCCACGCCACCTGCCCCAGGGCACAGCCTGGTCAGCTGCCGGCGCCTGAGCACCGGCCCCCACGACCCAGGACCCCACAGCCCACAGCCCAAAACTCCCAACCCCACGGCCCCCGGCCTCCGACCCCAGAGCCCCCGGGCCCACGGTCCCCGGACCCACAGCCCACGGCTTCCGACCCCACGGCCCCACGGCCCCCGGCCCCACGGCCCCACGGCCCCCGGCCCCACAGCCCACGGCCGCAGAGCACCGGACCCCACAGACCCCAACCCCACGGCCCCCAGCCCCAAAGCCCCCGACCCCACAGCCCCCAGCTCCACAGCCCCCAACCCCATGGTCCCCGGACCCACAGCCCACGGCCCCCGACCCCACGGCCCCCGGCCCCACAGCCCACGGCCGCAGAGCACCGGACCCCACAGACCCCAACCCCACGGCCCCCAGCCCCAAAGCCCCCGGCCCCCGACCCCACAGCCCCCAGCTCCCGGCCCCAGATTGCATGGTCCCGGGCCCTGGCGGCGTCGGACAGGAAACGTCGCCCGGGCGCGGCGAGCACCCGCCCCGCCGACCGCACACTCGGCCCAGACAGCTACGGCCCTCCTTCCGCGCAGCTCTCGGACCCGCCCGGGCGCAGGTAGCGCGCGATCCGGCGCCGCGCTTTCGCCACTGCTCTGGACGGCCGCCGGAGAGAACCAACGCTAAAAACACGCTCTCCCCGGAAAACGACAGCCCCAAACGTGGTGGCGCCTCCGAACGCGAAAAATCAGGGCCAAGTATTTTCTACCGACTTAGACGGCACGGAGGGGTAGCGAATCTGCCGCACCCGCTCGCCGGAAGTAGGGCCGCCCCTCACCGGAAGTGGCGCTTCCTCCATTTTGTTGCCCGCTATGGCGGCGGTGTCGAGGTTGGGCTCGGGATGCGGCGCTTTTGACTGAGGGGGTAGGCCAGGCGGAGGCGTCGGGGACATCGGCGTGGCTCAGAAGAGGACCAGCCTGGACGCCGGGGACGCTGTCATGTACGGCGCGAGCAGCGGCCGCGCCAAAACCGAGAGGAAAAGCGGCGCGAAGGAGGAGGCCGGGCCCGGCGGTGCCGGCGGTGGGGGGAACCGAGTGGAGCTGCTGGTCTTCGGCTATGCCTGCAAGCTGTTCCGGGACGACGAACGGGCCTTGGCCCAGGAACAGGGACAGCACCTCATCCCCTGGATGGGGGACCACAAGATCCTCATCGACAGGTCGGTTCCTCCCCCCACCCGCCGGTCCTCCCCTCCCCTCGCCCGCTTGATTTCGTCTGATGTTGACTTGATGGCCAGGACTGAAAAGGGGTTTTCTGGAGTCATCGGGGATCCGGGGGAAGCCCTCCTCCCCCGTCCGCACCCCCTGTTGTTTGGGGGGGAGGGGGACGGTGAAACCTGCCCTAAGTCTCTGGCTGGAGCTGCGTGCCGCGTCTGTCGCCGGAGGGATCGTCTCTGCTCCTGCAGCCCCTCTCGCGACCCCTCGCCCCTGTCGCTGGGTTGCAGTTGCCACTACGGGCGGCGGAAGCCGCCCGCGCCCTGGGCCTCTCCTGACCGGCGTTCTGGGGCCCTCCGTCCCACGGCTGGGTGTGGTGGGAGGGCAGCCCGAAACGCCGCACGCTGATGCCGCAGTTAGAACCCTCTTGGACCGCATGAGTTGGCCTTGTATCTTTCATGCCCCACGCTCACTGTGGAGCGCCCGTATTTTGCCGGGATGACATTTGACTCCCCCCGACTCCTCCCCCATCCTGTGTTAATGCGATGAGTGTGACAGCTTCAGGCCGAGGGTGAAGTTGCCCCTCGGCTGGAGGCCAGTTGACTTCCTGCAGACACTGGCTTGCTCTTAGAGGTAGCGTTCTTAGGGCTGGTTTCACTGTCTCTTAAAGCCAAAGGGTGGGCCTGGGATACAGATGTGTTCTTTTCAGATCAAACACGCTGGAGGTAATCACCCTAGGGTATGTTTAGGCACTTTGGGTAGGGAGCGGGGTCCCGGGACTGGAATTTCTAAAGGTGTTTGATTTGAAAAGGATGACATTACATGATGTAGGACGTTTGCTCCCCTCCCTTCCCGTGTTCTCAGTCCCTCCTTCCTTCTCCTTGGGATTTTTGTTTGCTGGTTTGGTTTTTACCGGTTTGGCAACTCTACTTCTGGGGCCCGGACTGAAAAGTAAGAGTGACCAACCATTAAACCGTGGAGTAGTCTCTCCGAGCGAAGGAAGGCCATCGTTTGAGACAATTAAAACTGGATTCTGCAAAGCCCTGGAACGTGACTGTAGGGATGACCTCTGAGCTGACCAGAATGGACACATTAATGACCAAACGTCTTTTTCCATCCCCAACGTTTCCATTTGGAGTTAGATCTAGACAAGAAGGACTCGTGCAGGGAGGGCTGCCCTCTCAGGTCTGGACCCGACAGCCCCGCTCTCTGCTCAAGCACGCTGTACTTTTAAACCGTGGTTTCTATTGAATGATGCTGCCTGAGTTGTCAGCGAGCCTCCTTTTCCAAAGCGTTACTTGTGGTATTTGTTATTATTAAAGTTTGGTAAGCGGGAAAGTCTGAGCTTTTTATGCAATTTCCAGTATCATTCTGTACATGATGTGAGTTAGGTCTTCCAAACTAGTGGGGAGCAAACGCCACACATGTACATGTGCGATATTTTAAAATAATGATCTGCATTTGTAAGTTAAGGAGGTTTACATCAAAGTAAAAGTAATTCTGAAATTAAATAAAATGCGATAACTTGGCTACCCTGAAATTTTTGGCCTTTTTTCTTATAATTGTCTTTTTTTCCGTAGTATTTTTTGGTCCTCATGACAAAAGTCAGCATTTAAAAATTAGGCAGACTTTTGTTTGTCTCTCTCTATTGGTTTTTGCAACCCTGAATCTGAGTGCTTTGAGTAAAATTCTCTAATTCACTCATTATCTGAGAGTTGCGCATTGACAGCATCTACACTGAATCTTTTATGTTAAAAGCATGGCAGAAAGTGCTCTTCTTATTCCATGCTAACGTGCCTAACGTACCTGTCGGTCCATGCTGGGACACATGGATGTGTCTTCATGTATGTGATCTGCTGGGGGTGTGAAGTTTAAAGGAAAAGGTTTGCACTGCGTCTTCTAATGGTTTTACTGTTTCCAGTGAACCTCCTTAAACTGCACGTATATGTCACTGTTCCTATGTATGTGTGTCTCTCTATCACATAACCCAGCACTTATTTCCTCAGCCAAGTGGCTAGGGGGCCAGCCTAGCCACGATTTTACCTCCAATGGACGCAAGTTTCTTTGGTGAAGATCTCTCCTGAGAGTTCGGGACTAGCAGAGAGGAGCGAGGAAATTTCGACCGTTTGGTTCTTACGGATAGGTATTTATGTATTCGGTTTGTGTGAATGTAAGCTATGATATTTGACTTTTCAGAAAAAAAATTTTTCTTTTAATTTTTTTTTGGCAAATGGCGTTGAATGGTTAACGAAACCATAAACGGTAAGAACTGCCACCGAGGTGGACACCATTTATGCTATTAGAGGAGTGCTTACCTTTAATTGTAAGTTTTGTCATAGTGTGGAAAGGAGTGAGAGTTTGTTAAGATAACTGGAGTTTAAAAGTAGGTGAGCTGTGACTAGCCAAATTAAGTATAAATCTGGGAAGAGTTTTTATGTTTGCTTTATTATTTGATTCCTTCGTTTTACTCGGTAAGTATACACCTGAAGCCTCGCACACAGCACCGCAGACGGTGATTCCTTGCCGCTGACCAGCGCGTTCACATTGCAGATACGATGGGCGCGGTCACCTGCATGACCTGTCTGAGTACGATGCTGAGTACTCGACGTGGAACAGAGACCACCAGCTCTCCGAAGAGGAGGCCCGCGTCGAGGCCCTGTGTGATGAGGAGAGGTATTTAGCCTTGCATACGGACTTGCTTGAGGAGGAGGCAAGGCAAGGTACTGCTCAAGACAAACTTACTTAAGCAACAAACTTTTAAAATTTTTTTAAGTATATTAAACGTTACTCCCATTCATTTTTTTATACTCACTCTTTCTGATATTATCTTGACAGTACCCAGTGGATTGGAAAAACAGGAGTCTTTGCGTTCTGAGAGGACCTCAGGATAGTTTATATATAGAGCCACAGAGAATTTTCCCAGCTTTTGAGGGCAGACTGGGATTTGACAAAACAAAAACCAAACTCTTTAACTGTTCTTCCTTAACAGTATCGTATAAATTAAAATTGATGTTCTTGTCTTTGCCTTAACAATCTTCCATGCAGTTCTTAACCCCCAAGTTCCTCAGCAGGAAGAAATTGTCCACAGAATCGCGTGTGCTGCTGTCTGTGGTAAACACGTGCTGGCAGAAGTGTACACTGATAGATGTGAAGTGTGAATTTTTAAACTGTCTTTGCCTCAAAAAGAGGTTGGAGAAATTGTGTTGTATGCTTTACCGATAGCTACAACTTTAGAAATATGTGTAAAATTTTTCTCAGTAAGTTTCTGTTTTTGTTAATAAAATTCTCGTTTTTGTTCAAGAGGAAGAATACAAACGTTTGAGCGCAGCCCTGGCCGAGGACGGCAGCTACCGTGCTGTGGGGCTCACGTACGGCGGTGCCTACTATGACCCGTCCGAGCCCACGGAGGAGGAGGAGCCCTGCAGGCAGAGAGGTGAGGGACGCCCGGGCGGCGGCGGCGCGGGGGGCAGCTACAGTCACCGCGGCATCGCCGCGGGGCAGGGACAGAACGTCACTGGTGCTCCTTCTCAGGGCGAAACAGCTCAGAGCAGGGAAGTGACTTGTTCGTAGAGACGAGAGTGAATTCAGGCAAGTGGTCTGCCTGGGATCTCGTCTTTTCCTTTATTTCTCTTGGATTCAGGGAGCAGGAAGTTACCCCCTCTGGATGCTGGTTCTAGACTGACAGCACAACTGCTGAAATCTCAGTGACTCATTCTTGGGGCGTTGAAAGGACAGGCATTAGCCACCCTCCTGCTAACCTGCCTCTTCACATCCCTCCACGACTGAACTGTGGCAGCTGTCCAGCGGAGGGGCACCTGGGGGTCACGACTGAACTGTGGCAGCTGTCCAGTGGAGGGACACCTGGGGGTCACAACTGAACTGTGGCAGCTGTCCAGTGGAGGGACACCTGGGGGTCACGACTGAACTGTGGCAGCTGTCCAGCGGAGGGACACCTGGGGGTCGGTTCCTACTGAATAGAAAAAGCACGAGGCCCCGGTCACGCTTGATAGGCCCTGGGACGTACGCTGACCACGGTATTTTAAAATAATATTTACATAAAATTAAAGATTCTAAGTTAATGCCTTTCTGGATTAACTCTGAGAACTTTGAATACTTTTTTGAAAAAATAGTGCTACTGAAAAATCTGGACTCGCATCCACAGGACTAAACATACGAGGTCACTTTGATCGGCCCTGGGAGCATCTTTATTACCGCCCTGCGTGCTGATCGGTCATGAATTGTCAGTAACGGTAACACGAACCTGAAACATTAAGGTTGCATCACTGGACTCAGGATATTCTGCCTGAAGAGAAGGGCAGCTTTAGAAGCCTGTTCTCATGTTCAGAATAATAAACTGGAGTCATACAGAGGGATTTAATTTTAGAGCTGACTGAACCTGTGATTTGGGACTTAATTGGCTTCTCCTTCAGTAACAAACCTGTTAACAGGTATGAAGGAACTGTAACAGTGTAACATTAAAATGCCATCCGCCTGCATGGGGCAGCCGCCCGGGAGCATCCCCCATCCTCTTTACCAAGGGGCCCGTCATATGGAGCCGTGGGGTGTGGGGGCAGACGCGTGCAAGCACTCTCCTCGTTGCCCTTTCTTTCTGCTCGTGACTTTGTGGGCATAAAAATCACTGCTGCACAGCTCTGTTCTGTGAGCTTCTACCAAGATTTTCCAGGTGTAATTTTAACCATGTTGAGTTAAAGCCCGGGTAAGGTAGTAAACACCTCTTGCCCGGACTTTTGGATCCAAGTGTATCTCAGAGGTTATGACGCGGTGGCCATGTTCTTGCAGGTTTAAGAAGTAACCACTCACCCCTTTATCCAGAGTAAGTTATCCATTTTAGGATTCTAGACAGTTCATATTTTACCGTCTCATCTCTGAACCACATGCACTGAATCTGCTTTAAACATGTGGCGTCTGATCAGAAGGGAGGAGTGCTCACTGTCACCACTTTACAAGCGAAGATTTGAGATTTCCAAAGGCCAGTGCCTTTTGCAAGATCAGTCAACTGTCTTTGGAAAAATCTAGAATAATTCCTTAACATTTTAGATTAGGCTCAGCAGACTATGACCGAAGGCCCAGTTGGCCTGTGACGGTGAAGTTCTGTCGTGGGAGCGCCGCGCTTGTCTGTCCGTGTGTTGTCTGTGCGGCTCCTGGAGTTGCACGGAGGCAGACCGCGGGCCCGGAGAGCCAGAAGTACGTGGTGCCGGCACTTTGCAGAGGGACGTTGCCAAGCCCTGTTCTAGGAGTTGAGCAGTCGTCCCGGTGTCATTACTGGACTAACTGATGTTAAGCTTGGTTGTGATTATTGGGTTTTAGGAACTTTAATGTGACTTTGTTCTCTTTTCCAACTCCTAGTGTACTTTCTCTGTAACATGAAGTCCTCTGTAGGGTTTGAAATGTGTCACGTTTTAAAATGGAGCCACATTCTCAGAGCTTTGTTTTATGTGCTGATTAATTTTATAGAAGTTGGGCCTATATAAAGCTTACAGCTTGACTTTATGTTCAACTCATATTAGTGTAAATTAAATGCCATTTCTAGAAAAAGAAACATAAACACATGTGCACGCAAGCACACGCAAACACTTTTTTAATAGAATTTAGTTTGGTACCCAGTACCACTGACAACCACGTTTTACTTTAATGTTGCATTCTCTTAAAATTAAAAAATTTTTCGTTTGTTCTCCTGAGTCACCAACACGTCTGAATATTCCTTGGTTTTAAAAGCTGCTGCACAGTTGACCCTTGAGCACACGGCAGTGAATGGTGCAGTCCACTTTTTCTCGGATTTTTGAGTAATTATGGTCCTGCACTGCGGGGAAACCATGGGTGTGGAGCCCCAGGCGCAGGGCCAGCCTCGGGGCCTGAGCGTCCAGGAATCTGGGTTTCCCCTGCGGATACCGAGGGACAGCCGCGCTGTCGTGCGTGTTTTAATACTTCGGAACCTTGTGCTGGTGACCAGAAGCGGCTGATGGCGCCTTTCCTCCGTGTGACTTCACTCCTCGCTGCCTTTTTGCAGCTGTTTTCAGGTCAATTCCTAGCCTTTAGATTTTCGTAGTTTTTCATCGTTGTTCCTTATCTTTTTAACAAGAAAAACTCATTTAAGTTTACTTGAATCTGAGCTAGTGTTGCAGTGGTTGGTTTTTATTGGGCGCTAGCTACAAAGCCATTTTTCTGTAAATAAAGGTGTGTGTGAGGACAGAGCGAATCTGCGCAGCCCACCTGTGCACAAAGCCCTTTGGATTCAAACGCCTTTGTTTCTGTGGGCGACTTAGTGCCAAGGCAGGCTGTGTGAACGAAGCTCCCACCACTTTGTCATTTTAGGGAGCTGCAGTAAACGTGCTTTTCTGCGCACACCTTTGGCCTCATTCTTGGCATGTTGCAAACCGGTGTTCCTAACATTTACTGGTTCTGCTGTGTCATTTGTTTGCTGGAACAGAATGGGGTTGCTGGTTACAGGGAGCTTCTGGGCCATAGTAAATCTTCAGTTCTTGGGCGGAGAGCAGGGTGTGTGAGCTGAGGGGGCGGTGTTAAGTGCTGACTCTTTATAGGAACCTCCCATCAACCTGTGTCTCGTCGGAATGCAGTCCTCAGGTGGTTATGGACGATGAGGCCTGCTCAGAGCTCCCCCTTGGCTTCGCAGAAGTAGGTTTGATAGGAGACCTTTGAAATGGTTCGTCTGTTTTAGGAGACTCCATCGTGTATGCTGGAAACGTTTGTTTTGATGATGATTTCGTATTTCTTTAATGTCATCTTTTTTGAAAGAAAACCTAAGATGCTGAAATCCTTTAAACCGATAGCTTCTATGAGTTTTCTACCATGTTTTTGGTGTGTGTCTCTGTGTCCTTTGAGATTGATCATTGACAGTGTGCAGGGGGTACCTTGGAGTTCAGAGTTACAAGGTTTAGTACCTTGTCTAACGTACAGCAGACAAATGTTTACTGAATAAGCCACTAAAGAATAAATGGAAGTGGAAAAAAGTGCACTTGACTATTTGTGAGAGAGGTGGTCTGCTTGAGTAGGGAAGTCTTGGCAGCTGGGTGCGAGGGCTTAGCAGTTCAGCAATGAAAAGTGGTCGCCTCGGAATTGAGCACCTTGCACTCTGCCTACCACTCGGTGGGGTCCACAGAGACAGTCAGGAGGAGTGCCCAGCAGGCCAGGGGTTGGGGGGAGGAGAACTGGACGCTGTCGGGCGCCTGCTCAGCCCCGAGCGTTGGGGTGGAGGCCCACACACGAGTTGTCTCAGCCTCCCGGCCCCAGGTCCGTGCTGCCACCACATTTGTACGAGGGAGAGGCTGAGACGGAGGGCGGGGGGCACCACCTCCCGCTGCAGCTCCCCGCCTCTCTGGGGTTCGGCGTGGGGATTTTACCTGCACGTGGTGGAATGAACAGAAAACAGGACGCGTTCCTGGAGCAGCGGGTCCGGGAGAACCGTAAAGAGCCGGCTGCCGCCGCCCTCCCCCTCCTAGTCGCCAGCTGTCGCTTGGGTGCCTTCTTTCCAGGTCGTTGTTCTGAAGTTTTTTATGTTTTCTTTTCATACAGAAAAAAATGAGGCTGAAAATGTAGAGGAAAACGAGGAGCCTTTCGTTGCGCCTTTCGGATTGAACGTGCCGCCGGACGTGGAGCTGGTAGGTGTCCTTCTGCTCCCGATGCTGGTAACCCTGTCACTGTGTGCTCCCAAGTCTAGTGTGAGACTGTCGCGGTGGCGGCTCTTGGAAGTGTAGGTGAGTGACGCTTTAAAGGTATTTCTGAGCTAATGGAGAGGAAAATCACATGCCACCTACTTTCCTCTAGAGAGGAAGGGGGAGTCAGGGCAGGGTCCCTGGACCAGAGCGTCGGGGGTGGGGGAGTGCTCGCTCTCCGAGCTCCCAGGTTGACTCCCCAGGTGCTCCTAGCGTGGAAAGTCCGAGTCGGAGTTAGCGGTGTGGCCATTGACCACGGTTAGACGCCAGAACGCCCTGCCCAAGGCGTCGTGGCTCTCGGCAAAGTTGCTTGGCTCTGGCTTTTCCTAGGGTGGTTTCTGTGGGCAGGTAAGATGTGTATCTTTGCTGCAACGTCTTCCTGGCACTCCTCCACCCAGTTGTCCTCCCCGCCGTGAGTAGGTCCTGTGGTGTCTCCTGGCGGCCCTGGCACTCGGGGGAGCACGTGGGTGGCCTTGCTGATGGCCTGAGCTCCTGGCAGAGTTGGGACTCCAGCACGTGATCTCACCCCACACTTTCAGCACTGCGGCTTGGGGTTACGTTGCAGGGCCTCTCTGAGGGCTTTCGACGTGCCCTCTGGTTTAATGCTCATAACCCTGCGAGGCAGCTTACGGTTACTATCTCCCCTTCACAAATGAAGGAAAGGGAAGATTTGGGTCGCTGACAGCACACAGGGCCTCTAGCCCGTGGTCTTAACTGTCATGCCATCACGAGTCACCACACTTCGTGGGATTTTTATTTGTTAAAGTACATACTTGGGAGGGGGATTTGTGCTCAGCATAAGCCTTTTTTCCTCTGGCGTTTTCCTGACTGGATTGCAGGCCCCGTGGGCGGGGGTGTTCTAGATTCTTGTCTGTGTCCTGCTGGGGTCACTAGAGATGTGGTGGATACTGGAATCTGCCCAGAAAGCCTCCTCCGTGCTCCACACGGCACTCCTCTCTGCCTCAGCTCGTGTGGCATGAACTTCATGTGTGTATGGGCAGTGGGGGATGCCAGACCAGCCCTCTAATGCCCACCCCCCCAATTCCTCTGTTACCAGGCCGCTTTCTCGCTCGCTCGCTCGCTCTCTCTCTCTCGCTCTCTCGCTCTCTCGCTCTCTCTCTCTCTCTCTCTCTCTCGCTTGTGCACTCGCTCTCTCTCTCTCTCTCTTTCTCTTGCAAATATGGGTAAAAATGTCTTTGAATTTTGCAAAGTGAAATTGTGACTTATGTTTGATTCCTTGTTTCTACCGTGGATCATTTTGCTGTAGTTAAAACTGAAAATGTTATCTGAAGATTTGGCATCCTGAGGCTGGTACTGATTTTTTCGTTTGTTTTCTTTATTTGGTTGGGGGAGGTAGGTGTGTGTATGTTTGTATGTGTTTAATGGAGGTCCTGGGGATTGAACCCAGGACCTCACGCATGTTAACTAAGCATGTGCTCTACCACTGAGCCGCACCGTCCCCCGACCCCAGCATTAATACATTTCTATGGATTGTTACGTGTCGTGTTCCTATTTGTTCCGAAATATGCTGTTCTACATGAAAAACCCGTTAAAAATGGGTTGCTCCCCAACCCATATTCAATGCTAAAAGCTTCTGTTTAAGGTTGACTATATGGAATTTGTTTGATATGAATGATCATTTTTGACCTTTTATGCAAATATGAATATGGAGGTATAATAGATTTCGTTGCCTTGTTTAATTTCTATTAAAATGTTTAATGGCTGTACGGTCCCGAAGAACATCACTGAGCTATTTAATGTTCTCCCAAAACTAAGAATATTTACTACTCGTCGGGGAGCAAAGTAAGCCATGTTGGATAGTGATTTGCTCTCTCAATGTAGAGCTCCTTCTGGTGTTACTACAAAACGGTCTTGAGTAGGAAGTTGTCTTGATTATGTGGAAATCGTGTTTCTGTGCTTATCGGGTCGCTGGCGGAGGACAGCTTGCTTTTCCTTTATGGGGTGTCAGTGTTTCATTCTTCATAATTACTGTGGTTTGGGACAGTGATTCACTGTGTAAACTATACAGTGTCGTGCCCAGGCTCGTGGGGAAAATGTCGGAAGGCAGAGGGGTCTGCATCACGCGCTCCCCTTGGGGACAGCGCCGAGGCTGCCGGCTCACGTTTTGGCGGACGCCTGCTGCCTGGGTGCGCGGCTTGCTCTGGCTGCGGCCGTGGTGGGTGGGGGGCCCTCTTAGTTAAGACAGCAGGTGCTTTAGAGGAGTCTCAGTTTTTAAACCAGGCTTTAGGCTTAGAACCTACACACTGCGGGCCCTCTGCGATTTTGTGTGAGGGGCAAGGAGCAGTCAGGGATCCCGGGGCCCTGGGAGCCCGTGCTGGTGCCTGCCCCAGACTGGTCACCGCAGACGCTGCCCGCCTGGGTCCACGCCCCCCCAGGCCTCAAGACTCCAGCCCCTAGGGCACCTCACGGCCTTACTTCAGTTTTCCGTGGTGACTCTGTGTGCGATTCTTACGTTTCTTGGGATGTAGGACCTGTTTTGCCCAGAATGCGCAGCCCAGCGTCATTTGTCCTGACGTGCGTTCAGTCACTCACCCCTTTCCCGGGGACCTGGAGGTCACTTTGGTCACTCCCGAGTGCTCTGCAGCCCAGGCCGGTCTCTGCCTGTGCTGTGCGGTGCTGCTCTGCGGGGAAGGTGGACGCGGGCCACTCGGCCTGTTCTCTCGTGCCCCTGAGAGGCAACAGACGGCACAGGTCGAGCTCTGAGCCCAAACGATGTCCCGCAAATAATGGCGGCAGGTGCACGAGGTCACAGGGACCCACGTGTTCCGTAAGACCGCGCATTTCACTGCTGCCCAGCAGGCCTCTGTCTGAATGCACTTCCAGGGGAGCTGTGCTTGTCTGAGCGTATCTTACGGACAAAAGGAAAAGGGGGAAGGGGCAGTGCACGGTCGCAGCAGGTGCCGCGTTTCTGTCTGCTGGGTTAGTGACAACATCAGGTGGAAACCGTGCGTGGACCGCACGCCGGGCGCGGCGCTGGGCTTTCCACTGAAGTGAGGCTCTATTGGATGCTGTTCTGATTAGAGCCTGATTCTTGTCATAAATTCGGCTGCTCTTGCCACAGGAAGCGGTGGGAAGGAAAGAAACGTGGTTGACCCTGTGTCCTGTGGAGCGAGAGCGCTCGCCTTCTCCCGGGGTCTGTGACGGACGACGAGCGTTCCCCTGGCGCGGGACGTGTCGTGCGCCTCTGCCCTCCGGGCACTTTGTTAACTGTCTGTCTTTCTGTGCGGAACCTAAATGGGTTTACGAAGTTGTATGTGTCGCTGTATTCCTTTACAGCTTCAGGGTTTTGAATCTCGTTTTGGAAGCCATTTCCTGTATTTTCCTGTATTTCCTGGTATTACTTCCACAGTTTCGTTTGTACAGCTGACTTGTGGCTCGATCTGGTGTCTGTCTGGGGCTCTGAGTGAAGGGGGTGTCTAACTTCCCTCCCTGGCCGTGGAGGAGGAGAGGGCCGGCCCACTGCCCTCGGGGGGCCCCCTCACCCGCCCCACCTGCCCCCCACCTGCCCCCCGTCCTGCTTCAGGCGTCTGCGCTCCCGCGCTTCCCGAGGCTCGTTGGGAGTCTCCCCCGGCACGGGTTCCCTGACCTCGCACGCCGTCCCCCCGCTCCCCGGAGCCTGCTGCGGAGTTCTCGGGGCCACGTGAGTGGAGCTTGGGAGGAGCTGGGAGGTGTTGGCTGCCCTCTTGGGCCCAGTCACTTCTTAAAAGCAGCTCTCCCGTGTCAGTCTTCGTGACACACACGTATCTGTGTGCTGGCTATCTCCTAAACCCTACTCTACGGTAGGAATAATCATGACATTCTTCACGAGAAGAGGTTTTCCCCTGAAACTAACATGATGCCGACGGCGGAGGAGGACTTTCTCCGCTCCGGGTGTTGACCCTGCACCAGCCGCCTGGCGGCAGGCCTGAAGGGTGTTCACAAGGAGCTTTGCTCTCCGCTGTCACTGTCTAGTCTGGAAGTCACCTGTACGCTGCCTTTCGACCACGGTAGCCATAATGCTATTTCCTAAGTGGGCCTACTTTTAAGAAACTTCAGACCATCAGGTTGATGTGGTCAACAGAGGACACTTCCACTCAGAGGGCAAGGGATTGTGTTTCCTTTAAGGACAGTCACTGTGAAGTGATCGTTCGTAATCGTCGTGTGCATGGGCTGCACTGATTCAAAAGCCAGTCTCCCTGTTGAACCAGAGCCCGTGGAAATGCGCATCAGGGTCCGCGCTTCAGCGCCTTTGACGTGGACTCTAGCTTCTGTGGGGGTCAGTAAACACCTTTACTTGTGGACGTTTATCCTGTGTGAGTGTGGAGAACGTTATTAGTTCAAGAATTAAATTTGAGAATTAAGGCATTTATATTTGTTGAAGGATTCAACCTTGAAATTACAGTATAAACATTTTTAATTGCCCATTTTTAGTGAGAATAATTTCCCACTTTATTTGCGTGCAATTTCCTAGCATTAATCTCTTCATTGATACTAAAAGAATTTTAGATGTATGGCTTCCAGCTCTTGGGCTGAGGGCTCCATGTGTGGATAGGAATTGCCGGCTTGAGACGTGGTGGGCGTGACTCAGCATTGGTTTGGAACTGCTTACTTTAAGTGGGAGTGTTGCTGATCGGGGGCCGGAGCCCCGCCTAACAGGGAGCAGGAAGGAGGAGCTGGTGAGGAGGGTGGGTGCAGGAGAGGCTTGGCCTGAGCGCGTGCTTTCTCTGGCTGTATAGAGGGGTGTTTTCCAAGCGATAAAGAGGAGTACCAGCTGCGAAAAAGGGAAGAGAAGGGGTTCTTAGGTCCTTGAGAAACTTGTAGGAACGTGTGCCCCTCCCTAGAAAAATGTTCGTGTGTGTGTAAAACTTGCATGCCCCTTTCCCAGGGGCTTCCCGAGCCCCTGGCCTCTGCCGTGGACCCCCTGGTCTGGAAACCCGCTGAGTAGTGCAGGAAGCCTGCCTCCGGGCAGTTTGGTGCGAAGCTGGAGTAGCACCTGGGTGGGTGCCTCATCTCCCTACAGAATGCTGCGCGGTTCAGAAAGTGACCAGGCGCTTCCAAAGGAAATCACTTCTTCTTCTTTTTTTTTTTTACTTATTTTTTGATGGGGGGAGGTAATTAGGTTTATTTAGTATTTATTCTTCAAGGAAGTAGTGGGACTTGAACCCAGGACCTCCCGCATGCTAATCGTTTGCTCTGCTGCTTGAGCTGTGCCCTCCCCCGGAAGTGACCTCGTACAGTCGACAGTGAGACAGGGCTATGTCTGTTGAGCCACGCGGCCGCGGGTGACGTGGGTGTGTGCTCTCTCGCAGCCCCCGACGGCCAAGATGCACGCCATCATCGAGCGCACGGCCAGCTTCGTGTGCAGGCAGGGCGCGCAGTTTGAGATCATGCTGAAGGCCAAGCAGGCCCGGAACTCGCAGTTTGACTTCCTGCGCTTTGACCACTACCTCAACCCCTACTACAAATTCATCCAGAAAGCTATGAAGGAAGGACGGTACACGGTACTGGCAGAAAACAGAACCGAAGAGAAAAAGAGTACGTGACCCTGTTTCTGTCCTGGGCTGGGCTGGGGGCGGGGTCGCCCTGGGAGGGTTGGAGAGGGTCGAGCTTACAGATGCCTGGCTGAAAGCCATCCGTGAAACCCGGCCCCAAGGCACGGTGGTCAAGCCTGCGGGCGCCGTGCGCGTGATGCCCGTCTTGATAAGCCTGGAAAACGCATCAGGTTCTCTGTTAACGCTTTTGCAGATGGTTGAAGTAGATGTAAACACTGATGCTGTCAGCGCAGCCGTCCAGGCTGGGAGGGTGCCCTCTCGTCGGGGCTGCTCGACAGACATGGTGCAGAGAAGGCAGTGAGCCTTGTGCTTCCAGATCGTTCTAGCACACACTCCGCGAGGGCCTGAGCTCCAGTCCACAGGCCCCTGAAAGCCCCTTCCTCTGCCTTTTTACTCATCTCTCCTTAAGCTGTTGTTTTCATAAGAGTCTAAATTTAGAATTCTTACTGCAAAGGGTTTTGCATCGAGTTCAGAGACAGCAGTCCGTGTGAACCTGCCATGAGAGCTCGCTCTCCTCCGAGACATGGTTTTCACAGCCAGTGGTGTGCGTCTCACCACACATCTCGTCTTCTCCGTGTCTGTTCGCTGGAGTTTTAAAAAATAGTCCTTGCTGTTATTTTGCCTTCATAAAGCAGTGAGATTTTTGCCCTTTTTCTAACAAATCTAAAGACAGAGAGTCCCTGGACTAGTTAATGCCAGAGGGAAGGCGCCAGCCGGGCGAGGTCTCGCTCCTTCCACACCCGCCTGGCCTTCTGCTGAGCAGCCTGGGTGGCGACAGCGCAGAGAATAATTTCCAAGGGTGTTTTTGGGCAGATGACTGAGGAGTGACTGCACGTAGCCCTGCCTTTGTCTGTGTCTAAGTTCTTGCATGACATACTGGTGCCTTGAGATCTCGAACCCTACTTTTGCTTTCAGAGGCGGGGGCCGGCTCCGACCACGAGGAGGACGAGGAGGAGGAGGACGGGAGTTACCTGCACCCGTCCCTCTTCGCTTCCAAGAAGTGCAGCCGCCTGGAGGAGCTGATGAAGGTTCTTATCGCTTTGTGGGCCGTGTGTCTCCATAGCAAAGCTGCTGGCTTCACCTTGGAGATTACTAAGCAGGCGTGTCTTTTGTCCAACAGCTGTATTGTATTTTGGTATCATTGAGGTACATTTTGCCTTTTCGTTTTGCCGTCGTGGCAGAGATCTGCTACCTGTAGTTTTTTGTGTCCCATTTTGTAAAACCACAGGGGAATTATCTTCATTTTGTTGTAGTTTTTACTCTGGGATATTTAGAGTAAGTAGAATGTTGGTTAAGACTTGGAAACTGTTTTTTCGTGCAGATTTCATCATAACAGGATTAGATTTTATAGCTGTCCAGAGTACGTGCTGCTTGAAATCGTCTGTTACCATCACAGGCACCATAATCTGTTACCTAAAGATAAAAATTTTTTTTCTGACCTTCCCTCATCCTTATTATAAAAGAGTCACTCGGCGTTGTCATGCAGTTAGTCCGTGCTGCTCAGTCTGCCATCTGCAATGGAAAAGCAGGGGTCCGTGAGACCCAAGCACACCATTTCGCATCTCACAGGGTGGCTCATCCCTTGAGGGAGGATTGTAGATTCATTGGACGTGGTGATTCAGAATCAGAAGTTGCTTTAAGGATGGACAAAGTTTCAAGTTTTGAGCAAGTCTGCCGGCTCGCACTTGCACCGGAAGCCGTCCAGTCCTGACCATCCCTCCTTCCTTTCCTTAGTGCTGTCAGGAAGGTGGAAGCAGTTCATTTGTTCAGTTCCTCTGGAACTTCCGACCGGCCAGAGCTCTCAGCCACAGTAGTCAGGACCTCCGTGTGTGCACGTGTGTGTGGCAGTGGTGCGCACGCGTGTGCTGAGGTGTTCCTGAAGCACAGACGCTGCTCTGAGGTTGGGCTGAGCCTCCCTGCCACCGGAGGGTTCTGCGTGACGCAAATACAGGAAGCAGTGTGACCTCGCGTCCTCTCTGTCTGCAGCCTTTGAAGGTGGTGGACCCGGATCACCCCCTGGCGGCGCTGGTCCGCAAAGCGCAGGCTGACAGCCCCGCCCCCACCCCGCCCACGGCAGACGGCGCGGCAGGGCAGCCCTCCCGGGTGGAGTACGCCTCTGACTGTGAGTACCTCGCTGTGCGCCTCCGGCCCGGCCCGCAGCAGCAGCAAGGCTTACCCAGCAGGGTGTCGGGGCGGTGTGGAGGCAGGCCTGGCGGGGTGCCGTGAGGAACCCCCTGCACAGCCGTCCTCAGGCTTGAGCGCGTAGCTTCGTCCTTCGGGTCGCCCATGTTGGCAAGACGGCTGCTGCCACCAGCATCAGCCCTACAGTCCAGGCGGAAGGCTGAAGAGGAGGGGCAGGGCAGACGGGAGGTGCTAGTGACTCTGCGCCTCCTCGGAGACCTCCCCGCAGCCGTGCCTGGCGACCCTTTGACCTCGTGGGCTTGGCGGTGTCATGAGAGGCCGGGAGATGGGCTTCCAGTTGAGTGGGACACACTGCTGCCCTAGACAGAATCAGCTCCGCTCAGCACAGCGGGGAGCGTGGGCGGTGGTGGACGCGGGCTGCCGGCCACAGCGGTCTTCCCGAGAAAGGCGCAGCCTGAGACCGCGCGTGGCGCGCGCCCGGGCCTGGTCGCAGCTCCTGAGCGCGCTCGCTGCTTGCCATGTTCTTCTTAATTCCTTGAGGTCATTCGCAGAGGCAGGTCTTGAAGCTCTATTCAGGAAACCACTTGGAAGCATCTAGCCTCCGCCTCACCATTGTCAGGTCTTCTGAAACTTACTTTATTCAGAGGCGAGATGTGGAGAGGGAACAGCCCCTGGCAAAGCTGTGGGGCTCGCGTGCTCGGCCTGTGTCGCGGGCGCTGAGACGCCGTGAGCCCGCCCAGAGCCGTTCACTCCCAGCAGCGGCTGGAGACCCGGCCTGAGTTTGATTCCCCCTCAGGTTCGCTGCTTGTTACTTGGAGACCAAGCCTTTGTTAAGGGTGACACCTGCGCCCTTCACACCCCCCGTCTCTCATGCACAGCTTTGATGCGCTCAGTTCACATTTTTAGACTGCAAAAGTCAGTTACTTGAGTGAACTTAATGCGTGTGTCCTAAAAAAAAACCTCTTGGAGAATTCACGTAATTTACTTAACTATTCAATCAAGTTGGTTCAAATTTCATTGAGTGCTCAAGTCCAGGAGCAGATCTGGCACGGCTCCTCCTCACCCGGTGCTTAGGTTCCGGGCGGTGGGTGGTGAGCTCGGCATTCGAGGCCATGGTCTCTGTGGTGCTGAGTCACAGAGCACGGAGGGAGTGAGCCGAACGTCTGCCCCACCTCGTGTCGGTCCAGGGACATCACTGAGGGGACATCTCTTGGCTTCCTTGTCTCCTTTACGACCCTGTCGTTGACGTTCGTCAAGGTCAGCGCAGCGCCTGTTCACCTCCCCAGCCTCCTGACCCTGAGACGAGGAGAAAATCCGAGCTGAGCGGCCATTTGCATCGCTCACCGCTGGTGTACATGCAGCCGAGTGCTGGGGTCTTTCCTGGCACAGGGCATCCACAGACCCTGCAGGCCTGGGCAGGGCAGTGGCGAGAGAGGCTGCCTGTGACTTGTGGTCCTACTGTGAGACCCCACGGTCTGGCTGTTGACCTTGGGCTGGGCTGAGCAACGCCAGGCGGAAGATGAGAGGGGTGGCCAGGTTCCCGGGAGCTCGCTGCGGTGCCCAGAGCCCGTTGACTCCCTCCTGCAGCCCATCAGGGGCCCACAGGCCACGCTGGCTGTAGCAGCCTCCACCCATCCTTGCTCTGTGCAGACTCTGCTGGCCAGTCCACGGGCATGACCCTTGACCCCAGCCGGAGATGCTCCAGTGAGGCGGGCACCAGTTAGTAACCACCTCTTTCCTCAATAAAGTAGTCGTTTGACAGCCATCTTCCCCTTCACACTTGCAAGAGCGACAGCCTGAGCAGGACAGGGCATTTGGGGGTCATGCCTGGTGTGGACACACACCCCGCGTTGAGGGCCAGCCCCCCGTCTGCCTGTCCGGCCCAGCAGGGATGAAGGAGTGAATACTGACAGAGCGTGTGGCTGACTAGACATGGATTCCAGCCGTGCCAGAGGGCTGGGGCCAAGTTCTAGGTTTTCCAGAGACGCAAGGAATCTAGAATGTTTAGAGGAGACATCTCAACGCACAGATGTCAGCAGTGACTTCACATTGTGTCAGAATACGAGGCAGTCTGCCAGAACACATGGCAAACCTGATGCTGCTCTTAGGCACCCATGTCCCACCTGTGGGTCCAGGAGGGGTTCCGGGCCTGGGACGGGGGACATCGCAGTTTCTCTGCGGAGACCGTCCCCAGCAGCAGTCAGCTCTGCCCAGAGGCTAGGGAAGGGGGCTGAAAGTGTCCTTCAGAGTTCACTGTAAACGCATCACTCCCAGAAGTGAGAGCATTTTCATTAGAATGGGGAGGACAAAGCCAGACTCCACCCGGGTGGGAAGCGCTGGGGGGCCTAGAAGTGGAGGCCTGGACACAGACCCTTTGTGACCTTGGCTGGGAAGAGGGCAGGGACTAGTGGGGAAGAGCCCCCTTCGAGCGTGGCTCCTTGGGTTGCCGTGACAACTGCCCGCCCAGCCTGCAGGGCCCATAGTGGGGAGGTGGCCTGGATGTTCCCGGGAAGAGCCATGGGCCTTTGGGTCCAGTTCAGAAGAACACCTAGAAGACATAAACCCAAGCACCTGGACTCAGGCTCTCAGTGGTGATTGTCCTCGTTTGTGGTTAGATGCTATGGTTATCTTAAAAAACAACAAGCAAGAATATGAAAAATTTGAAAAAGAAGACAGTCAAGGGAGATGTGGCCCATAGAATAATGAAGTGAGATGTTGCAGTGGAAGTCCTTTAGAGCCTAATGACTGGTGGCTTAAACCAAGTGTGTGGTTAAAACAGTGCTACGTACGGGCCTGAAGTATCTTCCAACTTGGAAGGTGCAGGTGTGCCCTCGGCCCGTTTGATGGGGGCCACAGCCCTGCCTTTGGCGGGTGTCCTCGCCGAGCCCAGCCAGCTGCTGTGGGTGAGCGGAACCCCGGGCTCGCAGCCTGTTACCTCAAGGCCCTCCCAGTTCGCTCTTCCTCCTCGGGTTCCGCAGCAGGGCTTTGTTTTCGTTTTTTTTTAGGCAATTGGCATTTTATCCGATCTTTCCAAAGAATTCAGTTTCATTTTCACAGAAACTGTAAGTCTCTTCTCTCATTCAGATTTCATCTGTTTGCACAGATTTTAATTAAATACATAATTACAGTATGTTTAACTGGAGAAAGTTTAAGTGGAAAAACTGCTGGTGAAATCAGAAAGGCCCAGCCTTCTGAGGAGCTGCGTCACAGCCTGGTGTGTTGGTGCCTCCAGGTGCCTTCCCCAGCACAACCCCGGAAGTTCCTCAGAGAGAAAGGTTGGAGGGGCCCTGGAGATGGATTTAAACCAGGAAGGGCTGTCTTAGGAAAAGCTCAGAGGTGGGAAAAGCTGTTTGGAGAACAGATCACGTTAGAGCCTCACTTTCTATCCAGCAGCAGAAACACTTCCAGATGTGAGTGTTCTCGGAAAGCGAGGGTACTTCAGCAGATAAAGAATCATCTATTTTAAGCCAACAGACATACTTAGCTAATGGAAAAAATAAAATTGTTGAGAAAGCAGAAAAAATCTAACATACAAACAGCTTTTACAGTCAAATAGGAAAAAGAAGCTAATGGTCCAGTGGAAAAGTGAACTTTGTTATGAATAATTTACAAAGATAAAAATGGTCAATTTTTTTAAAGGTTTATCCTTGCTATGCACTCAGATGGCGTTGTATCTGATTACTTTAGAACGTTACCTCCAGAGAAAATAAAATCCAGTGTTTCACTTATGTCAGTGTGCAGAAAATGTATGAAGAATATGGGACTTTTTGGTACAGTGGAAAGGTGTTCAGGAGTGGGAGGAGGGCATAGCTCAGCGGCAGGGCGCTTAGCATGCACAGGGTCCTGGGTTCAATCCCCAGTACCACCTCAAAACTAAATAAACCTAATTACCCTCAGAGAAAAAAAAAAGGAAAGAAAAGTTGCACTTGCAGGCACACAAGAACACTTTGAATTTAAGTCTTCAGATAAAATTTCTGGGCTGTGGAAAATTTATTCATGCGTACATGTTTGAATTTCTTAGTAATTGTAGGGATTATGTAAGAGAAATAGAGACCACGCCTCCAGGGATGTGCCATCTTCAGCTGTCATGTAAGCAGAGAAGGACAAGGTGGACAGGCGCTCCTGCCTTGCCAGTGGAAGCGTAGACTTGTGCACGGCGGCGGGCGGGCAAGCCGACGGTGCAGACTGGAAGCCAAAATGCGCAGAACTGCACTGACCCAGAACTTCTCCTTCAGTCTCCACACATAGGTGTAAAGACTGAGCTACAGGAGTGTTCCTTGTGAGTAAGACTTTTACTGCTCGCCAAGGACTGAGATGCCCTCTGTCCTTCGGGGGGGACCGAGGGAGTGAGTGTCCGCGCCTGTGAGCTCAGGCAGAGTGGGCTGCCGGGGTCAGAGAGGGAGCCCCTCGTCGGGGAGGGCGAGGGCAGAAGGGGAAGGGTAGGTTTGGGGTGAGGCCATTGGGGTCCCTTCAGAAGGGGGGTCGGGTGAGAGGCCGGTGCCGGCGGTGTGCTCCGAAGAGGACCCAGGAGAACAAGGTGCAGGGCGGGGGAGCCATCGCTCCCTGCCCGCTTGTACTGCTTAGAGCCTCCCCAGAAAAGGCAGAGATGCAAGCTGCTCACTCGGCAGCGCGGCTGAGTTAACCCCACGTGGGTCTGCGGTTTTAACGACCGGCCTGTTTTCAGTCCCCGGTACTCTGCCGAGGCCAGGTGCCCGCCTGCGGGCCCTGCAGGGGGCTGCAGTCCCCAGGCTCTTCTGTCTGCTTGTGTTACTCGGTGTTTAGTCATCACCTAGAATGTGCTCGGGCATCCCCTGTTGCTTACTTCCTGCCCATCAGAGATCTTCCTAGATTTTAGCAACCTGGGGAAAAAGCACCTCTTTTTGTTTTACAGTTAGAAACTCCTTAAATGTAAACGTGTAAAACATAGTTTCTTTCATTTATTAGCCCGACCGTGGGCTCTTTCATGCTGTTTTCTGTTATTATTTACTTGTCTTCTGCCGTTTAGCGATTAATCCTCGCGGAAGCGCATAATAAATAAAATTAATGATGCAGGAAGCAGTCATGCTGAGATGCTAGCCACCATTGTAGCATGCAGGGTTGTTTTTTAAATAAAATGCCAGCTCTGTTTTTTAATGTTTCTATAAATAGCTTCAGTGAGGTTGAACCACGTGGGGGCCACGGTGGGTACCTTCTTGCTGCTGTCCATTTACTTAAGTGTGGTTTTGCTGTGGTTTTGGCGGTTTCTTTTTTTTTTTTTTTCCTGCAAAGTCATGACCTTGAAATGCTTTAATTTACCTGGCAGACTAATTAGAAACGGCTCTATTGTAATTCAGGAGAAGTAGAAGGGAAAAAGTAAAAGGATTACCCAAGACGCTGCCGTCTAGCAATGGCCATTTTTATCATTAGGTGGAAACGCCACTAACACAGTGGGAAAGACTGAGATGATGCAGTAAATAAAGGAGCCAAAGCAGCTCGTAGCTGCAGGACGCAAAGACGATGCTCACGCAAAGACAGGGAGTAAAGACTGATGCATGGGGCGGGGGAGCAGCTCAGTGGCAGAGCGTGTGGTTCAGTCCCCGGTCCCTCCATTGAAAAAAGTTTGTTTAAGTTCATTATAAACAGAAAAATTTGTGTTCAAGTAGGAATAAGCTTTGTAATGTTACTTGAATTTAACTGGAAAACCTACAATCAAAATCGAAGTAACTCCTGAATTTCGGATAGAGGTTTCTCCTGTGCCTCAGGAGTTCAGTTCTACAGGTTAGGGGAACATCGAAGAGGTTGAATCGCAGGGTTTGTTTTTTTAAGCTGTGTGTTTGTCATCGTATTTGTTACTAATCAGCTAGGAAACTAGAGGAAATTAAGTGCTCATGAAGCACCTTCCTTCACCCCTCCCCTAACGGTTGGTTTTTGAGAGAAATACTGTGTTTACGTTGCGGAGTTAGAAGCAATATTTACCTTCTGTAAGTGTGAGTCCCTGATTGGTTAGTCTTAGTTCCATGGATTCGTATTTTTTCACCAGAGCGTCTCCGTTGGAGCTCTGGGTCGTTTGAATTTCATAAACAGGTTTTACAAGGATTCTGTTTCATGACTTTTCATATCCTTGAAAAGTACCTACCTTCAGCCCTTGTGCAGAGGAAAGCTTGTCTGGGTATGAAACTCGTGGGTTGCATTTTCTGTCCCAAGATCTTTGTGCCCTAGAGGTCGCGTGGTCCCTCCCGCCAGGGAACCCGGTCGCTGGCTCTGGCCACCACTGGGTGAGTGGGTTCGTCAGCAGCAGGTCCCCCTCAGTTGTTCCTGGGCGCTGCTCTCTGAGGTCTCTCACTTTTGAAAATGTCCGTATTGCCTTCGGACATAAGTAGCAGCTGGGCGGAGAGTTACGTGCTGCTGCGTCACAGCTGCCTGAGCTCAGGGGCGTGGCGGGGCTTCCCCCCAGACGGAATGCCTCAACAAGTCTTCCTTACATCTTAAAAACTTACTCGGCGTACAGCCCCAGCTTTCCCACAATAAACCCTTCCAGTCAGAGACTCCGTTCTCATTACTGGGAAGTGACTTCCTGTTGTACCTCTGAGCGTCTTTTAAAAGACGCCAGCTTCCGTATTTCACGTCATCATTTTCTTCTGTGCGTCTTTCCTCTTCTGGTTTTTGCTTTTGTCTGTTTCTCGTGCGCACTCAGCACGGTGGCGTCCACCCTCCATCCCTCTTCTCCTGTGCTGGTGACTTGGTTGTTTTCACCTGCATCTGGTCTGTTCCTTACAGTTTAAGATTCACGGGCTCAGCGGCGGTGGTGCCGGGTCCTGTCTGTGTGCTGAGCTCTGCGGCAGGGCTGGGCCTTCCCTTGCAGGTCCGGGTGTGGCAGCGCCTGGCCTCTGCAGTTGCAGCGTGAAAGCCGCACAGGCTGTCGGGGTCGAGGCTGTGCCTGGGCCCCGGAGAGCTTAATTTCGGGACAGCGAACCTGCATTTCATAGAATATTTCCATCATGAATTGTTGTTCGGTTTTGTTGTTGTTGTTCTGTTTAAAAACGTGAAGCCCTCCCAGCTCTCCAGGCTGTGCTGGACCGGCTCTAGCTCAGCAGGGTCCCTTCCGGCTCGCTGCTTGTTGTATTTCCTTTTCTTTGTCCTCAGTTGAAGTCCTGTCTCTCCAGATTCACCTGTGGCCCCCAAAAATCTCAGAGGCTCATGGATTCACGTCCTTCCAGCCTGGGCTCTCTGCTGCTCGTGTGGCACGCTCCCCACTGGGTTCCCTGTGCTGTGCCTTCTCCCTCCTGGCTTCCCCGACAGGTCGGCAGCGCTGCCAGACCTCTCACCCCGCAGCGCTGGGCCTCGCTGCGGAGTCGCTCCTTCTCTGCTCTCTCCTGAGACCCTGCCACGCCCCAGGGCAGAGGTTCTTCCCCAGTCGGGGATCCGTGGGGGGCATCCTAACCTTGCAGAGCCCCCAGCCCCGTCGGGGTGGGGGGCTCGCGACCGCTCCCAGGCCTCCCCACGCCTCTGTGGCTTCGCTCCTCCTCGAGGTCCCGGCCTCAGGCCTGGGCCACCTCTTTCTCACCCGGGCTCTCCTGGACCTGTTTTTTACTAACCTGCCTCCAGAAGCTCGATACAGTATTAAAAATTCAAAACTTTTTGCTTTTAGGGGTCACTGCTGAAGACTTTAAGTAATGGTTAGAGACAAGGCTTTTCGAGAAGTAAGCTTCATTTGCAAAAAGAGCGGTCACTTTTAAACACTGGCCTTTAGGTTGCGGGGTCACACGTCTGTGCTTCTAAAGCTGATTTGTTTGGGGGGCTTTCCCGCTTCACACGTGTCACCGTCTTGCGTGGCTGCAGAAGTCATTGGATTTCCCTCTTCCTGCTTGGTGACAGCAAAACAAGTCCCCTTGTGCCGGGGACTTTTCTTCCTGAAACACTGAGCTGTCCGGAGGTGGCAGGGGACTAAACAAACAGGATGGGCACGGTGAGCCGCGTGGGAAGCTCCCACCTTCCAGCCCCTTGGCAGCCACCAGCCCTTGCTCTTGGCTGCGGCACACGCGGATGGTCCCGAGGCTCCGAGGCTTCGTCTCCTTCTGAAAATGTTTAGACACAGGGTGTGGTGATCCAAATATAAATGCTTCAGAGTATTTGCGGGGAGGGGCGGGCAATCGTATTTTTGCTTAAGTGCTGTGGGCGTAGCATTTTAAGGAGTTTTGGTTGGGCTGTGTTTTTTCCTTGCGATACAAGATTGCAAGTGAGAGGGCGCTGATAGCTGAGTACCCCGCCTAAAACAAACCACGGCCAGGAGGGGTGTTTTAGGAATTCTTGAAAATTATCTGAGTCCAGGAGGTAAAGCCAGGAACCTTGAGAAAGGAGATCAGAAGGCAATTGAGTGGGTAAGAGAATCTTAAGGAAAGGGGCAGAGAGAGAGAGGTTTCAGCTTTGAGTTCTCTCCTACGTCTCAAGCACCACGAGGTTTAAAATAGCCCTGGGCTTAGCGGGCACTTTGCTCAGCCTTGAAGATGCAGAGTTGAGTGATCAGTGCTCACCACTGAGCTGTGTTCTTCGTGCCTGTTGTGTAAGCTCCTGTGACTGACGTCTCCTGAGGGAAGGGTCTTCGATGTGAAGAGAGCACGACTCTCAGGGCAGGCAGGGGAAATTCTCAAGGCAAGGAGGCTTGTCCGAAAGGCCTGTGAAATGAGTACCAGGTTCAGGGGCCTGAGTCTTTGGACGCTAATAAAAACTTTACTAAGCTCTATTTTCAGCAAAGGAGTAGAACTGTGGGATTTTACATTAGACAGTGAAATTACCCCGAATGTAACTCATTCTGACGTTGGTCTGCCAGCCAAGGACAGAAGAGGCAGCTCCCGGCCAGCCCCGCAAGGTAGCAGTTCTGGGATCATGGGTCCTAAAAAGGATTTAAGGCCGTTGAACTTACTAGAAAAGTCCGGGGATGCGGGTGGTGGAGAGCGTTGGCCTCCCGGGGAGGGCCGGGCCTGAGCCCCGGAGAGCAGCGGGCTCGCTCCCAGGTTCACTCCGCTGCTGACCCGGTGCTCGTGTGAATAAAATCAATCAGTTTTTAAGAATAGACTTACTTTTTGCTGCACAGCTCAGTAGAGCTGTTTTCATTCTTAGCACAGACACGTTTGTCTTCCCGGAACTGACGGAAGGGATTGCTCACCAGCCCTCCGGGGACCCTTTCCGTGCTCATGTTCTGTTCTGAGTGTTAAATTTATGTGAGATTAAGATCACATAGAAATATCAGTAAATTGGCCCTGAGTTTAGCAAGAGCAGAAGGGCTTTGGGAGGTGATTAGGCAGGCTCATCTGGCCTCGCGTGGCGAGCCTCTGCAGTCTCTGAGCACGCACAGGATCCGAGCGCGCGCCAGGACGTGCTCCCGCCCCGGAGCGGCTTGGCGTCTCCGCCCAGCTGTAGTGCCCTTAGGGAGTGCAGGTCCCCGTGAGGTTCCTCCCTGGGCTTCGTTTGCGTAGGCACTTCCGCGACTCGTGGTGTTTATTAAATCACGCGGCATTTAACTTGGGGTGAAACCCAACCCCTCCTGGAAAATTCAGCGTGAAATCCTGAGAACGACAGACCTGGGGCTGCGTCAGGGCGTGGAAGCACAGTGGGAGCGGCAGGCGCCCCGGAGCCCCGCGCACCCCGCCGTGTCTCAGACGTGGTGCCGAGGCCCAGGATCGAGGCCGCGCCTGGCCTGGCCTGGCCTGGCCTCCATCACTCCAGGGGTTCTCGGAGCTTACTGTTCTTGAGAATTTCTGCATTGGGGCTGGACATGTGTGCTCTGGTTGCTGGTCACTTTGAAGGGTTTTGAGGGCTGTGTGGCCCCGCTGCTGCGACAAGTGTGTGTCTCCAGAGAGCATCCGTGATGGAGTGATGTCTGTGCACCTAGCTTCTTGTTCTTGGGGGTGTCTCGGCACGAGGGTGGTTAGAGGGCATGGGAGCCTTGCCATCGGCTGGCTTTGCTCATTAAATGCTGGCCTAGTGCCCGCTGTACACAAGAGCCGTGAAGCTGCCATTGCTGCTTTTAAGATGCTTCGCCCTCAGGGCAGTAGCTGTGCCAACAGCCCTGATGGCAGGGAACTGCCCCGGGGGTGTGTGCACAGCCCCCAGGAGGGCAGAGCAGCGGCCCCTGAGCCGGCCTGGGGTGGGAGATGGTACTGGAAGTAAAAACTTTTTTTTTTAATTGAAGTAGAGTTGAGTTGACAATCTCTCGGTCCATCCATGTTGCTGCAAATGGCAATGTTTCTTTCTTTTTTATGGCTGAGTAGTATTCCATTGTATAAATATACCACGTCTTTATCCAGTCATCTGTCAATGAACACTGAAGTTGCTTCCATATCTTGGTAAAATAGTGCTGCTGTGAACATTGGGGTGCATGTGTCTTTTCAAATTGGTGTTTTCATTTTCTTCGGATAAATACCCAGGAGTGGAATTGCTGTGTCATTTGGTAGTTCCTTTAGTTTTTTGAAAGATCTCCATACTGTTTTCCGCAATGGCTGCACCAGTTTGCATTCCCACCGATAGAGTACGAAGGTTCCCTCTTCTCCACACCCTTGCCAGCGTTTGCTGTGTTTCAGAGGTGAGCTTTAGAAGGGGCTTCACGGCAGGAAAAGACACCGCGTGGAGGTGCCAGGGTCAGGAATGGGCCTCAGTGTCCACGAGGGAAAGTCCAGGAAGGGCTTCTCCCTAAGATCTTCTCATGTGCGACATCCCAGGCACGAAGTGAGAGCCGGGGAGGAACAGGGAGCTCCTCGCCCGCCGCCGGCACGTGCCATGCGGTGGAACGTCCGCCTTCCCTGCTCTCCAGCAGTGGTCTCGCTGCCATCAGGGTGATTTGGGGGTACACGTGGATTTCCACATTCCTCTTCACCTTGGCGCCATGCGACTAGAATTTGTTGGAAAGGACTCAAGGGTGCGTGGGAAGAGAGGAGAGAGGGCACCCCCGTGCGTCTTCTTTAGGGTTCTGCTTCAAGTTGCTCCTCTGCGAGACCCCCTGGTGCGGTCCCGAGGGGCCCCCAGGGCATGCGGCTGGTGCCCCGTTCCCGGCGTGGGAATCCTGTCTGGGGTGAGACGCGGCTCGGGGCTCGGAGATGCCTGTAGGTGTTGGTTGGAGTTTTGTTTGGTCTTCATACCTGGAAACAGAACCTTTCTCTTTGTGAGCTCGGCTATGCATTTTTTAATTTTCCTTATATTTTAGCGAACATTTTAAACTACTTATAATGGGTGCGTTCCTGAGTTAAGTTAACCTGCTGTTTTGCTGACAGGGCTGTTTTCAGCCCTTTGTTTTGATTTCACTTGATGAATGGCACAGGACAGTCGCGTAGCCTGCTGGTCAGTCTGCGTTTTCGTACTGCGCAGGAAGGATGCACGGCTTTGAAAATAGTTCATTCACCTCTGTTACGTGAAGAATGCATTAAATTGCCATTGCATAGCACGTACTGTTACTTGAAACTCAATTGTAAACTGTTCTTGGTTTTTAATTCACATGTCTCATTGGTTGTGGCTTCGATTTTCTAATGCATTTGGGGTGTTTTTAGGCAAGAGGCTGGTTGTCAGGACAGGACACAGTGTCTGTCCTCTCCATGAGATGTGACCCTTTGGGTGGTAGCAGGACTTGCTGTTCCCTCTCCCAGAGACCTGGGGCTGCCCTGGGGAGGGTCTTTGCGGGAAGTGCGGGTTCTCTGGGGGGTGTTCACTGTGGCCTCACTGATGCCACCTCACTTCCTCCTCCCCCTGCGGTGGCTCTGCCTGGGGGGGTGGGAGGAGCCCAGTAGCTTGATGTCTGCAGAGGAAGAGTGGGGATAGTGATTCCGTCCTTTCAAGGGTGATGTTGTATCTCACGGAAGCCTGGAAGCCTCCGTCCGTATTCGAATGCCTAATTTGGTTGGGAAAAGCTTGTATTTGCACTCTGCCCGCCCCCTTCAGAGATGTCATTCGAATGTTTCTGTGCTGAAGATCTCAGTGAGAGGGCGTTGAGGCCACACATCTTAGTTTGAAACTGTAGAGTTTGTGTTAATGTGTAACACGGCTGTTGCGCCACACAGGGCTGGAACGTCACAGCCTGGGAGTTCAGACATGTATAATTAATAAAAAGTAAGTCGTTAACAGCTGCGAATGTGCCGGGCACGTATAAATTATGTAGCTGTTCCAGCCTGAGATGGGAGGGCTGCGATCGAGCTGCTAATGAGGGGCTTACAAGTCGCTGTACCGCCGATGCCTCTCCCCCCCTCAGTGTGCGTTGCTGCAGACCGTAGTCAGTGTAAAGCTTTCACTGTTGGTAAATGTTTTTGTTTTAAAATAGACTAATGGAATATCAAAATAAAATTCTTCTATTAGGACAATCTTTTCACCATCCTCCAATAAAGAAGAAATTAAATCTCCGTGTAGTCAGAACCAGTTGCTTATCTACAACAAGGTTAGAAATTTAAGTCCTTAAATAGATCATTGAATCATCTCCGATTTTTCCGGTTTTGAATATTCCCCATCCCCCCAAAAAATAAACTTACAGAACTATTAATTGTTTTAAAAATGGGCTCTATCCTCTAGATATTTGCTTATGTGTCCAAAGTATAGAGGAGGCTAATATCCATCCCTGTGTATGAGAACAAGGCCCCGGGGCGATGTCAGCGTCCATCAGGACTGCTTAGGTAAACCGCGGTCGTCCGTGTCCTGGGGTGGGGCTTCCACCACGGGTGTTTGTATGAGAAGAGTGAGGCGCTTAGAGAACAGAGAGTTGGGGTCAAACAGGGAGACCAGCAAAGGGCGTTTGGTCCCCAGCACGGGTCGGCCCCCAGGCCACACAGGAGGGGCGCTGGCGCTGCGGACAGGGGACTGTGTCCTCATCTGCACGTTCTGCCCTTGGCGAAAGGGCCGTTTGTCTAGGCAGGCCCCCGTTCGGCTGCTTTGAATGTCCCCGTGCCTGCTCACGTCCCTTGTCCCTGGGTGTGTCTGGACACTGCCTGGTTCTTCTCGATTACCTGTCACGTGGGTGGCCTTTCTAGTATCAGAAGAATAAAGAGAGCAGTGTGGCTGGCAACGGGCGAGGGGTCGTGGCACTTGGGGAGGTGCCCCTGCTGCTGCGCCGGGGCCTCTCGGCTCACGCCCGAACGTGTCTTCCCCAGCAGCGGTGGCGGCCGTGTACTACAGCTACTACATGCTGCCCGACGGCACCTACTGCCTGGCCCCGCCCCCGCCCGGCGTGGACGTGGCCGCCTACTACGGCTCCCTGCCGGCGGGGGCCGCGCCCGGCTCCGCCCCCGGGGCCGCCGCCGCCCCGCCCCCTCCAGGGACCACGCCCCCGCCTCCCCCGGCCGCGGCGGAGACCAGCAGCGCGGGGACCTCCACCGCCATCGCCACAAGGTAGGCTCTGGCTTCTGCGGTCCCCCGGCGCGCGCGCTCCTTTATCATCGGGGTTTCGTGGAGGGTCTCCGCTGTCTGAGTAGTCATTACCTAGATCCCCAGGGTGCAGGGTCAGTAGCGCGACGGAAACTGTCATAGACACGCACAGCCGTGAGGTCTCACCCCTTAGAAGCTCCCAGGTGGCGTCCCGCACCGGCCCCCTTAACCCTGCCTCTCATGGGCTGACGGCTCAGTTGGGCCATACTAGGCAAATCAGTGGGAAGTGAAGCCAGATTATTTGCAAAAAATGCAGGATTTCACAAAGCTGGTGCAAGCGAATCTCTCACAAGCTGTTGGCCAGTGGGGATCTGGCCGGCAACCCAGCAAACCGCTGAATAACAGAGCCAGCGAGGCTGGGACCGGAGCCCCAGCAGCTGTCACAGGCGGCGTGGAGTGGGGCGCTGAGGTCTGGAGGGAGCAGGCACTTTCTAAGAGGCACTGGAGTGTCTCAGGCTGAAAAGCGGTGCTCTGGAAATTTGATGGACACTTGGGTGTTTCTCCAGAAATGACCCACTTTCTGATCGTGCTAAGAAAGTCAAACATGAAGAGTGATGAGGCATGCTAGCCCGCGTTTTTTGTTTTCTGTTGTTAATATAGCAAAACTCCACACTTGACTTCTTGGTTGCTTCTAAGAATTAGCAATTGGAGGGAGATTTGAGGAGGGAAAAGATGAACCTATTTTTATGACCTGTGGTGTCATTAGTAACACCCCTGTTTTCATCTTTGGCAATGGTATCTCGGCCCTTGTTGAAAGGATTGACTGATGGGTTTCCTGTCGTACAAGTCACCGCGGGCAGAAGGCCTCCCTGTCTGTGTGTAACTTACCTGTTGGGGGGCCTGAGCCAGGGGAGCCCCTCCGGCAGTCGTGTGGACCCTCCCACCCGCGGCGATCTGGAGAAGGGTCCAGGCTGTGGACGTGACCAAGCTCTTCTCCGCAGCACACTGGCTCCGGTGGCCGCCATCATCCCCCCACCCCCTGACATTCAGCCCGTGATCGACAAGCTGGCAGAGTACGTGGCCCGGAACGGCCTCAAGTTCGAGACCAGCGTTCGTGCCAAGAACGACCAGAGGTGCGGTGCAGGGCTCTGTGGGCTGGAAGGGTGGTGTCGGGTTTAGGTCAGCTTCTTTGTGAATCTAGCTGCATTAAATGTATTTATTTCTTAATCCTTTTCTTCTTATTTACATAAATATATCTTGTTTAATTACTTAAAGTTGGGGTAGTGGCTTTTTAAATTATTCTCTGGATTTTTGTGTAGTTTGTTTTGCTTTATCTTTTAAAAATACTGAAGCTACCTAAAATAAAAGGCTGCAATTCACGCTTTTCAAGAATCCCCTGTGAAAATTTAGACACACACTGCAGTTTGTTTTGTTTAAGCAGATAGTGTTCCGTGCCTCTGGTGGTAAACTGAAAACAGGGCTTGTGGTTGCAGCGTGGTCTGCGTGACCGCGGACAGGCCCTCCAGTGCCGGCCCGTCTCCGGGTCTGTTGGGGGCCGAGGCCACTCGGCTCAGCCTCTGGGGCGTTGGGAGCCCGGGGCTCGAGCAGGCGGGTCAGTCGGGGCTGGGTGGGCTGCTGTCGCAGCGAGCGTGCCTTGTTGAGCGCCTGTCCCCCTTCTGCTCCTAGGTTTGAGTTCCTGCAGCCCTGGCACCAGTACAATGCCTACTACGAGTTTAAGAAGCAGTTCTTCCTCCAGAAGGAAGGGGGCGACAGCGCACAGGTGCGTGAAGCCTGGGGCTGCCTTGGTCTCACACATGATTTCAGGTGCAGTGTGTCTCGCATGTGCTGGATTTGACTTCTCTCGCCTCTCGCCTTAGGTCTGTTGAAATCTTTGACCCATGTTCATAGTCATTGATGATCATTTGTCCAGCACGTTCTAAGCAAAACATCCCTGTTTCTTCAAGCCTTAGATGTTTGGTCGGCTCTTATTTTTAACCGCGTTTGCTGGAAGCCGTGCCCTGTACTGCTGTCGGGCTGACGTGCACCTAGCGCACGAGACGTGGACCCAGGGGCACCAGCTGACGTGCGGGGGCTGCCAGCGGCTCCCTCAGGACTCCCCAGCACATGTCCCCACGCCTGGTTCTTGTGCACCTGTCGGGAGCAGTTGTCCCCATCCTTGTCACCTTTCCTTCCTCTCCCCTGCTCTCCTCAGCTGGACACCCTCATGTTTTTTAGAAACCTGTTTTGGTGGAGAGATGACGTAGGTTTTGCATGTCAGTGATCTCTGCACCTCGTGTCTCTGATTGCTCACGCTGAAGAGCGCGGCCTCAGCGGTGGGCACCGGGCACGACTGGTGCCTGGACGTAGCCTCAGTGACCAGCGAGCGCTGGTTCCCAAGATGGTGTTAGAGGGGTGGTCCCCCCTCCCGCCCTCCTTTAACGCTGCTGTGTCAGGAATAGTCCATCTGGGCAGAAGACGTGTTCCTTACACTTATGCAGGCGATGCCACACGTCCTCGTGTCCTTTCTGACACCCCATGTCGGTCCTGTGGAGCCGCTCACTGTCACGTTTCCCCTCCGCAGGCTGCGTCCACACCCGAGGAGGCTCCTGCAGAGTCTGCTCCTGACACGCCAAGTGACACCGCCGGGGAGGGCACCGTGTCCGAAGACGCGGCTGACGTGGGAAGGGGCAGCTCCTCAGGGAAGAAGGAGGCGCCACCCAGCAAAGCCGTCCCAGACGGGAAGCTGGTGAAAGGTACGCTGTCCTCGCCGCCGGGAGGCCCAGTCTTGACCTTGGCCTTGGAGATGTCACTTGATGCTAGCAAGGAGGAGCCTGGACCACTGACGGTCCGCTGCCGTTGACTGCGGCTCGGGAGGGAACTGGCGCCCCGTTACGTTGCTCCAGCAGAGCTTGCTTATGGCGGAGGGCTTTCCCGGTGTCCAGCTGAGAGTCGTCTGGATACAGGCTCGTCTTAGGTGCACGTTTATTTACAGCCTGTTGCAGTGATTTAACGGGAATGTTTAGAGTATTTCAAATAACTTTTGGTGCCCACTCAGACTTCTGAAACTCTGTGCAAACTGTTGCACCAGCGGAGTTCGTTTTCTTGGGTTGTGAAGGCAAGTGCCTAGAGGATCTCTGCTGGGCAGGGCTCCGCTCGCTCCATCCTGGTGCCTCGTGTGGAGGAATGCCTAAGGAGGAGTGGTCTCTGCCGGGACAAATGTGCTCGAAAAGAGCAAATGTAGACAAACAGGGAAGTGAAAAGCGGACATGGCTCGTGGCAGAGAACTCTGCAGTGGAGCCCCGCCTGCGGGGAGGCAGGGCCGGAGGGAGGGAGGGAGGCTGTGCCGCGAGAGGGCATCAGGCTGGGACGGAGCGCGGAGCGGGGCTCCAAGAGGCAGAGCAGGTGTTCAGAGGTGAGAAGTGGTCCAGGCAAGCGTGTGGTTCCCCGCCGGCATGTAGGCCTCTGCTCTGCCCCTATAGTGGGCCCAGGGCCTTCCCCAGGGGCAGCTGCACACCTTACAGGTCGGAGCAGAGGAAATCACGTCTCCAGTTTGGGAGTTTGTGAAGAGGTTGCAGCAGAGAAGCCACTGGGAGGTTGTGGGTGGAGCTGATGGTGGGAAACAGGACTGCGTGAGGAGGGTAGGGAGCACTGTGGGGGTGCAGGGAGCAGAGAGGGTGCCAAATGGAGCAGGAAGGGCTGGGGTGGCAGGAGGCATTTTCTTTGCAGCGGGATGCCTTCTGTGATAGGCGGGTGGTCGAGAGTGACCAGAATGACCCGGGTGAGTGGCTGGGAAAATTCAGTGACTGAGGAAAGCGTAAACGTACCTTTGAGTTTGCCTGAGTGCTGGAGCTGCAGCTCTCCGCAGGGAGAGCCCCCGCACCACAGGCCTGCCCTTACTTACTCCATTCTCAGTCGCTCTTCGTTTCTTCAGTCACATAGAGTGAGGGCACGTCTTAATGATCTTTAGTCACAGGTATGACTAATTGTAAAGAGAAGCTTTAAAATGTCGCTGTTATAATCACTAAGGAGAAAGTACTGTTCTCTGCCTCTAGTTTGATCTGGACATGCTGGTCAATAGTCAAGCATTATGATTCTTTAAATACCACGAGAAGGTAACAGTTCCTGGGTAAGTGAAATGAGATCGACAGCTCCCCCCACAGAAGTGTCTCCAAGCCTCTCCGCCCAGGACGCTCCCTGAGCGCGCACTCTTCCTCTCTCACCTTCCCTAGCCACCTTCAGACGCTCGCCGAAATAAGCGGAAGATTATAATAAAGCAAAGACTGAAAACGGTTATTGCTCCAGAAACAGGAGAAAGTAGTGGTCATGGTTCAGGAGGGCGGGCCAGCCGCCCTGGAATTCAGTTCATACGGAAGAGAAGGACATTTGGGGGCCCAGTGGCAGTGACCCTCGGGGGAGCCCATGTCAGCCAAAGCAGGGGGTGGGCAGCAGAGAGAGCCGCCAGGAGCATCCGAGGCCCCAGCAGGGGTGGCCTGCGTGCCAGGGGCCGCAGTGAGCTCCGTCCACACTCCCACGGGTGTCTGGTGACTTGGCAGATGATGTAGCACTTAGGGCCCCCTTCCTGCTCCCTGAGCCCGAGATACCTGAGAGCTAGAACCCACCCCGCCCTCAACTCCGGAAAACACAGGCCTGCCTCTCCCTGTCGGGATGAGAAAGCAGAAGGTCAGGTGCCATGGCAGGACCGCAAAGGGATGGGGAGCGGTGACCGAGTCACCGGAGGCCTTTCTAGCCTCTGATTCGTATTCTCTCAGACTTAACTATAAAACCAGTGCAACCCGATAAGCTGACATCTGGGGAAGATTGTTCAGTAACAGGTTGCCAAAGCCTGCAATATAATGAGAGCACTAGGATTCACACTGGGTGAGAAGACAAGTTTGCAGTTTTCCTCAAATCTCCAAGGGAAAGGATAGAGGTGGAAGAGGAAGCGTCCAGACAGGAAAACAGGCAGGTTGTCCTCCACGGGGGCAAGGAAGCAGCTGGCACCTCGGACTCGCATCTGCAGCATTAAAGCCAGCGGTCAAGGTGCGTCTGAACTTTTGAATGAACAGTGTTCTGAATGCTGGAGCAGACATAGCCTTACCCACGTGTCAGCACTCAGAAGTAATTAGAGACAGTGAGGACAATGAGAATGTTTCTTATCAAAAAGTTATCAAATGCAGTGAAAACTTAAAAGAGAAACCTGTAGCCTTATATGCTTCTGTTGGTAAAGAAAAAATAAAATAAACCTTCAACTCAGGAACCTAGGAAGAAACTATAAAGTGAACCTAAGGAGGCAGGACAGGACAGTTAATAAAAACCAAAGCAGAAATCAGTGAGAAGATGACAGAAGACCCATAAAACTGACGGTCGTTGTGTCAGTTTAATGCAGGGGGAAAAAGCAAACGGAGGTGCACAACATAATGAGGGAGAGAAAAAGCACAGGTGTGTTTTAAATACACAAGAGCAAGGTGCGTAACTGAATCCAAATAAATTTGGAAATAACTGAAGAAATTGTCCAAGAAAATAAGTTGCTGAAGTTGTCTCAAGAAGAGGCAGTAAAACGCCCCGTCCGTAGCCATGAGAGAAAGCACCGGTCGACGAAACTCCTCTAAACCACGCAGGCTGGGACAGAGCCAGGTCAGGGCACCTCCCTCCAGAAGAGGAAAGCCTGCGTGGGGAGCCGCCCCGGAGCACCGGGAAGGGAAGTTAGGAAGCCCTCGAGCCCCCGTCCGCTCGCCCCCCACGGCTTGGCAGCTCGTAGCCCACAGTCCCCGAGAAATCGCAATGGCACACCTCAGGCTGAAGCCAGCCGGGAGTGGCAGTGACAGCAGGCGTGCACAGGCAGGGTCCGTCCCAGCAGTCCCCCCAGAAGGCCTCCCGTGGCACTGCACCGCGTTTGCGGACAGGCGCTGAGGACGTGCCAGCGTCTCCTGACGGTTGTGTGCTGAAGCCTCTGTGGTGTGACAGGCAGGGATTGTTGTTGGAAAACAGGCTCTCCGTTCTGAAAGAGAATGTATTACCGCATCTGACAGTGATGGTGGTTCCAGGCAGACTAGGTGCTTAAATGTGAAAAATAAAGCCATAAAAGTGGAGGGAAATAAAGTAGCGTTGTTCTAGTTTAGAGTTAGAAAGGACTTTTTGAGAATCAAAGTCATAAATGGTAAAGGAAGACGACTGGGTCTGTTGGGAGCTGGGCCTGTGCAAAGTTGTGAGACGAATACCAGAATGGTGGTGATCGCTCACGTGACGAGATGAAACGCTGAAATCCTTGGGGGGAGGGTACAGTTCAAGTGGTAGGGCGCGTGCTTAGCGTACATGAGGTCCTGCGTTCAGTCCCGTTTCTCCATGAAAATAAATAAATAAGCCTAATTACCTCCCCCTGCCAAAAAAAAAAAAAAGAAAAACTAAACTAAAAAAAAAACTTAAGAAATGTTAAAATCCTTGCTGTGTAAAGAACTCTCACAAATCAGTAAGAAAGGACAGTCACTGCAGTAGAAAAGCAAAGGACGTGAAAAGATGGTTCACAAAGAAGAAAAATAGGCGGTCAGTGAATAAGCATTTGAAGTACGCGCTCATGAGCAGCGCACTCTCCTGTGCCTCTGACCTGGGAAAGTTAGAAAGTAACGGAGAGGGTGTGGGGCAGCCAGCCGGACACCCACGTTGTCCCCGGCACGACGCGTCGTCAGGAGGAGGCAGTCCCCGACTCTCACTGTGGCTGCCCTCCCCCCACAGACACCCCGCTCACCAGGGTGTCTCGACAAGGCTTGTGAGCTGTCAAAGCTGGAGAATTGAGGACAGTCGTGGGAGACTGAAGTAAATCGACGTGTCCCTACTGAGAAGTATTTTTGCCGTTTTTTAAACGATCAATATTGACATGGAAATATGTCTCTGTACTGTTTATATGGAAAGCTATTGCTTACTAAGTGGAGACAGCAGGCTGTGTATGAAGCTGCACTTTTTGTGCGTTTAAGCACACACATACATATTCAGCCCTGGGAACCATCCGCCGGTTATGTTCAGACAATTTTTTTCCCCAAATCTGAATTGCTGTTGGCCTTTTATTTTGTCCACCCCTGTTTTTAAAGTTTCCCACAGAGAATATATATTACTTTGGAAAGGAAAAGTGGTAAAACTTGCTGCCTCAAGAATGGACGCATATTTGACGCAGTGGATGGAGGACTGGGGACTGGGGATTCATCGCCGAGTGTTCACTGAGCCTCTGCTGCCCTGGGCCTGGCTCCCAGCCAGTCCTGCAGGCCTGCCCTTTCCGGGCCCGGAGAAAGCAGACCACACACGGCACAACAGGAGAAGAGAGGCGTGGAGGGGAGAGCCGAGCCGGGCCTGTCGTCCAGGTGTGGGGAGGGCAGGGCCGGGCCACCGGGCGGAAGGGCCATGCAGAGGCGGGCGGGAGAGGTGGCCCTGGTGGCCTTCGGAGGAGCTTGGGCTTCGTCCTGACCCGGCGGGAGCCATGGCGGTGCCTTTCACGTGCCACGGTGGGCTTTGCAAGCAGGAGTCTAGGTGGAAGCGGTCGCTGGGTGACTGACTAACTCCAGGAAGGACGCCATTCCCGACCCCCTGCCTTCCAGCTGGCTGCAGTGGGAAGGCTCCCTGACCTGCCTGGCCTCGGTTCCCTGCTCTGTAAGCACGGGCCCCTCTCCTCGGCTTGTGGCTATTCTGTGCAGGTGGCCTGTCCACTCCGCATGCTGGCTAGTCGATGGTTCTGCTGAACCGCTGGGAAGTGTGTGTGGAATGCCGGTGCTGTTTGGCACTGGATGTGGCACGCGTTGCACTGTGTTCCAGAAGCTTTCGTTTCAGTATGTTGATTGCTTGTGTAATTTGGAGGAAGAGATTGTTTGGGAGTAATTGGTTTAAAAATAATTTTGTGATACAATACTTTAGCCCCAAGTTAACTTGAGTAATTTTGATTAACATTTAAGTGAAGTTTTCTCTCCTTTTAAATGTTTCTTTGACTCTAGTTTATTAAAGAAATTGTAGTACTAGAGGCAGTTAAGAATTAATATTATGAGGGTTTCTTCTTACGGAAAACCTGAAGCAAGCGCAGAAACGGAGCACAGTGTAGTAGTCGCGCCCAGCACCCCGCAGCCCGCACCGGCTTGGCGTCCCGCTCCCGGGCCAGCCGCAGGACTGACCTTCCTCTGTAACCCTCAGTGCAGCCCAGCCCCAGAATGTTCTGAAGCGTGTCCCCAGCACCGTAGCACTGTACCCATCCCACCTTGTAGCACACGTGTCTCCGAAAGATAAGGACGGTTACCGTAGCCACAGTAAAGTGGTTCGGGTTGACTCTCCTGGCAGAGCAGAGTTTTAATCCCACGTTAGATCTTCGTTTTGGGGTGGTTATGGAGGTGGACCCCATGACCAGGGTCAGTGCAAGTGAGTAACGTCGCAGAGTCAGCACGGAGACTCGTTTTGCCCCCTTTTTGTTTTGACTTATAAAATACCACTTTAACAGCCTGGGGGGTGCTGTGTTGCTTGGGGTGATTGCTGACGGAAGGTGATGCTATTTCAGAGACCCGGGTTATGTAACACGCTTCAGGCCGCACTTGGGCTTGGAATCGTGAGGCGCTGAAAGTGAGGAAGCTGTGGGGCAGCTGGGCAGCCTCGCCCGCAGGCGCTTCTGGAACCTGCCTTTCCTAGCCCAGAACCCACGTCCCTCCCTGAGTCCGCTGCACTTAAAAAGCGCCTTCGTTGTGGTTGACTTGAATGTTTTTCGTAAGTAGTAATTCATGGTTTTTAAAAATACGGTATCTTACTGTGACCAGTTAGGTGTTGCTGAGAGCCATTTACCACGTGTCTGGGGAGGAAGGTGAGCGACGACGAGTGGATGGGAGGGTGGGGGAGAAGACTGTTTCCTTCTGGGCCTTTGTATTTCGCTTAAAATCTCCAAATATTCTCAGGGAGAAAAATTGAACCACCTGAATTTTTATTGCACTAGGTTTAAGTTTTTCTTACAGGTGCAGAGAACAGTCTGACATAGCGCCTAGCACAAAACGGGCACCCGGTCAGGTGTTGAGTAAAGGAGCAGATTCTGTACCTTCTGCTGTGTAAGAAAAGGCTCCTTTATGTTGTTGGGGTCTTTTTAAAACTCCTTTTACTAGTGGAGTTGCATCTTGTGCGTACTTATGCAAACTCAGCCATCTGCTGAGCCCAGAGAACAAGGAAAACACCAATGAAAACTGACCGTTTACCACTGCGGCAACACCAGCTTGCACTCAGCACGGGCACCCCTGACGCGGCCCAAGGTGGAGCCAGCCCCGTGCAGGTCCCTGTGTCGGGCTTGGCGCACGTGATCTGCTTCTGAACAGCCCCTCTTTGACGTCACGGGCACTCCTTGCTGCCCCAGGACCTCCCTCTGCGTAAGATATGGCTCCAGTTGAGACACTACCCCACCAGCTGATGCTTGCGTGGATAGCGGGGCCGTTGGGGGTCTCTGCCCTGTGCTTCCAGATGCCTAAAGCTGTTACCACCATTCTCCCCTTTTCTCAATAGCTTCGTTTGCTCCAATAAGCTTTGCAATCAAGGCCAAAGAAAATGATCTGCTTCCCCTGGAAAAAAACCGAGTTAAGCTGGACGATGACAGTGATGATGATGAAGAAAGCAAAGAAGGCCAGGAAAGTTCTAGCAGTGCTGCAAACACGAGCCCGGCAGTTGCCCCGCCCTGTGTGGTTGCCGAGGAGAAGCGGCCTCAGCTCACCCAGGAGGAGCTGGAGGCAAAGCAAGGTTTGTCAGTATGTTTTAACTGCTTGAAAGAAAAAAGTGCGTAAACACAAGGTTAACCTAGTAAGCCGGAGCTGAGGCTGCCGGTAGACTCCAGCCTCTGCGTGCAGAAGCACGGGGCTTGTCCTCTGCTGGCCTGGTGAGCACTGCCCTCCACTGAGCTTGGGCACAGTGCCCTGGGCAGTTTGCTTTCAGAGGATGAGTTGGGAGTTGGCCAAGAGTGCTTTAATGGCAGCCTTGGGGCAAATGCTGGGTTAATGTACCGGGCTAGGAGGTACCCTTTTGTGAGGCTGTCTCCCTGCTGGGGCCCAAGCTCATCTTCTTGGGTCACAGCGGCGTCCCCGCTCGCCTCTGATGCACGGCCAGCAGCGTTTTTGGGGACCGTCGTGTGTTCTATACCTGCTCCAAAATAAGTCATGTTCTGCAGTAAAGCAGGCAATTAACAGTTGCATTTGCAGTTTTTAGTCTGTTCTAACTGGTTTTTGAGAGTTGCTTTTTCTGTGTATACAACAAACAGATCAAACAACACTTTTAAAAGGTAGTTAATTCTTGGACCACAGCCTTGCCCTGGAGAGCGTGCGCCGTGCTGCATGCCTCTCCCTCAGCACACCTGTGTCCGCGCGCGTGCATCTGCGTGTGCACTTACTGTGCGTGAGCTAAGCCTGTGTCCGAGCATTGGGGAGAAAGCGCTTGTCCTGGTGTGTCCACTGCCTGCTGTGACTCTTGGGCATGTGGCCTGAGGTTTTCACCCTTCCGGGTTCCACTGGTATGGAATCCCGTCAGTCTTTGGGCGCTGATTTTGAAAGTGCAGTTTGGAGAATACTGTTAATAAGCAGTATAAACCAATTCAGAATTGCCTTTGCCCAACCCATTCACCCACCCTGGAGTCTGCATCGTGTTCATCTCTTAAAGTAACTGCATCACACCTCGTGACCCTTTTCCCGCCTGTGAAAGTTAAGATAGCAAGATAGTTATGAAACACTGCGTGCTTTGAACGTCATCTTATCTTTGTTTATTCCTTAAGCAAAGCAAAAGCTGGAGGACCGGCTCGCGGCCGCCGCCAGGGAAAAGCTGGCCCAAGCGTCCAAAGAATCAAAGGAGAAACAACTCCAGGCGGAACGTAAAAGGAAAGCGGCCTTGTTTTTACAGACCTTAAAGAACCCCCTGCCGGAGGCGGAAGCCGGGAAGGCTGAGGAGAGTGCTTTCACTGTGGAGGTAAGGCCAAAGGGTCCGCGCTAGTGTTCAGGGCAAAGCACGGTTGGTGGCGGTACCTGGGGCAGTGTCCCCGTCCGGTCAGCTCCGCGGCCCGCCTGGAGGCTGAGTGCTCCCTGCCGCTCTCCCCGCTGCCTTCCGCGGGCCCCGCTGTGCGCTGTTCCAGGCCGACCTTGGAGATGCCGTGGGCTCCGCTCCGGACCGCAGGAGCAGAGCAAGTCACGTGCATTTTTTGGTTTCCCAGTGCACATAAAAGTTGTATTTACACTATACTGCGGTCTGTTAAACGTGCAGTGGCATTACATCTAAAAAAAGTTACGTATCTTAATTTTAAAATCTCTTATTGCTAAAAAAATGCTAACCAGCATCTGAGCCTTCAGCAAGTCATGATCCTTTAGCACTGGTCACGTCACCGATCACAGATCTAATCGTGAAAAAGTTTGAAATATTGCAAGATTTACCAGAATGCGACACAGAGACATGAAGTGAGCAAATGCTGTGGGGAAGACGTGCCGATAGACTTTGTCAACGCAGAGCTGCCGCAGGCCTTCGGTCTGTAGGAGTGCAGTGTCTGAAGTGCGCTAGGGTGAGGCTTGCCCGTGCCGTGCGGCTGACTCAGTGAGAATCCGGTGAAAATGCCCCGTGATGCACGTCCACGCCGAATACCGGGTGCAGCCTCAGAGACACGGGCCCCAGGCCCCGGTCGGGAACCCCTGCTCTGTGGCGGCCCTCGTGGGAAATGGAGGGAAGCCTGGCCTGAGGGGCTCGCCCCGCGCCGGACCAGGCTGGCCGCTGCCCGGAGGTTTGAGAATCTTGCTGGGGACCAGCACTGTAATTTTTTAAAAAGTAAGTAAGGTATGGTCACCGTCATCTTCTCTTGAAGGGGTCCAGTCCTCACAGTTCTTTCCTGAGCTGTAGGACCAGAACGTGGCCCCTCTGGCCCATTTCCTCCCTTCAGATGGGGCTGGGACACTCAGAACAGCGCCTGTGCCATTTCTCCAAGTGTCTCCTGCAGCTGCCTTCTCCCCATAACACAGAACAGGCCCCACGCCTTTTTTACTTTAATTACCTTGACATTTCTGAGAGTCTAGAACCATTCTTCAAAACTCACTTTTGTTGCCTGTAGCCACTTGGTTTATTTGGTTTTTCCTTGGAAACAGCTTTCTGAGCTCAGATTTTCAGCATTCTGTTGAAGGTCAAATCAGCATTCTTACCTCAGAAATCAGTCTGAAATTCTCTCAGATCTGGCCTCAAGTAACAGCAGGACTAGACCAGGGAGAGCAGGGAGCATCTGTTCCTGCGCGAGCTTGCCCACAGTGGGCTGCGCCGTCCGGGGCGCCCCGGGCGCCTCACCAGCTCCAGCTGCAGGAGCTGCTCTCGGGCCAGTGCTCTGCCCCGCCTCGGAGTGGGGCTCCCCCAGGGCGCGGTGGTGTCCCCCACTCTCCCCGAGGCCCTTCCAGAGGCAGCCCCACCTGGGAGGGCCTCGCTGCAGCCAGTCAAGGCAAAAGCAGGTGCGCCCAGACAGCACCCACAGCGCCCCCCCCCCCCCGGCTCTGGAAGGGCGTGTGCGCCAGCACAGGGAGGAAGCATGCAGCAACTAAACCCATCACTAGCGGAGCCGCTTCAGGTGGGCTCAGGGTGGGGGGTGTAAAGGGGCCCCACCACTAGCAGAGCTGCTTGAAATGGGAGCAGGGGAGGGGGGGTGTAAAGGGGCCCCAATTTCAAGGCTGCAGCTGTAAACCTCACGCGCGCAGCAGGGCGGGGGCCAGGAGCAGGCTGTCTTCATTTCCTTTACTGTTTCCATGTCGCTTGTGCAGTGAGTGAAGGGCTTAATTAAAAGACATCTGCGTGTACGGATCCTGTCACCTATTGTCTTAAGTGGCTGCATCTATACTTTCGTGCACTGTAATGAAACTCCATCGCAGCCAGAATCGTCAGTCTCTAACCCAGTTTTCTCACTTTGCCGCGTTGCCTCGTCGCAGGCACCAGGTCACTTCCTTACAGCAGAGTCGGCTGTGACTCACCTCGTCGTGTGTGTGTGTGTGCGTGCGTGCGTGCGTGCGTGCGCGCGCGCGCAAGTGAGTGTTCGTGCTTCCTGTTCAAGTCACTGGGCGCATCTTCACAGATTTCTAGTAGGAGGATCGCAGCTACTAAACCGTTTCTGCAAAAATGTAATAATGGTGGTGGCAGATGACGATGAATGTCTTTAATTGCTTTGAAACAGAAATACAGGAATTAAATTGGCAATTGTCGTAAATGAGATTCACACTTGGAAACACTGCCAGCCAAAGCTGCTTGTGGAGACAGGTTACCCTGACTCCGCCCACTGTTCTGTGTGCACTTGACTCACAGGGCTGGCCCGGCTGACCCCACCGCACAGGTGTGCGGCTTCAATGTCTGGGGGAGCTTGAAGTGGGATGGGGTCGGCCCCTTGGGAGTAGGGGGCACCCCCGGATCCAGATGAGCAGACACCGTGCATTCAGAAGGCCTCGCTCAGGTGTGGCAGGGAATTCTGTCATCTGGCGGCTTAGGGAGGGGCACTTTGTGTTTTCACTTTGCTTTCTATAAGAGCAGTGTCTGTGTGATTTTTGAAGTTCAAATGCCAGAGAAAAGTGTTAAATGAAGAGTAGAAGTTTTTTCCTTCTTTTTGCTTTTTTTAAATCCCTGTGGAAGTTTCCATCTGCAGCTTATTTTTTATCGTGTAAAACAGACACACATGCTACTTACATGTCACCCCTTAAGCGTCAAGTACCTCACACTGCCATGAGGCCGTCACCATCGCCAACACCAGGACCTCATCTTCCCAAACTGAAGCTCCGCCCCCCTGAACACCAGCCCCGCCCCTCCCCCAGCATGGGCCCCACCGCCCTCCTTCTGTCTGATTTGATCGCTCTGGGAGCCTCAGGGGTGGAATCGTGCAGGATTTGTTCGTTTCTGACCCGCTTGTCTCATGTTGCAGGATGTCCTTCCTTTTGAAGGTGACAGATACGCCATTGAGTACATATACACACACCACATTTTGTGTCTTGTTTTCTCCAGGGGAAAAAAATCTGTGTCTAGATTTTAAATATTTCGTGTGTTTCATTGGACCAGACCCTGTGCATTATTCTCGTGTCTTGCTTTGTTCACTTGCTACCCCCTTGCTCTTTCCCTGTCGGAGCAGTGCTTGGTGTGTAGCAGACGCTCGGTGAGCGTTTACTGGCTGAGTGGCCGTCAGGCCTTCCCTGTATCGGCCCGTGAATCGCCCCGAGGGCACGTGCCGCAGCTTGCTCGCCCCGCCTGCCACCGTCCCGGGGTTTTGGCGCCGGAGCAGGTGCTGCCTGAGTCTTGCCCGCTCGCTGCAGTGAGTACGTCCGCAGGGTGAGTACCTGACCCTGGAACTGCTGCTCAGACTTAGATACTGCGACTCTCACCCCTCGCACGATTCCTGCAGGGGGCTTGGGGCTGGGTTTTTGTTGTGTGTTTGTCTCTGTGGTGCATGAAAATAACTTCCTTCACGCCCCTGCCAGCATCATCAGCCTTTAGATCTGGTCCGCCTGGTGGGTGGGGAAGTGGTATCTGTTTGGTTGGACTCACGTATTTGAGTCCCGGTTGACGCCGAGTACTTTTCACGTGTCTCCTGCCTTTGTGTCCCCGGCAGGAGCCTTTGCTCTCCTCCCGGCTGCCTTGTCTGTCTTTGTCTCTCCTGGTTTGTGTCAGCTCTGTGTCGCCGTATCGACAGCATTTTCCTCTTTGTCCTTTTAATCTGCACCCGTGGAATGTTCTTCAGTTGGAGGAGCGCGTGGCTGGCGCGGCGCAGCGCAGCTCGCTGAGCCGCCCGTCGTCTACCCGCTAACCTAAGGGGCCGCCTCCGCTGTGCGCCCGCTCTGCGTCTGCGTCCTCGTCCATTCGGTTCCGTCCACCTGTTTGTTAGGAGAGGCGGTTTTCCACGTGCAGGTCTGACTTTAAATGAGGTCTTCTAAGTGTGTTTAATGACACGGGTAAGTGTGAACAGTGTGCTGCACGTCTGAGCAGTGTGTGAAATACGTAAAATGCCAGGGAGCACTTAGAAATTCACACAGGCACCGCCCCACTGTTGGTGTGCGTTTTGTTGTGTGAGGTCTTCATTCAAAAGGAAGAGACATCGAGCCTTGAGCTGAGCCATGCCATCACTTCCACGGTGAAAACAGACTTCAAGGTAGTTTCTAGGTAACAGTCACTTTTTCACGTTCACGATCCTGCCACGTTTGCAGGTCCAGCTGGAGTTGGAAAAGGAAACGGGAACAAAAGTCAAGCTGTGTTTGTCGAGCCTCTGTTCTAATTCAGGGTGCCTTGGGATGTGAATTAGGAGCCTGTTTCTTATCCCGGGACTGCAGAATCACACGTGTGTGGGTACCCTCTGCCCGTGAACGTCTCCCCCAGGACATCTCTGCCAGGCACCGAGCAGCTCTGAGTGTGTGGTGAGGCCCCAGGCCCCAGGCGGGCAGAGAGGGCGTGGGGCCCTGCCACCCCGCCTCCCAGAAGAGAGGGGTCTGCCAAGTGCTTGGGGGCCGGGCGGGGCCTGGGGGAACCAGGACAGTTTGGAGAGGTGACAGCAGTAAGGGCACGCCAGGCCAAAGACCCCTGTGGTGGAGGCAGGGAGGCTGGCATGATCCAAACCCAGACGGGCGCTGCAGGCGGGTCTGGGAGGGGTGGAGCCGCTGCAGGACAAGCAGGGACGCTGAGACAAGCAGTGCTTCCCCGCCTCCCTCCGCGTGGACGGGTGGAGGCGGACAAGCCAGCGCCCCCGAGTTGGGTCCAGCTGGTTAGATGGAGGGAGAGGGTGCCAGCGGAGGGGGAAATGCAGAGCCATCCTGGAAGGAACCTCAGCAGTCAGGCCCGGGCTGGCGGTGGGACCGCTGCCGAAGCTGGAAGGTCGTGCCCGGTGACTCTTGAGTGATAATCAGGTGCAGGTTTGAAAGTGCAGATTTAGAGGCCGCATCGCCAAGTCTGGTTTCAAACGTATTTTAAAAACTTGAGTCTTTTATATATGTATCCCAGTTCGTTGTTAGTGTGGTGTTACTTCAGAAATAAGATTCTGTTTTGAAATGTATGTTAGCCTGCTTTTGCGCAGTTCCTTTCCCACAGCAGGAAGTAGCAGCCGCTGGCTGTGTGCTGGTCTGCAGGTAAACACGCTTCGTGGTGCAAGGCTGATCGATCGTGCTTTCTAGCGTCACCAACGTGGGGGACGTAAGGTTTTAAATATCTCTTTTTTTTAGCTAAATGCTTATATAAATGACTCATTTTCCTAAAGTTCCTCCTTGATTTCACCCCGTCACTCCTCAGACCAGCCCGTGTCCTGCCCTCCCCCATGATGGTTTGTGCTTTGATCTCTTTTGCTGAAATATTAGCACTCTGTCCCAAAAAGGCCGCCTGTGTGTTTGACCCTGGTCGACAACGCAGATCTGTTCTGCCCCCCTGCAGGCACCGCAGGCCGCCTCTCACAGGTCACCGTGTGCAGAGGCTCAGCCAGTGCCTTCAGAAACCAGGCGAGGAGGGTGTGGAACTGGAGGGAGGGTCTTGACTCAGCAGTGTCTTTAAGTGTCTTCCAGGTTATTTATAAAACTTATGATATAAATTAGTGAAGCAGTTGACTCTTTCTGGTTAAGCCAGAAAGAGCATTTGTAGTGAAAGTGGTGATTTTTCAGGAAATGCCCTGTGCAGTAGAGGGGCCACAAGCCACATGTGGCAATTTCAGTTTAATTTAATCGCAGTTCAGAATTCAGGTCCTTGATCACACCAGCCACCTTTCAGGTGCTCAGCAGGCGTCCGTGGCCAGGAGCTCACCGCAGCAGACAGTGCAGAAACAGGGCGCTCCCACCTGCGGCAGGTGTGGATTCGGTAGCCGGGTGGGCGTTCATTCTCCTCCTCCCAGTGGTTTGAAAGACTGTTGACTGCTGTCAGCAGTCAGGGCTGGGAGTGCACCTGTTAGAAGCTACCCCACTGCCCCTAAATGGCTTAAACAAGACCAGTAGCTAGTCAGGCTCACGTGCTGAGCCGTGAGGGAGGCGCAGCTCGTTTGGGGCTCACGAGGTGTCTCGAGGATTCGCCTCCAGGCTCAGCTCCCCCCGGCGGGCCGCGTTCTCCAGCTCTGCCTCCTGCAGCCCCAGCTCACCTCGCCCTCCACAGCCCCTCTGGGCTCAGCAGGAGCCCTGGGGTTGCAGCTGCCTGGCCTTGGCCAGCCAGACTGGGGTCCTGAGCTTCTCCCTCAGCGTAGCGCGATGCCCAGGAGAGAGCAGTGTTCTGGTCCAGCTCCTGCTTCAGGTGGGGTGAGCTTCGTCCAGAATTCACGCACCAAGAGGGCGGGGTTGGGGGTGCTGGGCTGTGGGGGAGCAGAATCCAGTGCACTTCTCTGAACAGCCTACTTATGTGTCCCTGAAATGGCTCCACGGCACGTGTCATAAATACCCCTGAAAAAGTCTGCCGTTGAGCCTGTTCCTCGGTGTTGACTGAGTTGCCCCCGCCCCCGCCAGCTGTGTACACAGAAGTGCCTTTGGTGTCGCTGCAGAGGTGGGGGCATGCCTGCCCTTCAGTGTCCGGGTGCTGCTGGTGCCAGAGCACGTGCTGTCCGGGCCTGGCAGGGCGGTGGGCTGCTGGCGACCCTGCCTTTGGGCCTGAGCTGCACCTGTGTCCTCCCCACGAAACGCGTGTCACCCTGGCACTGACGCCCTGGGTCGCGGGACGCGTGCTGAAGCGCCCCACTCTCGAGTGGCTGCTGGCAGGCTCCCGAGACGCGTCGGCGCAGGCCGCCCTGGGCCGCGGTTGTTGGGGGCTGCGACTGGGCGTGTGCGATCGGTTACCTTTTTCTTTTCAATTCTCAAGTCTCTGTAACTGCTGGGGTTTTTAATATCCTCTTAGTACTTTCAAGCTGGAGGGAGAGTGATGAGCTCATCACAGCGCATCACCCGAGTTCAGCCTGGGCAAGCCCCCATGCCAGGCTGCTGACTTTCACCTTAATGGTGAAGGATCATCAATCGTTTGATCTGAATCACTAGACCCCATGACTTGATTACAGGCTGTATTTTCAAAGCATCAGTTCAGTTAGCCCCTTGCCTTCAGACAGGGTGCTAAGCTACAAACACTGCGGAGAAACAAGTGTCCCTACTGACGGGCTTTAGGATGAAGGCGGAAGAGGCACTAATGGAGTTCAGAGATACCAGGTGTCGGCTGGCAGGAAAGCGTGAGCAGGAGCTCATCTGATGAGCCGCCACTCGCCCTGTGCAGTTCTCCCGGGCCGGCCCCTGCGGCGCGGCGCCCGCCTGGCTCTTGTGCCCCTCGGAGGATGTCCACGGGGGGACATGCTTCCCTCTCTCCTCCTCTAAAGCGCACAGCGTCGTGACTCCACGCCGTGGTTCTGTCCGAGTGTGCAGTGAAGGAGAACGCTGAGAAAGGCAGCCATCCTGGGTTTGTGTCCCCTTGCCCAGAGCGGACCACTTCCATAAAGGACAGAGAGCACGGCGCAGTCCTCCTGAAATGGGCTCTGTGTCCGTTTGCCTGGCAAGTCCCCATGCCCGGCCTCAGGAGGGACCCGCAGCAGCCCTGACTGCCCTGTGGTGCCCGGGGCCCCGAGCCCTCGCTCACGGAAACGCTTAGTGGTGGCCTCTGCCCCGGTCGCATCTCCTTTTCCGTGCAGTGTGTGTCCCTAGTGTTACGGGGGTTAATGCACTAAAAGCTGGTTTTTTCAGCAGCAGCAGCACAGCTCTCTATCAGCCAAACGCCCGGGGGGAGGGGGAGGGGGGGTGAGCAGCCAGCACTTCCCTTCCTCCAGCCACAGAAGTTAGAAAGCTCGCGGTGTTTTATTTATTTTTGTCTTAATTTAAAATGTCATTTAGTATGCATGCTTACAGAGTGCCTGAGTAGAAATTAGGTGTTCTTAGATGATAAAGGTTGGTGTCATGTTAGAACTGTTTTAACAGCAACCAATTATTTTAGAATTTAACCTGAAGACTCTTACTGCTATAAAAGAATTTGAAGCGAGAAAGGCCTGTTTGCTAACAAGAACTGCCCCGCGACAAAGCGGGTTCCCCGGAGAAGGTGTGGACAGAGCCTTAGAAAGGAAGTGGCAGTGAAGGAGGGGAGGCCTTTCCCCAGGCGCCCGTGCCTAGGGCGTCTGAGCGGGAATAAATTGCGGTGGGAACAGGGCGCATTGTTCTCCAGCGACTCTCAGGCCTGCTGCCCCTCCGCTCGTGGTGGGTGGACGGCGGGGAAGGCGGGCAGTGCCTGTGAACGGCAGGAGGCCGCGACATTGCCGTCAGGCCGGGGCCCCCACCCGGCAGCATCCCCCTCTGGTGCCAGCCCTGCGACAGCACTGAGGTCTCCTCTCAGAGCCCCCGGCAGACGCATGACTGCGGGGGAGTCATCTGCACAGTGTGGGTCCCGGCGGACCCAGGGAGAGGAGCAGGAGGCCAGGCCCGCGGCCCACAGCAGCAGCAGCCGCGCTGTCTGCGAGACACCCCCCCGCCCCAGGGTCGCCCTCCATAAACCTTGTGGCTCAGCCCTCTGGGTCACAGGATGATAAACTGCAGGTTTCTCGGTGTATCTCAAAAGTGAGTGGTGCTCCCTGGCTGCAGTTAAAATTCATTTCAAGCGAGCTGGGGAAACGGCCTTTCTGAGTCCGAGGGGCAGGGCGGGCGGTGGGCGCCGTGGCCGCGACGGGGACGTGGCGGCTGGGCTTGCTGGGTCTCTCTGGGGCAGGCTGTGTGGGGGCAGGGAGGGAGCTCTTTTCTTCACCTTACAGTGTGACGTGGACAGATGTTAGTGTTGACAAAAATAGGGTCACCGTGGCATTCTTATTTTTTGTTGGTTTTATATGTATGTATACATTTAAATGGAGGGACGGGGGACTGAACCCAGGACCTCGTGCATGCTAAGCATGCACTCTGCCCCTGCACTATGCCCTGCACACTTGCCGTGTCATTTTTAAAAGCTGAATACTAACTCGCTGCCTGGAATTGTTCGCCGTATTGAACCAGTAGCCTCCCTTTGATGGTCATCCAGGGTCATTGTAAGGTGGTGTGACGTGGTCCTTAGGTGTGCGTCCTGCACACTTGCGGGACTGTCTCTTCAGAACGAATTCCTAGAAATGGGATTGCTCTGGATGGCACGGTGCTGAGGGTGGCGGTTCCTTGACCTGTGCGCTGGTGATCCTGTTGTGAAAATTCAGCAGGCAGTGCCCTTCAGATCCGTGCCCCCTCTGTGTGTCTGGCACACTTGGCTGCAGAGCCTTTGAACGACGGATGCTGACTCGCCAAGTGCAGTGCTGTGCTGAGTGAGTGCGTGCGGGGTGAGGCTGACTTGTGCTTAACAGCTTATCTTCTGTGGGATTCCTGTCCGTGGCTTTATTTTTTCCCTTCAGTTCTGCTGAGACACAAAACTGTGTTGACTGAAAAATAAAAAGCACGATGTGAGAGTTGTGGGTTAGGTTTCATTCGGGGCAAAATGAGGACCGTAGCCCAGGAGACAGACTCTCAGATTGCTCTGAGGATCTGCTCCAAAGAGGTGGGGGAGGTCTGTGTATGTGTGATTTTAGTGAAGGGGGCACATGCGGTCAGGCACGCAGTTGGGCAGAAGGTTGCTGGGCACGAGGAGCAGGTGTCACCATTGATGATGTTAGTGCTTTTCTAGAAATGAGGAATGCAAGTGTTCGGGCTCCTAAAACCTCCTGAAAATGTCCCACTGTCTAGGGCCCGTTCTGCCAGTTTTCCCAGAGCACTGATCGCCCCGTTGCTGATCTCCACCTTGAACTCCCTTCAGGGTGTGGTGGCTCATGGCCTCATCTTTGCAGAACCAGGCGGCTAGTGACAATTTTCTATTTAGCAGTTGGCCCACAGCACCGTGTGTATAAGGTGTGCAGCGAGATTTGACTTACACATATTGCAAAATAACCACCACAGTAACTTCAGTTTACATCCATCAGCTCAGGTAGACACAAAAAAAGAAAGAACCGTGTTTTCCTTCTGACAGAGGGGTTTTTTTCATTCTTTTTCTGTTGAAGTGTAGTCAGTTAACAGAGTTTTTTAAAACAGAGAGGAACCTCTTCTAGTTCAGGCGAAGCAGAGTCATGAAAACCTAGTGCTCAGGTGTGAGAAATCCCCTCTTCAGTGGGAGTCGCAGCTGTTTGTGGAAGGGCGAGCGTGGTGCCCTCCGTGCCCTGGTCCCCCCACTCCATGCCCTGTCCCCCCCCAGCACCGCCACAGCCCGGTGTGCTTGGAGAGGAGCCGCACACGGGGAGCTCGCAGGGAGAGGCGGGCCTTCGTTCTCCTGGCCTCTGAGGAGCCGTCAGTCTCCCTGAGATGCCAGGGATGTTTTAAGAGCCCCCGGGAGAGACGTGGTCTGCTCTGAGAGGTGTTGGTGCCTTACTGGTGAGAGGGCCCCAGAGCTGAAGTTGTATAAATGCACATGTTACATGTTACGATTTCCCGGGTTTGCTCCCGTCCCCAGGAAGCCAGCGCTGCGTCCTGTCCCCTGCTGACCGGAGGCAGGCCTCTGCCGACTTCGGACGTTAAAGCCCCAGATGGGCCCCCGAGCAGAAGCAGAGACCCCCCGAGGGAAGAGGAGAGGGAGAAGAAGAAGAAGAAGCACAGAAAGCGGTCGCGGACCCGCTCGCGCTCTCCCAAGTACCACTCGTCGTCCAAGTCCCGGTCCAGATCCCACTCAAAAGCAAAGCATTGTCTTCCCAGTGCCTATCGGACGGCCCGGCGCTCCAGGTGGGTGTGCAGGGCGCGGCTCCCCAGCCCGGCCCCAGCCCGTGCGTCTGTGCGCAGATGCGTCCTGCCAGCTCGAGCAAGAGCCTTTCTGAAGCTCCTCGGCTACTGCTGGCTGTTTTTGAAAATAGATTTAAATTTTTAACAGATCTTGGAAGCAGGCCTAGCATATTTGCTGAAATGTGTGGCCAGCTTCACTGGGTTGGGGGTCTGTGGTTAGGTTTGAGCGGGTGGACTTAGCCAGGCCAGTTCCTTTTGAACGTGTAAAGCCGGAGCAGAAGGCTCCCTGCTGCGGCGGCGGGCACCTCCGCGTGGTGTGCGCGTGGGCACGGGGAGAAGGGCGTGCGGGGCGCGCGTCCATTCTCTCAGTTAAGCTGCCTCTGCACGTCTCCCACTCACAGCCACTGTGTAACCAAAAGCCACCTTCACGAGGAGCCAGCTTTTGAAAAAGCAGCTTCACATTTCAGGCAGCAGAAGTAATACATGTGAAAACCTGTAAGATCACAGAATGTACTGCTTAATAAGACACTTCTGTTTTGTTTTGTTCTGTTCCAAGCAGCTGGCTCACAGGAGGTTCAGAAAAGCAGATTTCTGGTCTTAGAACTCCCATCGTGCGTTCTGGTTTGTTCCTGAGTGTCAGTTGGACCTCCCTGAGTTTCCCTTCAGCACAGCGCTTGCACGGCTGTGAACCAGCTTTTCCAACACAGTCGATGTTAGTGCCTTCCTTTCCGTGGGAAGAATGCGGACGCCCTGTGCGTTTTGCTTTCTGTGTTTGAAGAAGTATGCTTACGTACACATGCGCCTCTCTGAATATGCCCCAAACCAGGTGCTTTTCCTGTTTCATCCAGACCAAGCCTTAAAGGCTTGCCTAGTGTTTACACTTACCTACGGTATTACGGGATTTGCCTCCGAGACAATAAATTTGATCTTTGGCGCTCTGCATCTTTGCTGGTCCTTCAGGAGTTCTGTCAGTCCTCACACACACACCCCCTTCATTGCTGTTCAATTAAAAGAACGGCTTTGCTGATGCATTTGCAGGTTTTGAAGGCCCCCAGACGTGTGCATATGTGCCAAGACTCTTTAAAGTTCCTTATGTGAGAAAACTTGTGACATCAAATAGTGGAAATAAATCACACAGGCCTATGCAAGCCCTCTGAGTACTAACACACCCAGTGGAGCTGACGCGTAAGCCCCCAGCTGGGGGGCGGGTAACTCCGGGCTCCTAGGGGGCTCTGTGGTCTGCGACCTGCGCCTCCACGTTGAGTGTCCGGCCAGCACAGTAGGCACTGGTGCGTAGTATTGAAACGCAGCCCGTCTGCTCGGTTGTCAGGAGGGACGGTGTAATGGCCACAAGCTTTTCCCCAGACTGGTCTGTTCAGAACTGAAAGTGTTCGTGAAACATTTGGGATTACAAGTTCCTAGGTTTTTGTGCCTTTTATTGACCATCTATAATAGAATAAGCCATTCTATGTATAATGTTAATGCTCTTGAAGTAGCTTTTATTCTACAACAGACTGAGTTACGTATGTCGTGTACAAGTACATGTTACGTTGTGAACACGTTCGGTGCCGGCAAATGCGAGGGGCACAGCCCTAACCCTGAGTTTGTGATTTTCAGTTAAAAGAAAACAGCGCCTCACGGTTTCAGTGTGAGCTCTGGGCCGACAGGCGGCCGACCTCACCCTCATTTGACCTACAGGTGAAATTGTTCGTGGGTAAACAGAGTGTTTCCATAACTCGCGAACTTCTTTCCAATCTCAGTGGCATCTCTGTGATACTTCGTTAGCGCTGGTCACAGCGGCTGGCTTCAGTTCACCAAGTCAGTCGGGTCTTCGATGTTTGGTTTTGCAGTTCACAGCAAGTATCAAGGCAAAGTGCAGCTGTATCATAAAAAAACTCTTTAATGGTTTTGTAAAACGGAACCTTCCGACTGTTTGTCCAGTAAGTTTTGCTCTGAAAGCTTGTGCGTGATGGCGATGCTCCCTGAAACCAGGGCCCTGCGGTGGGCTGGAGGTCTTGGCGGTGAAGCGGGGAGACCAGCTGTCCTGTGGGTGGGGCCTGGGCCCTGGGGACCCGAGTCAGATGAGTCACCTTCACCTTGAAGAATCCTGCCTCAGCTCTTACTTCTGAGACGAGTGTATCGTTCGCTAACACTGCATTTTCCCTAAGCTGGTTGCAGACCTGCTGTCTCAGTCCAGGCTCACACTGATCACCCAGCCAACAGCGACCGGGTCCAGGGATCCAGCTGGGTCTAGAATGCAGTGCTTACCAGACGGAGAGGCGCGTCTTCTCAGTCACACGAACCGTTGACGTGTCAAAACAGCTTCATTTTAACCAAAAAGTTGACGTTGTTAACGGTACTGTCATAATTCCTTCTTTAACTGTCCGTCTTTTCAGACGGACTAACTGGCTGCAGACGTAATGCCTACGTAGCAGGCAGCAGCCCTGCGTCTCGGGCCTGGCGCGGCCTAGTCCGTTGTTCTGTGAAGGCGACTGCCAGCCCCAAGTGGGAGGGCGCGTGTTAGTGTTTCTGCTTGTGGTGGGGTTCCGCAGTGGGAGTGGATTTCCCTTTGTGTGCTGAATTATCAGCACCCTACGCAAATGTAGAAAGTCAGCGTTAGAAAGCTCTTCTGTATCGTGAGTGATTTTTATGTTAACATGTTAACGTTCCTTGTGGTTGAAGTCCCGTTTATCCAGTTGGTCTGAATTAGAGGTGGCTGGGTCTCCAAAGGTGAACTCGTCGTGGAAACGTCTTCCGTTTTGGAAATCAGTCTGCTGCTTCTCAGAAGGCGCAGTAATTACCACCAGGCAGCATTCAGTGCGCTTTAAACCAGCACTGATTAAAGTGCGAGGCATTTGTCTCGGTCATTGTCCGCTTTCACGTGACAGCAGGTTTATATTTTAATGGGATGAAGACGTACGCATGGAGTTTACTGCCTAAAATTAAAATTTGGTTTTAGCGGTTTAGGTAATTTAAAACTAAACTTAGTGAGACTAAAGCTTAAAGTTCAGTTTATTTTTGAAGCCTTCGATAAGCTCGCCTTTGGTGTCGTTTCACTGGTTAGTCGGCGTCTGCGGGGGGAGGTTCGCACCCTGCGTTTTGAGGCGCTCTGTGTGGAGGGGCTGCGTGGCTCCCCGTGCCGCGTCCAGAAGTGAAGCCCCCCAGGAATCTGTCTTGGCGGGGGGTGGCTAGGACTTAATGTGGCTTTTTTAACAATTATATTTATCGTTCAAAAAGAACTCAAGCAGGCAAAACTGGGGTCGTGTTTGGTTTGAAGTATGTAATTCCTCAGTTTCCCCATGATAAACTGCGTGGCAAACCCGTGAGGGTAACTGGTTTAACCTCCTGATCCTCATCCTTAAAGGAAGCTTGGGGCGCTTGGCGTCCCCACAAGCTGACGGCCCGCGTGCTGGTGTTCCGGGAAGCGAATCATGACCCACAGACAGAGCTGGCCCGCTGTGTTAATTGCAGTGTCAGGAGGGACGGGGGCGCACTGGCCCCGGGAGGGGTTCATTGGGTCTGCAGTTCAAACGTGAGAAGAGCCAAGGCTTGGAGGGCTCTTGGTTGCTCAGTCTGGTTGTCGGCACCAGGTCCTTGCTGCCGGCCCCGGTCCACTCGGTCAGCCCCGCGGGGACCTTGAGTTTTGGTGAAGCAGCAGGACTGGAGGGGGTGGGGGGATGAAACGGTTAAATGCTGGGGAAGGGGGGCCGCTTATAAATACCGCTGTCATTCAGACTGAAAGTTCTCTTGTGCTTTTATTTGAAAGGAAACCATTATTATTCAAGGGAAAAAAATCTGAGTAGCGTCATGCTTGAAATTTTTTGGATTCAGACTAGTTCATCTTTATGAGGCCTCTGGTCACATCGTACAGATGATTTACTTACAAAGTGGAATTCCTGTTCTGTGCACTGTGTCATGGTAGCAATATTAAAAGCCTGATTAACAGAATAAAAGCATTGGAGCTTCTTTAATTAAAATAAAGCCTGGGCATTATCTGATACAGCTCACGGCCCTCAATTCTGAAATGGGCTTCTTTCCCAGGTAACTCGAAGTCCACCGGTAGTAGCCGCCGCCCTTTAGAGAGATCTGATACCGTTAGCCACCACAAAACGGCACTGTATTTCAAAGTTACGAATCTGCAGGCATTAAAAACAAATGCGTTGTTCCTGGTTGCTGAGTTTATTGTAGGATTCTGCGTGTAAGCGTTCCGCAGGTGCTGTGGCTTTGATTAAGCTGAGCTTTCCCAGGGTCCTGCTCCCGCCCCGCCCAGCCTGTTCCGAATGGGAGGTGTGTGCCTCCTTCCGTGTCACAGGCCCACAGCCTCCCAGGCACGTGGGGCCCGGGCCCCGTCAGAGCAGCCAGCCGTGGCGGCGGCAGAGAGGACAGTTCCCAGGCAGCCTGGACCTCGGGCACATTCACCTCCTGGAGCTCTTTTGAGGGAAAACCTGCTAAAATGTCAGGGTGTCTGACCGACCTCACCTTTGTGATCTGTTACCTGAATCTCAGGAAGGGTCTGGGGGAGAAGAGGTGAAAACCGTCCTTTATATGAGCTGCAAGACGCTGTGTTAAGAGCTGTCCTGAGGCCGAGGCCGTGCGTCCCCGCGCCGGGCCGTTCCGGGGCCACGGTGCCGTGCCAGGGGTGACTCGGGGCTTTCTCCGCAACCCAGCACGGGGAGTGTGCTTACGGGCTGTGCGCCTGCAGGGTGTGGTGTTCGGGGGCGGCTCCTGGGACTGAGGCGACTCCATGTGGGATTTCCTTGGACGGCAGAAGCAGGCATCTCTCCTTTCCATTGTTTTTGAGCGGGTTGTCATAGAGACGGGACGGAAAGAAAGTGTTTTTTCCAGATTTCTGCTTATTTTAGGTCTTCCCTAAACAGTAATTTCACCAAAGGAACAAAAAACTAAAATAAGAGTCCTGAACCCATTGTCAAGCAGTGCTGTGCTGAGGACGTTGACCCTGCGGGCGAGGGTCTCACGCTGGAGTGCTGCGTGCCGCAGTCCGTGGGCTGCGGTTGCCCTGCGTGAATACAACAGTCCTCGTCTGGCACTTGAAAAGGAAGAGTAAAATATTAGTGGGTAATTTTGTTTCCAGGAAGCCTCACAAACAACTATTTAGCCGGAACGTTCATGAGGAGGGCCCGGTGTGAACTGGACTGAAGGTTCGGGCGTCACGCCAGCAGACGTGGAGGCCAGCAGGCCGTGAGATGAGTGTGAATGAGAGAAGTCACCAGGTCCTCCTCTGACTTCATGACGCTTTGGTTTCTTCCTCTTGCCAGTGTTCAAAACAAGTAGAAACAGCTCACTTGAATCTCAGGGCCTTTCCTTTACCTAATTTGGTAGCAACATCCATGAGCTGGGGATTTCTTAAAGCGATCAGGTGGGCAAAGGCAAAAGGAAGGAAGAGAAAAGGCCCGTGAGCCGCGAGCCGCAGCGGGACATCCGGCCCTAGGGTGACCATTTGGACCGGCAGCACGGAGCTCCCCTCCAGTGCCCCGGGTAGAGGGTTGGCGTTGGTGTGACAAGCGTCCTACAACGGGAGAGGGGAACATCTCCGCCTCCGAGCGCGGACGCAGTGCTGCGTCAGCAGAGGAGTGAGGCTGGGGCGGGCCTCGAAGGGCAGGCGGGGCCCCCACGGGCTCGTTCCAGGGCTGACGGCTGCCTCAGTGGTGGACGTGCTCCCCTGCCCCCCCCCCGACACAGGACTGAAACACCTGTCCTCCTCCGCACAGGTCCCGGTCCCGGTCCCCTCGGAGAAGAGCGCACTCTCCCGAGAGACGGCGGGAGGACAGAAGTGTCCCCACCGCCTACCGGATGAGCAACAGCCCCGGAGTCAGCAGGAAGCGGACCCGGTCCAGGTAGGCGGCGGTTCTCACGGACGCGGATCTGCTGGAAGGGACGGGGTGACCTGGCGCACACATTTCTAACACAGAGCTGTAGGTCGTCGGGAAGTGGCGCTCTGGCCAGCCTGAGTGGTCCCGGCAGGGTGGTCCTGGCTCTGGAACTCAGATGCAGAGGGAGCTCTCCCGTGCTGGAACCGGGTGCCCTCTGGACCCCCACACACAGGGACGAGTGACAAGGAAAACCAGAAGTTTGAGTCTCAGGTGGATCCCTGCTGCTGCCTGGTGGCCAGGCCACAGCTTCCAGGAAAGGGCCGCACTGTCCTCGTGGGGCCTGAGAGCAGGGAGAGAGGGTCCATCCTCTGACGCTTTGACCACTGGGAGAGACCTGTGTAGTTGAGAGCAAGGCCGGCCCCCATGTCTCTGGGGAAGAAGCCCCAGCCATTGTGCCACATCCAGGCCCCCAGCTGTCCCTCCCGGGAGAGAGCTCGGGGCGGACCTCGCACATGGAGGCCTCGACACCCCCACTCAGCTGGGGGGGGAGGGCATGAGGACCTTGAGCCGGGGTCACAGCCAGCAGACCAGTGGGCATGTCCTCTCGGCCAAGGGGCGTGGTCTGAGCATTGTCCCGTCCAGCCTGAGTGATGCCACCTGCATGCTTTACACATCTTGACTTCTGTTTCCATTGTCCCCGAAAATGAGGGCTTCTCTGTTTTTGTGTCCCTGCCTGGAGTCAACGCAGGCCCTGGCTCTTGGGGGGTGGACAAGGAGGGCTGAGGTGCCCAGAAAAGGCAGGTGCAGGTGTTGCACAGTGTAGTCCCGGATTTCATAATACTGTGCTGCTGAGTGTGTGCATCGGACACGCAGGGTTCCAGAACCTTCCAAAGGACAGATCCGAGTTACAGGTGTCCCAGCTGTCACCAGACGAACTCGTGCACAGCCTCTGAGACGCCCCTTCATCAGCAAGAGCCTTGCAACAGCGGGAGCAGTTCTGAGAGGCGTTGCTGCCTGAAAAATGTCCCTGCAGTCTGGCTAGTTATGCGCTGGGCCCGTCAGCTGATAAAATGTCATCTCTCTTTCAACAGAAACATCAGCAAAGGAGCTATAAAGCTGGTAGATTTCAGCAAGGCTTCCTGTACAAACTCACTCTGTTTATAAATTACACTTTGTGCCGCAGAACTCCCACGCTAAGCATACATGACTGGGCCAGAATAATATGGTGAAAGTTGAAGTCCATTTTAAGTTTTATTCCTTATGCAAGTAATTGATACTTGAAATTTATCATCACTTTGGTGTAGATAAAGGGCTTGATCTAAAATTAATTCCTTATAAAAAATTTTTTTAAATAAAAGAAATTCCTTATAGCAGAAGATGTAACGTCAGAGTTCTTGCTTTGCCCCCAGATTAACCTTTGCATGAAAAGAGACATCACTGGGGAAGGCGGTGGTGTGTTAGGACTCCTCAGAACTTGTGTTGCCACCAGGACTTCAGCAAGCGTGCAAAGGAAGTTAAGGTCCGACTCACTGACAGACAGGACTAAAGCTGTGGCCAGACTCGGGGAGCCGTGAGCCGCAGGGCAGTGTGTGTGCAGTTAGTGGTCTTGATTATAAACCCGAGCCGTCTGTAGGGCCAGGGTGTGCTCTGTCAGCAGGCGAGCTGTGCTAGCCGGAGGTCAGACCCCGGTGCCCCTCCACCCTTCTGCCCAGAGTAGGGGTGGGGTCTCTGTGCTGGTGTGGCAGCAGGTGACGGACTCGCCCACCAGGGCAGGGTCACGTGACCCCGACTGGGGGAGGCGCCTCCTGCCAGGCCCGAGGGAGTATTCCTACAAACTGATTGCAGGTGCCTCCTTCACTGCCTTGTTTTTCCCGCAGGTCTCTTACCTTACTGGAAAATGGTACTTGGTGTTTAAAATAGTGCGTGAACCAGCACCGTGCCTCCGGCTCCACCCACAGTGTTACCATTCTGCCACGTGCACTTTTCTCGCTGGCTCCCTCTCCCTCCCTCAGTCCCCACTCCTTCTCTCCTCCTTCCTTTGTGTGTGTGTGTGTGTGTGTGTGTATTTCAGGACTCTGACAAGTCTGGGCTGGCTGTGTCCTTGAAGGTCCCACGTTGCACGAGTCGCACTGTGTCCTCTTGGCGACTTTCGTGCTAAACACTTTTGTCCAGACACTGATGTCCTATGACCTCCTGTTGCATCACACCAGGGGACACACAGTGTCCCTTTGCCCCATGGCCAGTGGTGCTGAGTTCGAGCGCTTGGTTAAGGCTGCATCTGCCGTGTAATCGTACCTTCCCGCTGTGAACTAACAGGTACCCTGCGGGGGACCCTGGGGCAGGGTGAACGTCATGTTGCCGGCAGCTCTCTCCTCACTCCTTCTCTGAAGACCACCCCTCTTCGTTTCAGTGTCACTGTGGACTTGGGCTTTGATTTGCTGTGTGACAGTCCATTTGCACCACCACGTGCTGTTTGGTGGTGACACTGTCTCGCATTTGGCCGCACACCTGGGCTCAGCCGTGTCTCCTAGGAATCCTGGCTCCTTTTAGTGAATGTTGAGAAATCTAGTTCTGGGCGTGGTGAATGTTTTTAAAAGTAAAATTCATGAAAGTGTTTAGCCAAATCGTATCACAGTGCACTCCAGCAGGGTGTCCCAGTTACTTTACGACAGCAGATAACAAGTGATTGGCTGTGGGGGGCTTGCCTTGAATTCCCACTGCTCAGCACGGCGCCGAGCACGTCGGTCAGTGCCTGAGTGAGTGAACGGGAACATGCTGCTGCTACACGGCTCTTACGTTATACATGAAGGGGTGATAATTCACAGACTTTGACAATTAAAGGATGCATATCGTAATTCCCTAGAGCAACCACTTAAAAAATAGCCAGAAAACCAGTAGGGAATGTTAAGGAGAACCTTGAAGTGCTTTATTAATGCAAAAGAAAGCAGAAAAGTGGGGAGAGGGAAAAGGAACAAATGGACAAGTAGAAAACATGAAGATCGTTACACCATCCATACAAATAAGTACACTAAATGTAAGTAGACTAAAACTCTAGTTAAAAGGCAGAGATTTTGGATTGCTTTATAAGGCAAAACCTAATACTAAGCTGCTTGCAAGGACACTTTAAATACACACATAGGTTAAAATCTAAAAGATAGAAAAAGATACACCATACAGCGCTAATAAGAAAGGTGATGTGGCTGTCTTAATAGGAAACCAGGTAACGTGTAGAAGTGGTGCAGAGGTAAGGACGGCCATTTCCTAATGATACAAGGGTCAGCTCTTCTTGGGCGTAATGTTTTACACGTGCGCACTGAGTGAAAGCGCTTCACGGTACTTGAGACAAAAGCTGACAGGACCAAAGGGAGACAGCAGACCAGCACTGGTGACCCACTGAGACCGCCGCCTGCGGCGCAGTGTGCGCGTCCCTGCGGAGGGTGCCTGGGACGGGCCGGCCTCCAGGCTGGGTCAGGTCAGGCCCGTGTCCCGAGTGGGCCCGGGGCGCTCCGAGAGCTTCAGAGGGTGTGGGGTGGCTCCCTTACCACGTGGCTTTAGGGACAAAAGTCTACAAAGATGTCTGGAAAATGCCCAAATACTTGGAAGTTAACACACTTTAAATTGCCCATAGGTCAAAGAAGAACTCACAAGAGGAAGTAGAAAATACTCTGAAATGAAAGTGTAACATACTCAGATCTGTGGGCGCAGCTGTGCTCAGAAGGAAGTCGGTGGCTTCAGATGTTTATAGAAAACAGAAAGGTCTGAACCCTGTGCTCTAGTCTTCCATCTTAAGAAGCTAGAAAAAAAGGCACATAGTAAGCCCAAAGCAAGTAGAAGCAAGGAAATAAGAAAAGGTCAGAAATCAGCAGAACAGAAAACAGACCAGAGAGGGAAGTAGTCAGGCCGAATGGTGGTTCTTTGAAAATGATCAAAAAGTGGTGAATCCTAGACCGATCAGGAGTGAAAGACCCTACAGACGTGGAAAGGACGGTAAGGGAGCAAACCTCATTCCAGGGAGTTTGACCACTTAGGGCACGGTGGAAATGGCTTGAAAGAAACAAACCACCAAGCTGACAGCAGCAGAAATAGGGAGTTTGCATAGCTCATGTCTGCTAAAACCGTTCCGCAGAGCCCTAGGCCCAGACGGCTTTTATCAGTAAAGTCCAACAAACATTCAAGGAAAGGGGGATCCAACTTTATAGACACTTCGAAGGAGACGGGAGAGGGAACCCGTCTCAGCTGACCTCCTGAGACCAGCCTGGAGCCGTGTGCGTGCGTGGTGTGTGTTTGCCATGGGCAAGGGAGTGTGAGCGTGTGTGCAGTGTGGCGTGTCTGCGCTGGGGGGACGTGGATGCGTGGCTCCCATACGTGTGTGTTCACAGACTAACGCCCTCAAGAGCATAAATGCAAAAGTCTGTAGCAAAATATTAGCTGGTTTCAGTCCAGCAGTTTCCTACAAGGGTGATACGTCCAGACCAAGTGGGGTCTGCCTCAGGAATGGAAGGTTCTTTACCATCAAACCAACCATTGCAATTCCCAGTATCCACAGAATAAATGAAGAAAGCGTGTGACATCTCAGCAGAAACGGAAAAGGTGCTTGACACGGTTCACCCCCCGCAAAGGAAATGTCCTCCCTCAGAGACAGGGCGTCTCTGAACGCCCCACGGCTAACGCCGCCCTTGCTGGTGGAAGACCGAGGGCTCCCCCGCCAGCTGGAAACAAGGCCAGGGCGTCTGCTCCGCGATGCAATGGGAGGAAAGGAAATAGAGGCAAAAGGTCGCAAAGGGAAAAAGGAAGTGGCCTTTCTGCGTAACTACGGAACATCCTAAGACTTCGGTAAAGTTTATTTCTATATACTGGCTCCGAACAGTTGAGCCGTGAAGTTGAAGACGATGCCATTCGTAACAGCCTCAACGAAACAAACTACTTACGGGTGAACGTGAGCAAATAAATGCAGGATCTCCCTACACTGTACACCGCAAAGCAGTTCAGAGAATGTGTTTAAGAAACTTCAGTAAATGGAGAGAAAGCCCACATTCTTGGCTTCTCGGGACAGAAGGCTCACATTGCTTACGTGGCCCTTCTCCACCGACTGACCTGCAGACCCCGTGCGGTCCCGGTCGGCGCTCCCTGGGCCTTTCCGCAGAAACCGGCAAACTGACTGGCAGTCAGAACAGCCTCGAGGACTCCGTTGCAGGACTTGTCCTGCCAACTGCAGGCTCCTGAGGAAGCTGGAGTGAACCACGTGCCTGATACACCTGAAACAGGCACGGAGTCCAAACGATGAATGAGGAAGGGAAGTCTTCTCGGCAAAACTGGACTGAACAACTGGGTGTCAAAACGGAAAGGAAACAGTGCCGTGTACCCCGGATGCCGGGCGGGACTCACGATGGATCACGGGCCTGAACGTGGAGGCTGGAGCCGTCTGGTCTCTGAAGGAAACAAGGAGGGACGTTCATGACCTTGGAGGGGGCAGAGATTCCCAAGGGCATAGAAAACCCCGCCTTAAGAGAAAAACATAATACATTTGACTTCGTTGACATTTAAAACTTCATTCAAAAGGCCCAGTTAAGGAAGTGCAGGCCCCAGACTGGGAGAAATCTCTGACAAAGGCCTGCGTCAGTTCCAGGCAGACAACCCAGTTAGAAAGGGGGCAGGTGACTTGCAAGGAAAACACTGCGTAGAAGAGTATGTGCAGGTCGGCAGCGCGGCCAGCACGGGACCGGGTGCTCAGCACCGTCGGCGTCTCGGGGAAACGCAGGTTGAACGCCAGCGGGGCGCTGCTTCACACGGGAAGAAGGGCTGGAAGCAAGACTGGACCATACTCAGTGTGGACTGGCGAGTGAGCGGCTGCGATGCGGCGGGGGCGGGGACGGCGCCACGCGGGGAGCCGCCCAGTGTCTGGTGAAGTTAGACACACGCTGCCCCGTGGCCCGGCTGCGCCCGTCCCAGCTGTTCACACACCATCAGCACTTGACCACAAAAGCAGCTTGATTGCAGTCGCCAAAAACTGGAAACAACCCCAGTGTCTGTGGACAGGAGAGAGGCTGAACACAGGACAGCAGATCCACAGTGTGGTCCTCCCCACAGCGCAGAGACCGAGCCCCTCCCGGGGAACCACAGGGACACCACTGGGCAGAAGCTCCCGTTTACCCACAGGCTTCAGCTACGTGAGAGACATCACAGCAGCGGGCACCGTCGCGGTGCGGAAGGGGGAGCAGGCGACTGAAAGCAGCAGCGGGGGTCCTCCTGGGGCTCTCCCGACCGTGACGAGTCTGCGTCTCACTGCGTCTGCGACCTCGCCAGAGCCCAGCGGACAGCACGTGAGACCTTTGTGTTTTGCTGGATGTACAGCACGCCTCGGTTTTAAAAAACAAAAAAAAGGATCACTTAATTCCTTAAGCAAATGCTTAGAAGGTTTTGTCACGTGAGGTCAGGCTGTCGTGCTCGTGAACCTGGTTCACCGTTCGGGAGGGCTCGCCTGCCTTTTATGACGTCAGCCACGGCAGCTTGGCCAGACTGGGGGCTTAGATCATTCGGACGGACTTCACATGCTGCTAAATAGTGTATTTTTGGGAATGCTGCTTCCTGTGAAATCCCAGCCATGGGTTTACAGACACTAGAAGTCACCTGACCTCCGCAGTTTAGGAAGTAGGCCTGCTCTGTGAGTCTCCCCCTGCACCCAGCCCAGGCACAGCCTCTCCTGCCTGGCCCGCCCTGTCCTGGCTGTCCAGGGACGCACTTCCCGGGGCCTTCTGGTCCTCGACGCAGAGCCAGGAGGCCACGCCCCGCCGGGGGTGGGACCAGCCTGCGCCCCTCCTTCCTTCGTCGAGGCCCTGGAGCTGAACCCGCACTCCGCAGATTGAGGGGCGGGGGCACCAAGGAAATGCCCTGGTGCGCGGCAGGGCAGGGTGACAGGTGAACTGGTCCAGGGGGTGAGGAGGCGCGTGGACAGGCCCTGGGTGCCTCCAGGTCAGGAGGGGCTGTGAGCCACCCCAGTCCTGAGGAGCCAAGAGGGGTCTGAGCTGAGCAGGCAGTGACCCCAGGGTTTCTGTACTAATGCCGCTGGTACTGGAGGACTTGAGGGTCTGTCCGCGAGGGTGCGGGCAGGTGGGGAACATGAAGCGGGCCTTCCAAGGTCCCGTTCCTGTCCCCTCACCCAGCAGCTCACGGCTGGGGATTTCCCTGGAGGGGGAAGGGAGGGGAGACAACAGAAACTGTCGGTGATGACATTTCCCTGCAAAGAGTAGCCCAGCTGACCTGCGCGGGGCTCCTAGAGGGTGGGTGACCAGGGCCTGTCCCAGGAGGAACAGGGCGGGGGGCTGGGCCGGCGCTCTCACCGCCCACAAGTATCCTCTTGTCTTTCTCGCTGTGTTTAGTGGGTGGGAAGGGGGTCCCAGGGCAGGCTGTGGGGTGGAGTCAGACCTGCAGGAAGCGCAGGGGCTGCTGTCTGGGCAAGAGAGCAGAATGGGCTCGGTGAGTGCAGGCCGTGGGTCCCCGGGGGAGGAGGACCTGGGGGCGTTTCTGACGTGAGACCGGCAGGCCTTGGAGAGGGGAGGCCCTGAGCGAGGCACGGCTGTGGAGGGAGAAGGGCCCTAACCTGGCGGCCCGGGGCAGCGTGCCCAGCGCTCTGCCATCGGCCTGTCCCCTGCGCACCAGGAGGGCAGACACGCTGGGCTCTGTGCGTGCGGTGCTTTTAATAACTTCCCATTTCTTACTGGAAATTCCGGTTTACTCAGCGTAAATGAGCAAGCAGCACAAACAGCGCTTGGCTACTGGATTTTAAACGCAGATGAAGTGCTGACTGTTTTAAGCCCCACAGGCACCGGCCTCAGGACTGCCAGGCGGGGAAGGTGGTCTGCGTTTCACTCCTGCACAGCTTTTATTTTGCTGCATCCATCAGTTTGTAGTTAAATAAGTCATGTATGGTTTTTAAAAGGAGTTAACGTGTAGAGAAAGGTGAATTGTCCAGCTGTCCCTTGGGAAGCCCCCGAAACGCGTTCAGAGCCGGCGTGTGCCTTTGTCTAAACCTGCGTTCCTTCCAGAAGCCCCCACGAGAAGAAGAAGAAGAGACGCTCGCGGTCCCGGACCAAGTCCAAGGCCGGGTCTCAGCCAGCCTCCCCCAGCAAGCAGGCCACGCGCCGGCACTCAGCCAGCATCTCTCCCGTGGAGAGTCGGGGTTCCAGCCAGGAGCGCTCCAGGTAACACCCCCCCCAACGGCTGGGCCGCAGGGCGCTTCTCATGGGGTGCGGGACGGGGCGGGCTGCAGTCCCCCCACATCCTCCTCCAGGGTCCCCCAGGCTCTGAGTGAGCGGAAGGTGGGCACTGAGGACCCCAGAACCAGGGCCCAGCCCCGGCAGCACCCTTACAGAAGCGGCCTCCCCTGCCCCTGCCCCTGCCCGGGGCAGAGGGAGCCCGGGAGCAGGTGTGGGGCAGGCCCCTCCTGCGAGCAGGCTTCCTGTTGTCCAGGCAGCTGGGAAACCATGCAGCGGAGACAGCAGCCATTCCCCCAGCCGGCATTTCTCATCACCCTGATGATGGCTGCGGCGTCCTCACTGGGCCACGGAGCCCAGTGTGGTCAGAGCCGGGCGCAGGCCCCGGGGTCCAGGTCATGGGGACGTAGAACCGCCTGTCCACCCATCCCTCACTGAGCCAGAGCAGGCGGGGGCCAAGCCGTCCCTTCTGACGTGCAGGCTGCAGGAATGTCGGATCCCGCGCTGACTGTCACAGGGTCACCCTGGTCAGCCGCGTAGACACAGGCGTCCCCTGGCCGGCACAAGTGGCTCCCCCTGACCGGCCACCCGTGGTTGTCGGGAGGCGTTCGCCAGACAGCCCTGTTCACGAAGCCGGGGCCCCACCCAGAGCCAGGGCGGGGTCGGCGTCCTCGGGGACCCGTTCTCCCATCCCTGCTTGTAGACCTGTCGCTTCCTAAGTGTGGATCCCAGGCACCCCCCAAAACCAGAACTTGCAGCGGATCAGAATCTACGCTGTAGCGTCTTTATAGGCAGGACGTGCGTGATCGCAGGCCCGGCCCACGGTTGTGTCACCTCCCCACCGGGGGTCCGGGCGGCGGCCCCTGGCGCCTCCTGCTTCTGTCCTTTCCTCCATATTTTTGTCAGTTTGTTTCTTATGTAATGTTCATATGAAAATATTTTTGAGTTAGGTTGCATTTTATGAAATATTTCAAATGTATGTTACATAAAATATAAAAGTAAAATACATGTATATGATGTTGATTTTTTAAGATACTGGAAACAAAATCAAGTGGCTTTTTAGGCCTCTGACCTCTCTCTACTTGCATTAGGGGAGTTTCTCAGGAAAAAGACGGTCAGATCTCCTCGGCAATCGTCTCTTCCGTACAGAGCAAAATCACTCAGGTGAGGCGGGGTGGTCTCTCGTCCCCCTGTGTCTGTGTGAGGGGCTGGTTCTCACGGTCTGTCTCCTAGTCTCAGGGGGACTGACGGGGTCCTGGGCTGGTCGCCCAGAGGCGGGTGGTGTCGCCATTGTCCCTGACCCTCCCTTCCCGGGGCAGCTGTGTGGCCTGTGAGCCAGCCTCAGGACCCAGCGGTGGGGGGACAGCGCCCTGCCCCTGGATGTGGTCACAGCCACCAGCACGTCTCCCCAAGCCTCCTCAGGGTCCTTACCCACTAACACTTTCATAAACGGCTTCACCGTGTGGACCGTCCTTCCCGAGTCCTGACAGAGCCCACAGACGTCCCCCGTCTCTCCCTGCACAGGACCTCATGGCCAAAGTAAGAGCGATGCTCGCGGCTTCCAAAAACATGCAGACCAGTGCCTCCTGAGACGCCCGGGCCCTGGCAGGGGGCAGCCGTGGCACAGAGCCCGGGGCTCCCGCGTCGGGGAGCCCAGAGCCGGCAGAGCCGAGGTGCCCGCTCCCGCAGGCCCGTGCGCGCCCTCCCGGGGCCCCTGGACAGCTGGCGGGTTCTGTAAATTAACTTTTGATGACATTTTCAGTTTAAGATTTTTGACCAGCAGTCTCTTACCTGTATATTTGTAAATAATATCATGTTTCTGTGAAAATGTATTATCAAATAAAATGGAAGGAAAACACCTTTTCTAGCCAGTAGCTGTGGCCGTTTCTTCCTTGTTTGGCCTGTGAGTTTTACTGCTTGTCCCCTGTCCTTGGCCCCAGTGCTTGTCACGTGGATGTCCTAGCGACGTGGCTGTGGGCGCAGCTGTACCCCTGGCTGCAGTCAGAGCGCGGTGCTCCCTGCCGTCTGAACATGCACGTCAGCTTGTCACCTGAGCTGTCGAACCTGCTCGCCGGGCTTGCTCAGACCCCGGGCCCCAGAGTCCAGTGGGGACAGGCCCCAGGCGCAGGCGGCATCGTCGGCAGGACGCCTGGTGGGCGCTGTCCGACCGCAGGGCCCCCCGCCACGCTCCGGAGCTCATCTTCCAGAGCGTCCTGTGAACTGACAGGAGACCGTTTCCTCCGCAGCAGACAGAGCTGGCACCGGGGCCCCGCACACTAGCAAGGGAGGTGTTTGTTGACTTCAATAAAATCAAGACGTCGAGATGCATTTCCTTCCCCCATTATCGGTAACAGACTTGTTCAGGATGAGCATTTCAGGGTTGGAGACACATTAAGCTGTTCTACAGAAATTATAATGACGCCTGGTTTCCAGGCTGGGCCTCGAGGTTCACGCTTACCCCCGCTGTGGAGTCAGGGAGCAGTGGGGGCAGGGGTGGGGAGGCGATGCTGGGGTTGCAGACACAGGATCTGCCTGCCTGGCTGAGCCTCGGGAACGTCCAGGGAGGAGGCAGGTGGCTGAAGGAGTCAGAGACCAGAGGGAATGGCCCGGGACCAGGTGCTTGGGACCCCCGCACTGAGGGGCTGGGCGGCTGAGCGGGGTGCTGAGGGACCACAGGGACCGGGAGTCACCGGGCATCCGCAGCCCCCGTGGCGGTCGGTCCAGGGGCCGCCTGGAGGGCGGGAGGAATCAGCCTCCCCTCAAAGGGGGAGGGTTCTTTCTGAGACCGTCTGGTGCTGCTAGGGAGACAGCACCGGCCTTGCGTCTTCACAGAAACATGATACTATTTACAGATACACAGATACACCTGATGGCAGGTGGTCACAACTGCATGGAGGAAAAGACAAAAGTGGGAGTGGAGGCGAGGGCAGAGGGCGCAGCAAGCCGGCATCTCTAATGAGGTGATGTGGGGCCAAGACCTACAGGGAGTAAAGAGGTGTGGGAGGGAGCTGTGGGGCTGTGGGGACCGCAGGGAGCAGGTGCAAAGGTCCTGAGGCAGGAGTGTGCCTGGAGTGGTGGAGACAGAGCCGGAGGTCAGGGGCTCTAGCAGGATTAGGGGAGTGGGTGGGGAGAAGGGGCCTGGGCAGGGCCAGCAGGCCAGGGTGGGGAGCAGGACTTGTGCCCCCAGCAGCGTGGGGCAGGTGGCGCCACCCCTTCTCCGGTTTAGGATCAGCGTGTAGGAGGCAGGGTGGGCACAGGACAGCCAGGTGTGTCGGTGTCCTGCACGGCCCCAGTAGGGGCCGAAAGCGCTAGAGTTTATCCTCTCAGTTGTAGCGGCAAGAAGTCTGAGAGCCGGGTGTGGTCCAGCTGGTTCCTCCTGGAGGCGCTGAGGGCAGATCTGCTGCTGCCGCTTGGCTCCTGGTGTCCTTGGCTTGTGGCTGCGCAGCTCCCATCTCTGCCTGCACCCCTCTGTGTGCTTCCCCCCTTCCCACCCCTCTGAGGACACTCGTCATTGGACTCAGCCCCACCCAGACAGTCCAAGGCGGCCTCGTCTCCAGCGCCTTAACCGTGTTTCCAGCTGCAACAGCTTCTTTCCAGATCAGCTCTCGTTCTCAGGTTCCTACTGGACATGAACCTGGAGGGACACCATTCAAGCCCATCACCATGTGCCTGGGGGCCTGTCCCCTTCTCAGCACTCTGCGAAATCACAGTCCAGCCTAGATTCGGTGACGCACAGTAACTTGGCTTTTTCTCAGCTTCACAACGTGCCAACCGCTGCGAGTAGCTGTGAACTGCGCAGCGGAGCCGGAGATCAGCGGCCGCACGGTCAGCCGCGAGCAGGCAGGGCAGACCTGCCGGCGCTCCGCTGGCTCCGTGCCTGGAGCAGACCCCTAAACCTGCATCCCCGCACTTGCTCCCTTCCTTTAAGGCTGTGCTTCCCACCCAGACAATACACCCTTTTAAAGCATACAGGTCAGTGGCTTCCAATATATTCACCATGCTGTGCAATCATCAACCACGCTCTAATTCCAGAACATTCCCATCACCCCAAAATAAACCACCAACTCCTTACCCGTCAGCCCTCCCCTCCCTCTCCCCCAGCCCCTGGCAACCACCAACCCTGCTTCCCGTCTCTCTGGATTTGCCAGTTCTGGACGTTTCCTATAAACAGAATCATACACTACGTGGCCTTTTGTTCCTGATTTTTCCCCTTATGTAGTGCTTTCCAGGCCCTCCCAACGCCACAGCATGCACCAGAACTTCACCGCTTTTTAGGGCTGAATGATACTCCATTGTATGGACACAAAACTTTTCATTCATCAGTCGATGGACAATTTGGGCTGTTTCCACTTTGGGGCCATTATGAATAATATGCAAGTTTTTGTGTGGATGTAGGTTTTCAGCTTCGGTTCGTTTTTTAAACTGGGAGAAGCTACACACGTCCACACAGGGGTGCCAGTAGACTAGTGCCCAGCACACAGGAACTGGATGACAAGCCTGGAAGGGGGTGCAGGGCGTCTCCCAAAAACTCCCCCTTCCAGCACCTGCACCCCAATTTTCCTCTGGAGAGCCACCCCTCCCCACCTTGGGGGTGGAGGTGGGGCTGACAGGCTCTCAGCCCAAGACGCAGGCCAGCCGATTAGAACTCACCTCCACTCAGCCTGGTGATGGGCCTCCTCTTCTGGGCAGGAGTTGGGAGCAGACAAGGTCAGCCTCATGGAAGAATGCAGCCAAAGGGAGGAAGCGGAGCCCAGAAAAGGAGTCTCTGAGACCAGAGCCCCTGGAACCAGCCATGCCTGAAGCCAATATCCTAGTTTTCCCTTTTAGTCTGGGTTTCTCTGAGGCACCTGAACTGACCACGGGGCCAAGGGGCCAAAGACCCATTCTGGACAGAAGATGAAACTCAGCCTGAATGTCTCAAAGCACATCCCACAGACAACCGCAACAGTTAGAAGGTCTCCTCTTCAAATACTGAGAGATGAATACAAGGGATGGGGTCCACATCACTAAACCCCCTGGACTGACAGAGACGGGGGGGTGGTTTCTGAAGGAGGCGCTGAAGTCCAAGAAGGGGAGAGTGGATGGCAGGCAAGGCTGGTTCAAGGGGCTCAGCAGAGATGACATCCGTGTGTCTCTGTGTACACGTGGTAAATGGAAAAACATATTTGTTTCATGGGGGCTTACTGCTTTCTGCTTTTTGTTTCCCAGAATTCGTTTTCACTTAACAATATGTCTGAGTAGCCACGCTGTTACACCTGGATCCAGTCCGTTCTTTCCCACTTCAATATAGTGGTCCATCTTTGCAGTATATCTGGGTATGGTCAGCCCAGGGCAGCCGCCGGCTTATACACTGCCTGTGGGTCTTAGAAAAGGTGCCCATTTCTCCAGAGGGACATGGTCCCACTCCAAGAAACACAGGCCAGCAAACAGGGTGCAGGGGGGCCTCCCAGAGTCACCCTGGTCCTTGACCACAGGTAGCCCCATCATACGGTTAGACAGTTTTTGATTTTACTATTACATCCTGCGTTAGCTTTCTTGTGCAAAGACGAGAGTGTTTTTCTGAGGCAGACACCAAGAATGCTGGGCCATAGAAAATGTACTTTTTAAATTTTAATAGCTGCTCCCTGATGGCCTTCCAGCAAGGCTGTACCAGCTGGCGGTCCCTCCAGCAGCACCAAAGCCCCCACTTCCCTCCTCAGCGCGTGATGATATACGACTTTCTCAACATTGCCCATCTGATGGGTGAAAAGTGGCTTTTCCTCGGTGCTTGGATTCTGGCCACGTTCAAATGCCAGAACTCAGTGGCAGGCTTGAAGAGAAAACAGCTTCATGGTATCACATAGCCCCCGCCATGAAGTGACGCGTCCCCGGATGTCTAGCCAACCATGGTTCCCGCACCGTTCACCAGCCACCATCTGGACCTATCTGGGGAGAACCAGGTCTGTCTGGAGGCCCTTCTTATGTTTGTGACCCTAAGACACTGTCTCTTCACCACCTTCCATGTTAATGCCTCCTACAGCCCCTCAGCCAGCACTCCCCCTCCAAGTCCTCAAATGCAGGAAGAGCTCTGTTACACGATGGGGTCGACAGCTCCAGCATCTCTTCTGAGCCCCTTGATCCAGCCCTGCCTGCCATCCACACGCCTTTACTCTGACGTCAGCATCTCCAGCTTCCTTCAGAAAACCCTTCCCACCATCAGCGCAGGCAGTTCAGCTCATGTCCATCCCCTGGCCACACGGTTGGTTCAGGGATGGACACACGATTCACAGCATCCAATGAGACAGCCCTGGGACTGTGGCTTGAGAAACTGGCTACTGGGTTTCCTAAGCTGGAAGAGTGTGGGGCAAAGCTGCGCGCCCTGTGTTTGCTGCCATTTCGAGAAATCTTGCCCGAGGATGAAGCCAACACAGAGATGGAGAGAGAGACCGTATTCCAATCACGTTCTTGTGCAACTTGATCCAGCCTTGCCTGACGTCAGTGTGCTCTAAGATGCCCCAGTTTAACGAGCCCATAAATTTCCTTTCCTTGTCTAGAGCCAGTCTGAGCTAGGTTTCTGCCACTGGCACTTGAGCAAAGTTGGGGGATGTGTCCGTGAAGGGTCACCGTATGCAGGGTGCCTCACTGCCCACAGTCTCCACACGCCAGTATAATGGTCTTCTGAGCAGACGCAGAATCTCCATGCTCAGAAGGGGCCACTGAGGCTCTGAGACAAACAGGAATAGGAGGAGCAAGACCCCAGCTGGCGGAGGACAGTGGGGAGGGGGCTCTGCCTGGAACCCAGTCCTCATCTGGGTAGAAGGGACCCCTGTCTTGGCAGCACCAGCTATGATTGGGGGAGGGGGTGAAGTGATGGGGGAGGGGAGCAGTTGTAGCCCAGTAGGGTGAGGGGTATTTGCATTTGAATCTCAGCCCCGCCCACCACCACTCCCACCTCCACCCTCCACCCCTGTGCCCTGTCCAATATCCTTTGGCTCTGTGACCTTCCAAGTCCCTCTGGGCCTCACTTTCCTCATTTGAAAAATGGGAATGATAGTTTCTGTCTCAAAAGATGTGAGAAGTGAATGAGATTAAATACAGTAGGCGCTGAGCACGTGCCGGGCACACACTAACCTCCCAAGAGGCGTCAACATTCCCCTCCCCAACTCCACAGTGACCACAGACCCCGGCCCTCGCTGACTCCCAACTGCGCCCAGACCCCACCAGGGTCAGTGCCGCCCCCGCCCCGCGCCCCGCGCCCCCTTATTCTCTCGCCCCACCCCCACCCACCCGCCCTGGCCCGGCTCCTCCCACTGCCCCACCCCCAGCCCCTCCCTGCCCTCACCCCACCCCCGACCCCTCCCACGCTCCCACCTCACCCTCCACCCGGCCCCCACCTCTCACTCCCATTCAGCCCCCACCTCCTTTCTATCGCGGTGCTAGGGCTCCACCAAGCGTCCGCCCGGCCCGCTGAGGAAGCCGCTCAGGGTCCCCAGCGGTGACCGCGAATCCCGGCTCGGCCGGGGTCCGCGTGCGCGCGGGCGGGCGGGAGGGGGGTTCGTTCCCCGGGGGACGGCCGGGACCCCCGGACTGTGCGCCGGCCTGCACGCCTCTACCGTCCCGGGGCCGTCTGGGGACACTCGGGAAGCGTCTTTCTTCGAGCCGCCGCAGCCCAGGTCCCCTTGTGGACGCGCGAGGCGGAGCGCGGGTGGGGTCTGAGTATCCTCCCGGGGGCGCGGGACTCGGGCCGGAGCGGGGCGCGGGCCCTTTAAGGCGGGGGCGGAGCGAGCGCAGGCGGCCGTCGTTAGCATATATTAGCATGCCCCGCCCCGGCGCTGGGAGGCGGCGCGGGGCTCAGTCGGGCCGGGAGCGGGAGCGGGCGCGGGGCGCACGGGCGCGGGGACTGCCACCGCCGCGCCGCCCGCCCTAGGAACGCGATGCGGCGCCGCGCCGCTCGGGGGCCCGGCCCGCCGCCCCCCTGGGCCTGGGTCCCGCCGCTGCCGCTGCCGCTGCTGCTGCTCGCGCTGGCCGCCCGTGGGGGCCGCGCGGCGCCCGCGCCCCGGGCCGAGGACCTCAGCCTGGGAGTGGTGAGTGCGCGGCCGGGATGCGAGGCTTCCGCGGGCCGGGGAGACCCCATCAGGGCGCTTCGGCGCCTGCGGGAACCCGGACGCCCTGGACCCATTTCCTGGGCAGGAAAGCTGAGGCTGGGGTGCAGGCTGTATCTGACGCGCGCGCACCAGAGTCTGGGAAAGAGGCGCCGGGTCCCTTCCCGGCTCCGTGTGCTGAGAGCCCGCCGCAGCCGCAGGAGCCCGCGGAGGTTGGGGGTTCACCTGGCCGGAGCCCCGGCTCCGGCTTGGAGCAGCCCCAAAACGGACCCCGAGGCGGACGGGACGGCGGTCGTAGCCGCCCAGAACAGTGCTTCCCGCGTGCGTTCCCAGTGGGAGTGGCGAGGGACGGGAGAGGGTGCGCACCCACAACCGAGGAAAGGCCGGGGCTGCGGAGTGTGGGCGCCCCGTAAGCGGTGGTTTCGAGTTTGCTCCGTTGAGGGTGTTGAGGGCAAGGGAGCCAGCCTCCCAGTTCGCATTAGGCATGAATCTTGGCCCTGTTCCGTGACCCCTTCCACTGCCAGGGTGGCCAGCCTTGCCTCCCTTTGACCCTGTCCTGAGCCTGATGGGGTCCCCCCGCCGTTCCCAGGCTCGGATGTAGCCCCACCGCCTTCCCCTGCAAACCCTTCCCTCAGTATCAGCTGTTCACTGGCTAGGAAACCATACTGAGAGGTGGCGGCAGTGGCCTCTTCCCACAACCCCTCCCCTGGGCAGCCCACCAGGCTTGGAGCCTCCTCCTCTGGACCTGGAAGATTTAGATCAGATTTTCTGGGTCTTGCCACTCCCAGGACCCCAGGAAGCCAGATGAGGGCGCGAGGGGACCAGTAGATTAAGCAGATTGTTCCTGAGGCTTCCACCCCTGCAGCTGCCCTCACTTGCTCAGAGGAAGGGATGGGGCCAGGGTGCTCAGCTCCCTGCCCGACACCCAGCCCGCTGCCTTCTCCTAAAGGGGTGCTGGTGGAGCCCCTCTCCCAGGCCGCTGGCGTTCGGGAGTTCCGGTGGATTTCAGGCCGGTGCAGGGATTTGGACGGCATGCGCAGCCCCATGGTTGGCAGGACTTGGCCACAGGTTCTGGATGAGATACAGGCTCGGGCCGCCCCCACCCAGCTGCCCCCGCCCAGCTGCCCCAGCCCTCACAGCCATCTGGGCGGGCGCAACCACAGCCCCTGCTTCCTGCATGGAGACTCCTGGGGATCCCACTGCCACTTCCTCCCAGCCAGACTGCTCTGAAGTTAGGGTGTCTGTGTCCACCTCCTCCGGGCCCTGGGGTTTCCTGGATCCCCTCCTGAGGTCATTAAGTCTCTAGGTCTGGGCTAGGTGGCAGTAGAGCCAGGCCCCCACCTTCAGCTTTGAGGGGCCCAGGTCAAGGGTTAATGGGGCTCAGGTCCACATAGCCAGGCTGTGGAGCTCCCAGCCCAGCCAAGTTCATTTATCAGACCCTGTGCTGTTCTGAAGTTTCCTGCTGCCCACCCAGAGTAAACGGGTCAGGCACACTCCTCCCAGCTTGGACCTCCATGCCTCCTCCTCTCCCTGCTCCCCTGTGGTCCGCCGGCCCTCAGGAGGGTCACCCAGCCCCACACGCTGTGAGAGGCACTGGGCAGGGGACGTGGGTCCCCAGCCTGGAGCCCCCAGAGACAGCCGATCCCTGTTGTCCGGCTCAGTAGGTGAAGAGCAGAGGTTGCTGCCCCGGCCCCAAGAGATCCCCCCACCCAGGGAAGGCCAGGACCCCTCCTCCCTTGTGCAGGAGAAGCCTTCCTGCCTCCTGTCCCCAGTTTGCCGGCAGAGGGCGGTCTCTGGTGGCCTTTGGAGGAATGACAGCCTGGAGCATCACACTGGAGGTGCGGGAAGGCCGCGAGACCAACAGGGATTTGTGGAGAGGAGGGGGGACTCCCTTGTGCCTCACTCTGCAGACCGCCTCGGAGGCCCACTGACGCTGGATATTCAGATCCAGGGCTGCCAGTGAGGAGAAGGGCCCCTTTGTAAGTGTGACCCAGCTTCTGCCAGACAGAGCCGTGCCCAGCGGGCCTCTTGAGCCCTGGCTGGCCCCTGGGAGGGGCTCACCCAGCACAGCCTGCGGAGCATTAGCGCGTGAACAAAGCACCGGATTGAGGCCCGCTGCGCCTCCCTGATGGTGGGCTTTCCGGCGCGGTGGAGTGGGACAAAAGAACCTCCGTGCCCTCCGGGGGCTGAGCCTCCAGGCCTGAGCCCGCTTTCATTCTTTTATTTTTGAGTAGCCAATACCCACAGGAAGATACTCAGGCCGTGCAGAAGCAGACGCAGGGTCCATCAGCACCCTGATTTCCTGAGGAAACTTGCAGAGGCTGTCTGGGCACAGAAAAGGTCAGGGGACCGCGGACCCTTATTCTTATGGATGGCAACCTGCTGCCCAGTGTCATGGGCCGTGCTGCTTTCACTTCGCCATCTGTCCTGGAAGATGGTCTGTGTTGGAACATCCAGACTTACCTGGCTCTTTTTGTCCACCGTCGCCTTTTATTGCAAGGATGTCACATCCATTAGCCAGATCCCGGCACCGACAGACGTGCGGGCTGTTCCTAATACTTGGCCATAGCCAGGAGCTGCCAGGGCCGCCTGGGTACTGTGGCGTGAGTATGTGCGGGACCCAGCCCCAGGGAGCACCTAAGGCGTCGTGTGTTGGCAGATTTGCCGGCCTGTCCTCTAAAGCTTCTCCTCCGGCTTCTGTCCCAGCCTCAACGTCAGTGTGTCCTTGTGCCTCGTACCTCATGTGTTGGCAGATCTTTTGATCTCCAGCGCCCAGGCAGTGGCGGTGGTTTGTGGCTGAGGTTGTGTGAGGTTGGCTGTGGGTAAGCCGGGTCCTCAGTGGCCCAGGGGGCTGGGCAGGGGCTGGGTGATGTGGGGGGGGGCAAGGGGAGCCAGGACCTTGGAGCACCTGTGAGCACGTGTTCTCTCCTGAGGAGGGAGAGAGGGTGGCAGGGCTGACAGTCACCCTGGCCTCAGCCAGTAGCCTCTAGGTCCCTGCACCTGAGCGCCAGAGCCCAAGCCTCCAGGCCCTCCGTGCACTCAGAACCCGTGTCAGGCCTGGCTTGGGGCCAGGAATATCCCTCCTGGCTGCAGGCAGAGAAGCCGACCGAGCGCACGGCCTCAGCCAAGACCAGGGGAGCTTGAACTTAACGTGAAGGTCCTAGGACCCAGCGAGCCCCCTCCCCACCTCCCCCACGCCAGAGGCATGTTGTCAACAAGCGAGTTCACTTCCAGGACACTCACTGCCTTCAGCGTCTGGAGGACTAAGAAGTCTTTGTGGTGCCTTTGTGTGGGGGCCCGTGTGGCTTGGGCATAACCATGCCGGGCGCCTGTGGGGTGAGCCCCAGGAGTGCGGGCTCTGACTAACAGGCCAGCAGCCAGCCTGGCGGCGTAGGAGGTGTCGTTTCTCCTCCATGTGGCCCCTCGACACGGAAGGGCCCAGGAACCAGCCTCTGGGCGTGGAGCCCAGGCCGCTGCTCCCAGCCTGGGCTCTGAGTGCTGGCCTCCATCTCCTCGCCTGTGAAATGGGACCATGAGAACAGGGCAGTTGGGATGTCAGCTGAGTGATGCCCCTGAATTGCGCACATCCTGCCGGACGTAGGCTGCCTTCACGGTCTGAGGCCGGGGTGTGGGGAGGAGACTGGGAGGATTCAGGGGCCCATCAGGGTGCTCCCTGACTCAGTACCTTCCTCGGGAATTCTCGGGGTGCTTTGAACATACATGGCTTTTCCCTTTTGCTTAACGGTGGCTCTGAGCTTCCGGTGCAACGCTCCAGGTGCAGGGTCTGTGCCACACGTGAAGGGTGACAGATGCATCTGCCACGTTGTAGCCGACAGCCTGCTGTGTCTCTCCCAGGCCCCGCCCAGCTCTCAGGAGGAGTGAGGCAGTGGTCTGAGCAGGATGCCGAGCCCACCGTCCCGCCTTACCTGGCCGCCCACCCACCCTTCCCATCCTCTCATCCCTCTGTGCTCCAGCCCCACCACCTCCTTTCCCAGGCTCCCTGAACTTCGCAGGTCGGTTCCTGCCACAGGGCCTTTGCACCTGCTGTTCCCACTGCCATGATTTCTCATCTCAGCTCATCACCTGGCCAGGTCCTTCTCATGTTTCAGGTCCCTGGGTGATACCACCCCCCCAACACCTTTTTAAGGAGCCCTCCACCCCATCTCACGTTCCTGGTAGCACAGTGGTCACGGGAACAGACCCTGCAGCCAGCCAGCCTGGGTTCCAAGCCCGCCTCTGCCCATGCTGGCTGTGTGACTGTGGCAAGTGTCCTGGCCTCTCTGCGCCCCAGGTTCCTCGTCAGGACCCACCGTGTTACTTATTAGGTGCCTACTGCATGCCAAGTGTGGACTGAGCCCTGCAGACCGCGTGCCCCGTCCTCACGGCCTTGCCCTAAGGGGCAGGTGGGTGACTGGGCGGCCTTCAGTGATGCTGACTGTTGTCATCACTCGTCACAGTCATTAACCCTGACATCACCCTCATCTCGCAGCACCTACTTCCAGGTTCACTTGCTTACCACTGGTCTTCCTTACAAGACCGTCCCCGGGGTGGTGGATAGCAGGGCGGGGTCTCCCTGGGTCTTCACTGACCCCTCAGCCCACGGCACAGCAAGCCCTGGGTGGGGTGTGGGGTGGACAGACGATGCTGGACAGGAGGATGCTGGGCGTGAGGTTACCCCAACCGCCAGCAGCCCCCAGGGGAAGACCCGCCCTGCGGGGGTCCCACAGCTCCTTTTCCTCTGGATCTTTAGAGCCCAGACCCCCAAGCGAGCCAGACAAAGCCTGCAGCCAGAGCCGCGCTCTGTGAGGTGGCCATGGGCCCTCTTCCTCATTTACACGGGAGGTGATGGTGAGCCCGGCCTCGTGGGTGCTGAGGGGTGAGCGAGTGAAGGAGCAGGGGTGCGCGCAGCGGGCGCTGTTGGGACTTACTTGGGCCTGGGGGCAGGTGCTCTAAAGCCACCCAGCCCCCGATGTGCTTGGCTGTGCCCCAACGGTGGCCCTGAGCCTGTTTCCTCATCTGTGCAGTGGGACTGATGACACCTGTGTCCAGACCCACCGTGAGGCCAGAGGTGTCCAGTTAGAGCTAGAACGTGAAGGGGGAGGGCCGGCAGTTCAGCCTTCTGTCCCCGCGGTCCTTGCCGAGCTGGCTCCACGCTGGCCCCTCAAGATGCATCAGGGACCATGGATGTGCACTCCACCCAGTGCCAGCGGGCGGGCAGCTGTCCAGGGTCACAGCTGGCTTCACTCCAGTCCTGCTCCTGCTGCCAGCACGTCGAGCTGACCATTCTGTGCCTCCACTTGCCCACCTGTCAAAGGGGACGGCAGTGCCAGGCCTGGGGCCACGGGGAGGACCGGAGGAGACACGGTGCGCAGTCGGTGGCACAGCCTCCCCTCAGCCCACGGGTCCGCCCGTCAGCGGAAGGCTTGCTGAGCGCCCTTGGAGCCTGGCCCGGGGCTGCAGCGGCGAAACGAAGCAGGTGCCTGCCCTCGGACGGCTGCCCTGCTGGGGCGGCCCCAGTGCGAGGCAGCTCTGCGGGGCGACGGCCCCTCCCCAAGCTCTGCGCAAGTCACGAGGGAGTTTTATGGTGTGCAGGTTAAACAGCGTTAAGCAGCGTGAGCGCTGTAAACAGATGCACGTTGTACCAACCAGCGATAAAGGATGCGAGGAAAACGAGACCCAGCGGGCGCGGGCCAGGCCTCTGTGGGCAGGGCCAGTGCCCCCACTTCCTGCCAGGGCCTGGGGCAAGGCACCCACCTCTCTGGGCCTCAGTTTCCCATCTGCAGTAATGACTCAGCTCATGGGAGTCCTTGGAATTATCCATGGTGGGGCAGCCCTGTGGGTTTGGGGCTCCCCTCCTGTTCTCACCCCTGTCCGCCTCCCTTCCACCTCCTGGAAGGTTCACCCTTCTCCCACACAGTCTCGTTGCCCCGGAGACACAGTCGCCATGGCGATGGCGGAGGGAGGACGGGTGTGTGCGCACAGGAAGGGGCTGGCCGGGGCGACCCGTGGACTCTGTAGGTGCTGGGGGCTGGGACAGGGCTGAGGACACCTGGGGAGCAGGAGGTCTGGGCCCCCACCCCAGGAGCCATCCTGCTGCGTTAACACTTCCACCCCCTCCCACCCTGTTGGCCCCTCTAATGTTCCAAAGTGTATTAACTACCAGGAAAATCATTCCACCCTGGCCACTGGGAGTGTGCATGTCTCCTCTGAAGACTGGCATGCGCTGGCGAGTCGAGGGAGAGACAGACAGGCAGACAGACGCCTCCCCGCTCCGTGGCTCGAGGGCTGATGGCTCCTCCCCGGCGGGGATGAGGGCTTCTTGTTGTGGACACTTGTGTTTCCACCAGACTTGGGACAACAGGGTGCCTCAGGGCCGGGCGAGGGTCCCTGTGGGCTCTTCAGGCCCACCTGCCAGCACCCTCCCCAACCCACCAGGGGCAGGTCCTTGTCAGACACCTCCTGAGGGTTTCCCTGATGCGCTGGGGCCCCCCACTCCAGCTTGTCCTGGAATCCATGCAGAAGCCCGCCCCAGGGAGGAGCCGGGCTGGGCAGGGGCGTGAGTGGTGGGGACTGGCTTTGTGCCGGGGAGCAGGGCGTCTGCACTGGGGGCAGGTAGGATGTCTGAGACTGAGGACAGGCCCCCAAGCCCAAGCCTGAGGGGAGGCGGGCCCCTCCCTCCCCTGCCAGCCCCCCAGATTTGGTCCCATTCTTACGGTCCTGCTCTGGCAGGGGCTGCAAGCTACAGTGCTCCCAGGGCCCGGGCAGGAGTGTCTGTCCCCAGGCCCACGCCCTTAGCCCTGCCCTTCTCCTACAATTTGACGCAGAGCCTGGCCACTCAGACCTGTGCTAAAACCCCCTGCTTCTCGATGTGGGCACACATTTCAAAACCACCTCAAATGCTCTTGAGGCCTGAAGCCCAGAGACGTGTGTGGCCTCCCGGCTGGGCTGCCCAAAAACCAGAGGGAGCAGCTCCTCTGTGAACCCCATGGAGCCCTGCGAGGGGTGGGAGCAAGGGACTGCTCAGTTCAGACACCCAACTGTTACTGTAGCCTTCAGGGGACAACCAGGAGGTAGGTGGTTCTCCAGTGGTATCTGAGCCCTGGCCTGCCCAAAGCAACTGGCCTGGGTGGGGAAAGGCTCCCGTCTGGGTGAGCCATTACCTGGTTAGGGGGATGGGGACCAGCATCCTCACCCAGCTTCATCTATGGTCTGAGGAAATCCCCGAGGACTTCCCAGAGGAAGCAGCCATGGTGCTGGGAGGCAGGCCTGCTCTAACTACAAGGCTCTGGGCCTGTGATCTTAACAAAGAGTTGTGAAATGTGTGCGTGTGTGTGTGTGTTCTGACTTTCGGAAAGAACACTGCAGAATTAGAACTTTCAGGTGCCTGTAAAACTTGGAAAAAAAAAAAAGTGTAGCCACAAATACACATTTTAACACGAATGCTCTCTTGGGCATCTCCGGCGCCCGGACAGTGAATAGCCATGGGACGTGCTCTGTGAATCCTGTTGATGGCTGCCGTTGTTTGTAGTGACATGAAGGGGGCCTCCCAGAAAAAAGGGCCCTCAGGATGGCAGAGCCAAGAGGAAAGGGCATCTCCGGCCAGTGTCCTCCTTCTTCTGAGCCGTGTGCCACCTGCCCCCTGGGAGGAGCTGCCCCTCTGATCAGCAGTGTCCACTGGGAGCTTCCCCCGGTTGCTGGTCACTGAGTAGTCATGTCCAGCTGCCAGTCCTGCCCAACAGCCTTTCAGGGGTCCCTAGACCCGAGGGGGTCTCCAGGGTCCCCAGATTCTGCATATTCTGGTGGGCCTCCTGTCAGAACATGGGGAGGAGGTAAAGGAACAGAGAGAACCCCAGGAGGGACTCAGGGTTTCCTGGAAAGGAAGGAAGCTAGCTGAGTCTCTGCAGGCATATGCAAATTATATGCAAATCACCAAGCCCCCTCCTGATCAGTTGAGGCCCCTGGGAATTCCTGGGTTGGGAATTTACAGGCAGGGGCTGCAAACTCAAAAGCTTCTGGGGGCCCTGCAGGTAGCATAAACGAATCAAGAGGATTTTATAAATGTCCCCAAAAACAAAAAAAGGCCTGCATGTTGGTGCATTTCTTGAAGCCTGGCCTGGGAGGGGGCGTGGCTCAGAATGTCCTGAAAACCCTGCCTTCCAGCCACCTGTGGGTCCTCCGCGGCTGGCTGGTGAGCCCACCCCTGGCACCATGTCCATGTGGCTGAGTGCTTTTCATGGGGTTGTCACACAGCCTGGGAAGTGGCCATGAGCGCCATCTGGCGCCCCGCCGGGGCCCCCACGGATGGCATTGGTGCCTCCCCGTCCCCGGGGCCCCAAATAGCTGGTGAAGGTGACTGGGGCTTGAGAATAGGGCTCTCTGTGCCCAAGGTTGCCCTCCACTCCTGCTTCCTGTTTGGCTCAGGGGATCCCCGCGGGGGCACTTTTCAGCAGAGCTATCCCCTGACAGCGCCACATGCGCTTTATAGAGAGAGCACCTGTGCCGGGGCTGGTGGGAGCACTTCCACATTGTCACCCACATGTGTCCTCACAGCCTCTCGACATCCACAGGTGAGGCAGCAGCCCAGAGGGGCGAGTCACTTACCTCAGCTGCAGCAAGGAGGTGGCTAGGTGGGACTTGGACCCAGGCAGCCTGGCTCCAGACTCCAGACTACGTGAACATGCAGCTCATGACTAGATGCCGTTGCCCTACTCAGCGTGGGTTTCAGACCTCGGGTTGTCAACTGCTGCCTCACAGGCCAGCTCAGGACCTGAATTTGGCACTCCAAATGTTTAATAAATAACCTTACTAAAATTTCACTTTCTTAAGTGTCCCCTGGGCACTCTGCTGCCTCAGGAGGAGTGAGGTGGGCAGGCTGCCATGAGCAGTTGTACAGGTTGTGCACTGCTCAAGCTCACCCCACCTGAAGAGCATTAGGTTTATGAAGACATTTCAGCAACCAACTGTAAAGTAACTGAAGGGAGGGGCAAGAGATGCCCTGTGGGCCAAGGGGCCAGGGCTGGGGTGGTGCTGATCGGGGATGGGCGAGACCTGCCCCTCACAGGGATGGGCCCTGGGCAGGGGGCTCTTTTGTGGGGCCCAGTCCCCACCTCCACCCTCACTCTGCTCTCTGCCCGCAGGAGTGGCTGAGCAAGTTCGGCTACCTGCCCCCAGTGGACCCCACGACAGGGCAGCTGCAGACACAGGAGGAGCTGTCCAAGGCCATTGCCGCCATGCAGCGGTTTGGAGGCCTGGAGGCCACTGGCATCCTGGGTCAGTCCTTGGGGTGCAGTGGGAGACGGGTGCTGCGCCTGGGTCCTCCTGATCCTGCCTCCAGCCTGCCGTGGTGGGTGGGGTTAGGGCCAGGATGGAGGATTCCTGCCACGTGGGGACCCCTGTGTCGTCCCTTCCCCATCCCACAGTGTGGGCACAGTGGTAGGTGAGTGTGTGCCAGCGCCAAGACCGCATCTCCACACTCACAGCCAGGTCTCAGTGCCATGGCCACGGGCCAGCTGTGGGGTGGGGGAGGTCTGGCCACCCACGCCCCAGGTGACTCTTGCCCTGGTGGGAGTGCCAGCCCTGTGCTGTCAAAACCCCAGCTTTCCAAGAGAAACCAGAAATCTGGGGTGTTTCTGTGAGCACCCCACTTTATTTTTATAAAGACCCTCTGCAAGGCTGGCTGATTGAGACCCATCTGTTCCCAGGCCTCCCAGGAGTAGACACGTGTGACACACAGAGCTGGTCAGGTGTGTGTCCCGTGAGACACAGGAAGCATTGGCTACACGGGCCCAAGCTGGGGTCGTGTCCCTCTGGCTGCTCAGGGCCACCAGTTAGTCGATGCTCTGAATGACCCCACCCTGGTCCGTGGACATCCCCCCGCAGTGTGGCCTGAGGCAGCTGGAGGCCCAGGCCTCGCCCCCCCACCCCTAGACCTGGTACGTGGAGTCCCAGGTGAGCTGGGCCTGGCTCCTGACCCCCGCCCGCCCTGCAGATGAGGCCACCCTGGCACTGATGAAAACCCCGCGCTGTTCCCTCCCTGACCTCCCAGCGGCGGCCCCGGCTCGAAGGAGGCGCCAGGCTCCAGCCCCGACCAAGTGGAACAAAAGAAACCTGTCGTGGAGGTGGGTGGGTGGGCTCCCCCAGACAGGGCCTTCCCAGGGGCCTGAACTTTGGGGTGAGGAGGGGAAGCTGAAGTAAACACCCACAGACGAGGGTTTAAGAGACGGGAATTGGTCGTCTCAGCTCTGGAGACCAGAAGTCTGAGATCCGTGGTCGCAGGGCTGGTCCCCTAGAGGCTCAAAGGGAGAGTCTGGCCCTGGCCTCTGCCCAGATGCTGCCGGCAACCCTGGGCCCAGTGGCTCCAGTCCCTGTTCCCGTCTTCACGTGGCCTTCTCCTTTCATGTCTGTGTCCTCTTCTGTCTCTTATAAGGACACTCACTCTGTTTAGGGGCCACCGTAACCCAGGACACCTCATCTCCACCCTCGCCTTAATTGTATCTGCAAACACACTTCCAAATAAGGTTCCCAGTGCCCGGGGTGTCCCAGAAGCACAGCTTAGCCCGGGGCGGGGGCACTGGACCCATCCCCATGACCCACCCCCATCTCTGGCCCCGCCTGCCCCCGCCCCAGGGTCCGCACATTCCCGCGGGACTCGCCCCTGGGCCGCGACACGGTGCGGGCGCTCATGCACTACGCGCTCAAAGTCTGGAGCGACATCACGCCCCTGAACTTCCACGAGGTGGCGGGCAGCGCCGCCGACATCCAGATCGACTTCTCCAAGGCCGACCACAACGACCGTTACCCTTTCGACGGCCCGGGCGGCACGGTGGCCCATGCCTTCTTCCCGGGGGACCACCACACCGCAGGGGACACCCACTTCGACGATGACGAGGCCTGGACGTTCCGCTCCTCGGGTGCGTCCTGCTGAGCGGGGGCGGTGCCAGGGACCCTGTGTAGCCCTGGGCCCCCCACAGACCCCACGAGGCTGTCGGGAGCCATGCCAGCCCACCAGGATGAGGAAGCCGCCGTAACCTCCCTCCGGTCCAGGCGCCCTGGCCCAGAGCTCTGGGCCTCTGTCTAGCTCAGGAGGTCAGCTCTGCCGTTTAGTTTAGGCTGACGTCCCCAGCCGTCTCTGCCTGGCTGGGCTCGTGGGCCTGGGAGGGCAGGGAGACCTGACTCCATGAGGCAGGCCTGTCCTCATCCCGGCCTCTGCTTCCAAGAGGGAGCAGAAGCGTGCAAGGTCTCTGCAGGCCTGGGCGCGTCATCACCTCTGCTAAGTCCCACTGGCCAAGGAAGTCGCAGGCCCCCCGGTTCGGGCAGGGGGTGATCAGAGCCACGCGGCATTGGGCAGGGGAGACAGAGCCCTCGTGGAGCTGGTCTGCGTGGCAGCCCGGGGAGCCCAGCCCAGGTGGAGAGACCAGCTCTCTCGGCCAGGATGGGAGCCCAGGTCCCTCCTGCAGGGCCTGGGGGATCTGTTCAACACTGTGAGGTTCAGGGCTCCCTGTAATGTGGGGTCCCGATGGCCTGCAAGGCCTGAAATACCACCATGTGGCCTGTACAGAAAAGTTTACCAAGTTTACCGTGAGCAGCAGCTGTAGTTGGCAGGGGCACCAAGAGACCCCAGGACCAGAGAAGCCCCTGGAGGCCCCCTAGGGCCTCATGGGAACCAGACAAGCCCTGAGTGACTACAGAATCTGCTGGTCCAGAACCAGGGTCTCCTGTGTGACCCACACAGCACACCACCACACCCCACCCCACAGGTCCCCGCACCAGCCAGGGCTGGAGGTTGTTCCCATGGCTCACTGGCTCCTGTGTCCCCAGATGCCCACGGTGTGGACCTGTTCGCGGTGGCTGTCCACGAGTTTGGCCACGCTATCGGGCTGGGCCACGTGGCGGCCACGCGCTCCATCATGCAGCCATACTACCAGGGCCCGGTGGGCGACCCGCTGCGCTACGGGCTCCCCTATGCGGACAGGGTGCGCATCTGGCAGCTGTACGGTGAGTCACCCCCCCAAAGCCAGGTACAGGTCGCTCGGGGCGGGGCAGTGGTGCTGGGGACCCCCAGAGCACAGAACCCCACATTCAGCGCCGCACGCTCAGCATCTCAAACCCGCCTGGCGCATCCTGCTCTGTAGCACGGGTGGACTGAGTTAGTGGGTGAGTTCTGTCACCAGGGGTCCCTGGGAGCTGGGGCCCCACTGGCCTTTACCCGGATCTCTCAGAGCCCCGGGCGAGATCCCACATTCAGCCCCCAAGTCATTTCTGGTTGTGACAGCCGACGTCGGTGGCCTGGTGCACAGCACTTACAAGTATTAAGTCGTCCAGTCCTTACCACCTGTGAAGTGGGTCCTACAGCCCCCAGACCTCACCACCCTCCGACATCTGTGGGCTTTTCTTATTGTAGTAAAATTGCCTTTTTAACCATTTGAAAGCAAACGATTCCATGACATTTGGCACACTCACAGCGCTGTGCAACCACCACCTCCAGAACTGTTTCATCACTGCCTCCCCGCCACCCATCAGCAGTCACTCCCCACCTCCCGCCCCTGGCAAACACTCATCTCCTGACTCTTCGGATCTCCTATTCCAGACGTCTTGTGTAAATGGAATCATACAATGGGTGGCCTTTTGTGTCGGCCTCTTCCAGTTAGCGTGTGTTTTCAAGGGCCATCCCTGTCACCGGTTGGATGCGTCAGTAATTCGTTCCTTTTTACAGCTGGATCATTGTATTTATCCATTCTTCCGCTGATGGACATTTGGGTTGTTTCCACCTTCGGGGCCATTCTCAATAATGCTGTGATGCACAGTCACGTGCAAGTTTCTGTTTGAACACCTGTTTTCTGTTCTCTTGGGTCTGTACCCAGCAGCCGAGCTGGGGGGGGCTGTGTAAACACTCCTTTGAGTCATTGAGGCACCTGTGTCTTCTACTCACCCCCCCCCAGCCTGGTGCCCACCCACCCAGTAGCCTCGGGGCCACCCTGGGGGGCCCAGGAGGGGTGGTGGGACTTGCCAGCTTCGATTCAGCCTCTTTGTCTCCACAGGTGTGCGGGAGTCCGTTTCCCCCACGGCACAGCAGGGCACCCCAGAGCCTGAGGAGCCCCCCCTCCTGCCGGAGCCCCCCGACAATCGGTCCAGCATCTCGTAAGCTGTGGGCCCCTTGTCTCCATGCCAGCACCACCCCAGCAGTGGCCCAGAGCCCTGAGCTCCGGGCTCTTCTGGGCCAGCTGAGCGCTGAGTGACACTGGCTTTTCTTATGTCCTTCAGACAGCACAGGGGATGCTTGCTCACCCCAGCCCAGAACGAGATTTCAAATGCATGATTCCTCTCCCTTTGTCCCAGCCATCTACTGCTGTGTAACAAACACCCCAGCCTCGTGGCATCGACCCCGGTGGCATTAGGTTCCCGTGTTCTGTGCATCAGCAGTTTGGACAGCACAGTTCCGGGCTGGTCTCCACTCTGCAGCGTTGGGGACAGTAGCTGGAATCGTCCAGGGGCGTCTTGACTCAGATCCAGTGCCTGGGCTGGGCTGACACGGGTGCTCCGCCAGGCACCCATCTGTGGCCTGGGCTCAAGGCTGGATGCCGAGACTAAGGGTCCCAAGGGAGCATCCGTCCGCAGGGCTGGCATTGCGGGACACCAGGTGGAAGCTGCCCCCCGCCTTTTAAGGCCCCGCCTCAGCAGTTTCTTCAGTGAGTCCTTTGGTTAAGCAGTCGGAGCCCGCCCGCTCTCAGGGGGCTGGACATAGAGCCCCCAGCCAACACAACAAGTGTCACAGAACCCGGGGAGGGGCGTCCCTGTCCACCCCCACCTCTGCACTCAGCCTGGCACGCCTCCTTGCTACCTTCACATCACACAAACGCCTACAGACAGAAATCTGTGGCTTCTGTGACTTGCTGTGGTTTGGTTTTGGGTTTGGTTTTCCGAAAGTGCAATGGCTTCACACTTCCCTCACTTGGCTGTACCTGGAGAGCTTCCACTGAGGGCGACAGATGTCGCCCCGGCTTCTGTTCATTGCGCTTATTTATTGAATAAGTAGAACGCGTCAGTGGGACGCGGAGGGCCTGCGGTGAGAAGTTAGTCCTCACCCCGACCTCCCAGCCCCGCCCCGGGGAATGTGCGTCTTCCCAGAGAGGCTCTGCACGTGCGTGAGGACGCCGCACGTGCAGACGCGCGTGTGTGAGAACGCTGCGCGCGTGGGAACGCAGCGGGGCCGTCGCGCGCGGCTGTGCGCCCGGGTGCTCACCGGGTCCGCGGCGGCCTCCGCGTCTGTGTGAAGACGCCTGGTTCCCGGAGCCCCGGGCTTAGCGTTTAAGTTGTTCCTGATCCTTCGTCGTCACAAGGGGTGTGCGCGCCGTGCAGCGCTGCCGGGGCCAGCGCCCAGCGGGCTCCTCGGGGCCGCGCGGGGTCCCCCGCCGGCAGCGTTGAGCTCCCTGCCGCTCGCTGGCTCGGTGTTCCGTCTTCGCCAGCCTGAACGGCGGGCATGGGGCCCACTTCCTCTCGCCCTTCCCTTGACTAAACTGCTGTGGTCGCCGAGCCTGCAGGCAGTGACGTGAGGACCCTTTGGGGACGCTGGTCCCCTGGGCGGCTCGGGAGTGGGGCTGCCTCCCAGCCCAGCCCCCTCTCTCTGCACCCAGGCCCAGGAAGGACGTGCCCCACCGGTGCAGCGGCCACTTCGACGCGGTGGCCCAGATCCGCGGCGAGGCCTTCTTCTTCAAAGGTAACCGCCCCCCGCCGCCCCCATCGCTGGACCCAGTGGCCGGTGGACTGACGGACGGGCCCCAGCCCCACCCCTTGAAGCTCCACCCCCTCTGTCTCCCCAGGCAAGTACTTCTGGCGGCTGACCCGGGACCGCCACCTGGTGTCGCTGCAGCCGGCCCAGATGCACCGCTTCTGGCGGGGCCTGCCGCTGCACCTGGACAGCGTGGATGCCGTGTATGAGCGCACCAGTGACCACAAGATCGTCTTCTTCAAAGGTGGGCAGGCCCCCACCCGGGTGCCTGCCGGGCATCGCTGGCGGGGAGCCGCAGCCTGCAGCCCCCAGACCCCCAAAGCTTGTGTCTGCACGGGAGGCCAGTCCTGTGGTTGGCTCTGTGGGTCTAGAGCACAGAGCAGAGAGTAGCCGGTTCATCTGTGCGCGCAACCGGTTCGTAGCGACTGAGCACCTGCCGCGTGCCCCGCGCTGTGGGAGGCTCGCAGCCGGCAGAACACTTTAAGTGCGTACTGACCATTCCAGTATCTCCCTTGGATTCCGGCCAAGGATTTTTAAACGTGTTGCTTCTTTGTTTTCTAAATAACGGGGCTGATGGTTGCTAAGCCCTGGTGAGGGTGGGCGTAGACATAACAACCCCTCCCAGGGCATAATGTCACACTCCCACCCTTCCGTGGCAGAGCAACCAAGGATGTTTCCAGAACACCAAGTCAAGGATATACCCAACAAGCCCCTTGATCACACCATGTTTGGAAAGTTTTGCATTCAGATTGGAAGTTCTTGGTGATTTCTAACCGCTCTGTCCTTGTCTTCCTGACGAGGGTGCACACGCGCATGCACGTGCGGTCAGGCCTCCACCCGTGCCCTTCCTGCTTTGCGCGTGAGCGTGCTCAGCAGTGGTCAAGGCAGAGCGGAGCAAAGTGGCTTCTCGCGGGCTGGGCTCACCCCGGGTCTGTGAAGGGGCCGCCTTATGGGAAGCCGCGTCCTGGGCTGCTGTCCGGTGCAGGGCCCTGAGCCAGGCACGGAGCAGGTGCTCAGGGTTTACTCCTGCAGGCTGCGGGCGACGGCATCCCGGCGTCTACCTGGGGGAGGAGCAAGGGCTGGGGCCCTGCCCGGCGGGCTGGGCGAGCCCCAGCCCACGGCTCTTTCTCTCGCCCCCAGGAGACAGATACTGGGTGTTTAAGGACAATAACGTAGAGGAAGGATACCCGCGGCCCATCTCGGACTTCGGCCTCCCGCCGGGCGGCGTCGATGCCGCCTTCTCCTGGGCCCACAATGACAAGACTTATTTCTTTAAGGACCAGCTGCACTGGCGCTACGATGAGCACACGCGTCGCATGGACCCCGGCCACCCCGCCCGGAGCCCCCCGTGGAGGGGCGTGCCCGGCACGCTCGACGACGCCATGCGCTGGTCCGACGGTGAGCCCGGCGGCCAGAGGGAAGGGCGGCCCCAGGCGGCCTCAGAATCCCCGCCCGTGGAGTGGGGGTCGCGAGAGGGTCGTTGTGGGGTGCAGGGGCAGATGTGCGCGCCTGTTCGCAGCGTCTGCCGCGGACCCTCGGGGGCCCCGCCCCGCGTCGTGGCCCCGCCCCCTTTGGCTCGTGTTCACCTCTCCCCGCATCTCTTCCTCGACGCGAGTCCCTCCTCCAGCCTCTTCCTCCCGCTGCCACACACACACACACACCAGGGCCTTTGCACCTGCCCTGCGTCCTCCCAGAACACTTCCCCACGCACTCACGCCGTCCCTCCCTCCGTGCTTCGGCCCCGCCTGGTAGGAGTGAGGACACACCTTCCCACGGGGAGGGTCTACCCCTACAGGAAGCTTCCTTTGTTGTTTTCAAGGGGTGTCCCCAGTACCTGGAACAGCCCGCCACAGAGTAGGCCCTCCGTAAACCTCCAGCAGGGAAAGAAGCAGTCCATCTCAGCCATCCCCCTGCCTCCAGGCGGCTCCTTGAGCTTTCCCTGGCCTGGGAGGCTCTAGGGCCCACCGATGGGCTGCCCGGGCTGAGACAAAGACTTTTGACTCTCGCAGAAGACATTCTCCACCCTCCCTGCTGGCCCCGCAGTTCTTGGCTGCCCTGTCCTCCTGCTGTCTGGCCTGAATCCCACATGCTGCAGGGGCCCAGAGCTCAACCACCCTTTCTCTTCTCCCCCAGGTGCCGCCTACTTCTTCCGCGGCAAGGAGTACTGGAAGGTGCTGGACAGCGAGCTGGAGGTGGCGCCCGGGTACCCGCAGTCCACGGCCCGGGACTGGCTGGTGTGCAGAGACCTGCCGGCCGACCCCTCCGAGGGCGGGGACGGAGAGGCCGGGGCCCACGCCCCGCCGGGACAGCACGACCAGAGCCGCTCGGGGGACGGCTACGAGGTCTGCTCCTGCACCTCCCTCGCCGGCCCTCCCCCGCGGGCCTCGGGCCCGCTGCTGGCCACACTGCTCCCGCCGCTGAGCGTGCTGTGGGCGGCGGCCCGGGCGCCAGCGCTATGACAGCCGCGCCGGCCTGCGAGAGGACAGGCGGGACCGCAGCCGGGGCCGCAAAGTGCAAGGACTAGCGCCGGCCGCTCCGGCGCCGGAGGCAAGCGTCCTTGCAGGACCTCGCCTCGCAGATGGGGACCGGCCGCCGCCAGCCCCGGGCACAGTCCGCCGGGCCCAGCCTCCCGGCCGGGCAGAGACCAGCAGAGGGCGCTGCTCGCCGGGCGCCGGCCGCGGACACCGCGGGAGCGCCGAGCTCTCCCCTCCCCTCGGCCCGGAGACGGCGCCCAGGCCGGGGTCGGGGGCCGGGGCCGCCCTTCCAGCGGGCGAGTGGCTGCCTCTCACGGAACTTCAGCGAGGACCCGGGGGTGGGCCGAGCCGGGGACGTGACTTCAGGCCGCCAGGTCTGCGGACTCTGGAAAGTACAGCCCCGAGGGCACCTCTTCCCCGCCCCGTGTCCACATTATCGCCCCTGGTGCTTCCGCCCACCCCTGGGGCTTCGTCTCCAGTCCCCTGCCTTGATTAGGGCAGCCCCGAACGCACAGGCGAGCCCCGCAAGCTGGGGCCACGGCGGTCTTCCCTTGTGACGCATTTCAGACAAACATGACCTCTCCCTGCTTCTTCGTGGTTCAGGCGTGGCTCCCTGACCCGCCTCGGGAGGGGCGAGCGTCGCGTCGCGTCCTCTGCGGCCAGGAGGGGCTCTGCGGCCCTGACCCCAGACCACCTGCCCTTCGGGTGATGGGGGACTTCCAGGAAGGCCTACAGCAGTCACCAGCACCTCCCTGTCCATGCCTCCTTGACCACAGGGTCCTTACACCCATTTGGCAGATGGGCAAGCTGAGGCTCAGCTCAGGGAAAGAAGCCTCCTGCCCTCAGGCAGGGGTCGGGCCGCGTCAGTCTCAGAACCCGAGGTTCTGGCACGTTCACACAACCCTCCCTGGCGGACAGAGTGCCTACCTGCACGGGCAGGTACTGCGCTCGGCACAGGACGTGCAGAACGAGACAAGCTCTAGGTGAGGCACCTGGGGCACTGCCACCCAACAGGAAGTGCAGGGAGGTGGCTCGGCTGGCCAGTCCGGGGACGGCTGCCCGTCCCGTTGCTCTTTCTGCTCCTGGCTGCGAATCCAGGATGGCAGCCGCCGCTCTCCCACCCAGAGAGGCAGAGAGTGGGAGCTGCACCCCCTTCACTCAGGAGAGGTGGCCTTTCCCAGAAGCCCTGGCTGCCTGGCCACACTCAGTGGCAGCGAGCGATTGATCAGTGCTCTTCCTGGGGGCACGTGGACTTTGGGGGCGGGACATTCCTTATGTATCACTGTAGCGGCCATAGATGTTCCTGGTGGGTAGAGCCACCTAGATCGAGAACCTCTGGTCTAGAGGAATCACCATCCCCTGCCTGGGGCTGCAGAGGGGCCTTCAAACGCCTGCAGCAAAATGGGGTTCATTAGGAAGAGGATAGTAGGTGAGGGTGACCAACAGGCTGTAAGGCGGTGCAAAGAGGGCCTGCAGGTGCCACATCACAGTAGAGGTTCTCCAGCTGGTGCCCCACCAGCGGCGTCAGCATCACCTGAACCTGGTGGAAATGCAGGTTCCTGGGTCCGCCCCGACCTGCTCATCAGTAGGCTAAGGTTGGGGCTGGCCATCTGTAGTATCTCCCTCCTCCTCCCCTTTAAGTGTGATGCACAGGAGGGTTTGTGAACCGCTGCTTTCCAGAGGGCTCCAGAAAGGCCACTCTGAGCAGGGAATGAGTAGAAGCAGGAGGAGGAGATGATTTTGCAGCCATCAGAGAGACCAGGGAGGGGAGCAGCCAGTGCACCATCCTGGCGTGCAATGGGCCCACTCGATCAGAGGACCCTGCATCCTTTGGCCTAAGAGTTTCAAGGAGGAAGAGGGTGGGGGGAGCCCAGAAGGGCAGGGCCAGCCCACATGGGGGCCTGCAGGCTGCTGTAAGGCGTTGGGATATACTCCTGCATAATGGGAAGTTATCACCCCCAGCTGTGGAGTAGGGCAGAAGTGTGCCCATTTCTCTGGTGCAAGCAGCGCAGACTCCCACAGCTCCATGCCTCCACCCCTACCTGACGCCCAGGTAGCAAGGCAGGCCCAAAACCCGGCTAGGCTCAGGGCCCATCTCCCCCGGGCATGGATGCCACAGCCAGTCAGGCAGTCTCCAGGCCAGGCTCTGTGCTCACTGAGCCAAGCCAGGCCACATCCCACGTCCATCTGTCCACCATCTGGTCCCTGGGCCCGGGAAAGGCCTCTGCCCATCAGACCGGACCAGATGGACCAAAGGTCCCTCCTCGGGGAACAGGCTGCCTCCGCTCCTCACGGATGCCCCGCGTGGTCCCACTCCAGGGACCTGCAGGGGGGAGCCTGTCCAGGCCCTCATGTAGCTGGGGAAAGGGCCCAGCTCGGGCCCCCAGGCACACAGCCTGTGGACCCGGTCTCCAAGAACCCAGGCTCTGTCATAGTGGGTGACGGTCTCACTACTGTGTGACAGCCTCACGCTGTCTTAAAAAACTCTCCCACCAATTTGATCTCCTTTGAAGTAAATAGATGAGTGGTGAACCTCTGTTCAGTCATAAGAGACAAATTGCAGGAAAAACTGAAGCATCAGGAGGTGCTCCCACTTGGGGCTGCAGACCAGGGACCCGGGCACCGGGAAGCCTGCAGAAATGCTTGTTTTGATCTCATTTTTTTATAAACATAGGTTTTTTAAATTTTGAAATCATCTTATATTTACAGAGGAGATGCAGGGAGATGGGCAGACCTTTTTTTTTTAACCTAAATTATTTGGGAGCACACTGATGACCCAGCACCTTTCTATGTATTTCCTGCAAACCAGGACTTTCTTTCACGTCTCTTTAAAATCAGGAAATAAGACGACATCAGAGTCCACTCAGGGCCCCAGCAGCATCCCCTGCTGACAGGACCCACCCCAGCACCTTGGTCCTTCCTTGCCCTCCCCGACTTGGCACCCGTGAAGGCCAGAGGCCGGCTGTCCTGTTGATGGTCCCTCAATGCCAGCGGCCTCAGGTGTCCTCACGGTTCCATTCCAGACCTGCATCTTTGGCAGGGATGTCCCAGAATATTATGCTCACCAGAAATTTTCAGTGTTATGTGAGTCACCATGTAAACACCTGGAGTTCCAGGTGCCACCTGACCTCAGCATGGCTCGGCCTTGCAAGCAAATGCTCACATCCCTGTGTGCGTGGGTGTCCAGTTTACAAAACACATCGACACAGGTGACCTCTGGGGCCAGAATGTCCCCACTCCAGCTCCCGTTTTGTAGGTGGGGAAGCCGAGGCACTGGTCTTAGCGCCAGCTGGCGTGACAAACGCCACAGTGCGGGCTGAAATAGCACACATTTGTTCCTTAGGGTCCTGGAAGCTGGAAGTCCACGGCCAAGGTGACAGCAGATTTGGTTCCAGTGAGAGCCTGCTTCCTGCTGGCAGACAGCCACCTTCTGGCTGTGTGTTCACAAGGCAGCGAGAGCCAGACCAGTCCCTTCTTCTCACAAGGCCACTAATTCCATCATGAGGCTCCCACCCTCATGGCCTCCTCCTCTCACCTCCCGGAGGTCCCACTGCCAAGTACCACCACCCTGGGGCCTTGGGCCTCAAGGTAAAACTTTGTGGGGGCACATTCAGTCCACAATACGTGGGGAGAGAGGACCCCTCGGACAGGACTGAGTCCAGACCCAGCCTCCAGCCACCCCTTCCGCCTCCCGCCCCCTCTCCTGGGAGTGAATGGGGGGCGCTTGGGGGGGGCTCAGGGGGCTCTGAGTGACTCGCCCCGAAGAACACTCAGGACTAGATGGTCACTGCCCTGTTGTGCACATCACAAAGACAAGCTCATTTTAATCCTCCCCACAGTACAGGGAGGGAAGGTGTTTACTTCCGTTTTCCGGATGAGGAAACTGAGGCTCGGAGGCAGACAGTGAGTTTGAAAGATCAGGCACTTGGTGGGTGGCGGGCTGGAAGCAAACCCCAGCTGGCCCGCTCTGAGGGTCCTGGGGAGGCTCCCCTGTGCCGAGGGCGGGCTGATTAGGGGACAGCAGGGTGGGTGCTCCACACTAAAAGCCCAGAGAGGGTGAGTGGCTCTTCCTCCAGGGTTCTGGGGCTGAGGCAGGGCCAGGCCAGCATCCTTCAGCTCCCAGGCCCAGTGGCTCTGTGCCCATGGGCCCCCCACCCATGCTGGGCATTGGGCACCTGCTGGCTCTGTAGTCGGTCCCTGCCCCTCTCTGAGTCGGTAAAGGGTGACAGGACACCGGTGCGTCCAAAGGAAACCAAAGTAGATGGGCCCCAGCACGACTGCCTGCTCCCCGCCACCTGCCCCCCAACAAGCTGGTGCTCACCAGGGCCATCGAGGACGCGCAGCCAGGTGTGGCCAGGGCTGCGTCCTCCTCACCCACAAGGCTGTCACTGCAGCCCCGCGTGGCCTGGGCTTCCTCACTCTGGGGCTGGTGCCAAGAGTGAGAGTCCCAGGAGACCAGGCAGAAGCCACGGGTCACTTGTGTGGGTCTCAAGCCCGCCTGCCCCAGGGGAGGGGGACAGACCACACCTTGTAATGGTGACGCGTGTCAGTCCACATTCTAAGAAACCATATGAGATTCAAGGACTTGTTTGCCCATCTTGGAAGACCCGACAGGCTACACAGCTCCAACCTCATGTGGGAAAAACCAAAGGCCCGAGCACCCTGCACCTGCTCCTCCCTGGACGGGCAGCCGCCACCCCCATCGCTCAGGCGGAGACCTCATCGTCCATCTCTGCGCTCTTGCTCAGCTCAGGCCGTCCTGTTGGCTCTGCCTTCCAGACACAACCAGAACGTGCCACTTCTGACCCCCGTCCAAGCCACGTCCACTCCACCTTCTAACTGGTCCCCTATATCTGCATGGCCCCCTCCCATCTGTTCTCCGCATGGCAGCTGCAGGATCCTGGGGAAAACTTCATCAGACCAGAAACCCTCCCATGGATCCCTTGACCTGGGGGGGGTGGGGAGGGGTAAAAACCCAGTCCTCACTGTGGCCTAGAACCAGCCCCACTGCCCTGCCCCCCACCCGCCTCTCCTGCCTGCTTCCCTCCAGCCACTCCCCAGACCACGGCTCCTGCCTCAGGGCCTTTGCACATGCAGGTCCCCAGGCCTGTCTCTGGTGCCACCTCACAGCAACGCCTCTCTGACCACCCGCCTGAAATCACAAAGCGCTCCCTCCCCACAAACACAGCCAAACCCCTTCCCTCTGTTACTTTTCTCCACGGCCCTTAATGCCATCCGACTTATGATATAGTCAGTTTATGTGTTCAACTTGTATTTTGCCAGCTGTCTTTCCTCTCCACTAGACTATCAAGATTTGTCCTATTTTGTTCGATGCTGTGATCCTGGCTTACTGAATGTTTGTTGAGTGAATAAATGACTGACAGGAGTGCACAGGTAGACTCAGGCCCCCCGCTGGCATCTGGTCCAGGCCTTATTTCCCCTGTACCATCTCAGGAGCAGCTCCTCTTCCTCCTGGCCCAGGAAGCAGCCCTGGGAAGAGCAGATGTTCAGTCTGGATGAAAACCAGGGCCGTCGCCGACAGACCTGGACAACTGGCCCCCACGTTGTACGCCAGACCAGGGGTGCTGGTCTACAGGATAGACCCCCTGGGACTTACACAAGCTCCCTGCCCAGGTCCTCCCTCCGGTGGTGACTCCATCCTGGTGTCAAGGGTGTTTGGATCTCTCTCCACCCCAGTGTTGGTTGCAGAGGGGAGAAGCGAGCCCTTTGTGGCCAACTAGGGGGAGAACCGAGGACGGGGCAGCAGAGGCCACCGACATGGTGGGTAGAGCCCAGAGCAGCGCCGGGGGAGACGCGGAGACGCAGAGCGAGACAGGCAGGCTCCGCGAACAGAGGCCGCCTGGCGGCCCGCTCAGTTATGAGCTCTCCTGGCTGTTTGTTTAGTGATAACACATGCGACATAAACCGGTGAGACCTCAACAATATGGCTGCTTTCTGCCGAGCAGAGTCTGTGTCACAGAGACCTAGTGACACAGAAAGTACTGGCTGTGCCCGCAGAGGACGCTGGCAGGCCCCGGGACAGGTGACGCCACGGAGTTTGCCCTCAAACCCATTTCGCAGTGGCGCCCGGAGCCGCCAGGTGACTGTAGGAAGGGTGTTCTGTGCGGCGGGGCCCAGGTGGAGGCTGTTCGTGTGGGAGGCGAGCAAACAGCTGAGAAAAAGGGTGGTAACCGGGAGCTGCGAGCCAGGGCTCGAGTTCCGGAAAGAGCGGAGCCCCGGGGGTCGAGGCGGGGCAGCCGGGGCTGAGAGCCGCCGGGCTGCCCAGGGCGTCTTCGGAGGGCGCGGTCCCCGGCCGGCCCCCTCGCGGTCATGGCCAGGGTTGCATCGCCGCAGCAAGGCCCCGGGAAGTCCAGCGGGGCCCCTGACGCAATCCTCGCCGTCCTGCAGCCCAGCTACCCTACGCGGCCTGGCTCTGCCCTCTCTGCCCGACCCCCCAGCCTGCAGCTGCCCCCCTCCCAGGTTCCCCTGAGGAGCGCCTGGGGTTACCGCTGTGTGGCGCCAAGCAAGTGAGGGTCTCTGAGCCTTCCTTTCCCACCTCCCAGGCGGCCCTGGGGTCTGAGAAGCCAGGTGTGCGCTCAAAGCGGGCGTGGGTTCCCCGGGCAGGCCCCCGTTCACATCTGCTCCAATCCCTAGCAGTGTGACGCGGACAGATTACTCAGTTGCTTCAACTGTGAACTGGGGACGCACGCGCCTGCCTGGCGGGCCGGGTTAACGGAGCACCCAGTCCTAGAGGAGAGGCCCGGGCCAGGGGCCCAGGGCGAGCCCGGGGTTTGAGTCCTCGATGAACACTCTTTCACCAGAAGTCAGGTTGTGTCTTCAATTGATGGAGGATGAAAATACCTACAGCATTTTGTTCCTGCTCGGGGCACGTGAATTAACGGGGGGTCTTTCCACCAGCGGCATTCAGATTGGACGGAAGACAGTGTTACTAAGCTCAACAGCCCAGGGTGTCGCAAAAACCCGTGGTGGGGAAAGGCGGGGAAGCGCTCTGTGAGCCAGGAGTGTCACTGACGATGCCGGGGCTTGGGGACCCCAGGCTGCTGGAGGACTGTCTTTTCCTGGGGTCTCTGGGGCTGCACGATGCCAGCAGACGGTCATGAGCTCTCATTCCAGAGGCGGAAGTGAGTGCCACTGTCAACAAAAGGAGAGATTTTCAGTGGTGAAGGCAGTGACCAGGATCCAGAAGGCTGTGGGGCATTTTAGATCAGGTGGCCCCAGAGGACCTCTTGGAGGAGGTGACATTTGAGTGAGACCAGCCTAATGGGAAGGAGCCAGCCGCAGGGAGGCCTGGGGGGAGCGTTCGTGGGGGGAACAGCCGGTGCAAAGGCCTTAGGCTGGGGCCAGCTTGAGAGGTGGGGGAAAAACAAAAAGATCAAAGACCAGGGTAGCTGGCCCAGGTCCCCCGGCTCTAATTGGTGGACTTGAACCTGGGGCCCAGGTGCCTCCTACTGCACCTGCTTACCACGTTATTGGCGGCAGGACAAAGAGGAGGAGAGAGGGCAGCTCTGGGCAAGGGCAGCTGGGCTGTTGCCCACCTTTTGGCGATTGTGAACGGCGCTTCTGTGCAGGCGGCTGTGGGAGTGTTTGCTGAACCCTGGTTTCGGCTCACCAGGGCAGATACGCGGGAGCAGCAGCACTGGCTTTACCGAGGGGCCCACGTGGACTTCCAGGAGTGCCCTGGGGGTTCGGGGGATATGTTGACTCACCCAGCCTGATTGGACCAAGCTCCTCACCCTCCCACGTGCTCCTCTGCCCAACCAACCCCGCATTTGTGCCTGGGGAGGTGGGGGCTGAGCAGGTCTGACCTCCGGCCTGGAGCCCAGGAGTTCCAACTCACCAGCTGCTCAACAGCACAAATGCATGTAATGCCTTTGCCCGGGGCATGTGCAAATTCCCTGCAATCTCCATCTTCCTACAGAAGCTCTGTCCTGTCCCTGAAGGCATCTGGGTTGGAGACCCCAGGCCTTCCAGGGAAAGGGAGGGGTTCCCACAAAGGCCCACTGGCTGGGGCCTGGAGGGTGAGTCCAGGTATCCCCAGGTGTGGGCTTTGCAGCGTGGCTGGACTGGCCCGTCTCCTCGCAGACACCTGCAGGGACTTTGGGGTAATTACCCCTACCAAAGACACATGGTAGGCAAATTGATCTGGAGACGGAACCAAGGTTTATCACATCACCGAGGGGGAATAGCCAGAGATAAAAGAGTGCCCCTCCGAGAGGGTTTGGAGAATGTGGCTTAGGTATTTGGAAAGCCGAGTACTGATGACTGGCGGGCTTTTGTTTGTTTTGTTTTGTTTTTTAATTTAATGTTGTTATTATTATTGTATGGAGGTACTGGGGATCGAACCCGGGACCTTATGCGCGTTAAACACGCACTCTACCGCTGAGCTATACCCACTCCACCAGATGCCTGTTTATTTTATGTGGTCCTAAAACATCAGGCCCCCATCAGTTTGTGGACAAAGAATGTCACCCGCCGTGTCAGTGAGCAAAGGATGCTGAGGCTGTAAAGGAATCAGGCACTCAGCTGCCAGGCCTGTGCACCGAGGGGGCTCAGGACGGAGAAGATGGGACTCTGTCAACTCAGGTGCAGATCAGAGGAGTGGTTCCAGTCAGCCCAGGCTCGCTCGTCTTCCCAGAGAAAGAAAGGCAGTGAAATCACGAGCTTGAGGCGTCTGAGGGTCCTGCGTGCTGATTAGCAGGAATCCTGTGATCTCGGATGCATCTGTGTGTGTGTGTTTTCCCACCAGATAACCCCCATGCATCGAGGCTCCTCCTCTGCCTCTTTGGAACAGAACTATCCGAGAGGCGGCTTCCCGGGCTGCAGACCTCAGTAAGAGCCCCAAATAAAGCAAAATTCTCAACTTTTAGGTTGTGTGTGTGTGTGTGTGTGTGTTTTCTCAATTGACAGGTTGGTTGGTGAAATCGAGGCAGGGATGACCCAGGACCACCTCCCCGCCATGCCATTCTTCAGAATAACGCTAGCACATCCAAGAACTACAGGGTCAAACGGGCCCAGCAATGTCCCCCGTGGGCGTGGGCACAGCGTCAGGGTCCAGTCGTTTCCAAGAGATCCTCAAACTGCCAAGAAGGAGATTTGATTTCCAACCCCTATCCCAAGGTGCACACCACGGGGCCCCGGGAGTGTCCTGCGGGCTTCTGCTCTCGGCAAGCAGAGGGTAGGGCCGACCTGGGAAGGGCAGGAGCTCCATCCTTCCTCCCCACCCCTGCCCCCACCCCAAGCTACAGACCTCTGGTGGCCCAGGCCCCGCAGCTTTGCCCTCCGACCTGCCCAGCACAGAGCAGAGGTGCTCAGGTCTCAGGAAGTGTTAGCTACGTGCGTTCAGCAGACTCTCATCTGCGTGTTCATTCACCGCACAGCTATCTGTGGAGCACCTACTCTGTTCCAGGTGCTGTTCCAGGCACAGGGTACAGCAGTGAACTAGACGCCCATGAAGGAGGGGGTCCTCCTTCGCCCAAGCCTAGGCTCCTGGGACATGAGCAGGCCCTTTACAAAAGAGGGAGCCTGGCTGGAAGAGCTGCAATTTGAGGCTGCAAAGAGGTGCTCTTTGAAATTGACACACTGTCCAGTGCCAAGTGCTGTCACAGGTCAGTGCTGGAGGAGGGAGAGCTGGCGGGTCAGGGGCTCTGGTCAATGTGTAACCCTCGGCAGCCTCTTTGGAACACAAATCAGGATGGTTTTGTAACACTGAAACTTCGCTTACTTTGTTACTCTGCAATCCTCGCCCCTAGGTAGGTCCCCGGAGGAGCTCTGACAGAGGACAGCAGGGAACGTGAATGGGATTGTTTGTAGCAGTTCGTTCCTAACGGCGAAAGTCTGGAACCAACCCTCACGTCCATCATCAGAATGGATAATAATTCCGGGATCGAGCTTACAGGGCACTGTTAGGCAGCAGTGAGGAGAATGAAATGCTGCCGTGGAACAACTCAAAGCTGACCTCAGTGACGCAGTTTCATGAGAAGAGCGTCGTGCAAAGGGCCACCAATGCTGTTGTTAAAAGAGGATTAAAAAAAAAGGAGACAGCGTGACTCCGAGCTGGAAAAAGGAAGAGATGTTAAAGACTTTGCACAAGGAGGGACCCAGGCAGATGTTAGAAAGTTGTTTGGTCCTTGCTTTGACAATTGGGGAAGTGAAGTAAAATATTGACATATACCTAAAACAGACTTTTTTAATCAAATCAAATACAGACATTATGACGTATTCATGCTAAGTACTTCGTATATCTCTCTAAGAATCAGGTCGTTTTAATATGTCAGTTACATGTTAATTAAAAAGAAAAAGAATAAGGTCGTCTTCTTACAAGACAGAGACATCATTGCCACGCTTCCCAAAACGAATAGTGATGCCCTAATGTCGTCTCCTTTTTTTTCTTTTTTTTTTTTTAATTGAAGTATAGTGGGTCTACAATTTTGGGTCATTTTCTGGTGCCCTAACGTCATTTCGTTCATGGCCATATTCAAAGCTGCCCCCTTTTCCCTGCCGAAGTCTTTACAGTGGATTTGTTCAGTCAAGCCTGGTCCAGGACCATGAGATGCATTGTAAACATCTTTTAATCTACAACAGACCCTTATTTTCCCCCGTGCTTTTAGCTTGATGAACAGCTGGGACCGATTGTCCTGAGAGGGTCTTGTAGATAAAGCAGACTCGGGAGAAGTGATGGGGACAGGGTGAGGGGGCGTGGCTTTGCTTTAAGTGGTCAGGGGTGACTCTCGGAGGAGGGAGCACTGACACTGAACGCTGACAGGCCCCCAGGAGCCAGCCACGCAAGGTGCCAGCGGGAGAGTGTGCCCAGCAGGGGCAGAGGCGCAGGCTCAGGGTGTTTGAGGAGGCGCTTGGGGGCAGAGTGGGCAGGTTACTGAGCCAGGAGGAAAGGCTGGTCGTGCAGGCGGGGAAGCCATCAAGCTACCGGGAGCCAGGTCATGGAGGAACTGAATGAGCAAGTGGACAAAGGCTTGCACAGACATTCCGGTTGAATGAATCATCTGTTGGGTGTGAGCTCTGCGCTAGGCACTGCTCTAAACCTTTTCTGCTGTCAACTGGACCCATCCTCATGACAGCCGCATGATTCCCTGACCGTCAGTCAGGACCGGCTAGGTTATGGGGCAGTAACAAGTAGCTCCGGAAAGCTCAGTGACTCCATACCATACGGGTTTCTTTCTTCTTCCTGCTATGTGGTCATCCATCCTAAGTTTGGCTGGGGCTCTATAACGAGCATTTGACCGTCTCAGTCGTTGCCGCACCGGGGGCCAGCTCAGGAGGAGCAGTTAGGAGCTCCATTCCAGAAACTTTCACCGACAGCTCATCGGCCGGGACTGATCGCAGGGTTCTAACCACAAGAAGGGCAGGACATGTGTCCCCACTGGATGCCCAGAAGCTGGGAAACTAGAAACACCCTAGTAGCTTTCTGGCCCCATTTTACAGATGAGGAAACTAGTTTAAAAAGGCTAAAAATAAGTTGCCCACGGCCTCACGCCTGCTCGTTGGAAAGGCAGGGAGAGCCAGCCCGGACTTTGACTCTGATGGCAGGACAGTCATGGGTGTGGTGGGCGTGGTCTTCCTCCCGCCCCGGCCGCAGGGCAGAAGAGTGTGTCCATCTGTCTCAGGAGGTTGGAATCTGCCTCTGGACACTTGTTTCCTAGCCTGGAGCTCCCTGAGCTCCCGGGAGGCTGTGCAGTTGGTAGCTGAGGGCCCGGGCCAGGAGTCAGGGCCTCATCTGCCCAGGCCAGCGGGGACACCTCAGCTTCTGCCTCCTTTCCTCTCCTGAAACGGAGGTCCAGCGAATGGGTGGGCCTGGTTCTGGGCCCTCCCTGGAGTCTGATCCCCTAGGGCTGCATCTCCTGGGGCCTCTGGGTTCTCCTGGGTGTGGCCAAGCAGAGACACTCAGAGATAACCGTCACTTTATCAGGCCTGGGAATGACGGGGACCTTGCATGTGACTGTCTCCACAACAAATAGCAACTGAGGGCCCGGCGCCAGCTGAGGATCTGGAAAATCCCCTCCATCATTGAGTTCCTGGTCCACTGAGGGAGACAGACAGTAAACACCATTGAACAAGGCCTGTTAGGCGGTGATATGTGCACTGGAGGAAATGCAGCTGAAAAGGGGATGGAGTGAGTGGGGAAGTCACTACTCTGAAAAGGGAGGTCAAACCTGAGGGAGAGGGGAGAGCCGGGGGAGACAGATCCTCCACAGCAGGGCGAGCAGCAAGTGCAAAGGCCCTGGGGCAGGAGCAATGCCCCGTGTGCTCAGGAGGAGCAGGAGGCCAGACTGCGGAGGCAAAGGTGCGCAGCCTGGAGCATGAGGACCTGGGTTCCTGCTCTGCGTGAAGCGGGAGTCATTGGAGAGGAGCTGCACGCTCCAACTTGGGTGTTTCAAGAACTGTGGGCCTGCAGAGGTGAGACGAGGTTGTGGTGGAAACCAGCTGGAGGCTGGGGATGTGGCCCAGGAGAGAGACCAGTGCCTCCCACCTGGGTTATCTGGGCTGAATAGTGTCCCCAAGAATTCAGAGCCACCTGAAACCTCAGCCTGTAACCTTATTTATGTATTTAAAGTTTATTTCTTTTTAAAAAAATTTTTTTTAACTGGAGGTACTGAGGACTGAACCCAGGACCACCACGCGCATGATAAGCACCAGGGGCTACCTCTCCCCTGTAACCTCCTTTAGAAATAGGGTTTTTGCAGACGTGTGCATTAAGTTGAGGTCGTGTTCAGTTAAGGTGGGTTCTAAATCCAATGGCTGGTGTTCTTATCAGGGGAGGGGGCACAGAGGCACGGGGAAGAGAGCAGGTGAAGGAGGGGAGGCTGGAGGGGTGCAGCTGCAAGACAAGGGATGCCTGAAGCCCCCCGAGGGAGTGCAGGCCCGCCCGCACCTTGATTTTGGACTTCCGGCCTCCAGGACTGTAGTTTTAAGTGCCCACAGTGTGTGTGGTCATTTGTCACGGCAGACCCGGAGACGAACACAGATGGTGAGGGGGCAGGACGCCAGGCTATGTTGGATGTAGTGCCGACAGAGCTTTCAGATGTGCCAGCCAGGGGGTCAAGGCTGCCCACACGGTTCCGGCTTGAGAAGCAGGGGGAGCGGGCACTGGAGAGAGTGGGAAGCATGGAGGCGGGGGTGTGAGGCGTCTGGGGTGCCAGGCGCCCCCCTGCCCACCTCAGCACACTTGGCTTGCTGAAGACAGCCTGGTTCACAGCTGAGCTCCAAGACTTCGCAGTGTGTGGCTCTGGGCCAGCCGGACTCAGCTTTCTCACCTGTAAAATGGGGAGGGCAGTGGTACCCACCTGGGGGGTGGAGGTGAGAAGAAGCGGGTTCATTTCTGTGGGGCCTTTAGTGCAGGGTCTGGACAGTGTTATCCAGCCATTCACAGACCTTTCGGAGTGCCTCTCTCCAAGCCAGAACCTCTTAAGACATTGTTTTTTAAAGATACAATTCACGTAAGGCAAAATGACCCATCTTAAAGTGAACAGTGCAGGAGCATTTAGCATAGTCACAATGCTGTGTGACCACCATCTCTCTCGGTTCCAAGACTTTCACAACCCTGAGATACACTCAGTAGCCACGGGCAGTCCCTCCCCATGCAACCCCTCCTGCAGACCCTGGCAACCACCACGCAGTCCCTGTGGGTTACCTCTTCTGGATACTTCATATTTATGGACCACACAATAGGTGACCTTTGACTTTCTATCGCTTGAGGCTGCTAGGAGATGAGAAAGTAAAAATGCGTCTCCACATGGTTAGACAAATCGTCCTTTAAACAAAAAAACCTAGTAGGGGAGGTTTTAGCTTAGTGGTAGAGTGTGTGCTTAGCGTGCACGAGGTCCTGGGTTCAATCCCCAGTACCCCCATTAAAAAATTTAAAAATAAATAAGTAAATAAACCTAGTCACCGCCCCCCGCAAAACAACTAAAAAAAAAGAAAAGAAAAATCTAACTAAACTCCAGATGTGCTACTTGGATGAATCTTAGTTCGTGGCAAGCTGTCATCACCAGCCTGAACTTCTTTTATTTACAGTATAAAAAAATCCATGAATTCACCACCCGCCTCAAGACCGAGAGCATTAACAAAAGCCTCCACCTGCCTCTGCGTCCCCATGCCTTCTTATCCCTCTGGGACCCCTGAGTTCTGCGTGGTCCTCACCTTCGTTGGAGGGTTGGGTTGCAGTTTTAGCACAAGAGGACCACCGCCCAGACAGCCGTCACCTCGGCGTCGCAATGTCATGTCGGGTCTGAGGGTTTTCAGCTTTGTAGGAAGGGCGTCATGTTCTAGGTCATCTTCTGGCGTGCATCCTTTCCCAGTGCCTATTATGTCAGTGAAAAGCATCTTGGCTGTTGCAGGAAGCTGGCGGCTGGTCCTTTGTTCACTGCTGTATATTAGTCCATCACAGAAATATAACTGAGGTTTTGGGTTTTGCTGTTGTTCAGTTTTTCCTTTTATAAAAACTACTGCTGTAGCATAAACTGCCCTGTGTGAGTGTGTGTGTCCCCTTACAAAAGAGGGCATGGGCCTGCAGGGCGTTCGGCAGGAACAGAAGGTCATGTTCCCGTAGCAGAGGAGGGTCTCCGGGGATGGACGGGAAGGTGGGTGCCCTCCCCTCCATTCACTGATTTGTTCATTCAACAACAACGTGCTGAAGGTCTCCTATGTCACTTTTAGGTGAAAAACAGATTTCGAGTTCCCTGTCTTGGAAATTCCACACTAGTGGAGGGAGCTGGCAAGTAAGAAATCAGCAAGGACGGTCCCAATAATGACAAATCATGAAGAAAATAATCGGGGGCAAGGGGGCTGAGGAGTTTGTAGTCTTTTGGGATGGAGTTCATCTTAGCCACTTTGGAGGGAATAAATGCTGAATTTCTGTTGGAGGTGAGCAAACGTAAGGACATAGATGTCTTTCCTGTCCCAGTCCACAGACCCTTGGCTGTGTCCCTTGGTCCACGGACACCTACTGTTAGCGTGCCCAAGGGGAGGGGCTTCCCTAGATGGGATGGCAGTCTGGAAAAGCTTCTCAAGGCAGTGACTTTGGGGCTGAAACCAGTGTTTTGACGAACAGCCAGTCAGTGCAAAGGCCCTGCAGATGGGACAGGTTGAGTAGGGCTGGGTGAGGGCCATGAAGAGAGAAGACAGCCCTGCTCTGAGGAGATTGGCTGACCAGGAGGCAGCGAGACTAAGGGGTCCGGGGTCTCCTCTGTGGTCCAGGACCCAGACAGTGGTTTGGACCAGGGGATGGAACAGGGGAGGGAGAGGACAGCAGATTGTGGGAGGGACGCAGGAGGAGTGAGAGCATCATTGGGAGACACACCTGGGTGCCACTTGAAACAGGGAAGACTAGAAGGAGAACAGGTTTGCCAGGTTGGGAGAGCAGGATATTGGAGAATCCTGGGGTTGGGGCCCAGAGGCTCGGCAGGGAACTCGAGGAAGTTCCAGGCCCTGGACTCGGCCTGCCCCAGGCCTGGCAGTGGCTTCTGCATGCCTTTAAGATGCCCTGCGAGGCTCCTGACTGCCTGTCATCCACCGGCTGGACAGCTATTGTCCTTGTTGGGCTGAGTCACCAAAGGCCTGGGGGCACTCTGCTCTGACTTCTGCAGGAGCCAGTCTAGCCAGCCGGCCGCAGGCTCTCCAGCTTAGGTCTCCTTCAGGAGCTGCTGACTTGGAGGGCCGGAGCCCTCTGGGGCTGGGGAGATGCGGGATGAAGATGCAGCCAGCGGCTCCTCCCTCCAGGCCTCTGCGGAGGGCTTTTCCGTCCTTCACCTGCAATAGACACTGGCGCCCAGTGTGGGTCCAGGACCACGCCCCCCTGCCCCCAGGGCAGCCCCGAAGGCCGCTGTCGGACACTCCATTTCCATCAGCAGTCACTCCCCAGTCCCTCTCCCCACAGCCTGCCAACCGCCGGTCTGCTGTCCGTCCCTACGGACTTGCCTGTCCAGACGTGTCACACAAACGCAAGCGTACAAGACCTTTTATATCTGGCTTTTTTCACATCTCAGAATGTTCTCCGGGTCCATCCGCGCTGTGGCCTGTGTCAGTGCTTCCTTTTAAATTAACTTTATTGAGGGTTAACTCACACGCAATTACACGCTCGCGTTTTAAGAATCCAGGTCAGTGAGTTCTGACGACTATATAAAACCGGGTAGCCGCCCCACCCCCGTCAGCGTAGAGCGCGTGTCACCCCCAAAGCCCTTCCCGTCCCTCCCCAGGCAACCCTCCGACCCCAGGCAGCCAACAAGTGACCCAGTTTCTGATGAGTCCCACACAGACGGCTGCTACGGGGTGTGTGTGGGGGGTCTCTGATGTCTGGCTTCTTTGGCTTTGCATTCGTGGTTTTGGGGTTCACCTGCACTGTTGCATGGACGAAATGGTTGTCCCACCCATTCCAGAGTGTGGATGTGCCCCGTCTCTTCCTCCCGGCACCTGTTTGTTTGTTTCTAGCTCTGGGCTATTACAAACAATGCTATTATGAGTAATTAATGTTTCCAGGCAGGGAATTTGTATAAATGCCCGGGAGTGGGATGGCTGGGTTGGAAGGTAGGTTTATGTTTGGTGTTCCCTGCTGGGGGACCCAGAGACAGCCCCGCCCTCGGAGCCTGGGGCCCAGCGGCCAGCGCCACCCAGGACTGAAACCAGCCCAGAGCCTCCTTGGAACTCCTAGGCACCCCAGCCCTCCGGGAGCCGGGAAGCGAAGCCCCATGCTGCCCCTCCCAGAGCTGAGAGCTAGTACTGGAGCCAGGGCAAGAGTGGTTCACGCCCCTCTTGTTGTTTAAACAAAGACTGGGAGAGGCCCCCAGGAGGAGCCTGGGCACCCAGTCCCCAGGGGAGGAAACCCACCCCTCTCCCTTGAGCATATTCCCTTAGGGCCGGCTAGGGGCTGGAGATAGCTTGGGATGGGGCCGGGAGGAGGCGTTATCTGGAGGAAACAGCTCACCTACATTGTTCTAGTTAAGCCACTTCATTATCCCAGGTGAGATAGCCTGGGCCCAGAGCACCTTTGTGGAGACACCAGGCTCCACCCTGGTGCCTACAGGGGACCCACCCAGGCAATTTCCATCCACCTAGCTCTCAGCTGTCTGGCTGTGGGGGCAGACGAGTCAGGGCTGGGGGAAAAGGGCCAATCCGAGGTGCAGACCCACCTCTGGGCATCGCAGGCGAGGGGATAGAGACAGACCCCTAGGTTTCCTTGTATCCCCTACCCCTGTTTGGAAAAATGATCCAACACTCATAAGCTACGACTTCCACACACTCGTTTATGGTCATATTGGAGCATCATGGATGGATTACTTAATAATTTGAGGCTGGGGTCACCAAACTTGTTCTTTACAGGGCCAGATGGCAAACACGGCTTTGCAGGCCACACAGCCACCTCTGCCGGGACTCAGCTTTCCAGGTTCAGCGCAAAAGCAGCCCCAGATAATAAATAATAAGCAAGTGGGCGTGGATGGGTTTCAATAAACTGTATTTACCAAGATAGGCAGCTCATATCCAGAATATATAAAGAACTAATTATTCAAACAATCCAAATAGAAACTGGAAAAAAAATAAATTAAAAAAAAAGGGGGGGAAGGGTGTAGCTCAGTGGTAGAGTGTGTGCTTAGCATGCATGGGGGCCTGGGTTCAATCCCCAGTCCCTCTCTTAAAAACACACAAACAAACCTACTTACCTCTCCAAAACAAACAAAAAACAAAAAAAACCTCATCAAAGTTTAGCAGACATTTCTCCAAAGAAGATAAAAAAAGGGCCAGTGAGCATGGGAAAAGATGCTCAACGTGACTAACCATTAGGGAAACACAAATCAAAGCCACAGCAAGAAGCCACTTCACAACCACTAGGATAGCTATTTTAAAAAAAAAAAAAAGCGGAAAATAACAAGCGTTGGTGAGGATGTGGAGACACCAGTTGCTGATGGGAATGCAAAATGGTTCAGCTTCCATGGAAAACCGTGGTAGTTCCTTAAAGTATTAAAAATAGAATTACCAGTAACCCCACTTCCGGGCATACATCCAAAAGAACTGAAAACAGGACCTGTCCACCCATGTTCATAGCTGCATTACCCACAGCAGCTAAGCTGTGGGGGCAACCCAAGTGCCCAGGGATGGATGAATGGATAAACAAAGTGTGTTCTATCCATACAATGGAATATCATTTAGCCTTAAGCGGAGGGAAATTCTGACACATGCTACAACACGGGTGAACATCTTGGATGTGGTCCTAAGGGAAATAAGGCAGACACTTGTCATAAGACAACTCCTGGGTGATTCCACTTGTGTGAGGAACCTAGAACTCTCAGATCCACAGACAGAAAGTAGGAGGGTGGGTGCCCAGGGCTGGGGGTGGGGGATGACGGTTAGTGTTTAATGGGGACAGAGTTTCAGTTTGGGAAGATGAAAAACTTCCTGAGAGGGATGGTGGTGATGGTTGCACAACAATATGAATGTACTGAATACCGCTGACCTGTACACTTGAAAAGGGTTAAGATGTGAAACAGCCTATAATGAAAAAGAACATGGAAAGGAATGTATGCATAACTGAATCCCTTTGCCGTACACCAGAAATTAACACAACACTGTAAACCAACTACACTCCAATTTAAAAAATTGGTTAAGACGGCAATTTGGGGTGGGGAGGGCATAGCTCTGTGGTAGAGCATGTGCTTAGCACGCACGAGGTCCTGGGTTCAAGCTCCAGTCCCTTCAGTGGAAAAAAAAAATAAATAAAAGATGGCAATTTTAAAGTTATGTGTATTTTACCACAATTACAAAAAAATTAAAAAAGGAAGCAGAAGCCAAGGGTAGGGCTGGATGTGGCCCCTTATTTGTAGGTTTGCTGACCCTTGATGCAGGACCTTTTCTCTTGACTATTTTTGTGTGTTTTTTGTTTATGTTTTTGGTTTTTGGGGGTGGAGATAATTAGGTTTATTTGTTTGTTTGTTTATTTTAGAGGAGGGACTGGGGATTGAACTCAGGACTGCATGCATGCTGAGCATGCGCTCTACCATTTGAGCCACACCCTCCTCCATCTTTCTCTTGACTATTGATAGAAGGCTCTGGGGCTGAACAATTCCTCTGAGACAGAAAAGATAATCAAAGGTGAAGGTTTTGCCATGGGGAACAGGAACCAGCTGTGACTCTAACTGACCAAATCTTGCCTTCACATTCTCCTTTTCAGATCTCCATAAATAACCAGCTCCCCAAATCCCCCCCAGGAACCATCTTTACTATCTGGCTGGTTCCCTCATTCATGACTTAAGCAACCCTCCAGCCCACGTTTTTGCATATTCATATGAGAGTTAGCTGTTAATTTTGGAAAACCACACCAGTGAAGTCTCGATGACACAACAACGTGACCTGACACCTGTTTCCAGGTACACAAACCACCCCACGCCCCCAGCACCTGTGACAGACATTACTAATTGATCACAGACCCCTCAGACTCTACTTAAGGCCCTGGGCAGCCAGCCACCACCCGTTCCTTTGCAATCACACCCATTCACCATTCCTCTAGTAGAAGGTGGCCCCAGCACTGGAGCCCTGTCCGAGGGAGCCGACGGCATCTCCGTGGGAGGCGGTGCGTTTCTGCGTGCTCAGTGAGCAGTTGGTGGAGTGGTTTCCTTCATTCGACATCTTGGAAAAAAACATCTTTTAAACAAGGTTCCTTTCTGCTTGCTGGGCCTCGGGCTGCAGGTCAGAGAGGAACAGGATTTTTAGTCCTTGCCTTGGGAGGTTCGGAGACCCAGGAGGACGAGGGGCAGGTGGTGGCAGTGGAGTGTACTTTGTTTACACCCTAGAGCTCCCACTTCTTGTATGACCTTGGGCAAGTTACTTCCCCTGCCCTCAGTTTCTTCTCCCGTGAGTTGGAGTAATCATAAGAAGTTACTTCTTGTAAACCTTATTTAACATAGGCTGTTGATTCATTCACATTGCTTTTTTTTAAAATTTTTTTAGCGGGGGAGGTAATTAGATTTTTATTTGTCTTTAATGGAGGTACTGGGGATTGAACCCAGGACCTTGTACATGGTAAGCCTACACTCTGCCACTGAGCTATACCCTCCCCCCCCCACATTTCGAACATTTTGAACAGCGAAATCACCAACAAAGATGCAAAAGATGTGGCCCTGAACAGCCCACAGGAAACTCTGTTTGCAGTGTGAGAGCCGACACAGGCAGTGGCAGCTGGGAACGTGTGCCTCAGGAGACTCAAAGTTTAGCCCAAACGTTTTGCATGTAAGTACTGATTTGGTGGTTACCAAAAAAAAAAAAAAAGAAAGAAAAAAGAAAAAATTGTGAGTAAGCAAATTTGCAGATATGGAATCTGAATAATGAGCATGCACTCTGCACCAATAGGGGTGGGTGCGTCACACACAGGAGGGCCAGGCACCAGCCTGTGCAACTGAGCAGAGCCCAAGGCCATGGGGATTGGGCACACCTAGCCTCCCTTCCCTTTCTTCCTTGAGGGCCCAATAAACCTTTTCCAGATGCAAATCCCATCTCGCCCACCCGCTCCTAACTTGTGTCCTGTCCTCTGTCCTTCCCCAGTTTTGGGTGAAGATCTCCTTCCCAGTCGGCTGGGCTCCTGCAGGCATGTCTCCAGGGGAACTAGGCCCCCACTGTCTGCCTGGCCTGTTTCCCCCACTTTCCTGGGTTGCAGTTTTATAACTGTACAATTATGGCCCATCGTGTCCCCTCCACCCCAACCACTGAAGGGGATGGTCTTGAATGAAGGAATCCTCTTTTTCTCTTGTGGCAACTCTAGCTGTTGAGTGAACATTCACTGAATAAGTGAGGGGACAGGTAAGGAGGAGAGGGCATGCTACGGCTGACCACGTGGCACTAGGGGACCTGTTTCTTGGGAATCAAAGATAGTGGGCCAGGAGACCCCTTATCCTGACCCCATTCAGCTCTGATGATAGCCTCTGGCCCCAGTCTGGGGTAGGGAGCCTGCCTGTCCTGGGGCCTGGAGTGGGGGTCTAGGGCAATCACTGAAGGCTGGAGGTGGCAGGGAGGATTGCTTAGAATTCTGCATTTGCAAAAGCAATACTGGAATGTGGTAAAGGCAATTCACACTAGTACTCAAGAGGTTTGATGAAAAGGACGGACTCCTCCCAAAGCAACCACTGTTCCCAGTTCCTCCTGTGAAAATCCTGGCTCTTTCTCTTGCTGGCTGTGTAACTTCTTGGCATAAGACCTAAATTCTCGGGGCTGCAATTTTCTCATCTGTAAAATCGGGATATATAATGGCAAGTACTTCATGGAATCATTGTGAGAAATAAATAAATTAATATATGAAAAGACTACTGCTTGGTATATGGTATAAGCAATGTCTTACCTGTTATAAGCATGCAATATACTATACATGCATATCTGGTACAATACTATGCACCATATGTATAAAACTAGATACACATGTAGGTATTGTGTAAACACACATCCCTCTCCAGTGACATTTTTTTAAATCATTTAGAATCCTTTCATTGTAATATAAAGTGTGAAGACAGAGAAGGCATAAAAATATATTAACTCAAGAAATTATTATAAGGCAAACATACCTTGGTCAAGAAGTAGAATCTTGCCAGCAACTCCAGGAGCTGCTTCCAGGTATCCCATCCCAGTCACCGCCCTCCCCCCTTACCTCCAGCGACTAGTCTAGTTCCTTGTTCTGCATCTTGCTTCCACTGAGTTATAAACTTTGGAGCACTTTTCATGTGAGCACATGCATATTTAACTCTGCCTCTAAGAATCTGCTGTGTGTTACTGCATAGAAAGTATGTACCAGGACTTATCTACCCTTAGGACTCCTGCGCTATCTCCTAGGTTTGTTGCAAGTTGGTGGACAGTTTGTAACTCTCGAATACAACTGTATATGCATAACCTGTAACACATCCGCTAAGAATTTACTCTATCCAGCCTCCAGCGCTGGGGTAAACGGGCCACGTCCCAGGAATTAATGGTGGTTATGGCAAACGTGCACCCCCCCTCCCCGGATGCACAGGCAAGGGACCCAGGGAAAGGCTGCAGCAAGAGAACTGGCTGGGGAGCGACCCTCGGCCCTTGCCCAGGCTTGCAACTCCCGGACCATCCCAAGGGGGCGGGCCTGCTGCTGGCCCCGCCCCAACCACCTGGTACCGCCCCCAGACTAGCCCTGTTTCTCAGGGACCCGCCCCGCCGCCGACGCCGCCACCCACTAAGCGCAGCCGCCCGCCAGGCCCCGCCCCGTCCAGGCCAGGCCCCGCCCCACCCAGGCCAGGCCCGCCCCCAGGCCCCGCCCCGCCCGGCGCGCACTGCGCTTGCGCCGGCGTCTCTGGCTCTGGGGCCCGGCGGCCGCGGCTCTTTTGTTTCCCTGCCGGAGCCCGAGCCGCATCCCGGGATAGGGTCGGAACCCGGGTCAAGACCGGGTTGGAGTCGGATCGCGTCGGCAGCCCGGGCTGCCCGATGGGGCGCGCCCCCTGCCCTCCGCCCCCGGCCCGCGCCCTCGCCTGAGCCCCGGCCTGCCTGGCCCGGCCCGCGCCATGGAGCCCGGCCGCGGCGGCCTGGAGGCCGTGGGCAAGTTCGAGTTCTCGCGCAAGGACCTGATTGGGCACGGCGCCTTCGCCGTGGTCTTCAAGGGGCGCCACCGCGAGGTGAGGGGCCGGCGGGCCCTGACAGGGCCCGGGCGAGGGCGGCCTTCCACCGCGGGGGCCCCTCTCTCCCCCACACTCCGGACACCCCCTCATCCCCACCTCCACACTTCAGAGCGCCCCTCACCCAGCCTGGACCCCACATCTGCACGGCCGGGTACCCCCTCATCCCCACCCCACACCCGGAGACCCCCACATCCCCTTCACTCACACCCCTGACCCTCCTTCATCTCCCGGGACCTGCCAGGTGCTCACCTGGCTTGGGCAAGGCCTTCAAGGGGTTCCCGGTTCCTGGCCCCTGAGGGACACCCGCGCTTGGTTTTCAGAAACACGACCTGGAGGTCGCTGTCAAGTGCATTAACAAGAAGAACCTCGCTAAGTCCCAGACTCTGCTGGGGAAGGAAATCAAGATCCTCAAGGTGAGCTGGCGTTGGAAGCAGGAGGGGGACAGGTGATGGGTGAGTCCACCTTGCTCACGGGAAACTTGGGTTTCTGTCCTAGGAATTGAAGCATGAAAACATCGTGGCTTTGTATGACTTCCAGGTAAGGCTCTGGGCTGTGGTCATGGTGGGGAGGGGGTGTTCCCCTCCAGGCTGGCCCAGGCACAGCCTTGGGCCCTGGTGACCTGAGTCTCAGGCCAGCCTGGTCGGTAGTGGACTGTTTCAGGCCAGCATCTCATGTTGGGGGAAGGAGCTGGGCACCCCCAAATGTGGGTGGGTGTCTGACCTGCCCAGCTGGAAGAGGGGCAAGGGAACTTGGAGATCCCATCCTTAGCTCAGTTCTTGGGCCTGGGCTTTCTCTGGGCACATTAGGAGAGCTTCCACCTTCCCTGGCTGCCTGACTGCTACAGGCATCAGCAGCGATCCACCGGGTAAGGTCTGGCTACAGCGTGGCCCTCCGTAGGTGTCTGACCCAGTGGCCCTGACTGTAAGTCCTGTCCCCAGCGCAGGCCCAGGGCAGTCCTGCCGGCCTGGACCACCTGTCTGGGCCAACCGATTGTTTGTTGACATTACTCCAGCGGCCTGGCATTGGCCAGTCTCTCCCTGCGTCAGACTGGGGGAGGGGAGGGGCCAAGGGAGATTCCTTCTTGCTGGCAGTTGGGGCCAGCCACCCCTAGCTGGAGGCAGGAGGGAGGCGGTCGCCTGTCTGATCAGGCCACCTCAGGCCTAGCTGGCCCAGAAGGCTGTGGCTGGCTTCCCCCTGTGCCCCCTGGCCTCTGGGCCTGGCGGTGGGGCCCAGCCTCGGCAAGGGTCTGGGACCCTGGATACCCAGTTTGGGGACCAGGAACCTGAGGCAGCAGATTTGAGGGCTAAAGTGCTGACTAATGGTTTTGAAACCTGTTTACTGAGGCCACGGGACCAGCCCCTGGCTGAGGGGAAGTTCCCGTCCTGGCTGTCTGTGTTTTGGTGGCCTCCTCCCTCTTCCCCTGTCCTCTCCCTCCCCCTTCAGAGCTGGGCTGTGGCCTTGGGGGCTGTGGCATGACATGAGGTGACATGGGGAGGGCCCAGGTCCAGTGTGACAGCAAGTACCTAGAAGCCTGGAAGCTGTCCTGGGACCAAGAGGGCGGCCCCCTTCCCCTCCTCCTCTTCCTGCTCCCCTCCCACCCTTCCCTGGCCTCCCTTTTTCCCTTCCCTTTGCCTCCCTTTTCCCTTCCCGCCCCCCTCTCCCCATCCTGGCTGGGCCACACACCTGGTGGTGGGCCCTGCCACTTCCTCCAGGGCTGGCAGTGCTGTGGCTTCCCCTGTGCGAAGGACGTGCTTAGAGGCCAGCCAGCCTCTCCCCTCCAGGCCCCCTGCCCCCCACCGCACCCAGGGCTCCTAGCTCTCAGGGCGTGGGGTGCTACCCTCAGTCCTTAGATGCCGGTCTGAGACACACCTGAGACCCAGGGGAAAATGGCTTTTAAAAACAGTAAATGATTTGGCTACAAGAAAAAAGAAAAAGATGAACTTGTACAAAAGGGGTGTGGGAAAAGATGACTGCCATCTCTGTCCCAGCGGAGCCCCATCCCCCCATGGGCTCTCTGGGGGCGAGGACACATCCTTGTACATATATTGCTTTGCTGCCACGCTGTCCACTGCACTGCAGCGTGGCATTTTTCACTCAAACATGTGTCTCAGAGAAGGTCTGTGTCACTCCATGTTAATTGTCTAAATCCGTCTGTGAGAAGTTACACTCCTCTCCTCCCAAGAAAGTTACCCCCGATTCCTTCTGCGAGGTTCAGAGCCCAGACCCTGAAGCTAGATGACCAGGTTCCAGTCCTGGTTCTGTCAGTGAAACTAGCTGTGTGTCCTTGGACAAGTGTCTTAATCTCTCTGTGCTGCCATCGCTTTCTGTCTAACCCAGCGACCGTGGAGTTGTTTGGCTGAAATGGGTAGTGAGTGTTCGCTGATGTTAGGATTGTGGCTGTGGGCGTTGTTGGCATCCTGTGGTGCTCTGTGCCCTGCATTCCACGGCTGACCTCACCAGGCCCCACTGATGGGACGTGAGGTTATTCTGGGATTCTGACATGTCAGCAGGGTGCCGGTGACTCTCCTTCCACTCACCTTTGCCACGTGTGTGTCTGCAGGGTAGATTCCTAGAAGTAAGAGGATGCGTGTTTTACTTTGGAACAGTTGCCAGATTGTGGTCCGTAGAGGATGGACTGTAGGCACAGGAGGGCTGCTCAAGGGAAGCCTGTCTCCCCATCCTTGCCAGGAGGTCAGTTATCAGACTTTCATCTTGGCCCGTCTTAGAGCTGGAAAATGGCATCTCGTACGGCTTTGTTTTTCACTTACGGTGAGGCTCAGCATTTCTCGGTGTGCATGTGACTGTAGGAAGTGCCTCCTGCCTCGGAGTGTATTCCTGTCGGTCTCTTTGTCACGGAGGCTGGATGGCACCGTGGTTGGTGGCGCGAGCCCTGAGCTATGCTGCCCTTCTCTGAGCCCAGCTCCCCCGTTTACTGACACTTGCTGACCTGTGTGATCTTGGGCGAGTTACTGAGCCTTCTGGTGCTTCAGTGTTGCCCAGAAAACGGGGGATCACGTCAGCACACCCCTGTGGTAGGGGCTTGTGATGACAGCCTGAGTCAGTATGTGTTAGGACTGCTGCTTCTAAGTGTTACACAGGTGTTGCTGATTTGTAGGGACTCTTTATATATTAAGGAAAGCTCTCCACGATGGGTTGGAAATATCTCCCCTCAGCTTGTTTCTTATCTGCTGAGGTGGTTCTGATTTGTGGCCCTATGGAATAGAGACTGTTGTCAGGCCGATGTGGGTGCCTGGGACGTGGGCCCCGTGAATTGTGCCCTGAGGCCCCCAGACATGTGGGCAGTCGGCTGGAGCCCCAGGCTTTTCATTGAGGGGTAGAGGAGTGGGCTCTCAGTCTTACCCTCGCGTGCTGGGTGGTATCTGGATGTGCTCTCTCTGGACAGTGTGGCCACCCTGGGAATCGGGGTGTGAGACTATGCGGCCAGGGCCAGCCGTGCCCAGCTTGCCCTGGGAGGCCAGCACACCGTCCGGCCGGCTGGTTCCCACAGCTGGAGTGACTCACTCACCCCCGCCCGGCAGACAGAGCCAGCTCCTTGTGACGTTCGGCTGGTGGAGACCTCAGTCGAGGGCAGTCACCGTGGGCTCTTTCAAGACAGTGCCGATCCTTGGCCTTGCTTTTCCCAGACCCCAGGCTCTGGGTGACGATGGGGCACCATGACCCAGGAGAGCCTGGTGGAGGAATGTGTCAGTTCTGTGTTTTCTGTTCTGAAAGTGTCCCCTGCTTTTCCAGAGTCGGGCAGGCTGAGCTTGAGGGAAAAAGAGGGCTGGAGAGTGCAGGCTGCCTGCCCGCCCCCAGGGGCCCACAGGGACACAATGGGCAGCTGAAGGAGGCTCCCTGAGGAAGGAGGGTGGGCCTTCCTCACCAGGGTGGGGCTGGGCATCCTTTTCCGTCTGGGAGCCTTCCAGAGGAGCCCGGCCTGGGGGAGGGGAGCAGCGCTGCTCCCGTGGGCAGCTGTGGCTTCTGCCACCTTCGGGAGCCCAGAGAGCCACCCCTGAGGAGTTAACTAGGTCAGTGCCTGCCTCCCCACCCACCCACCAGGTCCAGCCCAGGATCACCAGACAGAGGGGGCTTGGCCAAGCCAGGGAGCTGGGATCCTATTAAGCAAAGCACCTTAGCACCCTGTGGCGGGGCGGCCTCCTACGTGCCTGGGCGCCCGTGCCAGGCTGCCCAGGACACCTGGCCCCGACACCTGGGCCAGCCCTGTCCCCAGGGCTTGTGGGCATGCCCCCAAGAGACAGAGGGCTCCGTTTCCTCCTGCCTTTTGAGGCTTGGCCTTACCCATTTCAGGTGCGAGGCTGGAATTCATCACCCGCTTCCTTGGGGGCTGCGCAGTGGCATGGTCAGCACTCAGTGTCTGGCCCTGCCCCTCCCTTGCCAGCTGTGCAACAGCAGAACTTCAGGGCCTCTCTGTGCCCATTTCTCCCCCTTAAGCGGGCTGGGACATTGTTGGAACCTTCCCAGGCCGCAGGTTGTGCTGGCGGAGTGGGGACGACCGTGCGGAGTGGTGGGGGGCTGGCGGGCCCGTGCCTCTCCCGTATTGGTCTTTGTTAATAACGGGACAGGCTCCCGAGGATGAGAAACCGGCCAGTAGCCCTCGTCTACCTCCCCCAGGACAAGAGCCCTTCTGGGCTCCGGCGGTCACTGCGCCCCAGGAGCAGTCCTGGCCCTTCCAAGTGTCTAGACTGAGTCTGGACTGACCCCCCAGGAGGTGACTTGCTAGCTGGAGCCCACTTGTTCCCCACTCCCTGGGGGAGCTGGTGAAAACCAAATTTAGGTCATGAGGCGGCAGGCGGAGGCGGGACCTGCGGCCTTTCCGGGTTCGGGTGGGTGGCAGGCTGGGCGAGGGCACGTCAGCTGTGCCAAGCAGGCTGCCCTGACCTCCTCCTTCCCTGGGGGCCCAGAGAGCCGGCTGCTTCAGGGTGGGGTGGGGCACCCAGCATGGCCCCTGGGGGGCCTGGGCACGCAGCCTCCCTGGAGAAGCTCCCCGCTGGGCGGCTGTGGACCCTGTGACTGGTCCTGCCGGGGCCCTGGGACCTGCCTCGGCGTTGGTGTGGGGGCAGGCGGAGGACCCTCTCAGGCCGGCCTCTGCCTCCCGGCCCTGGGCGCGTTTCCTGACCTCACCTGGGCACCGGCCGAGGCTCTGGCCGGCTGCTGGCAGTGAGGAGCCGCCGCCTCCGAGGGCCCAGCCCGTCGACGGGGCGCGGGCGCCTGCGGGGGGGCCGGGTTTCCTGGGCTTTCGCAGGCCCGGGTTCCTGGCAGTGAGGCGAGGCGGGTGCAGCCCCCAGCCCTGCTGCGCTCTCCCCCGGGCCCTGACCCCGGTGCTCGGTCCCAGCAGGGGACGCCCTCAGTCTCTGCCGGGTGACGCACCTGGGTGCAGAGACAGAGGGCAGAGGACCCCTGCCGTCCCGCTTGGCCGCAGAGCCCCTGGCCCCCTGCTCACTGGGCGCTCTCTGAGGCCTGGGAGGTGCCAGCACGGCTGCAGGGTAGTCTTGGGGGAGATGTCAGGGATGGGTTGGCATGGGAGTGGCGCCCTGTGCAGGGGTTGTCACTGATGCCACAGGACCTCCTTTCGGGGGGAGGTGGTCCTGGATCCAGGGGTGTGCCCGGAAGGGGGATGGGCAGTGCAACGGGTTGCCTGTCCCAGCCGGCCGGCCGCTTGTGCCCGCACGGTCCTGGGTGGCCTTTCTGCCAGTCCTGGCGCAGCCTCCTGGGAACACTCAGTGGGGATGAGTGCTGCCTCTGTCTCCAGCTTGTCTGTCCTTGTCACCTGTCTGGGCTCAGCGGGCCCTTTGGTGAGCTGGGGGCCTTCCTGGGGAGCAGGGTGCCAGCCGTCAGGAGGACACTCGGGCCCTGCTCCGCCTTCTGGCTGCGTGGCCCTGGCAAAGGGCTCTTAGCCTCTCTGGGCCATGCGTGACAAGAGTGCTCAGAGCGCCCCCAGAGCTCACTGGAGGGGAGTGATTCGGGAGCCGAGCATGCGTGGGATGTTGCCAGAGGTGGCCGTGGTTGGGGTGAGGGCAGGTGAGGGAGCAGGTGGCCTGGGTGTCACGGGGAGTGTGTGTTTAGATCTCCGGGGTTATTTCGGGTACTTATCTCCGGCCCCTCCCTCCGCCCTCTGCTGGGTCCTCCTGAGAGCCTCCAGTTCCGCTCCCTGCTGTAAGAGCCTCTACATCCTCCCTCCGTCTCCCTCATCTCCCTCCCGGCCCTGCCCCTCTGGCCTGGCCTGGCCCACCCAGTGGGCCCACGTGCCTGGGGACTCTGGGACCTGCCCCGTGTTATCTCTTCCCCGCAGCCGGCCTGGAGAGGCTGGCCCAGCAGGTGGGGCGGAGGCCAGCTCCCAGGCTTGCATTCCTGCCAGTAGGGTGGGCCTGGCTGGGCCGGGGCCTGCCTTTGTGGACGGAGCCCGCCCCTTCCCAGGCGAGCCCTGGCTGGGCGCTCTGGAAGGCTTCTGCGTCCCTGCTGGGACGCGCCCTGAGCCATGGGCCTGGGGTGCGGGGCGGAGGCGTGCGGGGACAGGCCTGTCTGGGTCCGGCCAGCCCGGGAGTTTCAGTTCGCCCTCTCACCCCTGCTCCCTGCGGCCTCCCGCCCTGTTGGTGGAGCTCTGGAGGCGTGAGGGGCTTACCTTGTTTCGGGGCGCTGACGTTACACATGACGTGTCACCCAGTGGCTTTATGTCCCTCCTCGCCTGCTGGTGTGGGTCTGAGCCCAGGCCCCACCTCCTGGAGGCAGGAGACGGACCATGGGTCCTTCTCCTGCTGGGTGGGGTTGGGGAGCAGCCCTGGGATCTGAGTAGGGAGCACCTACTGGTCCCCTGAGGGCTACCTCCCTCCCCTAGGCAGCCTCCCTCAGAGTTCCCCATGGGGCTTTGCGAGCTTTGGGACCAGCTCCCAGGCTTGTCCCCTTGCTCTATGGGGTTTAGAAGTTGGGGCTGCCTGTGAGCAGAGTGCTGGGTGGGGATGGGGACTTTGGGCCTCCTGTTGAGGGCAGGAGGGGCACCTCCTGTTTCCCAAGGCCCAGCAGTGTGCTGGTGCCGAAGGGGTTTGGGGACTTGGCCTGGCTCGTGGCTGGCAGAGCCCCTCAGTGACCTGGCCTGGGAGAGAGTGGAGGGCACTGCTTGCAGGAGAGCTGAAAGACTAGGACCCCACCTGCCTGTCGACTTGGCTTCTCCGGCCTCGGTTTGCTTCTCTGTGGCCTGGGGTCTCAGTGGCCCCTCACATGCAGATGCTGGGTGTTGGGGGTGGTGTCTGTGCAGCGACCTGAGGGCCAGGCCCCTCAGTCTCACTGGGGTGGACGTGCCGAGGATGCTGGCGGTACCCGGAGGCTGTGGGTGGCCGAGGGCTGAGCCGGAAGCTGGCTTAGTGCTACTGGGCAGCAGTGGGCTGGCTGCCGTGACCTGTGATTCTATTGACATTTTTGGTTCTGGAGCCGGGAGCTGAGCAGTTTCCACAGTCTGAGGTTCAAGGCCCTCACACTGTGGCTGTGTCCCTTCTTGGGGACTTGGGTGCCTATCCCCCAGGACTCACAGAACAAGCTGAGCCCCTCAGAACCTCAGGGCTGAGACCAACCCTGACTTTGATGGAGACCTGGCTGCTGAGAGCTCTCCCTGGGAGGTGGGGTCCACGTTCCACCCCTGACACCTCTCCTGGGACCTCAGCCCCTTTCCCAGACGTGATAAACAGAGTGATCTGACTGGCCGCTACTCCTGTCAGTCCAGTCCACGTGCAGACGGCCTCAAAAACAAAAACAACACATGTCAGCCCACTTGGCTTGCAGACGTCCTTGTCTCTTGGCCACTAAGTGCAACTGGCTCAGCCCTGGCATGGGAAGCCCTGGGGCCTCCAGGCCAGCTGATGTCCACCCTCACTGGCCTCTCCTCCCTGGAGCGCAGTGGTGCGTTGAGGGCCCCATGGGTGCAGGTGGCCAGGTCAGGCTTCCCAGAGGGCTGGCAGCGCAGAGGTTGGGGTGCACTCCCCTCCACCTCTCACTGCCTCTTCTGTGTCCTGCAGGAAATGGCCAATTCCGTCTACCTGGTCATGGAGGTGAGTCCCCGGAGGCCAGCTGTGAGGACAGGGAGATTGAGCCCTCCTGGCTCTTGGGCCCTTTGTCACCTGGGGGTTAGATGTTGTCCACATGTCTGTGGACTTAGGGCCATCTCATCAGGAGCCCTGGTGGCCACAGCAGGTGCTGGGGGGTGATGAGCACACCCGTTGACCTCTTCAGGCATCAACTGCAGGGGACATCTGCCCCAGGGTAGAGACAGGGTACCCAGGTGCCCAGGAAGCAGACGTCCAGGGTGGGGTGGCGGGGAGACCTGGGCAGGGCTGGCGGGTCTGCCCTGGCTGCTGACCGAGGCACGTGGCTGGTCTTTTACAGTACTGTAACGGCGGGGACCTGGCGGACTACCTGCACAGTGAGTGGATGCCCTGTGGCTGGACGGGCTGCACGCCTGGGCTTGCCCTGACCCAGCCTGAGTGGTGGCCTGGCATGAATGCGCTTTCCTGGGCCCAGTGGGGACACATGGTGTGTCAGAACCATCAGGGACGGCCTCGCAGGGCAGACTTGGTCTGGGAGATCCACTCTTGGGCACATCCCTGGGCGGTCTCTGGGAGGCAGTGCCCTCGGAGTGGCCCCTTGGCCCTGCAGGGTCCCTGAAGCTCTTGGTTGGCTGGTCTGCGGGGGGCAGGCCTCCCCTGGGTCCTGCTGTCTGTAGCTTCAGCCCCTCACTTGCTGAGGGCCTGGCCTGGGGCTGGTGGCAGAGTCGTTGGCCATGGTGCTTCCCCTGAGCAGTGGGTAGAGGAGGCTACTGAGAAGTGGTCCTGAACAGAGACGGGGCAGGGAGTGCTGGACCGCCACTCGGAGCTGGCAGGTCAGAGGCCAGCGGAGCCAGGGGAGGAAGATTCCAGGCAGAGCCGGCCACGGATGGGCTCAGGGGACGGGAGCGAGTGCCTGCGTTGTGAGGGACGGGCTGGGGACCGCAGGGGAGTGGCTTGGGAGCAGCACAGGGCCAAGGCCCCTCCGGAAGGGAGGGTCTGTACCATCCCTGTCCCGCCAGGCTCACGGCCCCTCGTTCTAACTCGAGGCCCGTCTCCCTGCAGCCATGCGAACGCTGAGCGAGGACACCATCCGGCTGTTCTTGCAGCAGATCGCGGGCGCCATGCGGCTCCTGCACAGCAAGGGCATCATCCACCGGGACCTGAAGCCACAGAACATCCTGCTCTCCAACCCAGGCGGGCGCCGCGCCAACCCCAACAACATCCGGGTCAAGATTGGTGAGGCGGGCGGGCCGGCACCCGGGAGGCCGGAGGGCCCGGGGCGCCTGGGGCCGCAGCCGCCCTCCTCACACACCTCTCCTCGCCTGCAGCTGACTTCGGCTTCGCCCGGTACCTTCAGAGCAACATGATGGCAGCCACACTCTGCGGCTCCCCCATGTACATGGTAGGTGGGCCACCCCCGGCCCCTGCTGCCCTGTGGAAGGGGTGTCGGCAGTGGGGTCCGCTCCTGTGTCCAGAGCTGAGCCCCATCCTGTGGCCTCAGCTCGGGTGGCACGTGAGGGCACTCGGGGGACACCTGGCTGGCATGTGATCGGCCGGTACTTGGCTGGCGCTGGGCTTTGGTCAGCGCACACCTGGTGTCCATCCTCGCCACGGCCCTGACGTGCACCCGCACCCCGCAGGCCCCCGAAGTCATCATGTCCCAGCACTACGACGGGAAGGCGGACCTGTGGAGCATCGGCACCATCGTGTACCAGTGCCTGACAGGGAAGGCGCCCTTCCAGGTGAGTGGGCTGGCAGGGTGGGTGGGTGTGCCAGCATGGGCATGCTCGGCTCCGGGTCCCCGGCAGAGTTGCCGGTCATTATGGTCCTGCAGCCTCCGTCACTGAAGTGATGGGGCCTCCCAGCCCCCATGGTACTGTCCTGCTCAGAGCCAAGGCCGGTCTTGGCTGGCTCCAGGGTGCATCTGTGTGTCCCTGTGTGTCTGAACCAAATTCATGGCCTTCCTCCTGCCACCTCCAATGCTGGCACGACCTACTAGATTAGCGTCAAGCGCTGGGTGCACCCTGTGTTTGGAAGGCCGTGGCCTGCTCTGCGGTGGACCCCATCCTGCAGACCTCTGCTTCCTGTAGTGACTTCATGGCCCCGCCTGGCAGCTGTCCGCTGTCGCCAGCTGGCTGCAGAGCCCTGTCTGACTGCCTGGTGACCTGGGCTGTCCCCCTTACTCCTTTCACCCCTCCCCGTCTGCGAGAGCGGGCAAGGGCTGGGCCCCACTGGCATGTCCACCTAGGGAAGGCAGGGGCCCGTCTCGCTCTTGGCTGTTGCCTCAGGCCCACCCGGTCACCCTTGTGCAGTCCCTGTGGTCCCACAGCTGGGATGGGGGAGGGGGAGTGGCCCCTTCCTAGGAAGCGCATGGGGGCACTCAGTGTTTAGACAGGGCCCTAGAGTCCTGGCCAGCAGTGCTTGCCAGCGGACCCTGTCGGGCATGGAGGCCCTGAACGAGCAGTGGCTAAATGCAGGGGCTACACTCACACCTCACCTCTTCCCCACTCAGGCTAGCAGCCCCCAGGACCTCCGCCTCTTCTACGAGAAGAACAAGACGCTGGTCCCCACGTGAGTGACCCCGCTGCTGGCCTCAGCCCCCACCCCCCTCCGCCGGCTGCCCAGTCACCATTGTGCTCTGCGCCCGCAGCATCCCCCGGGAGACCTCGGCCCCGCTGAGACAGCTGCTCCTGGCTCTGCTTCAGCGCAACCACAAAGACCGCATGGACTTCGGTGAGCGTGGCAGCTCACCCCCACCCCCACCCCGCAGGGGCCCTCCCGGCTTGCACCCTGTGTCCTGCACACCCGGCTCCCACGGGCCTCTGGGGGCCGCAGTGAGCGGGCTCCCGGGTGCCTGCGGCTCCCTTCCCAGCAGCGCTGATGGCAAAACCCCCAGGTTTGCAATGGGAGGTGCTGCTGGGAAGCCTTCTGCAGGCTGGGTGGGGCCAGGCCCCGGCCACACTGTGGGGGCCAGATGTGTTCAAGAGCTGCCAGCTGAGGCTCTGTCTCCCTCCGGGCTTGGCTGGCGTGAGGCAGCGGGACGGGGCCCAAAGCCAGCTGGAGCTCAGGCCCTAGGGGACGGCGGGGGCCCAGCCTTCACCCTGGAAACCCTGGCGTTGGAGCCTTCCTGAGGCCTGGCCCATCCTTCCTCCTGCAGATGAGTTTTTCCATCACCCTTTCCTTGATGCCAGTGCCGCTGTGAAGAAGTGTGAGTCCCCTGAGGGTCCTGGGGACTCCTGTGCCCCCCCTTCCTCGCCACAGTCTGCCAACCCCACCCTGGGAGGTTGGGGCGTACCAGCTCCTGAGCCCACCTCCAGCTCCAAGCTGGACTCAAGAGTCCAGCTCGGAGTCCCCCTGGGGCCCCCAAGGCCATGGGGAGGGCCCGAGCTCAGCTGACTTGGTGAAGTTTGGAGAGCTGGGGGCGGGGCCTCCCACAGGTCAGCGAGGGAGGGGGAGCCACCCTTCCTCTCCTGTCCCTGGGCTCCTCTGTCTGGGGGCCCGAGCCGGAGGTGACTGGGAGTGGGGGTGTGCAGGGCCGGGGAGACCGTCGGGTCCTGACCGTGCCACCCTGCCCCCACCAGCCCCGCCGGTGCCCGTGCCCTCCTACCCCAGCTCGGGCTCCGGCAGCAGCTCCAGCAGCAGCTCCACCTCCCACCTAGCCTCCCCGCCGGTGAGTCACGCACTGGGGTCTGTGGCCTTCTCTCCCTTCATGTTTGGAACATGTAGACCCCGGCAAGAATCGTGTCCGGGCTTCGGCCCCACCCAGACACCCGCCTTTATTGCTGCTGACAGGGGTAGGGTGAGGCCTGCTGAGGTTGTGCTCAGGGTGGGGGGATCGGGGCTTGAACCGCTATCTGTCCTGGCAGGCCGGGGCCGGGGCAGGTGGTCGAGGGGTCGGCTCTCGCTCACGTCTGAAGGCAGACGTTCCGGGCGCACCGCGTACTGAGCGTGGTGCAGGGCTGGCCGACAGGCAGCCTTTCCCTCCACACACGTCCCCGGATGGAAAAGTGGGGGGTCACCTGAAACAGGGCCTCCCCGGAGCTCTGGGAGCCCAGTGCTCCCTCACCCTGGGTGACGGGCGGTTCCGTCAGGCGTCTGTCCCTGTGGGGCCCAGGCTTAGCCAAGGTGTGGCATTTCAGAAATCAGGAGAGGGCAAGGCCCTGGGGGAGAACATGCAGAGCCCCTTCCCCAGCAGCCCCCCTTCACCCAGGCGCTGGGGCCGGGTCTCAGTGGCCTCGCCTCTGCCCCCTAGTCCCTGGGAGACATGCAGCAGCAGCTTCAGAAGACCCTGACCTCCCCGGCTGACGCCGCCGGCTTCCTGCAGGGCTCCCGGGACTCAGGCGGCAGCAGCAAGGACTCGTCCTGTGACACGGACGACTTCGTCATGGTCCCGGCCCAGCTTCCAGGTCAGGGGCCGCCAGTGGGAGTGGGCGGGGGTAGGCCTCAAGTGGGCCCCATGTTGGGAGGAGAGGCCCCGTACCCAGCCTTGGCAGTGGGAAGATGGGGACCCAGGGGTCCTGGATTAGAGGTCCCAGGCCATACTGGGAGCTGTGGATGCCTGGCTGGACACTGGCGGGTGGGGAGGGTACACCTCTGAGAGCCCTAAGGTTCCTATAGGCAAAGGGAGCTCTCAGTACGAGTGACAAGTTAGGGACATGAGAGCCCGGGGTCCCCGCATAGCCCTTCTCCCAACCCCGGCGCCTCCGACCTGCCCTGGAGGAGGTGCCTTGTCTCATGAAGCTGCCACTCGTGGAGCCTCCGCCCACTGTTCGCAGCCAGGACAGGTGTGGCCTGGGAGGGCACAGTGGGCACGCTCCCTGGGCCCGGCCTCACCGGTCTCCCATCCACAGGTGACCTGGTGGCCGAGGCAGCCGGCGCCAAGCCCCCGCCGGATAGCCTGATGTGCAGCGGGTAGGCCCCCACCTCGATCCCTCCTTGCCCCGGGAGAGGGAGACGCGTGCTCTCGCAGGCTGTCCTTTGCCCTGCCTGGGTCAGATGCTTTGGGGAGGGCCAAGGCTGTGCGCATGCTTGGCCTGAGGTGTGGCCCTGCCTGTCCACCAGGAGCTCGCTGGCAGCCTCGGCTGGCCTGGAGAGCCGTGGCCGGACCCCCTCTCCTTCCCCGCCCTGCAGCAGCTCCCTCAGCCCCTCAGGGTAAGCAGGGGCCCGGACTGGGCAGGGGTTGTAAGCTGCCCCAGGGCCACCGTTAGGGCTTCCCTCAGAGTCGTGGCCCCCTAGCCCTGAGTCAGGGTGTGTCCAGAGGTCCCGCCTTCATTCAGGCCTAGCTCCTCCTGGGTGGTCCAGCGGATGGAGGGGATTGTGGTGGAAGGGACACAGGCCGGGGGGGGGGGCAAGGGGCAGCTGTGCCAGAGACTGGTGTCAGCACCACCCCGAGTTTGCTGGGCCAGGAGGGCATGGACTGGAGCCAGCAGGTGTTGGTCTGGCCTTGTCCTCTGTCCCACCTCCTACTGGCCAGTCCCAGCCAGAAGCCACCTGGGTGCAGAGTGTGAATGGGGTGTGAACAGACAGGCCCTGGTGCCCTACCCGCGGCGGTGCTGGCCGTGTGCAGGTGGCCTGGCGTGGCCTCTGCCCCAGAATGCCACATCTGCAGTGACCCCAGCCTTTCTCCACCCACCACAGCCGGGCTGGCCCGTTCTCTGGCAGCAGGTGCGGTGCCTCTGTCCCCATCCCAGTCCCCACTCAGGTGCAGAACTACCAGCGCATTGAGCAGAACCTTCAGTCACCCACCCAGTACCAGACTGCGCGGTGAGTGGGGCCCCCTAGAGGGCTAGTGAGACCCCCACGGTCGCCCACCTGGAGAGGAGCAGGGCCTGCTCACGCGCGCGGCTGCGTGCCTGTCAGCGCCACCCTCGCTTTGTGCAGGGACTGGGCTTCTAGATGAGTCGTGACCGCTGCCTGGTAGCTACCAGTCAGGTGTCTTCTGTTGATAAAACTAGTTTCGGTTTTTGCGAATTTCAACAGATGGGAGAGAGAACACCTTTTTCGTGTGATTCATAGAGACCCGTGTGGGTGGGGGGGTCTCCTGGTCAGAGACTGCGACCTTGGGCCTTTCGCCTGGTTGTCGCTCCTGGTGAGGCCCGTCATTTGAACGGAGAGGGGACAGACACGTGGCGTGTGCTCGTGGCCCGCGCTGGGCGTGGCTGGGGGGGCCTCTCACTTTGTGTCTGCTTGTGTCCCCAGGTCCTCCGCCATCCGCAGGTCGGGCAGCACCAGCCCCCTGGGCTTTGTGCGGGCCAGTCCGTCGCCCCCGTCTCATGCAGAGCATGGCGCTGCCTTGGCCAGGAAGCTCTCCCTGGGTGGGGGCCGGCCCTACACACCGTCTCCCCAGGGTGAGCCCGAGCCCTGCCGAGGGACACGGCCTGAGTTGGGAGCGGGCATCTCCGAGCTCCCTCCATCCCACATTGACCTTGGCAACCCCTCTTTCCCTCAAGTCGGAACTATCCCCGAGCGGCCGGGCTGGAGCGGGGCGCCCTCCCCACAAGCTGCCGAGATGCGGGGGGGCAGGTCCCCTCGTCCAGGTGGGTACAGCCCCCGCCTGGGGGGTGGGAGGGTGGAGCTGGGGAGGGGTGGTGGAGCTGGGCTGACCTCCCCGGGCTGACCTGCCGCTGCTTGAAACAGTGGCTGTCTTTCTGTCTCACAAACATCATTGCTTAGGAGTTACGGGAAGGGAGAAAATTTCATGAGACTATTTTTAACAAGCTCAAGTCTTCAGGTTATGGGGGCCGACTTGGGTGGGGTTCAAATCCCACCCCTACCCCTGCCCCAGCCCTGCCATGCTGTGTGACCTTGAGCTGGCATCCCTTTGCCTTTTTCCACGTGCTCACAGTGGAGCGCAGGCGCAGTGCCTCACAGGTGGCCGTTGAGGGTGAAGGGCATTGTTCGCAGACCTGGGCCTCCAGACCCTGTCCTGGTGGGTGGCGCAGGCTGGGCCAGGCAGCTCACGGACAGCTGTGACTGGGCGCATCCTGTCCGGTCGTAGGCTCCTCTGCACCCGAGCGCTCTCCCCACACTGCCGGGCTGGGCTGCCGCCTGCACAGTGCCCCCAACCTGTCTGACCTGCACGCCGTCCGCCCCAAGCTGCCCAAGCCCCCCACGGACCCGCTGGGGGTGGCGTTCGGCCACCCCCAGGCCAGCCCCCCCCAGCCCTCCCACGGGCTGCAGTCCTGCCGGCCCCTGCGTGGTTCGCCCAAGTTGCCCGACTTCCTGCAGCGGAACCCCCTGCCCCCTATTCTGGGCTCCCCCACCAAGGTAAGAGGGCCCCAGACCTCCAGGGGGATGGGTGAGGAGTGGCCAGTCCTGGGAGAAGACCACAGGGCTTGGCTCTGTCCTGAGGAGACCCCCGCATGCTCCAGGGCGCCAGGCTTTCAGTGCCCACACCTCTAGCGCTGGTGGTGGCCGGCTCCTGAGTCTCCCTGTTTCCATGTGGGGTGGCCACATTCCCATGATGATGGCTGGCCCGCAGAGCCGGAACTTCTGCTCTCTGGCCTTTGACAGGAAGTGTCCTGCCCCAGGTCCAGCATCCACAGCCCCAGAGAGCCCAGGCTGCCACTGTGGGCAGGTTATTTAGTTTGTTCTGTGCCTCAGCTTTCTTGTCTGTGAAATGGGGCCAGACCCTGCAGCTACCTCCTCATGTCTCTGAGGCCCAGGTGCACACATGTGTACCCTGTGTTGTGCACATGTGAGGGTCGCTTTCCTCCAGCACAGGGTGGAGCCGGCCACACACAGTCTCCCGCCTTTGCTGTGAAGATCAGGGTTGTGGCGGTTGGGGCTTTGCAGTGGAGGGCCTTGCAGACACGGGGCGGCACTGCTGACCCCGTTGGGGTTTCAGTGTCATGCTGGCGGGTAGCTCTCAGCCCCCTACTGCCCCTCCTAGGCCCCACCTGCCTTCGACTTCACCAAGACCCCCAGCTCCCAGAACCTGCTGACCCTCCTGGCCCGGCAGGGCGTGGTCATGACTCCGCCTCGGAACCGGACGCTGCCCGACCTCTCGGAGGCAGGGCCCTTCCAGGGGCAGCAGCTGGGCGCGGGCCTGCGGCCCACAGAGGACGCCAAGGGCCCCTTTGGCAGGTGAGTGGGTGGGGCCTCCCTGACACTGGCTATGGGAGGAGAGGTCCAGCCTCTGCACCTCTTCACTGCCCTACACCCTGCAGGTCCCTCAGCACCGGCCGCCTCACCGATCTGCTCCTTAAGGCCGCGTTTGGAACGCAGGCCCCTGACTCGGGCAGCACGGACAGCCTGCAGGAGAAGCCCATGGAGATCGGTGCATGGCGGGGGGGCGGTGGGGAGTGCTCTGGGAAGTGAGGGGGCCGCGGTGGGAAGATTCCCTGAGCCCCTCTTCTCGCTCCCCCAGCGCCCTCTGCTGGCTTCGGAGGGAACCTGCACGCAGGAGCCCGCGCTGGGGGGGCCAGCAGCCCCTCCCCTGTGGTGTTCACCGTGGGCTCGCCCCCCAGCGGGAGCACGCCGCCGCAGGGCCCCCGCACCACCATGTTCTCAGGTGAGGGCCGTCCCGTGGCTGCAGTGAGTACACAGCCCGCGCTGGTCTGTCAGGAAGCGTGAGGGCTCTGCTGTTGTCATGAGTGGAGCAGGGACAATGTCCTGGCCGCCAGGCTGTGGCACTCTGTGTCCAGGCGCCCTGAACGTCAGACTTGTAGAGTCAGGAGTCCCGGGCCTGGGGCCGCCTCGGGGTGAGCACCGGCCCCGCAGCCCCAGGCTCTGGATGGAGGGTCCCGTCTGCAGCAGGCGGGGCCTCGGGGGGTGAGGCCTCCTGCGAGGTCTGCTCCCCAAGGCACCGCTGGGCCCCCAAAGGGGTGGGGATGGGTCTTGTGTCACTGAGTTGGGGAGGTTTCCCAGGGAGGCGGGAGCATGCCCTGAGCTGGGGAGTGGCGGTCCGGGGGGAGCTCCGCTCAGTGCCGTCTCCCCGTAGTGGGTTCCTCCAGCTCCCTCAGCTCTGCCGGCTCCTCGTCTGCCCGCCACCTGGCTCCTGGAGCCTACAGCGAGGCCGCCCTCGAGGTCCCCGGCCCTGGCCACTGCTGCAGCTTTGCCGACCCCGTCGCCGCCAACCTGGAGGGGGCCGTGACCTTTGAGGCCCCTGACCTCCCCGAGGAGACTCTCATGGAGGTGAGGCTGGGGCTGAGCGTTGTTTCTGGGCCTCGGGTCTCAGGCAGGGCTGGGCCTGGGGGTGTGGAGGGCTGTGCCCGGCACTGCGGCCCCTCAGCCACTTGCTTCCCCCCAGCAAGAGCACACGGAGACCCTGCACAGCCTGCGCTTCACCCTGGTCTTCGTCCAGCACGTCCTGGAGATCGCAGCCCTGAAGGGCAGCGCCAGCGAGGCGGCCGGGGGGCCTGAGTACCAGCTGCAGGAGAGTGTGGTGGCCGACCAGATCAGCCTGCTGAGCCGCGAGTGGGGGTGGGTGTGCCCGGTGGGCCCGGGGGGAGGCAGTGGGGGGGCAGCCCTTGGGGGGGGAGCGGGGGGGTGGGGGCCCCCCAGCTGTCTGACATGCCCTCGCTGCCCTCCAGCTTCGCGGAGCAGCTGGTGCTCTACCTGAAGGTGGCCGAGCTCCTCTCCTCCGGCCTGCAGACCGCCATCGAGCAGATCCGGGCCGGCAAGCTGTGCCTGTCATCCACCGTGAAGCAGGGTGAGTGTGAACTGAGCTCTCGCCCCCAGGGTATGCAGGGCCGGCACTGGGTTGTCAGGGAGGAGTAGGTAACCACTGGGGGAAAGACAGTGAGGAAGAGGTGGTGAGGGACCTTTCTGAGGAGGTGACCCGCTGTGGGCCCGGCCCGGGTAGGGGAGCAGCCAGGGGAGACCGGGAAGGGCAGGGCAACGGCCCCGAGGCAGGGCCCGTGTGCTGGGGGACGCGAGGTCGCAGCGTGCGTGGCTGGAGCAGCGCACAGAGGAGAGGAGCCGGGCAGCGGCCTTTGCCTGCAGCGGGGCTGGGGCCCCCCTTGGGGCCGGCTGGAGCTGAGGGCCCCCTGCCCCCCACAGTGGTGCGAAAGCTGAACGAGCTGTACAAGGCGAGCGTGGTGTCCTGCCAAGGCCTGAGCCTCCGGCTGCAGCGCTTCTTCCTGGACAAGCAGCGGCTCCTGGACCGCGTCCAGAGCGTCACCGCCGAGAAGCTCATCTTCAGCCATGCGGTGCAGACAGTAGGACGGGGTGGGGAGGGGCTGGGGGCGGCTGATGGCCACAGCTCCCCTGGGCTCTAGGGGCATTGCTCCCGGGTGGGGAGGGGCACCACGCTGTCCCCGCAGCCAGCTAACGGCACACGGGCCCCTCCAGGCTCCCGCACGGCCCAGGCGGCATCGCTGGCCGCAGTTTTCCGACCTGGGAAACAGGAGGCCTGGTGTGCAAGCCTCTTAGCGGGCAAGGTGGCCTCCAGGAGAAACCAGCGCAGGCAGCCCAGCTCGGAGCACAGTGTGAAGGCAGCAGGGGACCTGGAGGGACCCTGCTTGGTTCCCTGTATCCGTTGTTTGGGGTCCTTGTGCCCCAAAGGAGCTATGTAAGGAAGTGCTTGTTCTTTGAGAAAATTCACTTGTGTAGTGAAAACACGCTGTCTGAACAAATGTTCGAGAAAAGTCTGTCTCTTCATCCCCGAGTTCCCACTCCCCCAGGGGTGACCCCTGGAAAGTTACACCATTGCTAGTAGTGACTCAGACCTGGGGGTGGAGCTGGCCAGGCATCTGATCTGTAACCTCCAGCTGCCCGAGGCACGCGCATATCTGATCAGACCCCCATGTGGCCTGCACACCACCCTGCACTGTCACTCGTGCTCTCCAGCACGAGGGCTGCACATGGTGGTTCAGGGTAGTCAGCCCTGGTCCCCTGTCCCTTGGTGGGGGCCGCCCGGGCAGCCGGGCCCAGCCTCCACCGTCGCCCGGCAGGTGCAGTCGGCTGCCCTGGACGAGATGTTCCACCGCCGGGAGGACTGCGTGCAGCGCTACCACAAGGCCCTGCTGCTCATGGAGGGGCTGCAGCAGATCCTCACGGACCAGGCGGATGTGGAGAACATCGCCAAGTGTCAGTGCCCGCGGGCCGCCAGGGGAGGGGCCGGGGCCGCGGGTGCCCCGCTCACTGCGGTGCCCTCCCTCCTTCCCTCCCTCCCTGCAGGCAAGCTGTGCATCGAGCGGAGACTCTCGGCCCTGCTGACCGGCATCTGTGCCTGACCCCCTACTCCCCAAGGCCCGGCTCGTGGTGCCCGAGGGTCTGGACCTTCTCTGCCGATCCTGCGGGGTGGGGAGCATCGTGCTGGCCGGGCAAGCCGGCGGCCTTGGCACTGCTCGCTGGTGCCTGGGCAAGGACTGCCCCACGCCCCACCCAGTGTCCGGAGCTGGGTCTCCAGCTGCATCTCCCGGGCTCTGTGGCCATGAACTTCAGGGCACTGGAAGGCCTCACCCAGAACCTCAACTCAGGCCAGTCCTCTGGCCTCGCTGACGGATGGGCAGAACTCCCAGCCGGCAATCAGAACTTCTTTCCCGGCTGCCTCGATGACAGGTGGGGATGCGTGGGCATCTCCTGAGCCTGCCATGACCCCAGGGCCGTCCCGCCCAGGACAGGCAGAGGCCCTGAGACCGTGATGCCCACTCAAGCCAAAGCCGCCAGGCCTGCCCAGCGGACCCACCCAGGAAAAGGTGTGTCCTCCTGGCTCCTTCCTCTGTCCTTCCCTGAGACCACCCCTCAGCTTTGTGAGTCACCCAGCACTTTATTCAGGCGGACTGGAACCGGGACGCCCTCGGTCCCATCGGTTGCACTACAAGGCGCGTGTACACATCTGTACCCACGTGCACGTGTGTAAATAGCCCCACGAGCACGTGCGCTGTGCCTGCCGCCCGGGGCCTCTCGGGGACACACAGCCGTCTTAAGTAATGTTCTTTTAGGGACGGACAGTATGAAGCACCAAGCTTCCTGAACCCAGCAGAGACGTTGCGGTCTTTCACACTTTACTGCTAAAATGTGTCTTATTTTCTGCAGCTCTTTTTTTAAGAAGACTTGTACGAATTGAGGATGTTTTGTTTTGAAAGGGTGAGGGCAGGATGGGGGCAGCCTCGGCGTCATCGGGGATGCGGAGACCTAGGGGACATGTGGTCTGCCCAGCCCCTGCCCATGTTCCCTGCCCGCACATGGTGGGCAGGTGAGCTGGACCCTTTTTGTGTGCCAGCTTTCACAGTGGGTTTTGATGTCAAGTCCCCCTGGCCCCCAGCCAGGTCCTGGCCGCCAGGGCGGGGTCAGTGGGGAAGCAGCCTTCCCCGGTCGGCCTGGCTCTGCCTAGCTCCCCTCGAGCATGTCCCCAAGAGCGCAGAGGGAGCCTGTGCCCGTCCAGGCACCCGGGGCAGGGGCTTTGAGGCCTCACCACAGACGCGGTGAACGAAGACCCTCCGTGTTTCTCTCTGCAATACTTGAAGTCTTGCCGCTCTGCTTGGACCTGGAAGAACAGCAGCCCTGGGACTCGTTTCTGTCTCATCACCGTTGACTTGAGTTTCTCCTCCCGCGCAGAACGTGTTTGTATTTATTGCTTTATGGTCGGCTGGAATCCGGGGCCCCGGGAGGCTGGCGCCCCAGGAGGGGCCTTGCAGCTTCCCGTCCCCCTGCCCGCCGACCCTGTTCTCCATGACACGGCTGTCGACTCTTGGTCTACTTTAAAAGAAGTTTCGTGTGGCCCTCTTTGCGTTAAGTTGTGTAATATCAATTTAAGGAAATAAACCTTTGGAGATGTTAAGCTGGTGTGACTGGTGGTTGGTTTGTCACTGTCTCTGGTTCTCCTGTCGCCTCTGTTCTGCAGCAGCAGAATTTTGGAGGTCAGGCTCAGGGCCAGGCTGGGCGCTCAGAGATGTGGGGTCCAGCTTGTGCCTGTCCCCCACCCGTGTCCCTGCCGAGTTGGCTCACCCAGGCCCTCGGGATGCCTGCCTCTCAGTCCCCTGCGGCTACATGGAGGAGGGGGATGTGGGTGGGGTGGGGACTCCGCGTTTCCCGATGACGCACCAGGCTGGACTTGGACAGCGGCCGCACCATTTCCACCCCCAACCGTTCTCCACATCCGGGTCAGTGGGAGGCGATCGCCGCTGTGGCTTTCATTTGCATGTCCCTGATGGTTAGTGACTTTGAGTGTCTTGTCCTGTGTTTTGATGGCACTTCTCTAGCTCTTTTTTGGAGAAACCTCTCTTCCAGGCGTTTGCCTGCTTTTTTCTCTTTTTTGTTGTTGAGTGGTATGGTTTGCATTTTTTAAACGATGTATTGTTTTAATAAGTTAAAAATAACTTGATAAGTTACCAAAAAGGCTAACCACAATGTGAATCGAAAGTTCGTGGAGAGGCAGTGTGAGAGGAAGTGGAAGGTGGGGCCTCGGAAGGCTGGGTCCCAGCAGGCTGCCCCAGTCTGGCTTCCTGGAGCGCCTGCCCCCGGTCTGCAGACAGGAAGGGCCGGGCCTGGCGGAGAGCGGGCCCCGGGGACTGCAGCCCCTTCCACTCTGTGGGGTTCCCGGGATGTCGGGAGCAGGAAGAAACGCCAAAAGAGGATTAAGGCAATCGTGGCATTTTGTTCGTCTATTTAAATTAAATAGACCTCATTTCTTAGAGCAGTTTTAGGTTTCCAGAAAAATCGTGCAGGAAGTACAGATTTCCCAAAGGCGTCCTCTCCCCCAGCCACCCCTCCCTTCCTCTGTTAACCCCTCACCTTGGTGGGATTCATTTGCTACAAATGAGGGACCTACACGAACAGGGATGCACCAACCCCCCCGAGCCCACGGTGAGCGCGGTTCACTCGGTGCTGTACCTGCGATGGGTTTGGACACGTGTGTAATGCCATGTACCGTGTCCTGACAACCCTCGGTGCCCTGTGTTCATTTCAACTTCAACCCCTGAGCCCTGTGCTGTCCCCACAATTTTGCCTCTTCCAGAATGTCGCAGAGTTGGAATCCTACAGAGGGTAGCCTTATCAGATTGCCTTTTTCCGTGTCTTCACGGCTTGGTGGTTCACGTCTTTTCAACACTAAATGACACTCCCAGCCTCTCTCCCTTCTGAGTGAGACGGACCACATTCTCAAGTGTGTATCTGCCGAGCACCCAACCTCCATACCTTGTGGCCTTTCTTTTGCCTTCTGAAACAGCCTGCACCCCGTCTATGGAGTATGTATCTCTCTAAATATATCTATCTTTACTCCAAGAAAAAAATGACACTCCTCTGTCTGGATGGACCATAATTTATTCTCCGTTCACCTACTGAAGGATGTTGTCTTGCTTCCAAGTTTGGGTATTTATGGATAAAGCTGCTGTAAACATCCCTGTGCAGAAGCATGACAGTAAGGCAGGCCCAGGAGGGCTGGCAGGGCCTGGGGGTACAGCAACCACTGGCTCCCACCTTTCTTTCTGAGGACTTGATAGTCCCCTGCATGCTTCAAAGGGACCCCCCAGCCAGGAGGCTCAGCTTGGGTGTCTGCACCGCTTCAAACTATGCCCCTCTGGGGCAGTCCTAATCCCACAGGCCTCAGTTTACCCTCTATAAATCAGAGATGCAAGATCTCCCTCCGAGGCCAGTGGCAGGTAAGGAGTGTGCCCTGGAATAGGAGTCTCTGTGGTAAGGGGTGGTGGGCTCTGTGTGGAGGTGGGGTGCTGTGTGAAGGTGCCCAAGTGCTTCCTCAGGCCACTCAGCCTCCTGAGTTCCCCACATCACACGTGACCTTGACCTTCCTGACACTTGGAACCCTGGGGTGGCTCCTCCTTCCCTTCTGCAGAGGGCGGCCTGTCCTGGGGGGTGTTCAGCACAGGTGAGCTGCCCCCTCCTACCTGCCTGAGTGCTTTCCCATCTAGGCCTGACTTCTGAGCTCAGAGAGGCTGAGTAGAGTTTGGTCCAGGAGAGAGTCCTTGTCACAAGCACTGGCCCACTTCCTGTCTCATGGCTCTGCTTGTTCTGGACATTGCACATATGATCAACTCGTAAACATGCAGTTAGGGGCACAGACCCTGCAACACAGTTGAAAATCTGGATGTAACTTACGGTTGGCTCTCCGTATCCGCAGTTACGCAGCGCTGGACTCAACCACTGGCAGATCCAGTAGGGCTGCCGTTCATATTTAGTGAAAAAAATCCTGTGTAAGTGGCCCCGCACATTCAAGCCCATGTTGTTCGAGGGTCAGCTGTAAACGGAGTCATCCGTTACGTGGTGTTTTGCACTTGGCTTCTTTCCCTGAACATGTTTTAGAGGTTCACCCACAGCTGTAGCCTGAGTCAGTCTTTCTGAGTCCCTTTTCACTGTAAAATGCTCTTTCACCGACTAGTTTGTCGGTGTCTGTCCCCCACTGGAACGGAAGCTTCCCGAGGGCAAGGGTTTTGCTCACCTGTCTATTCCCAGCCTCCGAGGTGCTGGGAAACCAGCAGGTGCTCAGCAAATGGCTCCTGACTAACTGGCCCGTCTCCAGGGAGGTCTGAGTCCCTAGCCTCCGGTGGCACCTCCTTTCGCCTTCTGTGTGTGCTGTCACTCACTCCTACCCAGCTGTGCTGACATCTGCGACGCCTCCCAAGTCCCACGTGGGACGAGTTTCCCATTTGTCTCCCAGCAGTCTCCGGGAGGGCTTCACTCCTGGGAGCTCTCACACAAGCCGCGCCCAGCGCGATGCACTCTCTCCCTGGCATTTCGGCGCCTCTCTGTGCCTCAGTTTCCTCACCTGTCAAACGGGGCAAGAGAACCTTACTCAAGGGTCCAGGACGACTGAATAAGCTGAAAGGCATCAAGTGACTAGAATAACCCGTGGCTCGGCACATGCTGTATTATTACTGGTCTGGGAGGTTAAAGAGGTCTGGGGAGGCGCCAGTCTGCACACAGTCAAGTCAGCAGATGTTTTAAGTTAAAAGACAGGCTGTCATTCCAAATACCAGGCTGGTGCTGTGTGACTTCAGGCAAGGGGCTCAGCCTCTCCGTCCCTCGGGTTCCTCTTCAGGTAGGTACATAGGGGTCATACGGTGCTTGCTCCTTAGGGCGGCAGAGAAGACTAAATGAGCTAACACGTGTGACACGGAGCAGCGCCTGTAAGTGTCAGCTGTCAGGATGATTCTTTTCGCTGCGAGGAGGCGCGCTGACAGCGGCCTGGCGGACGCGGCGGGGAAGCCCCGTCCCCGCCCCAAGCCCCGCCCCATCACTCCCCGGCGCCAAGCCCCGCCCCGCCCCGCCCCGCCCCGCCCCGCGCCCCCGCCTCGCCCAGAAGGAGTTTTTGTCCGCAGCCGGCCGCCGTCAGGCTCCGCTCTCCACTTCCGCCTTCGCCCACGTGGTCCGGCTCGGGCTCAGTCCGCGGCGCCGTGAGTGGGGCCGGGTCGAGGCGCGCCCCTCTGGTCCCGGCGTGGGTGGCCGGGGTCTCTCCGACTCCCAAGGGAAAGCTTGCGGGGCGGGGAGAGAGTACGGGGGGGAAGGAAGAACTGGGGAGGTCAGAGGTCATCCTGGGGGTCAGGGGGCGTCGGAGGCTATCATCGGGCGGGGCTGGAGCGCGAGGGGGCTCGGAAGGAGGTTAGAGTTCAGGAGGGACGGAGCTGGAGCGCGAGGGGTCCCGGGGGCGTCAGAGTTCAGAAGGGGCGGGGCTGGAGCGTGGGGGTGGTCTGAGTTCAGGAGGGGCGGGCTGCTGTGTAGGGAGTCCCGGGGAGGTCAGGGGTCAAGAGGGCCCGGGCAAGTGCGTCCCGGGTGAGGTCAGGGGTCGGGCGCGTGCCCCCCCGCCACCCCCGGCCCTGCATGGGGCTCTCCAGCCTGCGGGCGGCGGCCTGGGCCCTGAGGAGAGCCAGCGGACCGTGGACCCCGCGCCTGGGACCGCGCCTCCTCTGGTAATGACAGCGCACTTGTCCGTGACCGGGGGGGTAGCACGCTGGCCCGCCCTGAGCCTGACTGCATGCCGGCGCAGCGCCAAGCCCTGATCGCGTGAAGTGCTGTCATTGCCCCCTTTCCCGGCCAGTGAAACCGAGGCCCACGTTGGTGGTTGGCCGAGGTCTCCAGTTAGCGCCCAGCCGCGGTTTGAACAGCTCGTGGTCAGTCCGGGTGTCTCCCGGACCACGCTGCCACCATGGCCCCTTCCCGGACTCTGCTGTGTTGCTCACGCCTGCCGTGTCTCTCCAGTTTGCCCCCCATGGCAGGGAACGGGGAGGCGCTGGCACCGGCGGGGGCCAGGCAGGAGCAGGGCACAAAGGCCTGCAGCGGCTGGCGGGGCGCGGCCAGGACCTGGGAGGAAACGGCGCAGCAGGCCAAGAAGCTAAAGAGCAGCGAGGACGGGGAGCCGCCCCGCAAGCTGCCCAAGAGGAAGATTGTGCTGCTCGTGGCCTATTCCGGGAAGGGCTACCACGGCATGCAGGTGAGGGCGCCCGCGGCCGGGCAGGCCGGCTTCTCTCCCGGCCGCCGCCTGCTTTGCGTAGGGGCCTCAGAGGGACAGTCAGGCTTCCAGGGAGGCCGTGTCAGGAAACGGCAGAAGGCGGGGTCTTCGCCTGTCCACCGGTTCCTGTGGCTCCCATCGAGCCAGATCTACATTCGAATCCAAGCAGCTTTGAGCCCTGCTTCGTCCCTGCGAGATGTGTGCCCTGGTGTTCCCGAGTCTCCCAGGGTGGTTAAGGGCCCTGCCCCGCTGTTGACCGGCGACGTGGCCTTGGGTACGTGACTGAAGCTCTCGGTGCCTCATTTTTAAGCGCTGATTTTATGAGGCATGACGGTTCACGAGGCTGACCCACGCTGTGCTGCTGCGCCCCAGGACCCAGGACAGTGCCCGGGAAGTTCAGGAGAGACCCTGTTACTGTCTGTCTGTGGGTTTGCAGCACTTGAGAATCCCTCCCTAGCCCGGCAACGTGACCCTTTCCTGAAAGGCAGAGGGTCCAGGTGCCCTGACAGATGGACCGACTTGCTTCTTGTTCCTTGTGGTCCACTCTGTGGCTCTTAAACTTGGGTTCCTTGTTCTTTAAATTTCTTTAAGCTTGACTCACAGGAAGGAATTCACTGCTGCGCAGAGTATCTGATACCCAAGTTTCCGAAAACAGTGCCCAGTCTCACCAGGTGCTATGATAACCTTTACTATGAATAACGATAGTAGTAAGATACTTGGTATCCTGTTTTTTTTTTTTTTTAACTTTTCGGTTGCACCCATGAAACTAATTTGATGACCACTGGTGGATTGTGGCGGAGGGCAGAAACGCTGCTCCAGTCTAACTTAGCGGAACAGACAACCCACCTCTGCTGCTCTTTGTGGATGTTTACATGTTTCTGAGCATGATTTTGGTTCCTGTGTTTTTGCCTTATGCGCCGTCTGGAGAATGTTGCCAGTGTCTCATCAACTGTTTGCCTCAGTTTCTCCGTGAGGAAAATGGGGGTAGAGCGTGGCCATAGCTCCCAGGGCGGACGGAAGGACAAATACGTGGAGGGGTTGTCATCCGTGTTTCTTAACGTCCATTCCAAGCCTTTGAGACGCATTTGTAACATTTGAGTGAAGGGATTGGACTTAAGTTGCAGTGGGAACCGCGAGGTAGAGTTTGGGAAGAACCTCCCCACCCTGGTGAGTCTTGGCAAAGTGCTTGTTGGCCTGTGTCCCTTGCGCTACAGAGGTTTTCTTTGAGAAGGTCAGGGTGGTGATCCTGCCCATGTCATCGGGTCCTGTGGGCCCTGGACTATGACTGTGCTGCATCTCGCACTCAGCCATCCCCACCACCTGGGTGCTGGCAGCGTCCTGGGGTGAGGTCCTGCTTTAGCAGAGGGGCTTGTGCCCTGTGGTGGAAGGGGGGGCTCTCCTGGAGTGATGAGGGAGGGGGTCCCTGGGGTGATGAGGGTAGGGGCTCTCCTGGAGTGATGAGGGTAGGGGTTCCCTGGGGTGATGAGGGAGGGGGGTCCCTGGGGTGATGAGGGTAGGTGATGAGGGAGGGGTTCCCTGGGGTGATGAGGGTAGGGGGTCCCTGGGGTGATGAGGGAGGGGGTCCCTGGGGTGATGAGGGAGGGGGTCCCTGGGGTGATGAGGGTAGGGTTTCCCTGGGGTGATGAAGGAGGGGATTCCCTAGGACGATGAGGGTGGAAGTCCCTGAGGTGATGACGGAGGGGGTCCCTGGAGTGATGCAGGCGGGGGTCCTTGCAGACAAATGGGTCTCCGGCAGGAGGGATGCTGGTTTCACATCGAAACAGGTTGGGGAAATGACGTCTCAGGTGATGCCCACTGTTGGCTGTCCAGGTTGGGAGTTTCTAGGACTGGGCGCCCTCAGGTGGCTTTCCTACTCCCGTGGGAAGGGAACATGCTACAGGGTCTCTCTGTGGCCACAGGTGTGGCCCCCCAGGCTGCCGGGTGCCAGCACACCACACATGCCCCTACCTGGACCAGCTCCGCCCAGGGCCCCTTGTGGGTAGCGACTGAGTGAAAAACACTTTGTCTTCTCCTCAGAGGAATGCTGGGTCCTCGCAATTCAAGACCATTGAAGATGACCTGGTGTCTGCCCTGGTCCGGTCGGGCTGTATTCCTGAGAATCATGGGGAAGACATGAGGAAGATGTCCTTCCAGCGCTGTGCTCGGACAGACAAGGTAGGTGGCCGTCCCTGCCCCACCCCCGCAGGTGGGAGCAGCACCGAGACCGCCGGTCTGTCTTGGGGTTTGTCTTTACCCCACTTCTATCTTAGCATCTTTCTCCATCAAGATTCTTTTGGTTACGAATGAGACGTACAAATCAAACTAGTCTGAGTGGAAAGAAAGTTGTTGCCACGTGTAACTAAGCTCCTCGGGCATTTCCGGTTCAGGTGTGGCTGGATCTAGGTGCTCGCTGCCCCCGGAGCCTGCGTCCTGTCAGCCTCTGCCTTCTCTGTCGCTCCTGCAGGTGGCACGGTGGCCACAACACCTGCCTTAGATCCACTTTCTCAGGCTTGCGACACAAGGAGGGCCGCGTGGCCACAGAAGCACAGCATGCTTGTAATGTTAAATTTCCCAGTAGCCACAGTCCAGAAGGAAAAGGAAACAGATGAAGTTGGTTTCCATAATCAATTTCATTTAACTGAGTATATCCAAGGTAGTCTCCTGTCAGTGCGCAATCCACATAAAGAATGACGCACGGGAAATATTTTCCATTCTGGGAGTGTGAGTTCCAAGTCTGTGAAACCCAGTGCCTGTGGTACGCTCACAGCATCCCCACCACACAGGCCGCCCTCTCCCGGGTTCAGGAGTCACGGGTGGCTGTGGCCCAGCGCTGCCCATGCAGAGTCACAAGGTCAAGTCCTGCTGTCTGATTGGCTCTCGCATCCGTCCTGGGCTCAGCCACTGACTGATCCTGCCCTGTTGTGTTCCCAGGCATGGGGCTGGCGTGGGCAGGGGCCCCCACAGGAGAACGGAGGGGTGACGCTGAGACGGGGCCCAGTGCCAGGCGGGTAGGACAACAGGAAGTTCTTCTCTAGTAGACAAAAAAAATTGACACGCTCTCTGTGCCTCTCACCCTGCTCTCTGAGACCCTGGCCCTCAAAGCACCTCTCCTGCCACCTGAGGTCAGTGGGAGCCGATGTGCGCGTAGCTCTTTGTGGGCCAGGGTCCCGGGAATCTGAATGACATCTAGTTTCAAAGGGACACGGATTCCCTGGGATCCGCAGACCCAGGCCAGAACCCCAGAGCTGGAGCCGCTCTCCTTGTTTTTAATTCTTCCACTTACAGCTCTCTGGTTATTTTCAAGGCAGAAGGAAAAAAAAGTCTACCTGCGCTAAGGAAGGGAGCATCTCAAGATACAGTGCTAGCATTTGTTTTAATTTCCACTGTTATTAGAGAGACTTTCATTCTAATGTTTTCCTTCTTACAAATGGAGAAACCAAAAGAATCAGAAAACCTCCAATCCTGACATCCCATGCATCCAGCCCGCTGCGAGAACAAACCAAAATGGTCATCTTGGGTTAGTTTTTGTTTCAGATTTTTTTTAAAAAGCTTTCTTGAGCTTTAACTCCCTCCCATACGGTCCGCTCGTTTAAAGAGTACAGTTCAGCGGATCTCGTCTTTTCTCGGAGTTGCGTAGCCATCACCGCGGTCAACCTTAGAACGTTTTCATTGTCCCTAAAAGGCCCCTGAAACTATCCTCCCCACCCCACTGAAATCTCCGGAGTATTCTCGTTTCAACACGTAACCAACATAAGAAGGTTGGGAGTGAGAGGGGTGAGAAGTATTTCCGTTCCGTTTTGTTCTTCCTGCCAAGTGTTTGAGACCTGCCGTGTGCTTCCCGTCCACAGCGCCGCACTTCAGGACAGCCGTTCCCTGCCCTCAGGCCGCACACGCGGCCGGGTGCCTTGGTGTTGGAGGGTGCAGGTCTGGGAAACGGTGCACTTGGCCGCGTGGCATCTCACCAGTTTATTTTTTGCTCGCCTGTCTCTTTTTTTTTTTTTTTTTTAATCTCTGCAACTTTTTATTTGGAAAACCTTCAGCCTTTAGAAGTCTCAGGAGCCACGTGTGAATACCCAATAATCTCTCCTTAGATTCCGCAGTGTGAAATTTTTTTGGCCAAATTTGATTTCTATCTGACTCCTTTTTTGCCTCCGAAGGGAACCATTTGAGAGTAAGTTGCACCATCCTCCCCCTTCACCCCGAAATACGTCAGCTGAGTCTCCTATGAGCAGCGGTGTCCCCGGGCAACACCTGCACGTAACTGTCACCCGTGGGAAATTTAACCTCGACATGTTACTGCTTCTAACATGCTTTGGGTTTGGGCGTGATCCAGCCTCTAACCCAGGGTCCAGGGCTGCTTTCAGCCATCCTCTCTTTTGAGTTTCCTTTAACTGAAAACGGTCTCCTTGTCTCCGTTCTGCCCTTCCTGACGTGGTGTCTTTGGCGAGTTCGGGCCGGTTATTTTGAAGCAGGTCCTCCGGCTGCATTTATCTGACTGTTCTCATGACTAGGTCCAGACTCAAAACGTTTTTGTGGGCAGGGGCAGTACACGGGTTCCACGATATTCTATTTTCTTTGCATAGATCTTAAAACCTTTCTTAGAAAATGGGATTGCAGTAAGCAGAAAGGTGCATCCAGTGTGAGTGCAAAGTAAAACAGTTGACTCTCCGAGGACACCTGGGCGGTCTCCACCTAGGTCAGCATGCGGGACTCTGTCCACGTCCCAGGAGCCCTCCTCGGCCACCTTGCGAATAGCCCCTCCCCTCCTGCTAGGCCTCACCCCCACGCTGATTTGATGGAAACTTCCTTTAGAAAAAAGGCTCAATACACAGATGTTAATGTGCACTCCTCCCCAGCACAGAGACTGATCGGTTTGCCTGCGTAACCCGCACCTGTCCCCACAGAATGACTGCTGTTGTGATGTAGGTGGCCATCTCTTCCTTGCTTTGCCCCAGAGTTCTGTCGATTCCGTTGCATTTTCTTCTCCCCTGAGTCCTTGAGAGTCACACCCAAGGTGGGACTTTATTTCCTATCTGCATGGTGTCGTACGTCCCCTAGTTCCTGTCTTGTTGGGTTTGAGGGTCACTTACGATATCTTGTGAGCTCTGCTGCCCACCCTGGGCGTGCAGAGCGCCCTTCTCATATCTGATCAGTCCCTTCAGGTGCGCTTCTGAAACCAGGAGTCCCGTGAAGGATGTCATGTTTGCACGGTCCTTCTGCCAAAGAGGCCGACCTGCCGAGGGTCATGCCAGAAGAGCGGGCCCCACTGACCCTGCCTTCTGCTTCCTTCGCAGGGGGTGTCTGCGGCCGGCCAGGTCGTGTCCCTCAAGGTGTGGCTGGTCGACGACATTTTAGACAAGATCAACAGCCACCTCCCATCTCAGATCCGGATACTGGGTAAGCGCCGCCACCCAGGGCTGCGCGGCAGGTGGTGGCCAGTCTGGTGGTGGCCGGTCTGGCAGAGACACACAGCTTCTTCTTTCCCTTAATGCCCCTGGTGTCTGTAGATAAGAGTGGTTGTAAGTCACCTTGGAAAAAAGTCCAGCGTCCCCGCCTCCTCCAGGAAGGGACACGTGGGATAGACAGACATGGAAGGTCCACCCCTGCTCCTTCTCCGTGCCACACACGCCTGTAGTAACTGGATGCTTGCATGTGAAAGTCTGGATTTGTTTTTCGGGGGGTTTTTTGTTTTGGAGGGGGAGGTAATTTGGTTTGTTTGTTTGATGGAAGTGCCGGGAATTGAACCCAGGACCTCTTGCACACTAAGTATGCGCTCCACCACTGAGCTATCCCCTCCTGCCTCGTGCAAGTCCAGATTTGATGAAGTTGAAATGGGTGCAGTCATTCGCTTTCATAGCAAGGCCCGATACAAGATATTTAGGTCTTGTTCGTTTAAAAAAATCCAGTCTGACTCCCTCTGCCGTCTAAGTGGCGTGTCTGTGCCGTCCATGGTTGGTGCGGCGGTGGGGTCCGGTTGCGGAGCTTCCTCCCGTTTCTCTGTGTCCCGTCTATTACTTGTTCCCCTTTCCTCTCCCCACTCCTTTTGGATTCAGCGATGTTTTCCATAGTTCCGTTTAGTTACCACCTGGGCTAGCTTACTAGCTATGACTGGCTCTGGGTTTTTCAGTGACTATTTTGGGGTTTAAAGCAAGGGTTGGCTGCTTTTTTCTGTAGAGGGCCAGGTGGTAAGATGTTTTAGGCTTTGTGGCCCACAGATTACTTTCTGTGTTGCATCTTCTTCCTTTTTTTTAACCACTCTTTCAGGCTTAGCTCAGAGGCTGTACAAAAGTGGCCCTGGTTTTGGTCCCCGCTTGCCAGTTCCCGGGTTAAAGCATCAGTCGCTCACACAGCCTCCACCAGGTGCAGTCATGCCACCTCGTGCGTAGTCCAAAACCTGCGACCCAGGCCTGCATCTCTGCCCCCTTGGCCTGGGGGCTCTGCAGATGTGTCTGTCAGGTCTACGAACAGGACAGCCCCCACACTACATGGTGGTTGTTTTTCCTTTAAGCAGCCAAGTGAAAAAACATTTCACTGTTTTTAAAATGGGAGTATAGCCACATATTTAACTGTACAACTACAAAGCTTTGATAAATGTGTATACTTGTAAAATTATCCCGAGACAATGAGCCTGTCCCCCAGCCCCTGAAGACGGTAGCCCTCCCCCCCGCCCCCATTCCTCACCAGGCAGCCACTCCTCTGCCTTCTGTCACTGACATTACGCTGTGTTTTTTGACGATTATAGAAATGGGAACACAGAGAACATATTCCTTTTTGTCTGGCGTCTTTCATAGAGCCACACGTTGCATGTGTCTTCCGTTTGCTCCATTTCACTGCTGTGAGGCTGGGTTTATGTCGTTTATCCGCTTACCTTCTGGGGAGCGTTAGGGGTGGTTCCAGTGTTGGGGTGTTACTTAGAATGATGATCTCTAGCTCCATCCATGTTGCTGCAAATGACATTATTTCATTCTTTTTTATGGCTGAGTAGTATTCCATTGTATAGATTTACCACAATTTCTTTATCCAGTCATCTGTCAATGGACATTTAGCCAAAATTGCGTTCTTAATGCTGGACAAAAAACAAAAATAAGACCATCCCAGATCAAACATGACAGCAGAGACAGAAGATGGGGTGCAGTGCAGATGCAGCCGTGAACCAGCAGCCCCAGGGCTGGGTCATCCTGCCCGGAGAAGGGAGTGGGTCCACATCGACCCTCGTAAATGGAGCCGGAGTTGGCCTTGAAGTCGAACTCCTTGTGAGGTTGAATCCTCGTAACCTGGTGGCCCTGCAGTCTCAGGTCACGACCTCAGTGTTAGGCCAGCCAGGCAATGCAGTGTGCGCAGGACAAGGAGGGCACTTCTTGGTCCCTGGCTCCTGGACACCATCCCTGCTGACCTGCTATTCTTCCAGAAGTTTTCTGTACAGAGACAGACAGCATCCATATGTTTGCATTCTTCTCACAGCTGGAATCCCCCTGCATATAGGCCTTCATTTGGTCTTTCTTGTTTCAGATACTGGTCACAGATCTTTGCCTGGCACCTGCCAGGTCAAGTGGCGCCCAGAAGCGGGGGCCTCGGCTCCTGCAGCTCGCTGCCTGGACATCGGGACTGCACGTGTCCAGAGCACATCATCTTCCTGTCACTGGACTTTTCTGATTGTCTTTTGCTGTTGAATGTGCTGTGGCCTCTGCAGGGCGGCTCCGGGTCAGAGGCCCGCGGCTGGTGCTTCTGTCTGTGGGCCAGCGGCGCCAGGTTGCACCGCCCTTTGCTGACCCTGGGTTTTAACAAACACTTACGTTTTCCTTGTGCTGCTCTGTTCAGCTCTGAGACTGAGCATCCTGCAGGCGAAGAGCTGAGTGCACAAAAGCCAGGTCTCTCCTGGGCCCGTCCGGGCTCGGGAGGTGAGCAGCCGGTGCCTCGCCCCGGTCAGGGTGGTGTTTCTCATGGCCTCCTCTCCCCCCAGGGCTGAAGAGGGTCACGGGCGGCTTCAACTCCAAGAACAAGTGCGACGCCAGGACCTACTTCTACATGCTGCCCACATTTGCCTTCGCGCACAAGGACCACGACGTGCAGGATGAGACCTACCGGCTGAGCGCGGACACCCTGCGGCACGTGAACCGGCTCCTCGCCTGCTACAAGGGCACCCACAACTTCCACAACTTCACCTCGCAGAAGGGGCCCCGGGAGCCCAGTGCCCGGCGCTACATCCTGGACATGTTCTGCGAGGAGCCCTTCGTGCGGGAGGGCATGGAGTTCGCGGTGATCAAGGTCAAGGGCCAGAGCTTCATGACGCACCAGATCCGGAAGATGGTGGGCCTGGTGGTGGCCATCGTCAAGGGCTACGCGCCCGAGAGTGAGCTGGAGCGCAGCTGGGGGGAGGCCAAGGTAGACGTGCCCAAGGCGCCCGGGCTCGGCCTGGTGCTGGAGCGTGTGCACTTTGAGAAGTACAACCAGCGCTTCGGCCGCGATGGGCTGCACGAGCCGCTGGACTGGGCGCGGGAGGAGGCGGAGGCCGCGGCCTTCAAGGAGCAGCACATCTACCCCACCATCATCAGCACCGAGCGCCATGAGAGGTCCATGGCCCAATGGCTGAGCACCCTGCCCGTGCACAACTTCAGCGCCACCACCCTCGCGGCGGCTGGCCCAGACACCAAGGTGGGGCTGGGGGCTGGCGCTGTGGGGAAGCTGAGGGCTGTGGGAGACTGGGGGCTGGGGTCGGGGAGGCCAGGGGGACAGCCATGCGGCTGGGGGTGGAGGTGGTGGGGTCTGGCTCCCCAGGAGCTCAGCCAGGCGCTTGTCCACATCTGTCATTGTCCATGGCTAAGCTTCTGACTGACTCTGCCCCCATGTCACTGTGCCCATTGTGCAGATGAGTAAGCTCTCCCAGAGTCCCACTGATCGGGGCTCTGCCCCGTGAGCGCAGGGGCCGGGCCTGTTGTCTGAAACCTGCTAGGGGCCGGCTGGAAGGGTGGCTCACCCGTTAGCTAACTGGCAGCCTTACTCTAGAAAGAGGACATCCAGGATTCAGGGCACTGGAGCTCAGAGCAGGGGGAGTTAATATTTCACTTTAGTTCTCCATTCTTTACCCTGGGGTGAGAGGTGGCCCCAAAGCCCACGTCCTCTCACGGTGGCCCAGCAGGCTGTGAAAGGGTGAGAGTCCCACCTGAGTTTCTGGGAGAGCCCTTCCCACTGTCTAGGTGTCCAGGAAGCCAGTGTCCTCCCTCTGCACCTGTACTTGTCAGCTCAGGGGCACACAGGTGAGCAAGCAGGCCGGGGGGCCAGGTGTAAGAGCAGCAGGAGTGCAGGTCGGATGATGGTTGGTGGCCCGCGTCCGGGAGGCGATAGGGATCAGTGGAGACTACGACAAATAGGAGAGCCTTTGTTCCATCTGAAGGGGGCTGCTGCGGCTTGGCCCCAGCCAGCAGGAGGTGGGCCCAAGTGTTGTCAGAGTGGCTGCTTTTCCAAGAGAATCTGGCATTCCAGAGTTTATGCAAAATAGTCCACTCTAAGTGTTGACAGTTATTAATTTTCTTAAGCACTGTGAGGTCAAATCGAGCATGTGTACAGATCTGACCTGGGGCCAGACTGTGCCTCCTGCTCAATCCCACTAAGAGAGGCTTCTGACTGTTTGCCATCTGTACACAATGCTGGGGGGCCTGTCATTCTCCAGCTTTGCAGTAGCCCAAGTGTATGTTCCTAAGGTCATTGCAGCCTCTGGGGATTTGAAGGAGCCCAGTGAAGACCCTCCTCTCGCCCCCAGCTCCTGGCTTTCCCGGTTGAAGACAGGTTCTCTGACCAGTCAAGAGGAAGACAAGGAATCAGGCTGAGCCCGCCTTGGGCAGCTCTGGGGGCAGCCCTCCTTCCAGGGAGAAGTACCCAGACCCAGGCGGCGTGCTCCCCCACAGTCACATTCCTGTCTGCTCTTGCTCTGCAGGTCCCCAGCCCCCTGGAAGGCAGTGAAGGGGACGGAGACAGTGACTGAGGCACGGCCACCCCCCGGAGTGTCTTGGAGTTGGCCCACAACTCCTGCACCAGGACCCACCAGCCTGCTGTTGGCTGTTTGCCTCGGCCAGACAGGAGAGCCTGCTGGTGGCCTCCCAACCTCAGGATCTTGAGACCTGCGTCATTTTGTTTTCGTCAGGGGGAAAACCTGCTGCGAATCTATTTTCAGCCCATGCGGATCTGTATACACCTCGGCGTGTAAAAACACTATTTTTTTAAAGAAGCGATTTTCTTATTAAAGAAGCACAAACTTTGCTTAGTCACTTCTTTTATCTTTTTCTCGGTCTTTTCCACGGGCCTTTGATCGAGAGGGATGAAAGGAGCACTGTGCGCTGTGTTAGCAACAGACCTGGCCCCGCCTGGGCTGGGAACCGGGGAACCTGGCAAGGGCGTGTGCGGGCGCGGGCAGGCCAAGCAGGTGGGAGGGCGCCTGCGTGCGGGCAGGTGGGCGGAGGCTCGAGCCCAGTGGGAGGCTCTGCTCAGGACTCAGCTGTCAAGCTGTCAGGATGGGGCTGGCTGCAAGCAGCAGGAGCCAGGCAGGCGGCACAGGCACACACAGAACAGTGCCGCAGTCGGGACAGGTGCAGCAGTCCCCAGTGCAGGAGGCCACGGGCTCCCTCGGTGTCCACCTGGCCCTCTTCAGCAGGCAGCTTTCATCCCGGTCCGTCCATCCCTGGCACTGTCCGTGTTCCAGGCGGGAGGAGTGAGGGCGGAAGGAAGGGGCACGTCGTTCAACACGTCCCTTAGCGAGCTCTCCCAGAAGACCTGCCAGCAGCTTCTTTCCCTCATTGGCCGGAAGTGTGTCCCGTAGCTGTAAGGGAGGCTGGGAAACGCTTTTTATTAAGTGGTGATTTTCTGTCGGCAAGTAAAAGGGGATCACATAGTGGGCTGGCAGTTGGCAAGTCTGCTGCAGAGGCACGGAGGATTTCATGTGGGGAAGTGGTGCGTGTGTGTTCTGCATGCGTGGACACACGTGTGCAGGTGTGACGGGCACATGCATATGCTCTGTGGTGTGTGTGGCCATGTGTATGCACACGTGGTATGCGAGTGACTTATACGTGTGCATTTGTGTGATGTGTGTGTGATTGTAGGTGATGTGTGTCTGGGCATGTGTGCCGGTGTCGTGTACGTGCACATGCTGTGTGTGCTGCGCACACATGTGCACGGGGGGCCTGGGCAGATCTCTTGCAGGGCCCGTTCCCTTTCAGAGGGCGGATGGGGGTGGTGGTGGCTGGAATCAGGAAGACCGTTCAGGAGACCGGCAGTGACGTGCAGGAGGCCGAGCCAGATGTGCCTCTGGGTCAGATAGATGGCAGTGCTTGCTGCTGCCGGGTGGCCTGGAGCTGGGACGGGAGGGTTTAAGGCTCACCTGGGCTTCGGGTTGGATGAACTGATGAGAACAGGATGGGGTGATTGGGAACAGGATGACCTTGAAGTGTTGGGAGTTGGCTTCAGACATGTTAATTTTACCTGTGATAGGACTTTTAAAGTCCCTTTCCAGAGCATAAAGTAACCTAAAAACTGCTGGGACCGTGGGGTTCTCCCCATGGAAGTCTACATGGTCTTGGTTTGAGGGTGAAATCAAGCCACTGTGCTAGACAATTCCCAGTTGTGCCTCCAGGTAATGAGTGAGTGACTCATTTAAATCACCTTGGAGGGTCCATGGGTATAAGATATTGTAAATAATACATGTATGTGGAAAAACCAGAGTACAAAAAAAGAGAAGTCGCCGTCCATCCCTAATTCTCAGTTATCTCTCCATAGGCCCCTACTCTTTTTTTTTTTTAATTGAAGCACAGTTAGTTACAATGTGTCAGTTTCTGGTGTTCAGCACAATGTCCCAGTCATGTGTACACATACATATATTCGTTTTCATACTCTTTTTCATTAAAGGTTCTCACAAGACATTGAATATAGTTTCCTGTGCTATACAGAAGAAATTTTTTTAAATCTATTTTTATATATAGTGGCTAACATTTGCAAATCTCAAACTCTCAAATTTATCCCTTCCCACCCCCTTTCCCCCGGTTACTATACGATTGTTTACTATGTCTGAGAGTCTGTTTCTGTTCATTAGTGTATTCTTTTTTACTTTTTGTTTTAGAGTCCACATATGAATGATATCATATGGTATTTTTCTTTCTCTTTCTGGGTTACTTCACTTAGAATGATGATCTCCAGGTCCATCCACGTTGCTGCAAATGGCATTATTTTATTCTTTTTTATGGCTGAGTAGTATTCCATTGTATTATTTTTATATATATATATTATAATATATAATAAATATACCACACCTTCTTTATCCAGTCATCTGTCAATGGACATTTAGGTTGTTTCTATGTCTTGGCTATTGTAAATAGTGCTGCTGTGAACATTGGGGTGAATGTATCTTTTTGAATTAGACTTCCCTCCAGATATATGCCCAGGAGTGGGATTGCTGGGTCATATGGTAAGTCTATTTTCAGCTTTTGAGGGAATCTCCATACTGTTTTCCATAATGACTGCAACAAACTTCGTACACCCCTACTCTTACTTTTTTCTTGTGGCCTTTTCCAAGGAGCTCTGTGCATATATGAGCATGTTTGACCCTTGTCTTCACACAGATGATGACTTTTCTCAATTTAGCATGTCTTTGCAATCACAGAAGTCTGCGTCCTTCTTGCCGGTGGCCCACCGTGTACATGGTCCGTGCTACTCAGTTTGCTGGTGAACATTTGTCGTTTGTGATTTTACATGCGATGAGCATCCCGGTACATCCCTGTCCACACGTGTGAGTGTTCCTGGATGCAGATATGGCGGTGAGATGGGTTTCTAATGCCCTCTGTAGAGGGGGTTGAAGACTGCATCCCTGACAGTATCACATGACAGTGCCTGCCCCCCAACTCTCCACAACGCCGGGGAGCAAACCTTTTCTCAGGGATGGACTCTAATTGGGCTCCTTTCCTCCTCCCTGAGTATGGAAGCCCACTCAGGAAAAAGTTAGAGTCCGGGTCGCAGCTGTCAGCAACTGATACCGACTCTGCTTTAAGCAGAAAAGCACTGTAGCTCCAGATGCGGGAGCCCAGGCGGAGCCTGAGCTGCTCCTCACTTTTCCACCCCACTCCTCCTGGCCGAGCGAAGGGCTCAGCTGTTCCCGCCTTCCCAGTGGCCCGGCAGATCCCCATGCTGGCCAAGTGTGAGACGTGCGAGGAATCAGCTGTCTGGGAGAATGGTGGGAAAATCATTTAAGCAGGTTTTTTTTTTTTTAATGGAGGTACTGGGGATTGAATCCAGGACCTCATGCATGCTGTAACAGCTGATTCACAATTTTTAAAGGTTACATTTAAGCAGTTGTTTTTGGTTTTCTTTTGTTTTTATTATTTTTTTGTTCTATTTATTTATTAATTTTTAATTAAAGTATAGTTGGTTTACAATTTGTGTTAATTTCTGGTGTACAGTATAGTGATTTAGTTATACATTTATTTGTATATATTCCTTTTCGTATTTTTCATTATAGGCTAATAGAAGGTAGTGAAGAGTTCCCTGTGCTCTACAGCAGGGCCTTGCTGTTTATCTATTTTGTATATAGTAGTGTGTATCTGCAAATCTGGAACTCCTAATTTATCCCTCCACCCCCACCCTTTCCACATGAGCAGTTCTGATCTGTGTGTATTGAAACTGAACTTAGAGAGGATCCAAGAGGGAAGATGTCACAATCTGGAAACAGTCTGCATATTCAGTTGGGCAGACATTTTCTATGGGAAATTTGGGGCTTATGAATTGTTGGAGGTGCTGAAGGACCTGGTTTGGACTGGGTCTCCTGGATGACTCTCAGAACAATACAGAACTGACCCATCAAGGCACCTCCTGTTTCTGATGCTGCCTCTGGAGCCAAGAGGGATGGGAGGACCCCTCTAACGGCCCCACACCTGGAGCTGCATGACACGCAGCCCGGAGCCCTGGCCCAGGGTGAGGACTTCAGGTCAAGAAGCCACCGAACTCTGGACCTCTCTGACAGGAGAGACTCAAATCTGTCAACCCTGCTTGTGGACAGCAGGTGCAGACAGGAGCAGCAGGAGGGAGGAAGCCACCTGCCTTGCACCCTGAGCCTTGCGCAGATGAGCAAGTGGGAGGGCCTAGGTCTCAGCTGGGGCTCTGACCTCCAAGGAGGCTGGTAGACATCGTTTTTAACTTTCCAACTTATCAAGCCTACTTGGATGGAATGAAGGTTGATAGACACCCCCCAACGACACTGCTGGTGGGACTGTAGTTTGGTGTTGCCACTGTGGAGAACAGTATGGAGGTTCCTTAAAAAACTAAAAATTGACTTAACATATGATCAAGCAATCCCACTCCCAGGTATATATCAGAAAAAGATGAAAACTCTACTTTGAAAAGATACATGCACCTCAGTGTTCATAGCAGCACTGCTTACTATAGTCAAGACATGGAAGCTACCTATGTGTCCATCAGTAGATGACTGGATAAAGAAGATGTGGTGTATATACACAATGGAATACTACTCAGCCATAAAAAAGAATGAAATAATGCCATTTGCAGCAACATGGATGGACCTAGAGATTATCATACTAAGTGAAGTAAGTCAAACAGAGAAGGACCAATATCATATGATATCATGTATATGTGGAATCTAAAAAAATGACACAAATGAACTTATTTACAAAACAGAAACAGACTCACAGACATAGAAAACAAACTTATGGTTACCAAAGGGGAAAGGGGGTGGGGAGGGATAAATTAGGAGTTTGGGATCAGCAGATACAAACCACACTGTATATAAAACAGTTAAACAACAGGGACCAACTGTACAGCACAGGGAACTATATTCAGTATCTTAACTAACCCATAATGGAAAAGAATCTGAAAAGGAATACACACATACATATATATGTGTAACTGAATCACTTTGCTGTACACTTGAAAATTTTAAATCAACTATACTTCAATAAAATATTTTTTTTAAAAAGAGCCGCATTTTCAGCACTTAGAAACGTGAAATCACTCCCCTCTTTTATCCACCTAATCTTATCCCCTTCCAGCTGCCCCTGTCTCGTCTCTCTTTTATAGCCATGTTTTTTTCTTTTTAAAATGTTCAGTGTGTTTAGTATCAGAGAGGGTGTTTGTGTCTGCATTTTGCCGAGGAATTGATGACTTTATCCTGTATTTATTTATTTTTTAATTTTAAAAAATTTCATGCAAGTTAGTTTTTAAAAAAAATTTTAATGGTGGTACTGGGGATTCAACCCAGGACCTCACACATGCTAAGCATGCCCTCTACCACTGAGCTATGACTCATCCCTCATTTCTTTTTTTTAATGGATTTTTGAGATATGACACACACACCACAAAACTTATCCTTTCAAAGTGCACAGTTCAGTGGTGTTCAGTAAATTCAAGAAGTTGTGCAACCATCAGCCCTACTTAATTTCACAGTTTCACAAACCTCAAAGGGAAATCCCACATCCAGCTGCAGTCACCCGACCTGTGACCCCTGGAAACCACTCATCAACTTCCCATCTCAGTGGATTTGCATGTTCTGTACATTTTATATAAATGGAATCATATGATATGTGGCCATATGATATCTGGCTTCTCTCGACTTAGGGTAATGTTTTTGAAGTTCTTCTATGTTGTAGCCTGTGCCAATATTTCATCCTCCCTTTTTTGGCTAAGTAATATTCCATTAGATGTAAGCCATCAGTTGATGGATATTTGGGTTGTTTCCATTTCTTGGGAATTATGAATAATGCTTCTAAGAATATCTTCACACGCATTTTTGTGTGGATATGTGTTTTAAATTCTCTTGGGTATTTGCTTAGGAGTGGAATTCCTGGGTCATGTTAAGTCTTAGCTTTTCTTTGGAGAACTGCCAAACCATTTTTCAAAGTGGCTGCGTCATTTAAAATTCCTACCAGCAGTGTCTGAGGGTTCAGATTTCGCCACATCCTTGTCAACACTTACTATCTGACTTTTTGATTCAAGCCATCCTAGTGGTTTTTGGGTTTTATTTCCCTGATCCCTAATTATGTTGAACATCTTTTCATGTGTTTGTACATCTTCTGTTGAGGCATGTATTCAAGTCCTTTGCCCATTTAAAAATTAGTTGTCTTTTAACACTTTTTTACAATTTTTACTATATTTTATTTTTCATTGAATCATAGTTACAATGTGTCAATTTCTGCTGTACAGCACAATGTCCCAGTCGTGCATACACATACAAATTGTCTTTTAACTCTTGAATTGTAAGTTCTTTATATGATATGATTTGTAAATATTTTCTCTCATTCTGTGGGTTGCCTTTTCTTAATGGTGTCATTTGAAGCACAGAAGTTTTTAATTTTGGTGATATCCAACGTATCTGATTTTTCCTTTGTTACTTGTGCTTTTGGTGTCATATGCGTTTTCCTCTGAGAGTCTGGTCATTTCTGCGCTCACACTTAGGGCTTGGGTCCATTTTGAGCTCACCTTTGCATGTAGTGCGAGGTTGGGGTCCAACCCCGGTGTTCACAGGTGGAGGCCGGTTTCCAGCACCATCTGCTGGAAAGCCCGGCTGATCTGAGGGATGCGGTCCTCCGCCCACCGCCCCCTTTCTGCGCCGCTAGCTCCCCTCTCGGCCCCAGCAGGGAGCCTCCCCGCCCCCCCCCCCGCAGACCCCTGCTCGGCCGGCCCGCCTCCCCGCCAGGGCGTCCGCAGGCATCCCAGCGCCGGGGTCCTGAGGCCCCCTCCCCGGGCTCACAGCCGGCGCTCGACGGCGCTCCCGCGGGGCATCTCAACAGGTGCCCCGGTCCGGCGCATACTCCGCTCTCCGCAAACCCGGCGCGGGTCCGCCGCCGGCCCGTCGGCCCGCGCCCTCGCCCCGCCTCTCTAGCCCTCCGGGCCGTCTCGACGCCTCCCGCCCCGCCGACGTCTGCGGGCGCCGGGCGCGCGTCCCTTCCGGCTCGCCGTAGCGGCGCGCCGCCGCTTCCTCCGCCCGGGCCCCGGATGTGTCGAGCGGAACGGCGCCGCCTGCACCCGGACGCAGCCCAGCCCGACGCGGAGGAGCGCGGCCCAGGCCCCGGTAGGTGTGGGCGCGGCGGGGACGCGGGGCGGGGTCGCGGGGCCCGCGCCCCGGCCTGGGCCCTCCCTGGAGCCCCGGGGCGCGGCGCGGAGCGCCGGAGGGAGGCCCCGCGAGGCTCCGGCTGTGGGCGAGACTGGCCCGGCGCGGGGCCCGGCGCCCGGCGCGTCGTGACGGGGGCCCGCGACGCGGGCCGGCGGCGGGCGGCGCTGCGGGCGCCGGCTCCTCCCGCTGAGCAGGCGCTGGGCCGCGGGCGCCTCGCGTCGCCGCCCCTGCGCGCGGTGAGTCGGCTGTGGGCCCGGGGCTTCCTTGTGACCGGCCTCCCGGCTTCCGCGGAGGGGGAGCCCCGCCGCGTTGCTTCTCGGCGCGAGGTGGCCGCTCGCAGCTGTGGGAGAGGGTGCGGAGGGAAGGTGACTCGCCCGCCTCGCCCGCGGAGCACGCTGGGGCGCGGCCCGGGCGTCGCGAGGTTCCGGTCTCCAGCTCCCTCGCAGCCCGCTTGCAGCCCCGGACGGCTCAGCCCGCTCCGCCCGGCCTTGGCGCTGCCCTTCCCTCCGCCCGGGACGCGTTCCCGTAGAGCTGCAGCCCTCGTCCCTGCTGAGACGCCGCCTCGTCGGTCAGAAGAACGACAGCGAGATGCTAGTAGTGCTTATCCTGGGGGTTGCGAGTTTTATTCTCTTCATTGCTTTGTATCTGCTGTTGATACATTTTTAAACTTCTTTGTTTTCTAAAAAAATTATTATTATTGTCATTTTACCCTTTTTTTGGAGGGGGAGGTGATTAGGGTTGTTTGCTTGTTTGTTTATAATGGAGGGACTGGGGATTGAACCCAGGACCTCATGCACGCTAAACACGCTCTGTACCACTGAGCTATATACTCTCCCCGTTCTGTTACTATTTTATTACGTGACAGGTACAATAAAATGGTTTTGGTAACTTTTTTTAGGGGAGTCAATGAAATACAAATATGCTCCTGAATGGTTGGGAGAAAAATGTAAAAAATGTATTTAAAAACTCTAACTTGTTCCACCCCAAGATAAGCACAATTAGCAGTTTCTTTGTGGCCCTTTGTTCTTTCCATGTAATTCTTTTTTTGATAATTGGGATTGTGAAATGTAACTTTTATATGCTTTTAAAAACACGTAGGTAGCGTGATCAGGTGCCATTCCGTCCTCCACAGTGATTGCTGTTAGTGCTGTAGTATGTGTGAACCATTATTTCTTGCCTTTTCCATGCCATGGCTTCCAGCTTATCTTCTCTCCAGAATATTCTTCCTCATCAACAGCCAGCCCCTCCAGCTACTTCTACCTTTTCCAGGTCTCAGCTTCCTTTTATACCCGAGTTAGGAGTTAGGAAGAGTGGCGTGCTCCCTGTCACCATTTCCTCTCCTCGTTGCTCTTGAATCAGCCTCAGCTGAGCTTTTGGTCCCACCTGTACTCTGAAACAGCTTCTCTTGGGGTTAGGTGCCGCCATATTGCCACGTCCCCCTGTTAGCAGCCTTTGACCGGGCTGCCCATGGCTTCCTTGAGTCACTGTCTCTCCGTGGCAGTGAGACACAGTTCTGTCGGTTCTCCTGTTGCTTTGCTGGCTTCTACCCCCGTGTCCTTGCTGGTTTCTTCTCATCTCCCTGATGTATAAATACTAAAATGCCTTGGGGTGATCCCCCTCCTCATTGGTCTGCACACCTGGGCGATCTCATCCTGGGTCATGACTGTCGGAGGAATGTCTTGAATGTGTATTTCCTGGCTGGATCTTCCCTTTCCAAACAGTCACTTTTACTTGGTTGAAACCTGCTTCTACACTGTTGGCGTCTCAGTCGGAGGCAGCTCCATTACTCCTGTTGCTCAGGTCAGAACTCCTTGTGTGATCTCTGTTTCTTCCACGTCCTGCATTAGATTGGTCAGCACTTTAAAAATCTATCTGAGTGCTGACTGCTTCTCCTGTCCTCTTGCCTACAGTTGTTGTTCAAGCCCCCCATGCCATCTCGCCTGGGTTATTCCAGTGACCTGCTTTCTGCTCACTTGAGTGGCTCTGCAGGTGACTCTCAGCACAGATCCGGGTGGTGCCCTCCGTGGTTTCTCATCTCCCTCAGAAAATAAGCCAGTCCTTAAGGCAGTTGATGAAGCCCCTTGTACCCAGGTCCCTGCTGCCCCTGTGACCTCGTGTCCCGACACCCCTGCTCCCTGGCTCCAGCACTTACTGCTTTGTAGAAGTTCCCAGTTCAGAGAGTCTTCTGTTTAACCCAGCACCTCACCCGCTCTCCCACAGGCTCCATCCCTTACCCTGAGCTTCGCCGTCGTGCTCACGGTCTGGCACTTACTGCTTTGTTCATTGCCTACTGCCCATCTTGGGGCAGGAACTGTGCTTTGTTCACACTTGTGCACACAGCCATTCCAATAGTGTCTGATGGAGTCAGTGCCTCATAAATACTGTTGAGTAAGTAAATCAATGAACGGGTTCTTTCCTAAAGCAGGTGGATTTGGTAGGGACCTATGCATACAGGGGTAGTTAAAACTACAGGGGATGCTGAGGAGCAGACTTCACATGCGGTGAGTTAGAGGAGGGAGGTTGCCTTTTCCAGGCTTACACACGAGGTGAAGTTTGTTGTGGACTTTGGGTTTCGTAGGTAGAAATGAGGAGAAGGGAGTCAAGCTGGGGATGAGCACTTGAGGCCATTCAAGGAGGGATTCAGCTACCAGACTGCATTCAAAGGGCCCCCTGCGAAGTTGGACATCCTGCAGGGGCAGCGTGGTGTCTCTTCACGTGGGCCATTCACAGGGTCTGTCCATCTTCTGTTTCCTGGCAGTGAATTCTCATATTGATGCTATCTCTGCCAACCCCACCCCCCCATCCAGAGAGGTCTGCAGATTCCCCTGGGGTTCCCCATTCCCAGCGCAGTGGCAGTGAGCGCTTGGCGGGTCTGCTTTCTCCCTCTGCAAAGGCAAGCAGCTGACTGTGGCTGCAACCTGCGGCCAGTTCAGCCTCTTTTTCCAGGTGAGGGGCGTCTTCCTCTGGAGCCTGGCTCTGCTCCTTAGCCGCCAGGAGGGGCTGCAGTGCTCACTGCCCGTAGAGCAGAGCATCCCTTGGGCCTGTCATCTCAGCCTCGCCCCCTCTGTGGTTTCTGCTTTATTTCTAATCAGCGGAATTTTTTTGTCTTGTTTTAATGCATTATTGTAGAAATTAATTCAAAAAATCATTTATGTTCTGAGTGGAAGGGAAGGTCTTTAAGTATCCTCACTTTACTATTTTACCTTTTATGTAGTTTTCACTTTTTTTTTTGGTGTAGAATTTGGAGAACTTTGACAGATGTGTGATTTCCCCGATGGTCAGGGTGCAGAATAGTTCCTCCCTCCCAGCTATTCCCTTGCGCTGCCAGCCTGCAGCCAGCTCCTCCCGCAGCCCTTGGCAGCCTTGCCCTCAGTGTGTGTCAGTGAAAGGCACAGGGTTGGAGCCGTTTGGGTCTGGCTTCTTCCACTGAGCATAATGCATTTGACATTCGTCCGGGGTGCTCCGTGTACCAGGGGTTTGTCTTTCTTTGTGGAGTGGTAGTCCACAGTGTGGACAGAGCACAGGTTAACATTCACCCGTTGAAGGGCATTTGGATCGTCACCAGTTTTAATACAAGTAATTGCACGACCGTCAAACAGCGCAGAAGTGCCCAGAGGACAGTGGGGTCCTCTTTGCCCTTTCTCCTCGTTCTTTGCTTCCCCCAGCTGCCTGGTTCAGTAGCCGTTTTTCCAGGTCTCTTTCTACACATTAGAGCCTGCATTCTCTGTGAGAATGGTATTTCCCATGAGGGGTCAGAACTGGCTCTTGGGAGGAGGGTGAAGTATCAGACACGACGGTGGTTTGTGGCCTCCCACAGGGTCATAGGGCATCACGGGTGAACTGTCCTGCTGTGGTAGTAAGATTTCACGGGGGGCTGGCTAGGAGAGAAAGGCCTAAGTGGACTTCTTAGGGGACGATGGGGAAGATAGCTGAGCAGCAGCAGCAGAATGATGAATTGGCGTTTGTAACTTTGCTGCCTGGTGTTTGAGAAAGCATCTCTTCGGTTTGTGTTGGGTGCTCTTCTCGCGCTGAGGCGGACCCCACCTGCTGTAGTACGGGGCCTTGGTCTCTCAGGCTAAGGACCCCCCCCCCACCACTGCCGTGATGTTCATCTCGTGGCACCAGAGCCTGTTAAACCGCAAGGCCTCCTGGGGAGCTTGCGTCTGGGCTTCCCTGTCTCTGCACGGCGGACCCCGACAGGTCGGCTCTGTACAGCACGCGGTGTCGCGCGTCCACCACAGCGCTCAGACTCAGGCTGTTTTATGTCATTTGGAAATTAGGCATTTTAGGAACTAGTGAGTAGGAGCTAGTACAGAGCCTTCATAATCTGGTCTGAGGTGGGAGAGGAATGAACCTTTTGTTAGGAAATAGGATCTTTAGTGCAGTCCTTTATTTGTTAAGTGACATCTGGTGTTGCCATCTTACTAAGATGGTTACATTCTACTGTGAAAAATTTCAACGATACATGAAGATTGAAATAACTTTATAGTAAACACCTGTATACCCACCCCCTAGCCTTCTGCTGTACCTGCTTCATCCGTCCATCCATCTTTTAAAAATTTTGAGTAGCATTTCAAGGTAAGTGAAAGCATAGTTTTTAATGTATTTAAGCTTTTTTTTTTTAACTCCCTTTGGCAGAGGTGGTTGGTCTGTTTCTTAGGGTCTGTCACAGTACTTGGAACAACACAAAGACCGCTTATTTATTTATTTTTATTTATTTTTGCAGGGAGGAGGTAATTAGTTTTATTTATTTATTCGATTTTTCGGTGGAGATATTGGGGATTGAACCCAGGATCCCAGGCACGCTAGGCATGTGCTCTACCACTTGAGATATACCCTCCCCCCAAAGACCACTTACGAAGCGACTTGAGTATAAGTTAACAGAGAGCATTCTCTGCGGAGGGACGTCCTGGAGGATGGCCGTGCTTTTTCGGGAGAAGAGGGAGGTTTCATGTGGCTAGACACGGGGTGTTTAGGGATGAAGGTTCTCATGGCCTGGCTGCCGCTGCTCTGCTGGTGGAGTGGTCTCCGCCCCGCCTTGGCTCTCCTGGAGCTGCTTTCTCACAGACCTGAAACAGTGGTGGTGTCTGGATCTCCTGGTCCTCAGACTGCACCTGGCCATCACTGAGCACATTTTAGCCACGCAGAGGCCCGCTCTGTGCGGACTGCTGGGGACGCCACTGGCGGTGCCCTGAGCATCGCCCTCAACCCTCCTGTGCCCTTTACCAGACCTGTCAGTCTCAACCGTGCTGGTTTTCAGGAGTCTCACTGTGTGTACATCTGTTTGGGGAGAGTCCAGTTTGAAAGGAGAAGCTCTACATAGTCTTACTTCTTTGATTTGTTGTTAGTCCACTCAGTAACTTTAGTTTGAAACGCAGGTAATGTTAAACGAGGGCTTGACTTAATTTTTCCGAAGACAGAGATAAAACAGCCAAGACCACTGTCCTGAAATTTCCTAGCTCCTCTGTCCCTAGTCTCCGTCACAGCCCCAGCCGAGGCTGTGTGTGCTGCTGCGTGTTCCGTAGAGTTCTCTGACCCTGGGTTTCCCTTCGCTCTGCTAGGACATAGCTGCTTTCGGGCCATTTCAGGAAGCAGAATTAGGAAATGTGTTACAAGGAAAAACTCATGAATCGATATGACTCCTAGTTCTTATCCAGCACCATGGGGCTGATCTGTGTCCTTCCTTCTCTGTGATTATGTTGTCCTTTCCAGAGTCAGATTTGTTTCTGTTTATATTCAGTTTTAGGGAGTTCTTTATCCTTACTGATTTAGTTTTGCTTTTTGAAAATGTAACCCTTTAACATGATTCTTAAAGTCACACTGATACGAGATGGTGTACTCAGAAGCGCCTTTCACTGTCTAGCAGTCTGCTTGCACCCGCCCCCTGTGGGTCACCCCCCCCCATGCATTTCTGGTGTATTCTTCCTGGGTTTCTTTTTTGCAAAAGTAAGCAGATATTTACGGGGTGTTATTGCTTCCAGACTCTTTTGGTGGACATAACTAAGAAATATATTTGTTAAGAAAAAAAGTATGTACAAATATGTATGTATCTGCTTGCTGTTCTTATTGACGTGTAATTGCCATACATTATGTTAGTTTCAGGTGTACAAAATAACGATTTCACATTTGTATACAGTGCAGGATGGTCACCACAGCAAGTCTGGTTACAGTCTATCACCATGCAGAGTTACAGATTTTTTTCCTTGTTATGAGAACTTTCAAGATTTACTCTCAGCAACTTTCAAATCTGCAGTACAGTAGTATGGACTGCAGTCACCATGCTCCACACCCCCATGACTTACTCATTTTCTAACTGGAAGTCTGTACCTTTTGATCCCTTAACCCATGTAGCCAGCTGCCCAGTCCTCGTCCCCTCTGGCAGCCACGAGTTTGTTCTCTGTATCTGTGAATTTTGTTTTGTTTTGTTTAGATTTCATATATGAGTGAGATCATATGGTATTTATTTCTTGTCTGATTTATTTAACTTAGCATAATACTTTCAAGGTCCATCCAGTGTTGTTGCAAATGGCAGGATTCCATTCTTTTTTTCTGTGTGTGTGTGTGTGTGTGTGTATATATATATATATAGTCAGTTTATAATATTGTGTCAATTTCTGGTGTATAGCACAATGCCTCAGTCATATATGAACATGCAAATGTTCGTACTCATTTTTTTTTCACCATAACTTACTGAAAGATATTGAATATAGTTCCCTGCACTATACAGCATGGAACTTGTTGCTTTTTTTTTTCTTCTTCACTCTTTTATATGTCTGAGTGATACTCCATTTAAAATACATCATATCTTTATTCATTTATTCATTCATGATGGGCACTTAGGTTGCTTCCGTATCTTAACTATTGTAAATAATGCTGTGTATGAACATAGGGGTGTGTATATCTTTTCAAATTAGTGATTTTGTTTTCTTCTTTTTAGATAAAGTGTAATTGCTTGGTCATATGGCAATTCTATTTTTAATTTTTTTGAGGAGCCTCCATACTGTTTTCCATAGTGGCGGCACCACCAAAAGTGTGTGAGGGTTCCCTTTCCCCACATCCTCGCTTGTTATTTGTTGTCTTTCTCATAATAACCATTCTGACAGGTGTGAAGTGGTATCTCATTGTGGTTTTGATTTGTATTTCTCTGATGATTAGTGATGCTGAGTGTCTTTTCTAGTGTCTATTGGCCACCTGTGCCTTCTTTGGAAAAATGTCTCTTCAGATCCTGTCAGTTTGTAAATTGGATTCTTTTTGATATTGAGCTGCGTGAGATCTTTATGTATTTTAGATATTAACCCCTTATCAAATATGTGATTTGCAGATGTCTTCCCCCGTTCCGTAGGCTGGCTGTTTATTTTGATGATGGTCTTCTTCGCTGTGCAGGGCTTCTAAGTTCGGCGTCTCCCATTTGTTTGTTTTTGCTTTTGTTGCCGTTGCCTTTGGAGTCAGGTCAAAAAAAAAAAGAAAAGAAAAAAATCTCGAAGAGTGATGCCAAGAAGCTTAATTGCCTGTGTTTTCTTCTAGTGGTTTTGAGTTAATTTTTGTGTATGGTGTAAAACAGTGGTCTTTGCATATGGCTGTCTGGTTTTCCCAGCACCATTTATTGAAGAGGCTGTCTTTTCCCCCGTAGTTCATGCCTCCTTTGGCGCACATTAATTGGCTGGCTGTGCGTGGCTTTACTCCGTGGTTCTCTGTTCTGCTCCACTGACCTATAGGTTTGTGTTTGTACCAGTAACAGACTGTTGTGATTGCTGACGCTTTGTAACATAGTTTGCAGTCAGGGAGCTTGATGCGTCTAGTGTTGTTCCTGCTCAAGGTCACTGTGTCTGTTCATGATACATTATGGTTCCATACAGATGTTTTAATTGTTCTATTTTTGTGAAAAATGTCATTGGGATTTTGATAAGGATTGCATTGAATCTGTAGGGTACTTTAGGTAGTATGGACATTTTAGCAATATTAATTTCATATTAATCTATGCGTGCAGACTGTCTTTCCATTTATTTGTGTAGTTGTCTGTTTCTTTCATCAGTGTTGTGTCTTACAGTTCTCAGTGTACAGGTCTTTGACCTCCTTGGCCAGGAAATTCCAGAGTATTTTATTCTGTTTGATGCAGTTGTAAATGGGATTGTTTTCTTAATTTCTCTGATAGTTCTTCGTATGTGAAAATGCAACAGACTTTGCATTTTGATTTTGTGTTTTGTATTTTGATTTGATTTTGTATCTTGCAACTTTATTGAATTCATTTATTAACTCTAATAGTTTTTTTTGGTGGAGTGTTGAGGGTTTTCTGTATATAATGTGTTGTCTGAAAATAATGACAGTTTTACTTCTTTCCAATTTGAATGCCTTTTATTAATTTTTTAAATTAAATTTTTTTGGTGGGGGAGGAGGTAATTAGGCTCGTTTATATATTTATTTATTTATTATTATTATTTTTTAATGGAGATACTGAGAATTGAACCCAGGACCCTGTGCATGCTAAGCATGCACTTCACTACTGAGCTATACCCTCCCCACCTAGATGCCTTTTATTCCTTTTTCCTGTCTAATTGCTCTGGCTAGGGCTTCCAATAGTATGTTGAAGTGGCAGGAGTGGGTGTGTACCTTATGTTGTTCCTGATCTTAGGGGAAATGCTTTCAGCTTTTCACTGTTGAGTGTGATGTTAGCTTGTCATATGTGGCCTTTAGTATGTTGAGGTATGTTCCTCTGTACCCACTTTGTTTTTTGAGTTCTTATTCTAAATGGATGTTGAATTTTGTCAAATGTTTTCCCTGCATCTATTGAGATGACTATATGATTTTTCTTCGTTTTGTTAATGTGGTTTATCACGTTGATTGATTTGTGGATGTTGAACCTTTCTTGCATCCCTGGAATAAATCCCAGTTGATCATGGTTTATAATCCTTTTAATGTGCTGTTGAGTTCAGTTTGCTAGTATTTTGCTGAGGATTTTTGCATCTATGTTTATCTGGGATATTAACCTATAATTTTCTTTTTTTGTGGTGTCTTTGTCTGGTTTTGATATCAGTAATGCTGGCCTTGTGAAATGAATTTGAGAGTGTTGCCTCCTCTTCATTTTTTGGGAAGAGTTTGGGAAGGATATGCATTAAATCTTCTTTGAATGTTTGGTAGAATTCACCAGTGAAGCTGTCCAGGACTTTTGTTTGTTGGGACATACTGCTTTGCTTTTGGAAAAAGAATGCAGGGAAGATACCTCTATCCATGCATCAGTCCACCTGTCTGTCTCTCTTCCCCCTTTCTTACACGAACTTATTGCCCAGTATGTAGTCTTCTGTGCTTTGCTTTTTGACTTAACAGTATATGTTCTGGAAATTGCTTCACACCGTTTCATGAGGTCTCCCTCTTTTTTCATACAGCTATGCAGCACTCCATTGAAGTGAATGTACCGTAGCACAGTCAGCCAGTCTCTGAAATACTATGGGCTTGTCTCTGATTTCCGGTACTTTGCATTTACGAGTAACGCCACAGGGAATAACTCTGTGCTGTGTGTTTTCATTTTGGAGTTGGATATTCATGGTGACTTTGTCGTGGGGCTGCTGGGAACAAGGGTAAGAGCCTGTGTGGTTTGTTAAATGGTGCCGTTTGTAGGGCTGGACAGCTTATACCCTGCAGCAGAGCTAAGTGGCCTGGCTCCCTACAGCCTCACTAACAGCTGTCTGGCTTTTGGATTTTGTGTGGCTGATAGATGAGAAGTCATAGTTCACTTAGTTTTTATTTGCATTTCTTTTATTACGAGTGATGGATTTATAAGTGAATGTGCTTGAAAAATTCAGCTTCAAGTCTTGGAGTTTTGCTTTGTTTTACTGATTTTTGCAGTAGGAAACCCCATTTCGTTAACATAGGCTAGGAGTGAGTGAATTGAATCAAACGTTTAGTTAGTTACTCGTGAGCTACCTTGAAGAGATACGCTCAGTGTTTTGGTGGATTGGGTTGTTTGGCTCTCTTTGATTTGTGAGAATTCTTAAGAATGGATAAGCCTTTTGTCATATATGCTTCAAACATTTTTTATCTCAGTTTCTTATTGCAATGTTTCTCTTTAGTAAAATTTTCAATTATTATTGTATTTTAAAAATAAATATTGTTTCTAGGTTTTATGCCATGTTTAGGAAACTCTTCTTCAGTGCTGGGTTATAAAAATATTCTCGTATGTTTTAAAAATATTTTTATGGTTTGATTCCCCTCCCCTCCGAATAATTTTTGAGAATGGTGTGAGGTGTTGGGGTGGGCAGAGCTCAGGGGGGTAGAGCTGACCGTTATTTTTCTAAATGGATTGAGCTAAGAAAGTTTGAATTTTAATTCTCTAGCATCACAGAACGCTGTTAAGAATTTAGTAATGCTTTCAAATGACTTTTTTCTTGGTGTGTGTGTTGGCTGTTGAAGTTCACTTTTATTTCCATATACATTTTTACCAAAATAGTAATGGGATTTTTCAGGGAATTATGTTAAATCATTACATAAATTTGGGGGAAATGGACAATGCTACATGTTCCTATTAATGACATTGGTATAAAGTTCTTTTCGTTTGGCTCTTCTTCAAGTTCTTTTAAAATGGCTTTTTATTTTAAAAAATCTCAGCAGCAGTCAGAAAGCCTTAGTCTTGAAAAAACACCTGTCGGTGGGAGGCATTTTTCTCTTTGGTCTGCAGATCTTGATGAGGCACAGATTTGTGGATGCCGCAGAACCCTGAGAGGCCCCCTGGGTGAACCGCTGCCGGAGGCGGCGGGAACGTAGGGACAGGTGTGTTAGCGTAGTCTTGTTTCTTAAGGCAGAGAATTGCCGGGGTTTGTGTGATGGGCTGGAGTGGAGCGTGTGGAGTGTCTTCTATTACACGGCGTTTTCTTTTTTTTCCTGGTTGAAATATAGGTGATGTGCAATGTTACGTTAGTTTCAGGTGTGCTGGTGACTTGACCCGTGCACATGTTATGTGATAAGTCCAGTATCTTTCTGTCCCCGTGCAGAGTTATTACAATACTGTTGACCATGTTCCTTATGCTGTGTATTACTTCCCGTGACTGACTGACCGCGTGACTGGAGGTCTGCACCTTCCAGTCCCCTTCACCCATTTCACCCGCCTCCCGCCCCTCCCTCCCAGTATTCTGTATCCACGAGTCTCTCTTCGTTTATTGTTCTTTATGTGCTGGACCAGCCAAGATGAGCCCGAGTCTCACAGTTAACAGGTATGGTCCAGATGCCAGGGCTTCCCGCGTGAGGGCAGAGTGCCCACCACGAGTCCCTGCAGTTAGCTCACCCTTCGTGCTCCTTCGGGACCTCATCTCTGTGCTTCGTGTCCTCCCAGAGCTGCAGAGTCAGCGTGGCAAATAGCATGCCCCGTCTTTGCCAAATCACGTCTCGTAACCACCCAGCCCAGGGCAGGGAAATGAACACGTGTGTTGTAACTGGCAGGAGAATTGGGATATTTGGTGAACAGCACTAATGACTGTGACAAATGCCAGTTAAGGACAACTTTGGAAAGCATAGAAAGGTAGCAGGAAAAAAATCGAAGTGTCACATATTCAGTATTGACACTTTTTTGCATAGATGTATCAAAATTTATCGATTATTTGTTGTCAGGCATGTTGCCTTTTTGCTGTAGATAATATTTCAGTGCACATCCTTGTCTATTGAACACAGCTCTGACTTCTTCTTAGGCTGATCTGGAAGTCGGGTCCTGGGCCAGAAGATGTGAATGTGCTGTAAGACTCTTGTACCTACTGCCAAATTGCTTTCTGGAGTTCCCAGTTGAACATACTGCCAGACACAATTTTTGGCCTCTATCCTCCCTCCACTCCCATCACGTTCTGTCTGTCCCTGTGCCCTGAATTCACACTTGAGTGTCGCAGCCATTGTTCCATCCTCTTCCTTGTTCCATTTGCCGCACTCGCCGTCCATCCCGGGTGCTGCTGACCTAGCAGGACTGCCCTAGTGGGTGAGGGCCAGGGGGTTGGGTCTGTGGGGAAACGTAGGGGCAGAGAGGGAGATAGGTTTGGAGAGGGAGCAAGGCTCATGCCCGAGCGCTCAGCTAGTTGAAGGGGCAGACCAGGATGCCCAGTCCCTTGCTGTCTGGACTGGGAGCTCCCTGAGGAGGGGCTGGCAGCTGGAGCAGTTCCAGCCCCAGCGGGTGGGTTGGGAGCAGCTGCTGTCAGGACCTGGCTCCTGAGCCCTCCACCCCTCACTCTTTCGAGTTCTGACCTGGGGACCCCTGCCCTACACTGAGGAAAGGGCCCAGGTAGGTGTTTCTTAGAGTGGCATTTTCCTGGCGCCGTGTGCCCCTTTGTGGTATCAGCGTTGCCCTGAGAAAGCAGGAGCCGCACTGATGGTGAGCCTGTGTCCTGTCTGTGGTTGGCGCTGTCCTCGCCGGTGGCACTGGGGGGCGCCGTACGCAGTGGTCCGATGCCTGGCCCCTGCTGCTGGCAGCCCGAGGACCTTGGCCTCCCCACAGTGGTGCCCTCCTCGAGCCCTGAGTTGAGCAGTCCGCTCCAGCTGCTTCTGGTGACATCGCTGTCAGCAATTAAAAAGTCGTGTTGTCACTGGTGATAGCTTTGCTTTCCAGCCGGTGCATTTTGAGTGGGATGCAGGTTTAGATAAGCAGTTTCTTTACATTATTGCTGATTGGTTTGTTTTTCTAACTTGACTATAAGCTCACTGAAGTCAGGAACCACTTTTTAAAAAGTTGAGGTGCAGCTTATGGCTCTATGAATTTGGACAAACACGTCCAGGCGTTGCCGCAAATCAAATGTAAAAACAGTTCCATGCCCCCAGGTCCCCTCCTGCCTTCTCAGCTCCCCCCCCACCGTCAGACCATCAGGCCCTGTCTGATATGTCCCTGCGGTTTTGCCTGTTCCAGGACGTCTTGTCATGTCACTGGCCTGCAGTTTGCGGTCCTCGCGTCTGGCCCTGCTCCTTGACGTCCTCGTGGTGTGGGTGTGTCGGTAGCTCGGCGCCGTGTGGCTCACCCAGGCGTTCTGTCCCCTCGCCAGGTGAAGGTCAGTATTCACGTTTTGATATGTTTTAGTAGGTAGTTTTTTCATTTACATTTCTAACCGAGTTAAAGTTGTACACTTGATTTTTGGGGGGTGGGGGGAAGTAATCGGATTTTTTAATTTATTCATCTTTAATGGAGGTCCTGGGGTAAGAAATTTTTCATTTTTATAACATAGTCTCCACCTAGAACTTGAACATTGGATATTTCTGGTTACACTTCTTTTTATTTTTACTGTATTATCCTGTAGTGTGTTTTTATGCACAATTGAAAAAATTGGTAGGTGAGTTTCCTTAGAAGGATTGCTAGGGCAGAGGTGTCGGGATCTGTTTCCCCGCCGTCGCTGCCCAAGCCGTTAGGCAGGCTCTGAGTTCTGAGCCCTTTGGGGTCTCTGCTCCATCTCCCTCTGCATTTTCTCAACACATCCATCAGTCGTCACAGCAAATTCTGCCCCCCCCCCGCCCCGGCTTTTGTAAATTACTACACGTGAGAGAGTTTCTCTCTGGCCTTCCTTCTCTCTTACTGATCACCTGTAGTATTCTGGGAATGCATTCTGAGGAAATAACCCTAAACACGTGCTGATGTGTTTGTTCTTGGATCTCTGTGCCTGTTGCACACTTCTCTCCCTCATGGTGCTTGTTTAGAAACATCAGGAAGAAAAGCTCGTTTTGAAAGCGATAAGCACGTTTCTGAGCCGCCCCCGCCCCCGCTGTGCCCCTCAGCTCACAGCCCCACCCGGTATGTTGGGCCCTGTGCTGGGGGGCTGGGGGGCTGGGGTGGGAGTGGGCTCCTGGCTCGGTGACGAAGGCCGTCCTCACTGCAGTCCTGGGTCCCATTCACCTCTCTAATCTGGTATCTGACGTGTTTAGTACGTTTGCTGCAGTTTGCGCGTGACCTTCAGGCTGCATCTTCAGAGACTGCCATCAGAGCAGGAAGTGCCTCCTCCTGCTGGTTTAAATGTGGTCCCATGTGTCTTGTTTCCCCGGCCTTTACCTGCGCATCTGTGACTTCTGCAGCTTTTATTTCATCTGTATGCACATTTCAGCCAGGAGCGCGGCCTGTGGGAGCACTCACTCACACGTTAGTGTATTTCCACTTTTCAGCTTTGTAACTTTTGGTTTATAATGTTTTCATCCCTTGTCTGTTTTCTCAGTGAAATAGCAGCAGTGCCCTGACGATGAAAGGGCGCTCCGGCTTGTGTTCTGGGGAGGCGTGGGAGGAGCACCAAGAAGTGGGGAGCTAGGTGTGTCAGTTGAGGCAGGGATTTTTAAATAGTAGGTGTTCCTGTGGCTTGACCCAGCCACAGTGGGGAGCAGACAGGCTGTGGCTGTTGTCCTGCTCCGAGTGGGCTCGGCCCCGTGTCGCCAGGTGTGACTGTGAGCATATGCCCTGCCTCACCTCGGGGGTGGCCTCTCCCTGCTCCGTCCTCTGCTGTCTCCTGTCCCAGAAAAGCTGACCTCCCTCAGGGTCCCTTCCCCTCTCCCACACTCTCTCTGGTCCTCCGCACAAGCAGCTTTTGGCCTTTGAGCTCCTGTGAAGCTGAGGTCCCACCTCCCCAGAGTTTGCAGACCCCTAACCAGGACTCCCCAGAGGGAAGGCTGGAGTCCTGGCCATTCCTCTCTCTCCCTGTGAGCTTTTCTTCTTGACGTTCCTCTCTGTGTGCTCTTGCAGACATTGCTGAGATGAGAGGCTGTCGCAGCCAGGCCTGGGCTCTCTTCTGGGAGGCAGAGTCTGACATGGAATGGAGGCTCCGTGCAGCCACACTTGGTTGACACTGGGTGTTTGTAGTTAGTGTGGCACAGATGGGTGTGAGAACTGCTGGCTACCTGGGGTGGGTGTTCTGGTGATGGGGTGACAGTGGCATATGACCCATGCCTGCACACCTGCCTTCCTGGGCGCCGTCCCTCCCCTGGGAGAGACAGGCAGACAGCCCCACTCATGGGGAGGAGCACGAGGCCAGGAGCAGCCTGCTAGGAGGAAACGTGCCAGTCACAGCACCCGCGTTCAGATCACAGCCTGCTGGCCTTAAGCAGGCGATGCTAGTTACCTTCCCAGGTAGCCGCTTGGGACCGCCCACCTGCTCCGGCCAGGCTGTGCCCTGGCACGCCCCGCCCCCTCTGTGCTGAGGGAGGGCATCCCTGGTGCCCTCGCATGTGGGGCCCGATGAGTGAGACAGGCGTTTGCATCTCCGGCGGAAGCTTCCGCTCAGCGTCTGTGCGGTGCTGCCGAGGGTTCTCGGAATAGTGGCGACCATTGGGTGACTCGACTTTACCTTTGATCTTCCAGGCGAGCGCTAAGTCGGATAAGGAAGGAGGGCGACCATGCATCATGGCGGCGGCCCTCAGAGTGTCCCGCACCAGCTGCAGAGGTCCCGGGCCTTTGGCGGCAGCGAAGGGGAAGAGCAGCAGGTCCACCCGAACCCGCCGCCGTCCCCCGCCACGCCCTTCGCGCCATCGGCCAGCCCGTCGGCACCCCAGTCCCCCGGGTACCAGGTTCAGCAGCTCATGAGTCGGAGCCCCGTGGCTGGGCAGAACGTGAACATCGCCCTTCAGAATGTCGGGCCAGTGGTGGGAGGGAGCCCTCAGATCACGCTGGCCCCTCTGCCGCTGCCCAGCCCCACGTCTCCCGGATTCCAGTTCAGCGCCCAGCAGAGGCGGTTTGAGCACGGCTCTCCCTCGTACATCCAGGTCACCTCGCCACTGTCCCAGCAGGTCCAGACGCAGAGCCCCACACAGCCCAGCCCTGGGCCGGGACCGGGCCTGCAGGGCGTGCGGGCGGGCGCCCCCGGCCCCAGCCTGGGCCTCTGCAGCAGTAGCCCCACCGGGGGCTTCGTGGATGCCAGCGTGCTGGTGAGGCAGATCAGCCTGAGCCCGTCCGGCGGCGGCCACTTTGTGTTCCAGGAGGGCTCGGGCCTGGCACAGGTGGCCCAGGGCGCCCAGGTCCCGCTGCAGCACGCAGGCGCGCCTGTCACTGTCAGGGAACGGAGACTCTCGCAGCCCCACGCACAACCCGGGGGCACCGTCCACCACCTGGGACCCCAGAGCCCTGCGGCTGCGGGCGGGGCCAGCCTGCAGCCCCTGTCCAGCCCTGGCCACATCACCACGGCGAGCTTGCCGCCCCAGATCAGCAGCATCATCCAGGGGCAGCTGATCCAGCAGCAGCAGGTGCTGCAGGGGCCGCCGCTGACCAGACCTCTGCTCCCTGGGGTCGGGGTCGGGGTCGGGGGGGCCTCAGCGTTTGGGATGACGTCCCCACCGCCCCCAACCAGCCCTTCCAGGACTGCGGTGCCCCCGGGCCTCTCCACCCTTCCTCTCCCGTCTGCGGGGAGTGCGGGGGTGAGGAGGGCTCCCAGGAAGCTGGAGGAGATCCCCCCGGCCTCCCAGGAGCTGGCTCAGATGCGCAAGCAGTGCCTGGACTACCACTACCGGGAGATGGAGGCACTGAAGGAGGCCTTCAAGGAGTATCTCATCGAACTGTTCTTCTTGCAACACCTTCAAGGGAACATGATGGATTTCTTAGCTTTTAAGAAGAAGCATTATGCCCCGTTACAAGCTTACCTTAGGCAGAATGATTTGGACCTGGAGGAAGAGGAGGAGGAGGAGGAGGAAGAGGAAGAGAAGTCTGAGGTTATCAATGATGAGGTGAGAAACAGCGGTTTCATAATCAGCCGGCTGTGTTACGTGCATGTGAGTCCAGGCAGCCGTGAGTTAAAAATGACCTGTGAGCCTGGGGTGCCTCTGCCATGCAGTTTCGCAGGAGTTTGGTCCAGGAGCAGAGCTGACGAGGGTTGCTTTTCCCTTCTCGGAGGGGGAGAGCTGCTCTTGCGGGAGGTCGATGCAGAACGCTGCTGTGAGTTGGGCTGGTGCGCCTGGAACCGGGGTGCTCCCCTGACGTGAGGCTGGCCCGCGAGGCCCAGCTTTCCCCCGTGCTCTGCTGGGCGTGGGGGGTTGGCCGACCCTGCGGGGCGGCAGAGGCCAGAGGCGTGGACAGCGCCTGCTGGTTCCCGTAACTCACGGGGGTCCTCCCGTTAAAAACGCTGTGACTGTGGTTTTTAAAGAAGGTTTGGATCACTAGCCTTTTATGGTGCACTGGTTACAATTCTACACCACTAGATATGTTTATAAGGTATCTTCACGATTAAAGAAACTGTGACGATTACGACAGAAAGTTATTCGAGGATGCTTTCAGGTTTCAGATGCAGTCTTCGATTTGAGATCATATGTTCAAGTCACTTCCCAGATACCTGTCGAATGACATTTGAGGTGGAATCTTTTTTAGGTAGTGAAGTTTTTGGGTGCCTGGAACGGGTGCTTAATAAATCCTCGGTTTGAGGTTTCTCAGCATCTCAGTGACTCCTTGGATCCTTGTATTTGTACTTCCTAAAACCAACGCCGAGCAGACAGTGAGGTGCACTGTGATGCACTGTACTTGTGCCTTTGTGTTGTGTACTGTACACTACGTTGGTGGAGCTTATTTTGTTTTCCGATACAGCTAAAATAACGTAAATCTTTGTCAGCTCTTCTCCTGCAAAGAAATCAGCCTTTGCTGAGCAAAAGCTGGTCTCTTTGCTTGTCTCATTTGATACTTATTATGTGTGGCTTTGCCATGTGGTGTTTTCTTTAACACCCTTTCCAGGATGAGCCATTTTTATTTTCTGAAAGGTTTATATGATTACTTTGAGGATTTCACCTCTGTTGCCGTGAAACAGTGAGATTCAGGTCTCTCTCTGTTTGTGCACCAATGTTGTCTTTAGGCTCAGTCCCCGTATCTGTCGTTGCCATTCTGACCTACACGAAGTAGGCCAGGGTCTGTCGTACAAACTGCCTATCAGGTTGTTAGGGTTTTGCCACTTGAAGACTGTCTCCCATTCCCATTTTTAAAATTTGAGGTTGCAGAATCTAAGGATATTGCACTTGTGACTTAAACTGGAGTTTCTGCAGGATTTGCAGTTGAGTTAGGTTGTTATGTTATAAATCCATCATATTATAGCAATTCAGTGTCCTTTCACAGGATTTGATGCAAAAACATTCCATTTTAAAACACCAAACATCAGTGAGCTATCAGCAATAAAATTCTAACAAAATTTTGAGCAGTCTTAAAAATTATGTTGCCTTTTTTTCTCAAAATATTTCCTCTCAGGTAAAGGTTGTGACAGGAAAGGATGGGCAGACTGGTACTCCTGTTGCTATAGCAACCCAGCTTCCTCCAAATGTTTCTGCTGCTTTTTCATCCCAGCAGCAACCATTTCAGGTACTTTTCGATGGTTCTAAAATGTAGTCTCATCCGAAACTTTTCCTTCATCCGATATTTTAACCTTCGATTCACTATTTGCTCTTCAGCATTTTTTCCCAGAGCCCATTCCTTATTTTGAAAAAGTAAAAAACTCTTCCTGCATATAAAATTATAAAACTAAACTGCATGAGTAAATGACAACGCAGATCTTAACGTGTTATTTTTTGTGTGTGTTGACCTGTAACGTGGTAGTAGCTTCGGCATGCATGTCACCTGATACTTACAGTCCTGTTGAATGTACGCTCCGGATTCCTGTGTGCTGTGTTTTAAATGTTGGTTCTTTCTTGTGTCTTCTATCTGTATATTTGAGAACAGTGCAAAACAGAACAACAACAACAAAAAGATTAAACATGCTAACTTAGTGTTCTCTGTAGCTGGAAGAAGCACTGAGGTGAAACATACCTGAAATATCAGGACTTTAGGCTTCTAAATGGATGTTAATTGAATGCAAACTGGTTTTAAAAATTTTTTTGAAAATTAAATCACTCAGCGTGACATTAATAAATGCCAGGAACCTAAAAGTACAGGTCAGAGTCTAGTCATTTTGGAATAGATTGTGCTGGGTTCTGAAAGCAGCTTCATCTTGTGGATGTTTAAGTTTTTTTTTTTTAATTTTAAATTTTGGTATAATTTCAGTTGTGTATGAAAGTTGGAGTAGGTACAAAGTGCTCCACTTGTATCTTCTGTTCAGATCCACCAGTTGTTGCCTTTCTGCCCCGTTTGCATTATTTTCATTCTCTCTCTTCGTCCCTCCCTCTCTCTCTCATATGCACACATACGCACATCCCCTGTGAGCTGTGTGAGAGCGCACTGCAGACCTCGCCCCAGGCACTGCCCCCGAGCGCTTGCGCACATGGTGTCAGGGGTGGGTGTTACCCGGCCTACCGTCAGTGTAAGGGTCAGTCCCCAGAGTCTCCCGGCAGCTGTTCCATGACTGAGCCGCAGCTCGTGCAGATCTTGTCTGCTGTTCTGGTGGTGTCCTTTGTAGTTGCTTCTCCCCGGGCTGGGGTCACCCACTGTGTTGAGTTGTCATGCCTCTCTGGTCTTCTTTAATCTGGGCTGGCTCCTCACTCTTTGATGACCTTTACGTTTTTGAGGAGTAAAGGCCAGTTATTTTGTAGATGGTCCTTTGATACGGGCCACTAACTCTATCTTCTGTTCACAAGTCTGGCCAGAATTGGTCCTCACGTTAAAGATTGCAGAGTAGATTTTCTAACTCCGTTATTCTTACATTCATTAGTTGGCATCCACTATCATGATGAGCTTTTTTCCCCATTATATTCATATATGGATTCTTACTTTAATCGGTGGGTTATAGATGTCATTAACAGTATTTATTTGTTTATTTTAAATTATTTAATTCAATAAAATTCACTCATTTTTATGTCTGTAGTTTTGTGAGCTTTGACAAACTCACAGAGTTGTGTAAACACCACCACCATAGTCAAGAAACAGGAGTCCATCATCCCGCAAAATGCTCCTCCTGCTACACTTTATGGTCAGACTCTCTCCCTCCGTCTTGGTTCCCCATCTCTGTGACTTTGCCGCTCCCAGGTAAAATGTGAGTGGAATCACAGCATGCTGCCTTTTCAGTGCGTGTGGTGAACTCAAGATATAGCCGCGTTGCTGAGTTTACCTGTGGTTTGTTTTTTTTTGCTGAGTGGTATTCCTTTGAATGAGTGTTCCCCTATTTGTCCAGTTTCCCTTTGAAGGACCTTGGGTTGTTTCCAGTTTTTAGCATATGTAAGAGGAAGATTGCTGGGTATGTTAATAAGTTTATGTTCAGTTTTGTAAGAAACTGCCAGACTTTTTCACAGTGGCTGCACCATTTTGAATTCCCACCAGCAGTAGGAGTTCCTGTTTTTCTGCATTCTCCCCACTACTTGTTTTTGTCCGTTTCCTTTTGTAGTTATTCTAATATGTATGTAGTTTTAGTTTGTGTATCTCTAAAGACTAGCGATGTTGAACAAGTTACCATGTGTTCATTTGCCATTTGTATATCCTCTTTGGTGAAGCATCTCTTCATTTCTTTCACCAGTTTTTTTCACTGCGTCATTTGCTTTATTGTTGCGTTTAAGAATTCTTTATATAATTTTGGATTGAAGTTTTTTTTATCAGATATAAATTTGCAAATATTTTTCTCTCCTGCAGATTATCTTTTTCTTCTTTTATACTGTTTTTTTTTACAGAGCAAAAGTTCTGAATTTTGATGCAGTCTATTTTACCATTTTTTTCTTTTATGGATTGTGCTTTTGACATATATGTAAGAATTCTTTGCTCAACCCAAGGTCACAAAAACTTCATTTGTTTTCTTCTAGAAGTTGTATAGTTTTAGGTTTTACATTTAGGTCTGTGATCCACTTTGAGTAAAGTTTTGTATAACATACAAGTGTAAGTAAAGGTTCATATCTTTACATGTTGATAGCCAGCTAGTTGAGCACCATTTCTTAAAAAGACTGTTCTGAATTGACTTTGCATCTTTGACAAAAGTCAGTTGATTCTGTCTGTATGGGTCCATTTGTGGGCTCTCTTCTCTTCCATTGACCTATGTGTCTTTGTTTTTGCTCATGACACACTGTCTTTACTACTGTAGCTTTGTAGTAAGTCCTGAAATCAGTTAGCATGAATTCTTCAACTTTATTCTGTTTCAGAATTGTTTTGGTCATTCTGGTTCCTTTTGATGTCTACAGAACGCTCTGCTAGGATTTTGGTTGGGATTGCACTGGACCTGTTGACCTGTTTGGGGAGAAGTAATACCTTGACGACATTGAGTCTTCTAGCCCAGGAATATGTTACAGCTCTCCATTTATATTTATCTTCTTTGATTTCTTTCATCAGTATTTTGTAGTTTTCAGCATGCCAATTCTGTACATATTTTGTTAGACCTACACCCAAGTATTCTAATTTTTCTGTGGTGCTACAGATGGTACTTAAATTTTTAAAAGTTTTCCTGGTTGTTCATTCCCAGTTTATAGGAATACAATTGACTATGCAGCCTTGCTAAGTTCCTTTTCTAGAGTCAGGAGCTGTTCTGTATATTCCACAGGATTTTCTCCTTGGAGATCGTGTCTGCAAAGAAGCAAAGTTTGTATTTTCTTTTCCCGTCTATGCCTTTTATTTCTTTTTCCTGTCTTATTGCACTGGCGTGGAATTCCACGGTGAAGATGGATAGGAGTGGTGAGAACAGACATTCTTACCTTTTTCCTGGTCTTAGGGGGAAGGCAGTTTGTCTTTTACCTTGGAGTCTGATGCTATCTGTAGATTTTGTAGGTGTCCTTTATCAAGTTAAAGAAATTCCTTATTCCTAGTGTTTATCATGAAAGGAAGTTGAACTTTCTCAAATGCTGTTTCTGCATCTGTTCACTTAATCATGCGATTTTTCTTGTTTGGTCTGGAAGAATGGTGAATTACATCATATGAAGATACAATTCATATGCAGGGACTACACAGGTCTTAAGTGTTACAGTTTATCAAGTTTAACAAGCAGCACTTAACTTGTACACCTGTCAGACGTCCCTTTCCATCATCTCCTGTGTCCCTGCAGGCCACCCACTGCCCACCCCCCATGTTTTGTTATGTTTATTCTGCTCTTACTGCTTTTCTCGGTGTTCAACTTGTCTGTGATTTGAGCAGTCGGAGCTCTTCCAAGCTGGCTCTAGTATACTCTTGACACATCCCTGCCACTCTCTGAGCACTTGCTCACTTTCTTCTACGAGATGTTCAAGATTTATCTTGCATATTCCTTGATCAAGCCCAAGATCAGTCATTTCTCCAGGGAGCCTGGTTCCGATCGGTGGGGAATAGTAATTTGAACCTGATGTTTAGGTGCTTCTTGAGATGAATTTGATACAACTGAAGATAAGATTTCTTCAGTTGGAAATTGTCTGAAGAGTTATCCGTGGCATGTCTTTTCTGTTAATGCTAGAGGAATGTGATACATCAGTATGTTTATAGACCACACTGATATTTGCCTAAGAACAGTGGGACGGTGGAAGGCACCAAGTACCGGTAAACTTAGGTGGTTTCCACAGTGACACGAATTAAACCTTCTGATTTACCAGCGTGCTTACCAGATGGCCGGAAATCAGATTGTTGATCTAGGTCTGCAGGGTTCTCATCCACTTTTGATGGCAGTGTAGTGTGGAAACATTTGGAAACATTTCAGGTGATCGGAAAAAGCGAGCACCGGTGGGCCCTTTGCCCTGCCAGCATGCTCTAAAGATACTCTGTTTGTGCCCCAGAAAACACCTCTAGTGCTGTTCTGAGCAGCACTGTTTGTAAGTAGCCCCAGACTGAGTAGAACCAGCATGTCCACCAGCAGCAGACAGGTCAGTGAGTGGTGCACATTCGCGCAGAGGAGTGTGAACGAGAGTGGTCAGCAGTGGGAACGCGGGAGCGGGCCACTGCACGCCTGGGCGTGGTGGGGCTCAGCGACGCCGCGTGGGGAGCAGGGGTTGTGGGAGGCGCAGGCGGCACTGCTTCAGGTCCGGATCCTGGGGAAGCAGAGCCAGACACAGTGCTGGGCAAGCTGAGCCCGTAGCTGCCGACCCTGGGGAAGTGTCACCGGGCTGTGGGGAGGGGCTGCCTGCACGGTGCCGGGGTCTTCACGGCACGAGTAGCAGTTGATTCTTAAGCCTCGTGATGAGTACGTGGGTGATCTTTATTACTTTTTACACTGTAATCATTTTTCTTTTCTTCCTTTTTTTAATTGAAGTACCATCAGTTATGTTGTGTCAGTTTCTAGGGTACAGCACACTGTCCAAGTCATGCGTATACGTACATGTTTGTTAACCATATATGTTTTTCTACCTCTTAGCATTTTATTATGAAAAATTGCAAACAGAGAAAAGTTGAGCAGTGTTCAGTGAACACCTGTATCCCACTATTTTAAAATCTATGATCAATTTTATCATGCTTTTAAAATCACTTACAGAATATATTAAATATTTAAAAGACCAAAAGAGGAAAACCAAGGAGTGTCCGTTTTGAATTATAGATCTTTGAGGCAAATACTAGTGGATGTCTAAGGAGACAAGTAAATGGAGTCTGTCAGAAGACATTCTGAAATGAAAAATACATCCTTTGCTTCCTTTGGTGGGGGGGAAATCTCAGTATGAGTTTTATCATTTACAACCAGTTGTAGAATTTTTATATTGGCTAATCTATATATTGACTAGTGAAACTCCAGAAATAAATTCAGAATTCTTTGCAATATATATATAGTCTGCTTCCAAAAGATTTTGAGGTAATATTACTGAGTGCAGAGGAATTGTGTATAAAATAATACACACGCACATGCACTCACATATTTATTAATGAAAAGAACCATTCTGAGTAGATAGTATCTTTCAGTGGCTTTTCTGTTAGAGAAAGTGAACGGTCATAGTTCTGTCATTCTAACAAAGCTTTTAAATATTTATTACATACATACCAGTTGACACAGTGTATTTACACTTTTCTTTGGCCATTTCATTTGACAAGTGCCCTATGTTTTATTCACTTTCAGTAATTCTGACTTTAATGGCTTCTCATACATCATTTTGAGGAACTGTGATTTCTTAAGCCACTTTTCTCATTTTAATTCTATTTAGAAAAAGTTTTCAGGAGTAGCATTCGTGACGCAAGGAAGTCTTAGTGTCTGTGCGGTGCTCGCCATGCACCGTCGCTTTGGTGTTGGCAGAAGGTGCTGCTGGAAGCGTGTGAGTGGTCCCAGGTTTGTTACCGCCTTGTCAGCACTGGCAGGCGTTCTAAACAGAGTTCAAGACATTACCAGGATGAATATTGTTACTTGCAACCAGTTACTGGATTTTTACAACAAACTGCTCTGCTGGTGATTAAACTCTGGAAGTAAAGCCGGAGTTGTTGGTGTGTGTATCAGTTTCTGCTTCCATGAAGTTTTGAGGTGCTGTTCTAGAGTGCAGTTATTATGTACAAAGTAGTTTTTACTGCAGTTACTTAGACCTTAAAAAATCCTAATTGGACATTATTTTTCAGTGGTTATAATGTTACAAGAAATGAATAATTACAGTTCTTTAACCCTGACCCAACTATTGATTTTTTATTCTTTCTTATGTGTTCATATTTTTACGTGTACAGTTAAAGCTTTGTAGGTGTGAAGTGGAAGCTTACTTGTTTAATCGACGTACATGTGGAAAGAAGGCGTGAGTGATTTTCTCTCACTCACCCTCACCCCAGGTTAACCTTGGGGGGATTTCGTTCAGAGTCTTGAATTGAGAGACCTCTGGTCACTGAGCCCAAAGCCTTGTCCAGTACAGGTGGGTCCTTTGAAGGGACTCAGGATGGTCATCACCTCATTGCCCATGCCCTTCTCTTTCGGTGACTGGGCATCCCACCTTACAGGTACCACCGGTCCACTTAGTTTACATTTGTTTCTTTAAACTGGACAGAAAGGTACTCCTTGGTGACCAGCAGCTGCAGCTGTTGGTCTTAGTTCCGCCCTCCAGAGGCATGAACGGCTGCTCCTCTTTCTGGTAGCAGATTTTCTTTTCTGTGAGCTACATCCCCTGTTCCTTCGACTGTTGTTTTCCCCTTGGCGTAGTTTCTAGACTCCCTCTAAGTTGTACTGTCTGCTCTGGAAAAGTCAGTTTCGTTGTTGTCTTTCTTCAGATGGGCATCCAGAATTCTGTTCCCATCAAGGAGTATCTTTTTTTTATGAGAATTTTTCTTTCTTATTTTTTAAAGAGTTCCAATATATGATTGTTAATTATAACCAAATTTGTATTTTAAAAACAGGAATGTCTTTCCTATTAAAATACTCATGAAGACTGTAAGATAAAACTGAAAACCATTCTGAAAACTAAGCGTCAGTGGCAGTCAGGAGTTAGGGAAAGAGAAGTCCTTCCCTGTCAGTGTCTTTGATGATGTATTTTTTCTTTGAATGAAGTCCAGTGTATCAGTTTTTTCGTAAGGATGTCCAGTCTTCTAACATCCCTTGGTTGAGAGGACTTCGTTCCCTTTGGGTAACTTTGGAGTCTTCAGGAAGCGACATGATTGTGGGAGCGTGAGTCTCCCTCTGCGCTCTGCTCAGTTCTCTCCGTCTGCCGTCCGTCCTTCAGCAGCGCTAGGCCCCCCGATGCCTGAGGTCTGCGGTGCGTCTGGACGTCCTTCTCTCCTCTTGTCCTTCTCTCAGGAATCTGCTTTCAGTTCGCTGACCTCTGCGTCCCCACTCTGCTGCTCAGCCTAGCCAGTGAACGCTCTTATTTTAGATATTTTATTTTTCAGTTGTAGAAGCTCCATTTGGCTCTCTTTTTTAACAGTTTCTTTTTTCCCTGACAAGGTTTCCTTCGTCCTTCGTAACAACATACTTTCTTTTGTGTCCTTGGGCACACTCACTAAAGCCACTGTAAAATCCCTGCTGCCAGTTACAGTATGTGGGTCACCTTGGGGTTGGTATCCATTGACTGTTTTCTGAGTATGGCTCATGTTTTCTTGTATCTTTGTGTTTTGCAGTAAATTTGAATTAGATTTTGGATGTCATGAGTGATACATTGTAGAAACTCTGGGTTCTGCTCTGTTCTTCTGAAGGGTGTGATTGTTTTGCTTTTACATGTAGTTAATGTGATTGAATTGAAACTGTGAACCCTGTCTCCGATCGCGGTGCTGGAGACGTCCGTGCAGTTCTTTTGGCCGGGGCTTGGAGTCTTTGTGCAGGTGTGGTTTAGGAGGCAGCCAGACACCGAGGAGAGGACTCTGGGCCTCCCCCACCTCCAGCTGTCTCCTGTGGCTCTGCTCTGATCTCCTGCCCTCCGTCTTCAAAGTGGCCTTCAAGCCAGTGAGGCCCTGCACGTCTCTGGACCTGAGCTGGTCCACGCAGTGCAGCCTGGGGCCTGCTCTTTTGCCAAATGCTGTAAAATCAGAACTCTCCCCTAGCTCCATTCCCTTCTTGCAAGGATGGAGTGTTCCATCTTGTAGCTGCCTACCCTTTCATGTCTTTTTATATTTCATCTAGAGTTTGTGTTTATCTACAGTGTGTTTGGCCCAACAGGAAGTACTCAGCCATTACTGGACACAGAACCCTGTATCAATTTCTTTTATTTTAAGAAAGGCCTTTTTTCAATTCCAGAAGTAATACATGTTCATTATAGAACATTTGGAAAATTCAGAGAAGTGCACACAAACACGAATTATAAATTACCTATAGTCTTGTCCCCAGAGATAACCACTGTTCACATACTGGTTTTCAAATCATTCTTTTCTTTCTTCCTCCTTCCTTCCGTCTCTCTGTCCATCCCTCCCTCTCTCGCCCCGTCTTTGTTAAGTGTAGATGGTGGGGTGCTTGCTTTCCTTTTCACTCTGAGACCTCTCGCCATGTGAGGCAGTGACCTGCAGCGCGGCCGGTACTGGCAGCGTAGTGTCTGTTCCCAGGGCTGCAGGGGTCAGCAGCCCCTCGCACAGAGCAGTTACTGTGTTTGGACGTTTAAAAGAAAGCCTCATAAGTAGAGTAGATGTAATTGAATTATTAAAAACATTGGCAACTAGCAGCTGTTCAGCGTAATTCTCAGCATTCGGTGTGCCTGCAAGCGTGGTGCAGAGCTGTGAGAGGCGCAGGGTGCCCACACTCGGCGGGTTTCTGTCTTTTCTGGTAGCTTTTCATTTAAACATTCAAAGTAGAGCCTGTATATATTTCACATAGCTTTATGTCACGTATGGTGCTAACTGCAAAAATGCCATTTTGAAGTTAATTGGGTTGTTACGAATTAGCGTGTTAGTGTCACTTTCCAGTACCAAGACAGTTTCAGCCTTTCTTGTCGTCACTCGGCTTTTATGTTCCTGGCGGGGTGATGCCGGGCAGGGTGACTGGTGAGGGAGGCTGAGCTGCAGCCCTAGGTCCGAGACTGAGGTTCCCGCATTAGCTTCTGCTGTCTTCTTTGTGCAAAGCTAGCTTGTTTCTGAAGGACTCTAGATTTGCATTGATCTGAAAGTACATTTAAAACCAGAATACAAGTCCTTTTTTTTAATCCTCCAGAGGTAAGTTAGAACTTACTTACTACAATACATTGGGTAGATAACATTTCTCTTCTTAAGAAGGAATGAGGTCACTGTTTGGGATAATTATGATAGTTTTAGTTTATATTCATTCTTGTAATGCACTTAAATGATCAAGATCTCAGTTTTTCTTTTTTTTTTTTCTTCCCAGCAGCAAGCCCTAGCAGGGACCCTGGTGGCAGGGGCCGGAAATGCGATAGAAACGGACCCCTTTAAGAGGCAGCAGGCGGGACCCCCGGCAGGTATGTTCCGGAGCCCAGGCTGAGGTGCCCTCAGGGCCCAGGTAGCGGCTTAGTTTGGGAGTTCCTGTGTGGCGGCCACGTGTTTCTGAAGCACGGCCCCTAAATGGAACTTGGTTTTGGTTAGTTTCTACTTTGAAAGTTAAGTTTTCTTTGGTGATAATCAGCTAAGCAAAATATTTATGTGAATATTTACGTGTCCTGAAGTTAGAAGTTTGTCGATTGAACCGATATATTCCAGTTTGATTTTCTGTGTGCATTTGTAGGCTCTTTAATCCTCATGATGTGGTTAAATGTAAAACCATTTGCTTTTTCAAGTTGCCATTCATTTTTCAAACTGAATTTTTTCTTCAGCTTATGAACTTAATGCACATTTTGTGTAAAAAATTCAGACAGTTCAGAAGAGGGTAATTTAAGTCTACTTCTGTCTGTTGTTCCTTCCTCGTTCCCTAGCCACAGACGTAGCTGCTAAGATTTGTTTACATTCGCAGACCTTTTTCTGTCCTCACACAAGCATTGTTACAGATGTGTCATTCTGAAAAAATTCCAGTGTGACCCCGTGTACACCGTTTTGTCTTTTTTTTTGGTGGGGGTAGGTAATTAGGTTTACTTACTTATTTTTTAAATAGTATTTATTTTATTTTTTAATCTAATCCTGGGGATGGAACCCAGGACCTCCTGCATGCTAAACACACACCCTACCACTGAGCTGCGCCCTCCCCCCACACCGTGTGTCTCTAGTATTCCCGGCGGTGGACCTCTTCCTTTTTGACGGCTGCAGGATCTTCCACTGCACGGTGCTTTCTGCTTTGTTCATCAGACCCTTGTTAGCATTCATTTATTAGTATCCTTTTTTCCTGTTATAATCAGAACAGGATTGAGCATTTAGTTGCGTATTTTTTCCTACGTCTTTCCCCACACATCTGAAAGAAGAGCTCCTAGGAATGACATTGCTGGATCAGGCGTCTGCGTAGTTAAATACTGGTGATGCTGAGTAGCCCTCCAGCGGGACAGGGCCAGTTGTCCCTTCCGTCAGCAATTTCCAGCCATTTTTATTAAGTATGATCAGTCTTTTAATCTTTGTTGATCCAGTGGGTGAAAAATCAAGTCTTTCGTTTTGCTGTGACTTTCATTTTGATGAGGCTGCAGTACCTCTTCACCTTTCTAACCACCTGTGGGTGTCGCTCTGCCAGCTGCTGGTGTTCTCTGCCCATTCTGTCTGGCTGTCGGTCCTCTCACGTTAATTTGCAAGAGCTCTCAGAGTGTGGAGTGGGTGGAGCGAGATAGCCTTTGGCCCGTCATGTATGTTGCAAATGTTGTCTCGTAGGTTGTTGCTTGTCCTTTGCCTTTTTATGCAAAGATGCTTTTTCCTATATTTACAAACATGTAATGGAAAGAAATTATATTTATCAACCTTATCTTTTATGGCTTCTGCATTTTGGTTCATGTTTAGAAATGCCTCTGTGCTTAAAGATGATAAGAACACTTACACTTTTTTTCTACTAGTTTTGTGGTTTTATTTTTACATCAAACTGCACCTTTTCTGAAAATTACTCTAGAGCAGTGTAAGAGACCTCGACTTGAAGTGGGTCACCAAGCGGCAGTTTTCCAGCACCCTGGGGTGAACACAGGAGTTCCTCTTCAGCAGTTGATGCCGACAGCTCAAGGTAAGACCCAGCACCGGAGCCAGCTCTCTTAGCTCAGAGGGAGGGAGTGCAGGGAGGTCTTAAGAAACCAGCATCAGGCTGAAATGTGTGGAGTCAGGTAGCATATTTGAAGTGGTTTCTGGAAACGGGACGTTCCTCTGAGTCCCGGTTAACTCTGAAGAAACCACGGAGACCAGTTCTGGACACTTAAGCGGAGCCGCATGCCCCTCTGTCCTCCAGCTGCCTCCAGCTGCCCCCAGCGCTCACTGCTGTGTCTCCTGCCCTGCCGCTGTGGTAGGGACCCCGCGGCGCTGCCACGCCTGTGCTGCTTGGCGCCAGCTTGCAGAGGCCAAGGGCCTTCCTTTCCTTTTTTGTGTGCTCGTGTATAACATCAGAGCTAATATACACAGATTTCCCGCCAGTTAAATTTGCCGTTTGCGTGTGCGACGTTCTGAGTTGAGGGGTCTGTGACACACCGGAGTCAGTGCTGGGGGATCTGCCCTCTTCTGCAGGAGGAATGCCGCCTGCCCCGCAGGCTGCTCAGCTCGCCGGCCAGAAGCCGAGCCAGCAGCAGTACGACCCATCCACGGGGCCGCCGGTGCAGAACGCTGCCAGCCTGCACACGCCGCCGCCGCAGCTCCCGGGCCGGCTGCCCCCCGCCGGTCTCCCTGCCGCGCCCCTCCCGTCGGCGCTGCAGTTCTCACAGCAGCCACCGGTGGTGGAGCCGCAGACCCAGCTCCAGGTCCCTGTGAAGACGCAGCCGCCGAGTGCCCCGGTCCCTGCTGCACCGCCCGGTCAGCTGCCCGCTCCCCCGCCGGTGCAGCCGGCCCTCCACGTCCCGGTGCCTGGGAAGGCGCAGATGCAGGCCCCACCGCTTTCGGCCCAGTCACAGGTACCGGCCCCTTGCCGCTACCCTGGTGAGAAATGGCCGAGAGGGCAGGACATGTGTGGGCAGGACGGGGCACTGCGTGGTAATTCACTCTCCCAGCAGTTCCTCTCCTGCGTCAGAGCTGTAGTTAATTTGGTAGCTACGAAGTAATGTTATTGAGTCTGTAACGGCAGTTACCATTATTAAATACCAGGAAACGACACGGTTCTTATTGCTGCTCTCAGTACAGGGAGGCCTGTGAAGGGCCTTGTGTCCCTTGTCGCACCTGGTGGAGGTCGGTGGCAGGAGCCCCCTTACCAGGCGGGAGGGAAGACCGGGGCGGGGATGTGCTCTGGCTCCCCCTCCGCGGGTTCCGGCCCTCCGGACAGTCCGCTCTGCAGGCAGGATGAGGCACTTGCCTGCCAGGCTTGAGGTGCATTTCTCGTGTGTATAATGCTCCCCCGCACCCCCCGCTAGTTCATTGTACCCAGATGCCTTTGAACCGCGCGCAGTGAACCGCGTGGGGCCCTGACGACTGGTGCGGCCCTGAGCGCGGGTGCAGCCTGTCTGCAGCCCCGAAGTGGGGGCGGTGTTTCCGGAGACTCAGCAGTGTGTGGTCGGCCGGAGTAGGAAAGCCCCCCTTCCTCTCCCCCTCCCTCAGTAACAGGGAGGTTTCCTAGCTGGGCTTTGAGTTCAAGTTCTTCTGGCGACTGGGGAAGTCTGCTGCTCCTTCACCAGGTGGGAGGCGGGGCGACCAGCACTTACCCGCACACCAGCTCCTTTACCCCCATTTAGCTGGGAGAGGACTCAGGCCAGAGAGGCCCTATAACCTGACGGGATCGGACAGTTGGCGCTAGAGGAGCTCTGCTGATTGATTCTAGAGCTGTTCATAAAAGACTCTCCTTCCGGGTTGGGCAGGGGCTGGCAGCGTGTTCTGTGAAGGGCCCCAGAGAGTGGGCTGAGCAGGCCGTGTGGTCCCTGCTGAGCCGCTCAGCCGTGCTGTTGAAGGTGCAAGGGGCCCCAGGCGCACAGGTGAGTGGCTGTGGCCAGTAGAGCTCTACAGAAGTGTGTGGCTGGCCGGGCTTGACCGGGCGCTGAGGTGGGAGCTGAGGAAGATGTATGGGGGACCGGCCTTGCTGCGGGGCCTCCTCCGCGTTCCGGGCTGTGAATTGGCGCCTTCTCCCTGCACCCGTCCACAGCCCTCCCTGCTCCCCTCCCCCGACGGAATCCCTGTGTGGACTTAGCTTCATCTTCAGTCGGGGTGGGAGGGGCCCCTCTGCTTGTGCCGGGCCCTAATCTTTACGGGCTTTGCTGTCGGGACAGCACAGAGCGGGCATTTTGACCTTGCACTTGCCTGCACACGAGGGTTGTGGAGAATTTGTATTTGCCCTTCAGGGAAAAGGCACAGGATGGTCATTTGGTATTTTTCAATTAAAAAGGAGCTTACGTAGCTAAAAATTCTAAAACGTTACTTGAGAAAGTGAGAAAAAGCTTACACGACATAAGGAAATACGTGAAAGCACAGCTTATGGTTGTTCTTACTGTGGCCTTGTGACGAAGGGGCCAGTGTTCTCTGGGGACACAGCTTGGGTTGTGTGTTTCTGTGCTTTGCGTGATCATGTGTGGTGTGTCGGCGGTGGGGGGGGCGGCCCTGGGGTACCTTCCCCTCCGTGGGCGAGGCCGGCTCTGGCCCTCGGGTCTGGGAGCGGCACTGAGGCCCTGTTCCTCCCCACTAGCCGGTGGCGCCGACACGACCCTCTGTGGACCCCGCCCAGCCCGGTCAGCGGCCCTCGGCCTCCTCGTCTACCTCATCCGTTGCTCCTGCAGGCGGCCCGGGCCCGTCGCCTGCACGGGCCTCCCCGGTGAATAGACCCTCCTCAGCAGCCAACAAGTCACTCTCCCCGGTCGCCTCCCGGTCCCCGGGGGCAGCTGTGTCTGCACCCCCAAAACCGCAGAGCCCAGCTCAGAATGCCGCCCCGCCCCAGGACAGTTCTCAGGACAAGCTCGCAGAACAGATAGCACTGGTAAGTGCGCTGCATTTGTTTAAAAGTTAAGCTGAAGGAAATTGTACAGTCTGTTCCAGTTTGCGAGATGCGTTTGAGTTTAATGTCTGCGGGACAGTAGTTGAAAGCTGAGCACCTGAATGTAAGGGTGATTGAACGTGGTTTGGGGTCCGCAGAAACAAAGATGAAAGCCGAGTAGTTGACCTGCCCTGCTGGAAGTCGACGTGTGTGGAGACAGGCTTTCTTGTGCCGAGAGCAGCGATCTGGGGCCGCTGTTGCTGCAGGCAGGGGGGCCGGGGCGTGCAGGGCAGGCCCTTGCGGGTCACCGCCTGCCCTCAGTGCCTGCTGCCCTTGGGTGACAAGGCAGTCGTTCTGCTCGGCTTCATTAGGGGAGTTAAAAGAGACATAAAATAGGCCGGATGCCGCGAGCCCGGCAGTCCCCGTCGCTGTTTGACGTGGGGTTGGTCCAGGGCCTGCTTGTAGATCTCCTTCCCTTCCCCATGTGGAGGCGGGTTCCTGGCGGGTGTCGCCTCCTGTAAGTGCTCCGCTGTGAGCACTGGTCTGCAGGCGCTGTCCCTAGTCTCCGGGCGGGGGCAGGACTGTGGCTTCAGCTGCTTCCGGCGCCCCTGGGGGCCGCACACCCCCGCCCCGATCTTTCATGGAGCTGTTGTCGGCTTTGTGTCTGGCTCGCTCTTTGTTACCGAGACTTCTGCGTAGTCGGTGTGCAGGGATCATGGTGTGAGTTAGCAGTGTGCCTCCAGCTGCGTGCTGGACCTCCTTCACCCCTTCGCTCCTTACAGGAAAACCAGATCCATCAGCGAATCGCAGATTTAAGGAAAGAAGGCCTATGGTCCCTCAGACGGCTGCCGAAACTGCAGGAGGCGCCCCGCCCCAAATCGCACTGGGATTACCTGCTGGAGGAGATGCAGTGGATGGCCACAGACTTTGCCCAGGAGAGGAGGTGGAAGGTGGCCGCTGCCAAGAAGGTAGTCCTGCGGCGCAGGCAACGGCGCTTCTCTGTCGTCACTGGGTGGTGTGAGGGGCTTAAAGGGCTAGAGATGGGAAGTCTCCCAGCCCCGCCATCTGAAGGATTTCTTGGCTCGTGAGTAGATGGAGAATGCTTCGCTGTTGTTGACAAAGTAGCTGCTGAGTGACTCACTTCTGAGGGCTGTCATCCGTGCTCCAGCGTGGCCAGTCGGGCTGTAGGGTGCAGATGTGGCTGCCCTGCCGCAGCTCTTGCCTGGGGTTTAGGTTCCTTGTCTCGCTGGAATGAGGATGCCTGCAGCCCTGAGAACGAGGTGAGAGCTGGAGTGGGGAGAGGCCAGTGGACGGTGAGCAGCCCGGGCGCCATCCCCGGGCCTCCCGGCCGTGCGCCGCCCTGGGGCCTGCTCTGCGCGGCCTAGTCTCTGGTCCAGCTTCTCTAGTTGCGGCTCGGAGTTTGTTTCCTTCTCTCTGCTCCCTGAGCAGGCACCCAGCCCTGGGGGATGCCTGGCAGCTGGGAGGTGCTGCAGCTAACGCTGGCAATGTAGAAGGTGATAGATCTCTAGAAACCTTAGGTCCTGAAACGCGGAGCACCTGTCCTGCATATGTGCGCACAGCTCGGGGCCCATCGTCTCCCACCTCCATCGCTGTGCCAGTGTCTTTGTTCCTCAGGCCTGTGTGCCGTCTTCGTGTTTCCTGTACCCTCAGGACTAGCCTGTCCACCTCCCTCCCCTGAGCTCTCCCCTCACTCTCCCCATGTAGTTTTGGTAGAGAAAAGCTGAGACCACGGGGATAACAGAGTTCCGAGTGTAAAGGGTCTTAAATCAGATTCATGGATATTTCAGAAGCAGAAGTTGCTCCTTAAGCATTTTCTTTTTCATGAAGGAAGATGGTCCTGAGCATGTAGACACAGGGCTGGGCAGGGCGGTGGACGGGGGACACTGACACTGAACCAGGAGCTGTGACCGCGTGCTGACACTGAGCCAGGAGCTGTGGCCGCGTGAAGCAGGAGGCTTCACGCAGGAGGGTGTGATCAACCAAGACCAGGCCCCTGGAGTCGTGTGGCAGGAGGCCGCGTCAGTGTCCACCTGGCCTCCGGCACGCTTCTCACCAGAATCAGGGCGCCACAGCGTGCTGTGCTTAGGGCTGGGGGCATGCTCATTTCTAAGTTATTTCTGCACCTTTAGGCACTGCTGGTGGGGGTGTAGAGAGTATAAACTCTGGAAGCAGTTGGCAATATAAAGCAAAAACCTTAAAAAAAAAGAATTATCCCAACCCAACTTTTTTAACACCTAGGAATTAAATAAATTTTACCGCATTCACGCAATGGAAATGGTAACCATGAAAACTCATCTTGATCTGTGTTGATTGGTAGAAAGATGTTAGTCACATGTTAAAGGGGGAAAGAAGATTGTAGCACATGTGACGCTGCATTTTGGAGAGAAATGCGTGGACTTAGTAAAACGGCACTTTCTGGAAAAGTCAGGCGGAACGTCGGCAGCGGTTCTTGCTGGCCTCAGGGCTTCTCCTGTGCGTCCTGGGCCGTGTGTGTGGCCTCGGGCTGAGGGCAGTGTGGAGAGACTCCGTGTCTCTTCCTAGCCCGACATGGCACAGCGTTAAGGGTCTCGAACTTTGCTCACCAGCTTGTGAGGACCGTGGCGCGGCAACTGGAGGAGCAGCAGCTCCGGGAGGAGCGCGGTCGCAGAGAGGCGCAGAGCCGCCTGAGGCGCATCGCCGCGTCGGCGGCTCGCGAGATAGAGCACTTCTGGTCGAACATCGAGCAGGTAAGTGCTGGTGCTAACGGGGCCCTGGAAACATGGCCACGTCCTGCCTGGCGAGGCTGCCTCCTGCACGCTGCCCGGCTGAGGAAGGGGGACGCCCACGGCAGGTGGCCCTGGCGGGTCCCGGCGCTTCCTGTCGGCACCCCTGACTGTTGGCTCCTTAGGAGACCTGGCTTCCCGCTGTTTCTCTTAGCATGTTGAATACCCGCCAGCTGTAGCCCGCATGCCCCCGGCAGCGTGTGAGCGAGCCTTCCTGCGGGGTCTTTCAGGCCTTTCTGCTCGGCAGCAGTGCTGGTCACTACAGGCAGCTTGTCTCCAGAACGGCTGCTCTGTCTCTAACTTCCTTTGAATAAAAATTCACATCTTGCTGCCTGGCAGTATTTGGGCAGGATGCCGTGGCCACAAAACAGTGAAAAGGGGCCAGACTGAGCATTTCTTTCTGAAGTGCCGCTGGCCTTTGAACAACGCGAGGGCTGGGGCGCCGACCTTCCGCGCGGGTAATTGGCCGCCGTGTCTGCGGTTCCATCTGCGGGTTCAGCCAGCCTCAGACCGTGTCGTTCTGTAGTGTTTACTCTTGGGAAAAACCCGTGTGAAAGTGGCCCCGTGCCGCTCAAACCCATGTTGTTCAAGGGTCAGCTGTAGTTTGAAAGGAGGCTGGGACAACTGTGCTTCTGGACGATGTGTGTGAGTTGTAACGTTTTCATATACAGAACTTTGTTGTTTACGTTCCTAGTCACATGCTTACTTAACCCTTTGCATTTAGGTTGTGGAAATAAAACTACAAGTAGAATTAGAAGAAAAAAGGAAAAAGGCCTTAAACTTACAGAAAGGATCCAGAAGAGGTATGACACCCGTTCAGAAGCCGTCCCCTCTCCCAGGCTGTGTTTGTCCCAATGGCTGGCCATCGCCTCGTGGACCCGGGGGATCCCCTGCTTACCAGCCTGGTCCTGGTTTCTCTCGTGTGCTGTGAGAGCTGACTGTCTTAGTTCTTTTGAGATTCACCAGGATGAGTCAGTACCCTCGGGGTGATCAGCTTTGGGGTGCTCTCAGAGCCGGGGTTCTGAGCCTGCCCCTGGCCCATCCCTGGACAGGGAGTGAGCTCCCCAAGAGCAGTGCCCACCGGGTGCCTGTGCACCATGGCCTGGCTTCGACCACGTCTGTAGTGGCAGCCCCATCACTGGACTCTCTGAGGTGTGCCAGGCCCTGGGGAGCGGTCCTCACCGCCAGAGTTCTGGGCACAACACCTCCCTCTTACTGATGGGGAAACTGAGGCAAAGAGGCAGCCGCCGCCGGAAGTCTTGGGACTGTAAGATCATGCAGATCATCAAATAAGAACTTTCCCAGATGGGAGGCTTCTGGGTACCTGTAGAATCATGGGTGCTGAAAGCTGAGAGCGGCCAGCGCTTGGCGGGTGTGGAGGTGGAGCCGCTGCCTGGCGTGACTGGGAGGAAGGCAGTGGGACTGGCTCTTGCTGTCTGCTCCTCATGGGGGCAGGTAGCCGGCGGCCTCCGTCGGCACAGGTGCCCTGGGTGCGTGTGAAGGTCACCTCCTCCTCGGCCCTGGGGAGAACGAACCACATCACCTGTCGTTTTAGGGAAAGAACTGAGACCTCAGGGACTCGATGTGTCACCGGAGAGCTTCCTGGTAAGTTCCGGGTTGTGGTCTCGCGGTGTCAGTGAGATACAGTGTCTGGCAAGATGCACTGACTCGTTTTATCTGAGAAACTTGCAGATTGTAAATAGCGTTTTGTTATAAAATCAGTCTGCCTTTGGCACAGAACTGTTCTTTATAGCTTTAGCTCATGTGGGGTGTCAGGCTGGTGGTCTGGGGAGACGCAGCTGAACACAGTGACTGTGGGTTGTCTCACTCCTCTGCTGCCCCCTGCCTTCCCGTGACTCTGTGGGCGGGTGGCCCGCACGCCTGCCTCCGGCTCTCCTTGTCTTTTAGGTGCGTGTTAGGTAGTCATGTCTGCTTTGGCTTCTCATTGTGTTTTCAGATCTCAGGCGTGCATGCTATCTGTGTTCTGTGTTTCAGGATCCGGGAACATCTGGGAGGAAAAGAAAAGCCAGCACGTCACTGACGGATGATGAAGGTCTGTCCCCGGTGCTCTCTACTGTGCAGGGCTCCCTGAGGTTGCAGGTGGAGCGCTCCCTCCGTGCGGCCTGTGTGGCGAGTGTGTCCTTGACCAGAAGAGCCCAGTGGCCCAGGGGCTTGTGTTGTGGGGCAGGTGCCTTGGTGGATGGTGGGGCTTTGCAGTGAGGAGATGGAGTGTGTGTGTGTCTGCGTGTCTGTGTGTGTCTGTGTGTGTGTGCTCGCGTGTGTGTGTGGAGGAGGGGCAGTAAGTGTTGGTGGGAAGGAGTCAGCTAAGAGGGGCTGAGGCTGGTGGGAGAGAAGGCGCAGGCCGCCTGGGAAGGCCTCGTGTGGCGGGCGCTCACTCCCAGCTGGAGAGGCGGCCCGTGGGCGGTGGAGCTCTGCCGGGGGTGCTGGTAGACTCTTCTCCACCAGCATGGGGTTTGGGGGTGCAGGGCCGAAGCCGGTTTGAGACGGTGGTTGCACAGGACGGGGGCTGAGCTGAGGGAATCCTGAGCTGGGCAGTGGCCGGGGCATCTCTGAAATGGGTTGGGACGCACGTCTAGTGACCCCGGCAGCATGTCTGCGGGTCTCTGGCAGTGGGGCAGCAGACTCCCCGGGCGGGAAGGGAGTTTGGCCTCCCGCCCTGTGCTGGCCCGAGTAGGTCTGTCACATTGTGAGGAACCAGGCTCTCTCTCACCCTGAAATTAAGAGGAAGTATGGTTTCTGTTGTTTGCTCACTTAATAAACTATCATTTCCAGGTTTAACCTGAGAAGTGACAAGACTTCGTTTTCTCCTCTAATAGCAGAGCAGTTTTGAAGCCTTGTAGCGTTTCATGAATAACTTTCTTGCTGGTGTTTCCTGGTAACCGTTTCAGTGGAAGACGAGGAGGAGACGATCGAGGAGGAGGAGGCGAACGAGGGGGCTGTGGATCACCAGGCCGAGCTGTCTGACCTAGCCAAGGAAGGTGGGCTGCGAGTAGCTTACTGAAGTGCTCAGCCGCATGTTCAGAACCCATGCGTGGTCCCGAGCGCAGGGCGACCAGCCACGCTGCCCGGGGTAGGAAGGGCGCCCGTTCCTGCCCCTCCCCTCCCCGGGGGCGACGGCCAGGCTGGGTCCTGGGCTTGTCCTTCCCTTGGTTCTGTTCTCCCCCCGCCCACGTGGGTCCTGAACGCAGCGCTTCACTCGCCGTGTTGGAACTTCGTAGAGACAGGCTCACGCTGCAGGTTCACCGCCTGCTCGTCTCGCTCAGTTCTGTCCCCAAGTTTCGTCCCCGTTGTTGTGTGAACTCTGGGTTCATTCTTTCTCACTGCTGGACGGTGTCCTGGTGCCGGCCTGTCCCGGGCCATCCGTGTGCCACCGGGGTGAGCCGTGGCCCCTGCCTCCATCCACGCGGACGCCCCGCACACAGCTTCCTCTGTTTCCTGTGCACATGGGCGTGGCGTCCGCTCAGAGCAGAGGCCCCGGTGGTCGTCCCGGGCTCTGCGGCTCAGGGCACTTGCTGTCCTGGTGACCAGCGAGGCGGGGCGCAGCGTTTCTCCATGGGTTTCCCGGGGCGGCGGGCCTTGCCTGTTGGGTTTTGAGTTTTTCTCTTTGTGTGTCCTGGGCACGAATTCCTTGTTAGCGATGTGTGTGGTAGTGATCTTTTCCCAGTTCACGGTGCGTCTTCATTCTCTTTGTGGTGCCTTTTGAGGGACAAGTGTTCTTAATTTCAGCATAGTTGAAGAAAAAAAAGCTTTTTGACCTCAAGATCAAAAGGCTGTCTTTCTGTACTGTCTGAAAGGTTTTGTTTTTGCTCTCGTGTTGCTGTCTTTAGTTCATCACGCGTGGCTTTTGTCTGTGGTGCGAGGTAAGAGTGCAGCCCCTCTTCCCCGCACGGGGGACTGCTCATCCTCCCTCAGTGTGCTCGGCGCGCCCTCCTCCAGGCGGCCACGTGTCCGGGGACCTTTGTTGTTCTGTTGGTCGGTTTGTCCCGGTCCCACACCATCTCGATTGCTCTGGCTCCGTAGTTGTTCTTGGGGTCTGGCTAGGTAAGTCCTTCTGCCCAGTTGTTTTTTAGGGGAGTCCTGACAGTTGGGGGCCTATTTCAGATACATCTCCGAATCAGCTCGTCAGGTTTCAGAGAAAAAACTGGGGATTTTAATTTGAATGTGGTTGAATTAGTGGGTGTTTGGTCAGAACTGCGTCTTTATGAAGTTGAGCTTTTCCAGCCTATGGTCAGAGTGTCCTCTCCGTTTACTTAGGTCTTTGTCTGTTTTGATTTTTATTTTTTAATTGAGGTGCAGTCAGTTTGCAGTGCTGTTAATTCCTGGTGTGCAGCACAGGGCTTCAGTTGTACATGAATGCACATACATTTATTTTCACGTCCTTTCTCACCGTGAGCTGCTACAAGATACTGAACAAATCTCCTTGTGCTGCACAGTATAAACTTGTTTATCTGTGCTTAGGTCTTAAGTGGCTTCCACGAATGTTATAGGAGTTCATCTTTTTTGTTAATTTATTGCTAGATGCATTATCTTTTTTGAAGTTGTAGTAAATGGCGTATTTTTAAGACTGCAGGTTTAATTTGTTGCTGGTACGTAGAAGTGCAGTTGATTTTCACGTGTTGATCTTAAACCCAGCTGCTCTGCTGAACTCTGGAGTTACTCCTGTGGACATAACCTCCTGTCTCCAGAGAATGACAGTTTTTCCTTTGTGACCCTGGTCATTTTATGACTGTTCCTCGCGATGAAGTGTAGAAATAGCGGTGCTGATGGTGGACACCTTTGGCTTGTTCTTGAGCTGAGAGGGGCACTTACACCGGAAAGGCAGTAGACGGTGGTGGTCAGTCGTGATGGCTCGGTTCAGACCCAGTGTTCCAGCTTGTCCCTTCTCTTAGCCTTCCGCTGCCCCTGGTTTTGGGTTCTTGTGGCAGGAACGGCGGGTGGCCTTGACTGGCTGGGGCCCGCGTGCACATGGTGCTCCAGCTCTCTCCCCTCCCCGCAGGGCAGGAGTGGGGAGCAGCCCGGCCGGGTGTCTTGGCTTCCATTCCCCGTGGGTTCAACCCCCCAGCTGGCAGGCTGGCCGGCTGTTGGCAGGCGAGCCCAGTGCTCAGCTGTGTGAGTGTCCTGGTGACGGGGGTGGGGGTGTTGGGGGGTTTGGCGCTTGGGGCCTGGTCTCCCTGGAGCAGGTGAGCTGTGCGAGACAGCATCTCTTACAGCAGAACCTTGTCAGCAGCTCACTGTTATTTCACACCATCTGGTGGTCTCCCGGGTTGGCCCTGGCCAGCGAGGGGACTGCACTGGCTGTGACCACCGGGAGGTGGCGGTGTTGGGCACTGCCTGGCCCCCATCGTCCACAGGGCGCCGCCCCCCCCGCCCCCGTCAGGCCCCCCTCGCCCCCACAAGCCTCTCAGCACTTCTGTGTAGGTGGTGTGCGTTTTTAAAAAGCTTAATTCCAATTATTTAACTGTTTTATCTAAACAATTTTTTTCCTGTTATATCTTCAAACTAGCTTATATGTGTGCGGGCTGTTGATTTCTGTGAGTCAAGTTGGTTCCAAGACACTTTACTGAATTCTCTCATTTTCATAGCAGTTTTTCAGTTCTTTCTCGTGCTTTTTCCCTACTTCAATAGCCACTGTGTGACATTTCTCAGCGTCTCATTATGAAAACATTCAGACGTGCAGAAAAGTCAGAGAACCTTACGATGAACGCCACATACTCACACCTGCACTCCAGTTGCTCCTGCTTGGCTTTATCACGTGCCTACCCAGCGTGGCGAGCAGTTTAAATCATGAGCAGAAGAAGTCTGTGGATTGTTACTATCTTGAATGGTGCCTCTAACATGGCTCTTTCGGGGTCCTTCTGCGTAGCGTTTGTTATTTTGACCACATATTTTATTGACGTACGACACACACGCAGAGAAGCCCACGCATCACAGGGGCACAGCTCACAGTGTTGTCGCCTTGCTGCGTGTAACGCTGTGCGGAACAGCGTTTGAACAGGAACCTGGGCCCAGGCTTCTGATCGCTCCCCTGGACAGACTCACGGGAGTGGGAAACAGTGAGGTCAGAGGGCATGAACTTGAGAGCTGTTGAGCTTTTCCTACTGGTTTCCAAAAAGTTAAGCCTGTTTCTGCCATCGCCTGCAGTGTAGAGGGTGTTTGACATTGTATTTGTCCAGATTACGGTCTTTAGGAGGCTGCTGTGGTGACAGAGGACCGCTGTGTGCTGGCTCCTGCAGGTGCTCAGCGCGCGGGCGCTTTGCGAGCCCTTGGCAGAGTTTCGTGTGTGAAGCCGTTGTCCGCGTGGCTGGGGGTTGTCTGATCGGTTGGAGGGAGCCCTTTTCACAGGAAGTCTGGCAGTCTTCTGCTGCACCTTTGAACTTTTTGTCTGTTCGCTGTTCTGTGTATTTGTGTATCGTATTCAGCAGTTATTTCCATCAAATGTATTTTTAGATTTTCACTTATTAATATATGGGTTTTACTGTATGTTTATTAGATTGTTTGGGGAATATTTGTTCTTCTACGAGTAGAAGTTGAGTTTCTTCGTTTAAAAAATTTCCGTCTTACTCTATAAAGAAAATACCTTACCCCTTATATCAGTAATGGACCATCATTATTAGTTTTAGGGAAAAAGAAATGTGCTTTTAGAAAATACATCCTTTTCCCAAGGAGTTATTTAAAGCCAGGAAGAGGAACACACTTCTGACCCTTGAAGGGCACATGTGTGAGCTGCACGGGTCCACGTGGACGTGGATGCTTCAGCAGCGAACACTGCAGTCCCGCGCAGCCCACGGCGGGTGGGGCTGCGGGTGTGGAGGGACCCCGCGTGGTGGGGCTGTGAGTTATACAGAGTCCATGCCCCTAACCCCCAAGCTGTCCACGGTCGGCTGTGTGCGGAGTGGCCCGTTCCTGATCGTGTTTTCTTCCCAGTTGACACTGTCGGTGTAAAGTAACCTTTCTTCCTGCAATCCTTTCCAGCTGAATTACCCTTGATTGACCTGATGAAGTTGTATGAAGGTGCCTTTCTGCCGAATTTCCAGTGGCCCCAACCTAAACCTGACAGTGAGGAGACCAGTGAAGAAGAAGGTCTGTTTTAACATCTTTCAAGAATTCAGCTTTAAAACGGAAGCCATAATACTTAGACGGAGGGTGCTTAAAGCAGAGTTTAAAAATTACCTTCGTTTCTCTCAGTCTGGTGAAGGAAAAAGCTGAAGATGTATGTGTGATTTTCTGTTGAATAGCTTTGTTGCGTTCTGTGCTTTTTGCTTTTACTGACGAACGTGGCAGCTATCAGAGCACTTGGTCCAGTTGTGGACAGTGTGGACACATTTCCCCAGAGTCACGAGAGTCATTGTCGATGGACTAGATGTTACGTACTTGTTCAGGCTGTGCCCTGTTTATTCAACGCGCCTGTTTGAAGGGGTTCGTTTTACTTTATGAGATGTTCCAAGCAGGTACACAGGCTGCACCAGACAGGACCTGCTTGCTCTTGTTTCCACTGCACTTGTTCTGGTCATCAGACTGGCCGCCGGCGGGCAGGGCGCGGTGGGAGGGGCCCAGGAGAGTCGTGTGGGGAGGCCGGGGCTCTCAGGACCCCGCGCTGCGGCCGGGCTGGAGGAGGGCCGTCAGCCCCTCACTTGCCTAGACCGGGAGGTGCTTCTCGTTCTTCCTTCCTTGGCGGTGGAGGGCAGTCACTAAAGCCTTCAACGGCCACAGGCCTGTTGGTGATACTGGCTCCTGGCTGCTGCACGGGCCTTCTCCAGTTCTGCCTGAGGGCTTTCCAGAGTGGTGCTACATGCGATGGTTTCCTAACATAAAGAGTTGCTACCAGTTTATCTGGATGGCGCTGTAAGCTATACAAAGTAGGTTAAAAACAAAAGAATTACTGCTTAATTCTGTATGTGAAATATTTGAGTTCTGTCAACTTCCCTCCCCTCCCCCCCCATCAAGTGGGCTCGTAATACCCTCACGGCTGTCTCGAATCCCACGAACCCCGGTTCTCGCTTGTTGGCAGAAGCGGAAGCCTGCTCAGGTGACCGGGAGAGCCGGAAGGGTGTGGTTCTCATCGACTCTTTGTTCATCATGGACCAGTTCAAAGCCGCTGAGAGAGTGAACGTTGGGAAGCCTCACACGAAGGACATCGCGGAAGTGACCGCTGTGGCTGAAGCCATCCTGCCCAAGGGCAGTGCCCGGATCAGCACCGCGGTGAGGCGCTGCACTTCACGCGAGGGTGGTGTCTCTGTGAGGCAGGGGAAGGCTTCCTGCTTCCAGAAAAGCTCTTTATCCCAATTGCGGAAGTTGTCAGGAAAAACCCATGCAGCTTATCTTTCCTGTGACCCGTGAATGATTTTGCGGCTTTCCAGGGGGGTCTGTCTGTCACGTGACTGGTCTGCGCTCATGGAGGGGGGAAGCGCGCTGCTGGCTGTTTTGAGGGGTGCTCACGGGGCCCGTCTGTCCGTGCAGGCGAAGCTGAGCGCCCCGGCCCTGTTGTACGGCGCGCTCCGGGACTACCAGAAGATCGGCCTGGACTGGCTGGCCAAACTCTACCGGAAGAATCTCAACGGCATCCTGGCTGACGACGCCGGGCTGGGCAAAACCGTGCAGATCATTGCTTTCTTTGCCCACCTCGCTTGTAACGAAGGTGAGAGCTTGCCATTTTTTGAACCGTTTGTGTTTGCTGAGACTGAGCTGTAGGTGGCGAATCTGGCATGAGGGTGGGGAGCGGCTTTCTATCTCCGCTCACTTGCCCCGGCCAGGCCCCGAGAGCAAGGGCCCCCGCCACCTCCCCTGTGCAGTGACGCCTGCCCTCCTGTCTCTCCACTGGATGCCACCCCTGCCACCGTGTCTTTGCTGCTCAGGTTCCGTGGGCAGCGGCCTGGAGCCCTGCGAGGGCTCGGCAGCTGAGCAGCAGCAGAGGGGTGGGCTGCCAGCTACCTGCCGGCTGCCCCCTCACCCCTTGGCTCTCAGGGCTCATGCGGTGTTCAGCCCCCACTCACTGCCTTCCGCTCGGCCTGTGGGTCGGGGTCGCCTGGTCCCCATCCTGCACCTGTGGTGCCTGTGTCTCTAGTGCAGAACAGGGTCTTGGAGGCTTCCTCTTGCAGGGGGAGCGTTTGATAGCATTCTGTTCCGGACTCACGCTTCAGTCAGCTCCCGGAGACACACGGACACGCCACCTCCCTCTTCACCATTGGAGCTTTGGAAGTGAGGAGGGCCTGTCTGACTCCGGACGGAGTTGGCACCCTGAGTAGGTTGGATGGAAGCAAGTGAAGTTCAGTAGCCGTGTGAGCTCCAGAAATGAAGAGGGGAGTTATTTGGTTCTGAAAACTTCTTTTGCCTGGCTGTTAGTTTTAATACGAATGGATCAGCTTTGGTGCCTTGTTTCTTGTATTAATATGTTTCTGCTTTTGAGCCAGTCTGACTGTTCAGTGTAGTACTTTAAAATGGGTTTTAATGTATTTAGTTATCACAAGATGAAAAAAACCACCTTGCCTACTATTTTATTGTTCAAGTGAAAAAGTATTCATTACTATATAATATTAAGAAATTGGAAGCAGCCTTCACCTCTAAAAACAGGACATCTTATTTCATTAATTGGATGAATGAGTGAGTCAGTTATTCATTCTTCATGACTTGCCTGGCACCTGCCCCCTTCCAGGCACTGTTCTGGGCACTGAGGGTACTCCACGACCAGAACACATGCCCCCTTGGAGGCCCACACCGGGCATGGTGAATCCGTGATGCGGACTCAGCCCGTAGGGAGTGGCGTGGCGGCTCTGAGCAGGCGCATCCAGGGTGGCCTGTCATGGAGTACGTGGGCCGAGGCCTGGACAGCCGTGGCCGCGGGCAGCAGGGTCTCGGGGAGAGGAGGCGGTGGGTGCGGAGGTGAGCGGGTAGCCGCTGTGTCCATGGGGCAGCTTGGTGACAAGAGTACGAGGGCCAGGAGGGTTGTCGGCTGACTGTGGGGGGGGGGTCCTCGCCGGCTGCGGGGCCTGGCTCTTCCTCATGAGAGATCTGCTTGGTGCCAGTCTGAGGAGTCACTCGGTGGACTCCACCAGGGGCAGACCTGGAGGGCCTGCCGCCGGGCAGCTGGCTGTGTTGGGACGGCGGGGCTGATGCACTGGCTCTGAAGGACGAGGCCCGTGTGCCGCCTGCTCCACTTCCAGACATGCATGCACTGCAGACACCACACCTGTGTGTCCCCTGGAACGTGGCTCCTTGTCTGTCCCCCATCCCGTGCGGCCACTGTCCTCGGGTTCCTCATCGCTGTGTAACCGTCAAACCAGACTCCCTGGTGCTTCAGGTGTAGTGGGGCTCACTCCAGGAGACTTGTTCACACAGTGAAAGTCGCTCACAAACTCACTGTTTTCTTTTGCTATTTAAACTTTAAAAAAAAAAAAAGGGTAGTCTGCTGCAGTCCACCTCCTTCCATTCGCAGTGGTGGCTGCTCAGGGTGCCTGGTGTGTGCCCTGCCTTGCTTCGCCCAGGTGTTAAACAGGCGCGTTCACAAACACACATACAGATGCTTTGTTCCTCTCCAGAAGTGGGGCAGTGTGCGAAATTGTAGTGCGAAAGAAAATCCTGCCTCTCACTGGGGAGAACCGGCTCCTGGGGTTGACCAGCACTTCCCTACTCGTGAGGTGGTCCCTTTGAGTGACTTTATTTTCTGTTGGTACTCTTTCCTTCGTGAAGTTTCTGTCCACTTGTCCATTTTGCTCTTGGGTGGTTCTCTTTATTTACTGAAGTATAGTTGACTTTCTGTATTGTGTTAGTTTTAGGGGCAAAGCAAAGTGATTCCGTGTTATGTACATGCACATTTTTATTTTCAGATTGTTTTCCATTATGGGTTATTACAAGATGCTGGGTATAGTTCTCTGTGCTGGGCAGTAGGACCTTGCTGCTTGTCTGTTGTGTGTGCAGTAGTTGTAGCTGCCGATTCCAGACTCCTCATTTGTCCCCTCTTCCCTTTGGTAACCGCCAGTTTGTTTTTTGTGTCTATGAGCCTGTTTTGTATGTAGATCCATTTGTTTTATTTTTTAGGTTCCACATGTAAGTGATATCATATGGTGTTTGTCTTTGTCTGACTTTCTTCACCCAGTATAATGATCTCCAGGTCCATCCATGTTGCTGCGAATGGCAATGCTTTATTCTTTTTTATGGCTGAGTAGTAGTCCAGTGTATAAATACACTGTGTCATCTGTATCCAGTCCTCTGTTGATGGGCATTTAAGTTGCTTCCGTGTCTTGGCTACTGTGAATAGTGCTGGCGTGAACACTGGGGTGTGTGTGTCTTCTCAAAGCAGAGCTTTCTCTGCTGGGACTGGGATTGCTGGAGTATATGGTAGTTCTGTTTTCAGTTTTTTTAAGGAATCTCCATACTGTTTTCTGTAGTGACTGCACCAAACTACGTTCCTACCCACAGTGTAAGAGGGTTCCCTTTTCTCCACACCCTGTCCAGCACATGTTGTTTATTGACTTTTTGGTGATGGCCATTCTGACTGGTGAGGTGATACCTCGTTGTCGTTTTGATTTGCATGTTTCTGATAATTAGCGATATTGACATCTTGTATTTGCCTGTTGGCCATCTGTATGTCTTCTTTGGAGAGACGTCAGTTTAGGTCTTCTGCCCATTTTTTGATTGGATTGCTTTTTCGTTGTTGAGTTGTATGAGCAGTTTGTATATTTTGGATGTTAACCCCTTATTGATTACATTGTTTGCGAATATTTTCTTCTGTTTTGGGTGGTTATAATACAGCAGTTGAAATTTATGTGTGTGTTAATCTAATAATTTTTTTAAAACCCTCATTTTTCTGAAAAATGAAACTGAAAGTACCCTGGGACGGTCGGGTGCGTTGACTGGCGGCCGGGAACCGCGATGGGCCTGGGCGTTGGGCCAGCGCACGTACGCGGTGGTGTGCCGTGGGCCATGCTGGCTGGGGGGCTCGGGCAGGTGCAGGGCCCAGGGCTTGTGGGTGGAGGGGACCTTCAGTCTGGGTGCTCTCCTCCCTTCTGAGCGTGGTTCGTGGTAGGTGAGTGGTCTTCCCCCTGCTTACATTAGGGGGTCACTGTGTTTTTGACTAGATACTCATTTTATTGAGAAATGACCACTGAGCAGCTCTTTCGAGTGCAGCCGCACAGGGTAGGTTGCTCTGGGGCTGCGTCATAGTGAGGCCCGAGGACGCCGGTGCCCCCGGCTGGATGCTGGCCGTGGTTGTGCGCCGGGCGCCCCCGCATGTGCCTGCCACCCCGGCAGGGTGCCGTGGCCTGGACTTGCCCGGGGGTCTCACTCAAAGAGGAAACATCTGTATCTTCTTTCCTTTGAAGGCAACTGGGGCCCTCACCTGGTGGTGGTGCGGAGCTGTAACATCCTCAAGTGGGAGCTCGAGCTGAAGCGCTGGTGTCCCGGGCTGAAGGCGCTCCTGTACGTGGGCAGCCGCCGGGAGCTCAGGGCAAAGAGACAGGTGTGTCATCCTCAGCTGGAAGCACAGCTAGACAGAAAACCTGCTTAATTTCTGCAGAAGGCAGACTCAGGACGCCAGCGCGTGCCTGTTAGTGGAATCACTGTAGATCACTCCTCTGTGGGATTCCAGACCCTGCAGCTGTCCCTGGGCTTAGAGCCCCTCGACGTCGAGGACACCTGGTGATCCAGTCATTGCCTGCAGGGAGGGCGCAGGGTGACGGCCTCTGTCCCTGCGGGGCCCGTATTCACTTCCCAGGGAGAGAGCGAGCGTCCCCCAGAACTGAGCGGCCTCTGGACGTCCTTTTAAACAGTAGACCTGCTGATCATCACAGGCAGAAGTGAGAGATGACGGCACAACCACGTTCTGAATTACGAATCTGTGAAGTAATCCCCGTGGAAGTGCTCGTTAGGAATATTTGTGATGGACAGGTTCTAGAGCAAATCTGGACTCTTCCCTGCCCAGTGTTTGTAGTGTAGACTGTAGGTAGAAGGATGGCGCAGATCACAGTTCTTCATTGAAGAGATTTCTCTTCTTAGACTGCATTGTGTTGAGTAGTGTTGACTGAAAAAGCACCTTGAGGTGTATTTTTTTAACTACCTCTGGTTACTAATTTGCTTTTAAAAAGCTTATAATGCTGTCAGTTGCTACATCGATGTTCACACTTCCTGTCATTTTCTGAGCATGTTTTCCCCTCACTCAGATTTCATGCTGTAAAAGCTGGTGTGTACTTTAGGGTGCCGTGTGCGAACCCTTTTCCAAAACCAGTTGTTAGTGCCCCCAGAGCAGTTTCTTAATTTGCCGACACAAGTGCTTTGGGCTCCAGGAGGGAAAGATGAGGGAGCATGTGCAGCTCCTGTGCAGGGAGAGCAGTCACTGAAGGGGCGGTGGGGGGTACCGTGGGGGCAGGGGCACCCTGCAGTGCAGACGCCCTGCAGTGGGAGCGGAGGGCGAGGCCTGTGTTCTGTGTCCTGTGCCGCAGGAGTGGAGCGAGCCCAACAGCTTCCACGTCTGCATCACGTCCTACAAGCAGTTCTTCAGGGGCCGCGCGGCCTTCTCGCGGCTGCGGTGGAGGTGCCTGGTGGTCGACGAGATGCAGCGCGTCAAGGGCCTGACCGAGCGGCACTGGGGCGCTGTGCTCGCCCTGCACAGGTCTGGCCACCCCACGCCGGCCTGGGTGGTGGTGTGGCCGGAAAGGCTCCCGGGGAGAAAGGGGGGCGGTGCAGACGCCCATGGCGCGGCCCGTCAGCTCCGGCCTCCCCCATCCCCCCCGCCCGCCCACCTCTGTCGTTGAGCGTTGGGTCAAAGTCACCATCCCTCGCCCGCACACCCCCCGAGCAGGTGGCTCTGCTCCGGGCCGCCGCGTCCACGGGTTCCGACGCCGTCTCTGCTTGTGTTCAGTCAGCAGCGCCTGCTCCTCGTGGACGCGCCCCTGCACAACACCTTCCTGGAGCTGTGGACCATGGTGCACTTCCTCATCCCGGGCCTGTCCCGGCCCTACCTGCACCTGCCCCTGCGCGCGCCCAGCGAGGAGAACCAGGACTACTACCACAAGGTGGTCATCCGGCTGCACCGGGTACGCGCGGCCCCGAGGGGCATGGCTCCCGTGAGTGTGGGGCGCGGGGCCTCGTCCGCAGAAAGGAGACCACGGATAGCGTCCCTTTTTCAGGTGACACAGCCCTTTATTTTGAGGAGAACTAAGAGAGACGTGGAGAAGCAGCTGACCAAGAAGTATGAGCACGTTCTGAAGTGCCGCCTGTCCAGCCGGCAGAAGGCCTTGTACGAGGACGTCATCCTGCAGCCAGGGTGAGTGCGGGCGGCTGGCCCGGGCGGAGTGGAGCCTCCCGCCCCGCCCTCAGCACAGGGCGGCTTGCAGTGCTGGTTCAGAGTCGCGCAGGAGACGCCGTCTGCCTGGCAGCCTGTCTGTTCACAGCCTCACGAGGGATGTGGGGCTGAGGGCGCGGGAGGGGCAGGCTGGGTGGCCCCGCCACGCTCTGTGCTTGCTGGTGTGGGACCCAGGACCGGCAGGCCCCCTCCCGACCTCTCTGTGGTCCCCTCCGTGACCTGTTAGACTCTCCCCATCGTGGTCTTTGTGTCCCCGAGTTCTGATAAGACAAACATACAAATGAGGGTAAAGCCTTGGAGACACTGACTGCACTCGTACTGGGTCATGATGCCTGTGCTGCCCCTCCTCAGGGGAGGCCGGAAAGTCACACGCAGGCTCACCACTTCTCCCGACTCATCCTTGCGGCCTGAGAGGCTCATCATTCTGAAGCGAGCCCCTGTTTTTCTGCACCTGGAACTGACAGGCTGCTCACTGGCTGCCCTGTGCCCACCCCTTGTGGGGGCAACACGGAGGGCGATGGTGTGATGCGGGGGACTGAGGTTCAAGGGGTGCTGTGGTGATGGGCTCCCGCACTATGACCCATGGGCACAGCCCCATATAAAATGAGGGTAGATGCAGTGGCGCTGTGAGGGTTGTGTTGTTAAGGACAAAATTGTCAGAATAGTGCTCACCATGCTTGCTTTGTATGGTTATTTTTGGAAGATTTTAGGACAGGAAGTAAGTGTGTATTGTTACTCCCGCGGCTTCTCAGCCTGGCCTTGATTAGCTGCTCTAACGGGCAACAGTCAGTGCGTCAGTTAAGCCCAGAATAGGAGCTGTGACAGCCCCCACCCCCTGACAGCATGCCCAGTGACGAAGCGTCCTTCCTGGGTGTTGGGGATGTTCCTTGTACAGGAGCAGAAAGACCGTACCGTCGGTCAGATGTGTCAGCAGGTACTGACTCCAGTCCACGGGGAGTGCGCTCAGTGGAGAGGGTTGCAGCTCAAGCATAGCAGGTCCCAGGCCAGTGCGTAAGGGGCTCCTGTGGAGTCAGGGCCCCCGGCTGTCCTTCACCAAGACAGCCCCGCGGCGTCCTCAGGATGCCTGCTCTGTCTCTCTCTGGTGGCGTGTTGTGGGACGTTGGTTGGCCTGCACTTGGGGGTGACGACCTCAGTCCCACTGTGAGTGGAGGGGCCTCTGGATCTGGGAGCTGCTGGTGCCCGCACAGCTTAGGTGTTCTGTGGCTCGGCTCCTGGTGGAGCGACAGGGAGAGCCTTCTCTCTGGGCCTGTCGAGTCAAGGCCCACTGCAGCTTCTGGTTCCCGACTCCCTAGGGGCTGCCAGCATGCCTCGCTGCACGTTGATGCGAAGGTCTCGAGGTCCCGGGGGCGCTCTGAGCCTCTCTCCCGGTCAGCACCTCCCCTTCCTTTGCACAGGGACCATGTCGCACAATTCTAACGCCTTCCCCCTCTTCTCAGCACCGTTCGTCTCCGCCCTCCTTCCCAGAGAGCCCTGCAGAGCTGCCCGCGTTTGCATCACCTCCTCCTGGTCTCCATCATCAGTCCGTTCCCCCCAGGAACCTCCATTCTCAGTTTCTGCATTTGTTGCTGGTGGCTGCTCCTGTGTCTCATACAGACAGACATCTTTCGTCTTCGAGTGTCCTCCCCCTCCCTTCCCTTCTGCTCTCCGCAGACAGACCCTCTGCTTCTCTGTCTCCACCTTGCTCAGCCCCGTGCTGCCCAGGGCTGCTCATGGAGCTCCGTGCTCCACGGTCACCCGAGCTGACCGCGTCCTCCCGTGGCTGCTTGAGCAGTGCGGGTTCAGCACACGCAGCACTGCTCTCACTGTGACTTCCCCAGTGTGCTTGTCCTCCAGGCTCTCCTGTCTTGGGATGTTGGTGCTCCATCTGCCCGGCCTCTCGGTCACCTCCTCATCCCTCCCTCTCCCTCCATTCTACCCGGAGCTCCTGGGTTGGTGCCCTCTGCTTTCTGACGGCCCTCAGGGCGGCCCCCCTCATCCCGGAGGTCTGCGCTGGAACCTGGCCACGCACCCAGCTGCAGCCTCTCTGCTTCCTGCCGGCCTTGTGCTCTCTCCCTGTACCTCGAGGGCCTTTCTTCTCCCGGGTCAGGTGACCTCACCTAGAGCTTTGCCCAATGCCGTTGCTAAGGTTGTCTTCCCCGCCGCCAGAGGGAGGTATGGACGGCTGCACCCATGTCTGGCCCACGTTATTTCAGAGGGGTGTTGTGCGGGTCAGAGGGCACGTGGAGGTGAATTGAGACCTGAGTGTTCCGACAGAACTCATTTCCTAGCTGGGTCTTGGGTGAATGTGCCGGCTGTGATTCTGGAGTGGGGCAGGAGTACGGCAGGAGCGGGGCGGAGTCCGGCCGTGCACGCACCCATGGGTGCTCGTGTTTTCCTGGTGCAGGACCCAGGAAGCACTGAAGAGCGGGCACTTTGTGGACGTGCTGAGCATCCTCCTGAGGCTGCAGCGGATCTGCAACCACCCCGGGCTGGTGGAGCCCCGGCTCCCGGAGTCCTCGTACACGGCAGGGCCGCTGCACTACCGCGCCGCCTCCCTGGTCCTGAAGGCGCGGGATGTGGACTTCTGGAAGGTAAAGAGGTTGCGGAGGGTGGGCTCTGCCTGCGGCCTGTTCAGCTGGGTCTGGGCCGCCGTCTCCGTTGACTCATCCTGTGTTTCGAAATCACCTGATGCCGGGCAGCGTCGAGTGGCACTTGTGACGTGCCTTCTGCTCCACCTAGAGCAGCTTTGGAATTGACCCTCAGGGACGAGCCCATAGTATGAATGCTGGGGAGGTGTTTCCTTGCGTTGCTGCGGTCGTGAGAAACAGCAGGGCGGGTGGAGCGCAGCGGTTGGAGCTGCAGGCTGGGGCCTCACAGGCGCAGGTCTGAGCCCTGGGGGGGCGCCCCTCTCCTGTGTGCATGTGCGTGCGTGCATGTGTGCACACGTACGTGTGTGCGCGCGTGCTGAGGGCCTGGAGTTCCCCGCGTGTCCCCGCCTTCTCGCTGACTGGGGGCTCCAGGCTGAGCATTCCCTCTAGGGGGCTGGGTGACGGTGCGCAGCCCTTGCCGGGGGTGAGGTGGACGTTGGGGATGAGCCTTGTGCTGCCCCTGCACCCAGGAGCGTGGCGCCCGCTGTTTGCTGTTTCGCTCGTGTTCAGCAAACATACCGAGTGCCTGCTGGGTAGCCTCTGGGACAGCAGCGGACGAGACACGGAGAACCCTGCTCCTCTGGGCTCTTGCTCTCCCTGTTTATCCATCACTTGTTGCCGTTTTCACACGCGTGGAACGTTTTCTGCTCAGGTGCTGGTGACCATCCCTAGGTTGTGGAGATGGGATGTTTTTCAGCCAAGAAAATGTACTTGTATGTTTTTCTGTGTTTGATTTGGGAGCGATGAAAATTATGTTTGCTGAAGTAAACTTTTTAAGGAAGGAGGTTGAGTCAGGTTGAGTGACTGTGAGCACAGTGTGCTGAGCTCCTGGGTCTCGGCGGGGCCGGGGCCCAGGGCGCCGTCTTGCCTGCTCGGGCTTCTGCATAGGACTCGGGCCCCTATCTTGCGTGAGGAGTGAGTGTCCCCAGGGCTCTGGACACGCCACGTGTCACCCCCCCCACCTGCACCAGCATACTCGGGTCCCTCCCCAGCCCCTCAGGGAGGCCAGGCATCCCCCTCTGCTCAGACCAGGGTTTTCCAGCCCCCCACCACGGCCCCTGCTGAGGCTGGTCCATCTGCCCGCCGCCTCTCCTTTCCCAGTGCCGCTCGGGATGCCCAGGCGCCGCAGTCCCACTTAGCCACAGGGCCGAGTGCCTCGAGGAGGCAGCCGCCGGGGACCTCGCCGCCCGGCGTGGGGCCCACCTTGACTCTTAGGCGTTTCTTCTACTGCCTCACGGAGCACGATTGTTTTCTTTTTCTCCGTAGGAAGCCGACCTCTCTATATTTGATCTCGTTGGTTTAGAAAATAAAATGACTCGCCACGAGGCAGAACTGCTGAGTAAGAAAAAGGTGTCACGGAAACTCTTTGAGGAACTGTTCGCCGCGCCACCCCCGCCGGGCAGGCCGGTGGCCGTCCGGCTGAAGCCCAGCAGGTGTGTGGTGGAGCGCGTCCCTCCGCTCACCGGCGGCTCTGGCTGTGAACCGGCCCCTGGGGGCTCTGGGTGACATCCCGCCTCGCCCTGCTGAAAGGGGCCCGGAGCCCCTCGGGGGGACTGGGCGCCGGCTGTGAGTTCACGTAGGACCTGGGGCTGCAGCTTGTGCAGAGCGTGGTGGCTGACCTAGCTGCTGCTCCTGGGAAGTGCCCAGCACCCTGGGTTTCTGGGGTGAAGGGAGCATGAGGGCCGGGCAGCTGGGCTGCTCCCCGCTATCAGCTCTGAGCTGTGTTGGGCTGTAGGAGGGCCCTGCGTGGGGAGCAGGTCAGGCATGGGGGTCAGGTGTGTCTGGTCGGGTGTGCCGTGTGCTGGCAGCTGCGTGGCCGGCATCCGACAGCAAGGGCAGGGGGTGCGCTGTGGGAATGGGTGACGTTGGGACCCTGAGGGCTGGCAGAGGGCTCTCCCCGAGACTGCAGCATCAGGGACATCCAAGAGACAACAGTAACAGTCATTTGCAGGTGGCACGAGACTGGGAGGAGCAGAGCAGGTTAGAAAACACGAATGATTCAGAACAGGCTAGATTCATCGAGTGGGAGATATGCAAAATTCCACGCTCCGTTTTACAAGAAGAACAGAGGAAGCAGGTATTTTAGAGGGAAGGGGGTCAGCTCTGCAAATTGCAGATTGTTCTTGTTGCCTCTTCTCTGTGAGACTTGGAGCTGACCACCCTGGCCTCAGCTGCCTGGCCCACGCTCGTGGGAGCCTGTAGCCCTCGGTTACACAAGGAGCCAGGGCAAGCAAGCTGCGGTCCTCTCCGGGCTGGCCCAGCCTTGTTTAGTGGCTTTCTGCTGGCTGCCTCTACCTGTGTGTTGCACAGGGTTTTGAAAACGGTTCACTTGCCATCGAGGTTTTCCAGGTGAAAGACGTGAGAGGAGCGTGTTGCCCTCTGGTAGAGCCAGGCAGGTGCCTGTGCCGTCTCTGCTGCTTCTGTCCTCACCTGTGCCACTGCGTTACCTAGCTGTGCAGGTTGACTCTTCCCCCCTCTGCTCTCACTTGGAAGAGTAGCATCATGGAACGTTGTGTTTATTGTAGTTTTCCTAGTCCACGTTGATGGGAACTTAAAGATTAAAATCCCGTTCCCTCCTCCGTCGCCCGCGCGTTGGGGTGGGTGTGTGGCTTTCGTGGGCTCAGTGCCTCCTCCCTGGGTCCCAGGGGGGCTGCTGCTGCTTCGCACAGCATTTAGAGGTCCCCCTGCCCCCTTAAACTGTGTGCGGGAGTGGGCAGCCCTGCCGCGGTGCCCCCACGTGCCGCTGCGTCTCAGCAGCGCTCGTCTCCCGCCTGCCCGCTGGGCGTCTAGGTTGTTTCAGCCTGTGCAGTACGGTCAGAAGCCTGAGGGGCGCACCGTGGCCTTCCCCAGTGCACACCCGCCCCGGACAGCTGCTGCCGCGGCCACCGCACCACAGGGCCACGTGCGAGGACGGCCGCCCATCGCCACGTTCTCTGCAAACCCCGATGCAAAAGGTATGCCTGTAGGGGGCGTGCTGGGTGTCACAGGGCTCGTGTGGAAGACACTCCTCTCACGTTCCCTGACCCCACGGGAGTGTGTGACTGCTGCAGTGACAGGAGTGGGACCATCCATCCTGGCTCTGCCCAGGAGACCACGTGCAGGTCTCACGCAAGGTTCAGGCTCTTTACGTCTCTGAGCTGATCCGCCTGAACCAGACCCGCTCCCTGGGGAGATACCGCGGACGTGCCGGCGAAGGCGTCCCTCGGCAGGAGCGTTCTCTCGCGTAGGGACACGTGGCGGGCGATATGGAACTTCTGAGGGAGTCTGCTCTGTGTTGTGCTGCCACTTCAGCGTCACCTGAGTGTCCCTGCTGAGGGGAGCAGGGCTAGGTGGCAGAACAGGTAACAGTAACAGTGTTGTGACCGTCAACGGGGTCCTCAGTGTCACATCCACTGCGCTTTCTTGGGATCTGCGTGACCGTCCAGCGCTCCTCCTGCGGCTGGGGGTGTGGGCGCCACCCCTCGGGGTGGTTAGGATGGGGTCTGATGACACGGGGGTGACTTCACTCCAGTGACTCCAGAAATGTACCCCGTGGCGGCCTTGCGACCTCCGAGTGCAAATAGCTAACGACGATGAAACACCGGATTTCTGACTCTGTAGACCCCCCCGCCCCCGTTTTAGAGAGGGCGCCTCGCTTGAGAGGCAGTGTGATAATGTTTGTTTACTTCTTTAAAATGAGGGTTTAAAGCTGCGTTTTACTGAGAACTGCTAACGGCTTTGCACCAACGAACTTATCGATTGCAGCGGCAGCAGCCCCGTTGCAGACCTCTCAGGCCCCCGCTGGTGCGCCGAGACTCCCGCCCGCCGCGACCTGCAGCACCGCGCCTGGCCCGGCCCACCCTGCGAAGCTGCGGGCGCAGACCGCTGCCCAGGCCTCCGCCCCCGGCCCGCCCCCGCCCCCGCCCCAGCCCCCCTCGCTGGCGGCCGGGCAGAGCGCCCTGCCACAGGGGCTGGTGCTCACCTCGCAGGCCCAGGCGCGCCTGCCCAGTAAGTGGCCTTGCCTCTCCGGGTTCTGCCGCCTCTTTGCACGAGGACGCTGGGCTGTGATGAGGGCGTGCGAAGGGCCTTGTGTCCGCTCCCTTTGTCTCCCAGCCCCGGGTCCCGTGCCGCCTTCCGCCACGCTGTCCTTTCCGCCCTCAGCCTGCAGAGGGAGGGCCGGCCTCCGGGGTCTTGTCCTCTCTCTGTCCTTTCTCCTGGCCCCCGCCGTCAGCTCCACCGCCCTCCCGAGCTCCGAGCGAGGGTTCGTCAGTAAAATGAAAGCAGTGTGAGCTCTTTTCAGTCTCTCACCTGCTGCCAAACTTAAACCTGGCATGAATTACTGCTCAAGCGAGATGTTTTGTAGTAAGTTGCGGACGGAACATCACAACCTTATCAAATGCTTCTTAATAGCACTTTTTGTTGTGACCAGGGTGACAAGCTCCTTCCGAATCTCGTACATGCTCCTGTGTGCTCTGCTGTCGGAAGTGTCCTCACTGACACTGCCGGGGCTGCCCTGTTTCTCAGGTGCCACCGAAGCACTTAATTTGTCGGCATAACAAGTTGTGCTGAGAGCTTCCTGGGAAGATGGGAGAGAGAGGTGGTGTCCCGAGGAGGCCCCGAGTTCCAGCGAGTTTCCTCTCGTGACAGCTCTCTCTTCCATCGCCAGCCAGTGAAGAGTCCCTGCCCTGGTTCACTGCCCGAGGCGGGCGCGTCCTTGCATGTGTCCGGTTTTATCTGCCGGGATCGGAGTGCCATGGGCGGTGCCACTGGAGCTGCGCTGAGCGGGGCACGAGGGGCCGGGCTGCCTTCCTCTCGCTGCCTCCACCTCTCTGGACTGGGCGGGGCTCAGGGCAGGTTCAGGTTTCCGTGCACAGATCTCTGCGTCTCCTTTTCCCGTTTCCCCTTCCATGTTTACGGTTTCTGTGGGCAAAATAGATGTTTCTAGTCTTTCGCTAACTGTTCTGTTTATTGTATCACTAATAACTCTGGCATGAATTTTCATGGGTGCAACATGTAGACTCGAATATCAACCATTGGGTAGAAAAAAACTTTAAACCTGTTACTCGGTCACATCTTAAAGGTAGTACCTTTTTGAGTGAGGTGCATATGACTCCATCTGAGCTATGCTTTCAAAAACAACCTCCTAAGCAATGTTAAGTCACGTTTTTTTCATGGTAAATGTAATAGATCGAATCCTACAGTCTAGTTAAAATCAGTGTAAAAAATGTATCTTTAAGTGTGATGTATTTATGTACTTTTAACATACATTTCCAGATTTTGAAAACGTTATGGGTGTAATTGAAGCTATTTACTCTTTTATCTGTAGTGACGTAATCTTGTTTATCTCAGAGCTGAACTGGACATACACTTTTTCACATTTTGAAAGTTCTGTGAAGTTAAGAGGTTGATACGAGAGGTTCAAAGTGCATTACCAGTACATTTCTGCTGTGTTCAGTATTTGCGACTTTCTTACTGTTTGGAAAGAAAAGCGAAATGTTTCTTAATAGTTTGGTTAATTACATTAATATTTGATCATCTAAGATCTCTACCAGTTATGGTTAAATAAGTTAATTGTTAAGATCTGATGTTAATTTTAATTATTTTTCTCTTCTATTGAAATAATTATTTTCTGCAAGTGTTAAAAAGTGGTACCTAACAGACGCTTCTGTGACACTTCAGTTCACTGCAGATAGCCATTCTGCACCACGAGTGACCGTCAGTGCAGCAGTCGTGAACTTTTCCCACAAGTTTTAATTCCTTTCCCTCTGCGTTTCTGCAGGTGGGGAGGTCGTCAAAATAGCCCAGCTGGCGTCCCTCGCGGGCCCGCCGAGCCGAGTGGCCCAGCCGGAGACGCCGGTGACGCTGCAGTTCCAGGGGAACAAGTTCACCCTGTCCCACAGCCAGCTCCGGCAGCTCACGGCCGGCCAGCCCCTGCAGCTTCAAGGTGAGAGCCCGCTGCCTGCAGCGGCCCGCCAGGACATTAGGCAGGGTATCCCGGCCGGCCGGCGCCCCCCGCGGCTGCGACTTGGGCCCCTCTCGAGTGCAGGTGTTTTGCCTGTAAGTGCCTTCACGAGTCTCACCTTGTAGGTGTCTGGAGGACCAGTGAGATGACATGTGAGTCGCTTGGTGGCCTGGTGCTTGATACTTGTTAAATAGAGGGTACTCATTTTTTTAAATACAATCTGCCCTTTGGAAAATGTTCCCTGTCTTCAAAATCAGACTAGAAATGCTTGTTCCTTTTCAATTTTATTGTGAGGTAAGTTGTCCTAAAAATGCCAAAGGGCAGTGGTTTATGCAGGAGAAGTTGTTTTCTTTTTACATACAGATTTTATTTTATTATTAAAAAGTTTTTTTTTTTAATGGACTGGGAATTGAACCCAGAACCTGGTGTGTGCTGAGCACGTGCTCTGCCATTGAACTGTATCCCTGCCCCCCAGGTACAGATTTTAAAACTGTAACTCGCAGACCAAAGGGAGCCTCCAGGCCCTTGGCTGAGAGCGCGTGTTCACGTAGTAACTGCTGCTCGGGGAAAACGGGATGCGGTTTGGGTGGAATGTTACGTTAGTCGCAGGGGAAGGCCGCAGCAGGTCCGTCGCTTCAGTTCCTCGCAACTGGAGCTTAGGGTCCGCAGGTGGGGTCCAAGCAGTCGGCCCCGACGTGTCGTTCGAGGCTGTTGGCCTGGCAGATGCTTCCGTTGTCAGCCAGGCCTGGGGTGTGCCACGCAGACACTGAAGAGACACACGGCGTTAGCAGAGTGGAGGCCCCCAGGAAACTTACAGCCAAGAAATGGTTTAGTTTGGTTTAATTCTATGTTTCTCCAGTTTTTTGACCACAGAGAAAATTTCTGGTGGACTTTAGTTTTTGGGGAGTACATCTCCACACTAAAAGATGTTGGAAAGACTTAATCACACAGAGGGTTGAAAAAAACGAGTGTTTAGATGTTTCTTCATTCAGCCTGATCTGCTGGCAGGCACCATCGCTTGATGTGGGAGCTGGGACTGTACCCCTGTGACGGCTCAGGGCTTCGCGCAGCTGTGATGGGCCCTCAGCGGGCACCTGCTGCATTACCTGGGATCAGGAATTGCAAGGAGAAGATGAGCTTTTTTGACATTAAGCAAAATGACTGTGTTCCTTGTTTTCATTTGTTGTGAATGGGATGTTTCCCGTCTTCTCCAAGTGACTGGACTTTGTATCGCCTTGCCTTGTCAGAGTAAACTTGATCTTGGATTTTCGGTTTCTGTACGTCGGGAGTGAGCGTGGCCCGTGGGCCAGAGGCACACGCAGCTCGCGGCTGAGCCTGGGTGTGTGTGATTGCAGGCAGCGTCCTTCAGATCGTGTCCGCGCCCGGGCAGTCCTACCTGCGACCTCCAGGCCCCGTGGTGATGCAGACTGTGCCCCCAGCGGGGGCCCTGAGCGCCCTGGGAAGCAAGCCCCCGGCCGGCGGCCCCGGCCCTGGCCCAGCGCCCATGACCCCACCAGGTAGGGTGTGTGAGCAGGATGGAGACTGGGCTTTGAAACTTCTTTCTGGGGTTCTTTGCTTCTGAGGGAGCTGGAAGGTGTTTATGATTTCTGAGCATGGCGCCTCAGAGCCTGGTTCTGCGGGGTTTGTCTTCTTTGTCTTTTGTCCTCAAAGGTATTGGCTGAACATAACCAGTCTCCACTCACCTTAGGTTTTTATTTTTTGGTTTTGCTCTAACAAGAGACTTGGAATCATGAGAAAATTTGCTTGTTAATGTTACAAATACACTCAGCGACCATGCCGGGGTCTCCCCTGGGGTGGTCACGGACCCTTTCCCTTCTGTAGTGTGTGCTGTGACCCACGGACACACCTGTTCTCGCGTTCCTGCGCAGGGTCCCAGCGTGGGGCCCTGGGCAGGCACTTGGACAGGGTGGCTGTGTAGAAGCAGCGGGGACCTCTCCCAACCCGAATCCCTCGTCACTGCTCAGCCCCAGTCCCAGGGGCATCTGCGGTGCAGCTGGGGTGGTGTCCCTGCACCCCCTCCCCGTTCGGCCCTGTCAGCGTCACCTGGTGGCAGCTCTGCTTACAATTAGCTTCGTTGTTTGGCTTTTCGCACCCCCGCCCCAGCTGCTAGCCGCCCTCCCTAGAGGGCCCTGTGCACCCTAGCCCGGAGCCAGTCCAGCCACTGGGTTCTAGTCGCCTCATCCCTTCCCCGCTGCTGCCCTGAAGCGGCCCCTTTTCAGGCCTCAGACCCTCTCTCATAGCCCCTTGTGTCCCATCTCTGTCGGGACATGCAGCATAACGTGACCAATGGGACCCCTCTGTCCTGGTCTGCAGGGCAGTGCTGGCTCCCTGCCTCGGGCAGACTGGGTTGATGCCGCTGAGATGCTGAGGGAAGCGGGTGCCAGGGCCACGAGGGCACGATGGCAGGGAGCCCTGCGGGTTTGAGGTGCGTGCTGGGCACTCGCCACGGAAGAGGGACAGACCATGGTGCACAGCTCACACCGTGGCTGGAGAGCAGGCTTCCTCGCTGGTGGTTCTGGGGTTTCACAGCCGGCTGGGTGCTCCAGGTGGAGGAAGAGGGTCTGTCTGCAGAGCATGTCAGTAGCTTTGTTTTCCAACCCCTGGTTTTTGCATTTGTAGTGGGTGTGCCTGGTCGAGTGGCAGTCAACCCCCTGGCTGCAGGAGAACCTGGAGGGGCCTCCAAACCAGCCTCTCCCATCGGAGGGCCGACCCAGGTACGGTGCAGCGCTCGCTCCCCAGCGCCCCAGCGCCCCAGCGCCCCGCGGCCCCGGCGGCCACACCGTCCCCACGGAAGTGGGTTTTCAGAAGCTGCTTGTTACAGTGGGTGTCTCTGGCATTTAACTGCTTCCACGAGGCTTCATCAGTATCAAAACCCGTTGTCTCTCTGAGTTCTAGAATTTTGATTTTACAAACGCATTTCTTAATAGAAGAAATGAATTTGGGCTTTAGGAATGCAGACCTCCCCTCCCCATGTTTTTGTGTTCTTTTGCCCGTCTTCCAGGCATTAGAGATGTTCACTGTGTCTCAAGAAATGCTTTTCACGTATTTCTTCCTTTCCTGCCACTGCTTCCTGTGGAGCCAGGCCCCGCACGTCTGTGCGTGCGGGGCCCTCAGGGCTTGCTGAGGCCAAAAACGTGTCGTTTCTCAGTAACCACTCTCATCGCTGTTTTCCATAAAGGAGGAAAAGACCAGACTTTTGAAAGAACGGCTGGACCAGATTTATTTTGTCAACGAGCGGCGCTGCTCCCGCGCCCCCGTCTACGGCAGGGATGTGATGGGGATCTGCTCCCTGGCCGGCCGAGCACCGGGGCCTTGGCTCGGGGCGTCCGGCAGCAGTTGCGGGAAGGGGGATGGGCCTGCGAGCTGTCACACGTGGCCCTTGAGAAGCCGGAGGGACCTGATTTTGACGCTGACCCAGCGTCAGGAGTCCCTCCAGGATGTCATCGACAGGTAAGGTGGCCTGTGTGTGAGGCTGTATTTTGAGTGTTTTTACTCGCTCACTGTGTCGCACCCCCGCAGCTCCTGTTGTCGTTTTGTGGACGTCCCTCTTACTCCTGTTTCTCCAGAGTTGTCCCTTGGAAGTCTGTGTGGGGTCCCTTTTGGGGTCTTCAGCTTTGGCATCAGGTGGTCTGTCCGGTCCCCAGGAGGCCTCCGCGCCTGCCCCGAGGGCTGAGTCCTTGCCCCGCAGGCGTGGGCCTGGGGGGTGGGGTCGGGACGGTCACGGGCCGCCTGTGGGCAGAGCACAGTCCCGCTAACTCGGGGTGGGGGGCATACCGCTGTGCTGCTGGCCGCTTTCTCCATTATGCCCTTTTAAAAAAATGTTACTAAAAAGCCACACTAATGATTTAACGTTGCCTGATGAGAAAGTGTGTTTCAGAGCTGAGCTCAAACAGGCTTTAAGAGAGAAGACTGAAGTCCAGAGGCCGCTGCGGCGCTGTGGCCCCGCGGCCACACCGGGCGCTGCTCCAAGCCCGCGTCCTTGCGTGGGGCTTCGGCCCTGCTCTCGCCTGATTTCCGGGTTCAGCCTGAGAGCGTTTTCTCTCCCTCTTCTGTTCTGTCTGCGCTGCTGAGCGGCAGTTCCCGTCTTGCTTGTTTGCAGCGGGGAACCGAGCAGTGCTGTGCCCTGGCTCCGCTCTCGGGGTGTGTCTGCTTTAGGTCCCTCAGATAGGGATGGAGAAATGGGAAAGAGAAAAGTGGGGTGGTTCTCCTGCTGTGAGTGAGCGGCCCCTAACCCACAGCTCCGCCCTCCGCCCTCTGCGTCTGGGGTTGGTGACCTCTTGTCCCTGCTCTCTCCTTTCCTTCTCCTTCCTCTGACGTTGCAGGTTAACTTTCTAAAACAGAGACTTCTTAGAGCAGTTACAGGTCCACAGTAGAACTGAGGGGAAGGTACAGAGATTCCCTGTGTCCTCGCAGCCCCCAGGGTAGTGCCTCTGCTAAAGCTGATGGACCTGTGCTCGCACATCAGTGCCCGGAACTTACATGCCGGTTCACGCGTGCCAGCGCCCCCTGACGTGTGTCCACCGTCACAGTCGCGCCGAGCGGTTCCACTGCCCTAGAACGCCGGCTGCGCACCCCCTGCTCCTCCCGCCCCACCAAACCCTGGCAGCTATCGAGCTTTCCACGGCGTGCACTGTTCTGCCTTTCGGAATGTCACTCAGTTGCAGTTACGCAGTAGGCAGCCTTTTCAGTTGGGCTGCTTTCGCTCAGTGATGTGCATTTGAGGTTCCTCCACGTCCTCGTGGTCTGACAGCTCCTCCCTTCAGTGCAGAGTGATGTTTTCTCATCCGCACGCACCGCCATGTGCTTTTCCATTCACTTACTGCGGGACACAACCCCTGTGTGGATTTGTGTGTGGACGTAGTTCTTAACTCATTTGGATGAGTCCCAAGGAGCGTGATTGCTAGCTCATATGAGGAAAGGGTGTTCAGCTGTGTTAGAAACGGCCATCCTGCACGCCCACCAGCGGTGAGTGAGCTCCTGCCGCTCCGCGTCCTTGCCAGCAGCCGGAGTCGTCGGTGTCGGTTTGGCCGTTTTGAGGGGTGTGTGCTGTGTCTTGCGGCTTTAGCTGGCGTCCCCCGACGTCACACGTGTTGGGCTTCATGTCATACACTTACCTGCCGTCTGGTAATGCGTGCTAAGGCCTGGGTCCACCTTTAAGACAAGTTGCTTGTCTCCCGGTGGCTGCGTGTCAGGGATTCTCTGTATCCTTTGGGTCACGGTCCTTCAGCAAGTGTGTCTTTTGCAGGTATTTCCTGCTAGTCTGCAGCCTTCCTTTTCACTCTCTGGACGTCGTCTCTACAGAGCAAGTGTTTTAAATCTTGAGCTGATTAATTCTTTCAGGGATTGTGCCTTTGATGTTGTATCTGTGTCACTGCCAAGCCCAAGGTCACCTAGATTTTCTCCTGTGTGATCTGCTAGGGGTTTTTATTGTTTTGTATTTTACATGTAGACCTGTGATCTATTTCGAGTAAATTTTTCAAATTTTACTTTTTATTTTTATTTTTGGGGCAGGTAATTAGGTTTATTTATTTTTGATGGAGGGACTGGGGATTGAACCCAGGACCTTGTGCTTGCTAAGTGTGCCCTTTACCACTGAGCTGTGCCCTCCCCCCTTGAGTTAATGTTTGTGAAGGGAATGGGTCTTTGTCTAGATTTACTTTTTCCCCTCCCATTTAAAAATCCTGTATCAAGGAAAACTTTTGAGACGTTTGAAGTAGAATAATACAGCGAATCCCAGTGTGGCCATTGCCTGTTTTCCACGGTTGTTAACTCAGTCCTGCTTGCTCTGTGCCCGTTCCCCTGAGCATAGAGTACTTTGAAATAAATTCTTGACAAACACAATTTTTCCCTCTGTAAGATTTCTCTGTGCCCTGAAAGGCTGGGAGTCTTTAAACACAATCACAGTACTGTTACGACACCTAGAAAATTAATTTTGTCTCATCATCAAATGTCTGTTCAGTATTTACTTTATTGATTATCTCATAAGTAGTCTTTTTTATAGTTGAAGCCAGCATCACAGTAAGGTGGATGCACAGCAATCAGTTTGTGTCTCCTATGTATCTTTTAATCTATAGGCTCTATTTCTGTTTCTCCCTTTTTACCCCTTGCAGTTTATTTGTTGACGAAGCCTGGGGCTTTGCTGTGTGGAATTTCCCGCAGTCTGGGTTTGCTGACCGAGTCCCCGTGGTGTAATTTAACGTGCTGCTTTGTCCTCTGTATTGATCAACTGCAGTTCTTTATTTGTTGTTTGTGTGTGTGTGTGTGTGCGCGCGCGTGCAGGAGTAGGTGACGCTTTGTCCTGCCGTCAGGAAGCACGTAGCGTCTCTCCTGGGGTCGTCGTTTTGCACGTGGATGTCCGGTTGTCCTAGCTCCGTTGAAAAGACTGTCTTTGTTCCCTTGTGCTCCCTGCGCTCCTTTGTCAAAGGTCAGATGGCTGTGTTTGCGAGAGTCTGTCTCTGGGCTTTCTTTTCTGTTCCATTGATCTGTTTATTATTATTTATTCACCAGCACCACACAGTCTTGATTTCTGGTGCTTTATAGTGAGTCTTGAAGGCGATGGTGCCAGTGCTCCAACTTTTTCTAGTTCAGGGTTGTGTTGGCTCTTCTGGTCTGTTGCTTCCCCACATAAACTTTATTATTTTTTCCTTCCTTCCTCTCTCCCCCCCCCCACTCCTTTCCTCTTATTTATTTTTATTTGAGTAAAGTTGATTTACCACGTTAGTTCTAGGTGTACAGCAGTGATTCGATTGTATACATAAACACATGTATGTAAGTATTCGTTTTCAGGTTCTTTTCTGTTGTAGGTCATTACGAGGTGCTGAATGTGGTCTCCTGTGCCATCTGTTTGTCTGCTCTGTGTACAGCAGTGCTGCTTTTCTGTAGACGCTTCAGACTCAGTTTGTCGGTATCTACAAAATTGCTGCCTGGGGCTGCGTTGAATGTGTAGATCAGGTTGGGAAGAACTGACATCTTGACAATACTGGGTCTTCCTGTCCGTGAACTTGGAATCTGTCTCCTTTTGTTTAGTGCTTCTTTGGGTTCACTGATCAGAGCTTTGGCCGTCAGTGGCTGTTCACTTTGCACGTGGTTGGTAGCAAGTCTTGCGAGCCCAGCTTGTGCTGATGCCCAGAGTGAGGGCTTTCCTGGAGGTCAGGGCGGGCGCCAGGGTGGCCCAGTGGCTCGTCCGAGTCATGGTGGTGCTGCTCTCTGCTGCCCACAAGCCTGGCTCCCTCCTGGGGGCACGGTGGCCATGGCAGCTGCAGGGCTCACCTCCCCCAAGACTGTCCGGAAGACGGAGCATCTGTGCCCCAGGACTCCCAGCAGAAGGCTGGTGCTGCAGGGCCCTGTCTCCACGCCCGGTCCTGTGGCCTGGGGGCCGCCTACGCCGCTCCTTCTGGTCTGGGTGGCCCTTGCTGGCTGCGGCAGGTTGGGCAAGCTTCCAGCAGCTGCGTCACCTGACTGGAGTCAGGCACCTGGCTTCTCTGACGGTTCTGTCCTCTTCCTTCCTGAGCCTTCGCTGCCTGAGACAGAGGTGCTACCTGGTGGGGACGCCACGGGAGCCACCTGTGACAGGTGTGCTTTCTGCTTCTCAGGGTGGTGTGTGTGATCCCTCCAGTGGTGGCTGCGCCCCCGTGCTTGTGGGTGGCAAGGCCGCCCTCGCTCTACAGCCACAGGATGAGGCTCTTGAGGCAGGGCCTGAAGGAGCACATGGCCGCCTACGCCCAGCAGCTGCAGCAGGTGACGGCCCCGCGCTCGCTGCGCTTTCCTGAGCTGAGACTGGTCCAGTTTGACTCAGGTATGGGGGGCCCGCCTGCCCTGCTGCCGCGCTGGGTCTGCCCCCCGGGGTCGCAGGCCCTCTGATGTGACTCGTTTCCTAGGGAAGCTGGAGGCTTTGGCCATCCTACTTCAGAAGCTGAGATCTGAAGGACGCCGAGTGCTGATTTTGTCTCAGATGGTGCTGATGTTAGACATCTTAGAGATGTTCCTCAACTTCCATTACCTCACCTACGTGAGGATCGATGAAAATGCCAACAGCGAGCAGCGGCAGGTGAGGAGGGGTGTTCTGTTTTGTTACCGCTTGTGATTGAGCTGCGATAGCTTTAACCTCCAGCTGTGCAGACCCAGCACGCTTGTGCCCTCTGAACAAAGGGGACAGTGTCTCGGTGTCTCTGGACTTCAGCTGCGTCCTGTCATTCAGGACGTGCTGCCGGCTCGGCAGCTCAGAATCAGTTGGTGACCGGCCGTCAGGACAGCACGAGAGGGGTGAACTTCAGGTGGCAGCCACGTGAAACGTGAAAAGTCCCGGAGTAATCACAGTTACAGGCCCGCTTTTCACTTGTGCAGTTAGCCGAGGGTAACTTGATGCCATCAGGCACAGGGTGACAGGCACTCTCAGACCCTGCAGCGGGGGCGCGGATGAGTGCAGCTTCCCAGAAGGCGAGCGGAGAGGAGGGCCGTGTGCTTGAGCACGTGACTGCGTGTGCAGGACTCCCTCCTGCAGCAGCACCCCGCACCTCTCAGAGGTTTACGTGCACAGCCCGCCCAGTGCGGCAGGGTCTGAACGGCCCCAGTCCAGGAGCCGAGTGAATGGCCAGGAGGATGAGAGCGGGTGCCAGGCTGTCTGCGTGCCGCCGGGCCTGGCCCTGTCGTGAACACACAGCGTCCCGAGTATTCCGTAGGATGAACTAGGAAGCCTCCAGCCGCGGCTCAGAGCAGGCTGTAGCGTCCTGGCGGAGCATTCCTAACCTCAGACACACCGCTGGGCTGGAGGTCGTGTCACCCGCACCCGCAGGACAGCGCAGGGGACTCCTCACAGCGGCTGCACGCCAGGGTGGCCTGGAGGGCGTAACGTACACTGCGGTCTTAAGTAACAGGTTTTCCTGGTGCTGATGTAACAGATCACGTAGAGAACTTAATGGAAAGAAGAGGGTCGGTCACCTGTTGAGGTGTGTTTTGGCACTGAAGTGAGTGCAGAAGAGAAGTGGGAACCAGGCCAGCTGGGCTGCGGGAGGCGGGGGCCCCTCTTCCTGGCCGGTTTCGCTCCCTCAGCCTTACTGCAGGGCACTTTTGCTGTAGAGTGCCCTGACATTGCCTGAGGGCACAGGAAAGAGCACCCATCCCTCCCCAGAGAGACTCTGTGTTCTTGTGGGGCCTACACGGTGAGCTCACAGTTCCTGTCGCAGGGGTCTGTAAGCGAGGCCTGGCGAGGTTGGGACCGGTGGGAATGTCGGGCAGCAGGGAGTGAGCCATGTGTGGTGCCCACGAGAGAGCGGGCCACGCGCCCGGTGAGACCCAGGCTGAGCGGTTTTGTGCTGGGCTAGCGGCCAGCTGTGGAATACCAGCACATGGGAGGTGCCATCCTTTATACCGACCCGAGGGCTTGTCCCCCCACAGGAGCTGATGAGGACCTTCAACCGAGACCGACGGGTCTTCTGCGCCCTCCTCTCCACCCACAGCCGTGCCACGGGTGTGAGCCTGGTGGAGGCGGATGCGGTGGTCTTCTATGACCATGACCTGAACCCGGTGATGGATGCCAAGGCCCAGGAGTGGTGTGACCGGATTGGGAGGCGCAGGGACGTGCACATTTACAGGTGGGCACGGCCGTGCGCTCCCTAGCCCGCTGCGCTCTGCGTGCCTGCCCTCAGGCCGACAGCAGGTCTCTCCTGCCGCCGTCTGTCGGCTTCCTTCCCGCTCAGCGTTTGCCTGGAGTGTGCCTGGGCTGAGTTGCGGGGACGTGCCATGGTGTTCTTCTACCACAGCCGGGCGCCTCTCCTGGGGCAGCTGGCCCTCAAAGGGTGGTTCACGCTTCAGGCTGTTTCCCGCGTCATCAGATGTGAACTATCTGCAGCAGCTTTGTGCTGTCAGTTCCTAAGTCAGCTCTTCAGAGTGTTTGAGTCTCGCACTTGGCTCCACGCCAGCAGCTGAGGAAGAGGGAGAGGCTCTGGTGCGTGTGGAAGCACTGGTGGCGACAGCGTGGCGGCCTGGCCTGTACTGTTGGCTGGGCGTGTGCCTGGTGGCCCAGCACGTGCTCGCCCGCCAGTCCTGGGAGGTGTTGCCGCAGGAACTGAGGTTCCTGCCGCCGACCTGGACCGCGTGCTATTTCAGTCAAGACGTGGGAATCCATACGCTGAATTTAAATAGCTATTTAAAAAAAATTATAAGTGTATCACTTATTTATTGAAAGGAAAAGAAGGAAAGCATGTGCAGAAAAATACCCTGTCCAGAGGCAGTTACTAGCGTCTTGGTGTGTTTTTCCAGACAGTGCCCTGATTTTTCGGATGACTCAGGCCAGCAGTCTTATTTCGTAATCCCGTTTTCTTTTAATGATATAAGTGTATTTCCATGCTGATAAATATAAATTTGGTACATTGTGTATCTTGAAAGAATTAGTGTTTCACTGGGTAACCGCTCCCTTACTGTTGACCTGTTAGTAATTGCTAGCTAGAAATGAGCTAGAAATGGAAAAGACGTTTTATCCTCAGTGGCCAGTCTGTCAACAGGAAGGATCTTAGCCGCAGAGGGGCAGAGTGTCCAGGGAGCGCAGGGTGAAACTGGGTGGGAGTGAGGAGAGAGATGTCCCGAGCAGGAGGACGTGCTGTGTTCTTGGATGGGAAGACCTGGTTCGTAAGATTGTGACGTTTCCCCGCAGCAATGGTAAAAGTTAGCGTAACTGTAACGAGGGCCCTGAAGGTGAGTGTGGTGGTGGCTCCTGCGGCCTTTCCGGGGCTAGAAGCAGGAGCCAGGGGATGTGTGCTCTGGCCCCTTGGGGGCCCTGCACACGCTGCTTGGTGGGAGGCACAGCGCTGGGGGAGGGTGTGGCCGGGCAGAGGCCCTGCTGCCGAGTGTGGACGTGGTCCTGGGGGAGCTGGGGCCAGGAGGTCAGCAAGGCTGCTGGGCTGAGGTGGGAGGTGGTGACACACGAAGGCAGGAACTGCATGGTCTGTGAGCCGGGCCAGCCTGGGCGCTGTGCAGAGCCTCCAGGCGACTTAGTGGGCGTGCCTGCCTGTGTTCTGCTCGTAGGCTTGTGAGTGGCAATTCCATCGAAGAGAAGTTGCTGAAAAACGGAACCAAAGACTTGATCCGAGAAGTGGCTGCCCAGGGAAACGACTACTCCACGGCGTTCCTCACGCAGGTACCCTGCTCCGGCCAGGCCGGGGCCGCCGCGTGCGGCTGGGGTCGCGTGCGCCGCCGTGCTGGTCACGTCTTGCAACGGGCGTCTCTCTTTCCAGCGGACCATCCAGGAGCTGTTCGAGATCTGCTCACCTGTGGACGACGCTGGCTTCCCGGTGAAAGCTGAGGAGTTTGTCGTCCTTTCCCAGGAGCCTTCCGTCACGGAAACCATTGCGCCCAAGATTGCAAGACCTTTCATCGAGGTAAGGCTGACTGGCGCCTGCCTGGAGTCTGACCCAGGCCGCGTGCCAGCCGTGTGCCCTCGCCGTCGTGCTTTCCGTTCGCGCCCCTTGGCCGCACTTGATCTCTGGGGCCATCAGTCAGTGCCTGTCCTGGGTGACCGTCTGCTCTGCCCCCACTGGCCTCCCTGGTCCCAGCTCCTCCTCTGTCACTGTGAGGCTGGAGGAGTCTCCAGGCCCTGGCATCCACGTCATGTTCTGAGGACAGAACCAAAAGGAGCACCGGCCGCCTCACTTGGCTTTCTTACGTGGGTTGCAGGGTGAATGATAATGCTTCAGACTTACTGGGTTAAACAGCACGTTTACATTTTTGACATGGGCACTAGAGACGTCAGACTGCACGCTCGACTCACATGCTGCTGCCTCTGGGCAGCGCTGCTGTGTAGACACGTCCCAGACTCACCTGTCAGGGCCCCTCACTTCCCTTCCCAAGGCCCTGCTCCCATCCTGCCTCTTGGAGGGGCCTTTGACTGCAGGGTGCCTCATTTTCTATTTTTTAAAAGTAATTGGTTACTGAGAAGTAATACGTACACATGGTGGAACCTTCAGGAATTTACAATGGAAAGTAAGCCTCCTGCACCAGGCCCTCATCCCTGCTTAGACAGCCGCGGCCTGCTGTTCCCGCTTCCTCCCGGAGTTGTCCGAGTGTAGTGTCGCTTGGCACGGAAATGCCTTGCTCCGTCTCTGTCACGAAAGGCTCTCAGAAGAAGATGATAGACGCGTTAGGGCGAAAAGGGAAAAACAGCACGAAGTGGGAGGAGGGAGGTAACCGCTCAGCCGTCGTCACGGATCTCACAGGCCTCCTGGGGGACAAACGGGCGTGAGGATGCGTGTGCGTGAGAAGTGTGCGTGTGCTGCACACCCTGCTGCTGCGCTCAGCACGTCTTGGAGGCGCTGGCACAGAAGTGTCTCCTCTGTCTCTGAAGCGGTGCGTGCAGACCCTTGGCAGCGTCTCTCTGGGTGTCGGCCCTGTCCCGGCAGGAGGGCTGTGGCCTTGAGGAGACGCAGGTCTCAGCTGTGAAGGTTGTGTCCTAGTGGGCGAGACGTGTCGCCTGCAGGCGGCAGCACTCAGGACCCCTGTGAGTCTGGGGCAGAGGGTCAGGTGTGGCCCGGGGCGAGGAGGTGGAGCGGAGGCCTCCGCGGCGGGCGGGCCCTGTCTGTGCTGGCAGCAGCCGGGGCCGGCTCAGAGCCGCAGGCGCGGGGTGGCTTCCTGGGCTGGGTTTGCAGTTTGCTGTCGGCTGATGAGCTTGTGTGTTCGTCGGCAGTGCGGATAATAGCTTTTTACAAGACGCTCGGTCGCATCTTTTTCCTACTTCTTTTTAGCTGGGTTGTCTCTTTCTTCGTGGCTTTTTGGCATCCTTTCTGTGTTCTGGGTGCAGGGCCTTTGTGGGTTACATGGACGGTGTCTTCTTCCAGCCTGGGCTTTGGTCTTCTTAATGCTGTGTTTTGGTGAGCAGGAATTCTTGGTCCTTGGCCACCCAGCAGACCGTTTTTCTCATGTACTTGGTGCTTCTGTGTTCTGCTAAGAGAGGGCCTCCTTTATTTTCTTCATCCTTAGATGAGCGATCTGTCTGGAAATGGCTGTACACCGTGTACAGTGTGAGATAGGGTTGCATCTTAAACTTGTCAGATTTTGCTCAGTTGCCCTAGAAGGAGGTTGTTCCAGTTCCTAATTGGCGAGCTCTAAGCTGCAGGTTGTCCCCTTGGCTGCCGGGAGAGGCGCACCTGACGTCTGCCTCACTCGTTTGCATTTCTTGAACTGGGGTGATGCTGACTGTCTTCTGTGTCTGCCATCACCGCAGCACGTCTGTTTATACCTCCGACGGCGGCTTGTGTCCTCAGCACCATGAAGAATTGTTCTTGCTGGCCGGGACCCGAGGGCAGGGCGGGTGTCGGGTGTGAGACTGACCCAGGCGCCCTGTCTTGCTGGGTCTCTTAAGAGCCTCGTGTGCGTGTCGGCCAGCGCACCCCTGGCCCTCCCCAAGGCCTTCCGTTTGCCGTGTCCCCTTAGGCGTGTGGGCGGTTCTCGAAGACTGAACGAGTCATCGTAGAGGCGCTTGGTGTGCGGTGTGGGTGTGCAGTCAGATCTGTGTGGTGTGGTTCTTTCTTAAAAGCCTTTCATTAAAAATTTAAGTCTATCAGAGGAGCCTAACCCAAGCCCGTCCTCAGGCCCTCAAGAGCATCGAGCACCTGGAGGAAGATGAGCAGAAGCCCATGGAGGAGGCGGTGCTGGGGTCCTCGGACGCTGCTGGGTCCCAGGGGGACGAGGAGCCGTCGCAGCTGGAGGAGTTGGCTGACTTCATGGGACAGGTTTGGGCGTCTTCTCTTTGGGCCTTAAGTTAATTCCCTTCTTTACAACTAAATATTTTAAACTTGTGACCCTTTTATGAAATATTTCTTGGTGGTTTTAACTGAGAACAGTCCCTGTTTTGATTCAAATGTCGGTAGGGGTTGTATAAGGAATTAAACCCTTGTTAACTTGCTGTTAACTCGATTCAAAAAATATATTTTTGAAACAGCTTACACCCATTGAAAAATACGCTTTGAATTACCTGGAGTTATTCCATACTTCCATTGATCAAGAGAGAGAGAGAAGTAGCGAGGTAAGAGAATGAACTTTCGTTACCTTAACACTTGGGAACATCAAATTCTTCAGTGTCAAATTTGTTGTGAAATAGGAGTGACCTGCCTGGAATTAAAGGAACAGTCCATGTGTACACTCACTGGAAACGCGAGTGCGCAGTTGGACTTGGTCTTGAGGCGGTGTGGTGCTGTGTGCAGTCCAGGCCAAGGGTCCGTGGGCAGGAGGGGTCCCGGGGGCTGCTTCATCTCTGCCCTGGGGCAGGGATGGTGCGGGCGGCCACGGGAGCCCTGCCTTTCCCGCCAGGGCACCATGCTGACCGCGGTGCAGGAGTGGGAGGCCCAGAATGCCAGGACGCTGCGGGAGCTGGAGGCCCAGGCGCTGCGCGAGCAGGAGCAGGAGCAGCTCCTCACCTACACGCGGGAGGACGCCTACAGCGCGGTAGGTGCCCAGCTGGCGCCCAGCAGGTGTGCCGGCTTTTCCCCGAGGCCTGGCCGCTGTGCTGAGACCGCGTCGTCGGTCCTGTGCACAGTCAGGCTTTTTTTAAAGACCTGAGAGGTATGGACATAGGTAGTCGGTAGCTTGCACCTCAAGGCTGGGACTGTGTGGGCTTGAAATGTCTCCCCTTTCCCGCAGGAGTACGTGTGTGAAGGTGCCGACGGGCAGACGGAAGTCATGCCGGTGAGTGTCCCAACCCCCTGTCCCCTCATCCCCCCATTCCCCCATCTCCCCATCCCTCTGTCCCCTTGTTCCCTTTGTTCCCCGTCCCCTCATCTCCCCGTCACCCCATCCTCTGTCCCCCTTTTCCCCGTCTTCTCCATCCCTATCCTCCTACCCCCCTTTCCCCATCCCCTCCATCCCCCATCCCCTCCATCATCCTGTTCCCCCATCCTCTCCATCCACCTCTCCATGGCACAGCTCATGCCCCTCCCTTCCCCATGCAGCTCTGGACCCCGCCCACGCCACCCCAGGATGACAACGACATCTACATCGACTCAGTCATGTGTCTCATGTACGAGACCACGCCCATTCCAGAGGCCAAGCTGCCGCCTGTGTACGTTCGGAAGGAGCGCCGGCGACACAAGACGGACCCCTCAGGTGGGCTTCCACCACACCCACCCGCCAGCAAGCCCGGGTCAGCCGCCAGTGGGGGCGGGTGGGTTTCCCTGGGCCCAACCGTGGTCTCCCTTGTTCCCCCTGCTGCTCTGGCTGAGGCGAGGCCCTCTGGCTGGCCAGCTCGCTGAGGACAGCCTCTCTGCTCAGCCGCGGGTAGGAAGAAGAAGCAGCGCCACGGGGAGGCGGTGGTGCCCCCGCGGTCACTGTTCGACCGTGCGACGCCTGGCATGCTGAAAATCCGGCGGGAGGGGAAGGAGCAGAAGAAGAACATCCTGCTGAAGCAGCAGACGCAGTTCGCCAAGCCTCTGCCGACGTTTGCCAAGCCAAGCGCAGAGGCAGGCCCCGACAACCCCGAGTGGCTCATCAGCGAGGACTGGGCGCTGCTGCAGGTGAGCGCGGCCCCGCGTGGCTGGCCTGGCCCTGTAAGCCCTCCAGGAGGGGCGCCGCTGACCTGCCGCCCTGCGCTGACCTGCCCTGCCTGGCCTCCCCCCCCTAGGCCGTGAAGCAGCTCCTAGAGCTGCCGCTGAACCTCACGATCGTGTCCCCGGCCCACACGCCCAACTGGGACCTCGTCAGCGACGTCGTCAACTCGTGCAGCCGCATCTACCGCTCCTCCAAGCAGTGCCGGGCCCGCTACGAGGGCGTGCTCATCCCGAGGGAGGAGGGCAGGGTGAGGTGGCCCTCGCACCCGGCCCCGGCCCGGGCCTCGGCTCGCTCGCTGTTCGGCGTTGGCTGAGACGTCCCTGTGGGGCCTCACCCTCCCTTTGTCCCGGGTCCGTGTTTACTTTGCCGCGAGGTGGGAAGGCCTCCGCCTGCGGCTGACGTCCGGAAGCCGCCCGGCCAGCCTTGCGCTGGATTTGTGGTTCTGGTTTTCCTGGGTGTTGCCTGCTTGATTAGGGTTCCTGTGGCACAGAGGACATGTGGGGCGTGCGCACACACCCCCCTAGTCCGGCTGGGGGTCGGCTGCCATCTGGGCATGCTGTGTCTGACTCCCAGTTCGGGGGTGGCTGGGCTTGGAGACGGAGGGGGCCTGTGCGAGGACCAAGCCCTGACCCGGTGGCCGCGCAGCCCTCAGCCTGGCACACCTGCGCCGCTGAGGCTCTGCGGGAGCAGCAGGCGGCCACGCCATGGGGTCTGTGCAGGAGAGCGCACCAGGCACCAGTGGCACTGGGGTCCCCGAGGACGGACGCAGACACCATGGGACAGCCGTCCCTCCCCGCCCACTGCGGGCAGAGGCCCCCAGGGGCCGGGCCAGTGGTGTAGGTGCCCTGGCCCTGTGTCTCTCGCCGTGTGATCTCTCCCTGGCGGAAGGCGGGCGCTCTCCCTCTGGGTGTGGAGGCTTCTGTGAGGCTGCACACAGGCAGGATGTGTGTGTCACTGCTGGGGTGTCTGTGTTGAGTCTCGGGGGGGAGGATAGGGAGAGGGCTGGGTGTTTAACCTGGGGGGCCCCTGTGGGGCTTCCACGGGGATGCTGCTCCCCTGGTGATGGAACGTGCCGCTGTGGATCCTGTTCCAGAGTAAGAACAACCGCCCTCTGCGCACGGGCCAGATGTACGCCCAGGACGAGAATGCCTCGCACACGCAGCTGTACACGAGCCGCTTTGACCTGATGAAGATGACGGCCGGGAAGAGGAGCCCCCCCATCAAGCCCCTGTACGCACCCGCGTCCTGCCTGCGCTGGCTGTCGGCGGGGGGCGGGGCTCGGTTTACCCTTTGTCCTTAGCGTTTCCTCCTTCGGTGTGTTTTCCTTCGGTTAGTAATTCTTGTGTCTTTTCTGTGCTGCAGGCTTGGCATGAATCCCTTTCAGAAAAACCCCAAGCATGCCTCCGTGTTGGCAGAAAGGTATTTCTGTATTCGTGACTCAGTTTTCACTCTTTGAAATGATCTCACTTTGGTGTTCTCTTAAACCCAGCAAGTTGAGTGAGTTACTGTGCAAAGGTGTGTCCAAGTGTCAGCTGGGGCGTATCATGTGGGGCGGGCCCTGTGTGGCGAGTGTCCCTGCTCATACAACGGGGTGTGTCCCTGCCTGCAGTCTGGTGGAGGACAGGCTGACATACTTGACGGGCTGCCTCCCCTTTCTTCATCACTCCCACCTCTATAATCTGTCGTACAGCTTGTTGGCTCTGCCTTAAAAATGCATCCTGTCGGGGGGTGAGTGTACTGCTTTGAACATCTGCAAAGGAACAAAGAAGGTGCCTGGGTGGGTGGGCAGAGAGGGGTGGATGTGAGGAAGCAGAGAGTGAAACAGCCTCCTGGTGTCCAGGGTGCTGGGGGTGTGGGCATTTGCTGTAGTCCCTGCGCCTTCCTATACGTTTGTCTTTTTATAATAAAGTTTCGGGAAAAAAACAGATGTTCAGATGTAGCCCAGCTGCCCTTCTGGCTCCAGCTCTCCTTGTTGCTGGGTAGGTTGTGCAGACACCACCCGGGCCCGGCCCCACTGGGAGCCCCCGGCCTGCTGGGGCTGCCTCGGGTGCGCAGGCCGCCCCGCCTCACGGCTCTGCCTGGCTGGGCACTCTCTCTGGGGCGGTCTCCCTGGACGTGTGCACGGCTCCCTTCCCCACACACTGTTGTCCTCGCCTGGTTGGACTGCCACCCATGCAGATTGTCTGTACGTTTTTAATGACTCCCTCGGTGTCTGCGCGAGCTCTGTGGACACAGATTCTAGGTGCTCGAGACAGAGCCGGTGTCCACGTGAATCTGTTGAGTGGCTTGATGAACTATTGTCCTGCCTGTTTTTCTTAATATGCCGCGTGCCGAGCACCAGGCTGGCCTGGGGGCTCCGCAGTGACCAAGATGGGCCCCATCCTGCTCTCTTATCTCACATGAGACACAAAATGCTGAGCCCTCACGGAGGGTGAGGGTTCACCTGGAGGCGGGCAGAACTTAGCAAGGCAGAGCCGAGGGCAGGCGGGCTGCAGGCTTGCGGGGCCATCAGCGAAGGGGCCCGCTGGGCGGGTGTGGCGGGGCTGGAGAGGGCCGGGCGTGTCTGTCATGGTCCCTGTTCGGCTGAGTGAGGGTGGCCATGGGCAGGAGTGTGCAGTGGGGTGGGAGGGCAGCCAACCAGAAGGCCGGTCTGCAGGGTGGGAGGAGGAGGTCTGGGGATGGCGCCACCAAGGTGGAGGAGCCTGTGGTGAGTAGGGAGGCCCAGGGGCAGCGCGGAGGTAACCGAGGGCCTTGGCGGAAGCAGATGTGGTGTGAAGTCCTCCGGGAGTGAGTTGGCAAGATACAGGAAATTTTGGGGGGGGGGATTATTTTAATGGAGGAATTGGGGGTTGAACCCAGAACTTCGTGCATGCTAACCAGGCACTCTGCCACTGAGCTGTACCTGCCCACCTGCTCTTTGGGGGAGGGCTGATGCTCAGCGCGGCAGGGCAGGTGGGCTTCGGGAGGGGCAGGTGCCCTGCAGTCTCGCCCCAACGCGTTCTGGGGCACGCGGACCAGGCCTACCCCGCCCGCCGTCCGGGGCCGTTCTGGGCAGGATGGGAGGAGAGGTCCAGGGTAGACTGGCAGCCTTTCTCCTTTCCAAGTCCGATCAGCTCAGCGCCGTGGCGCTCAGGGCTTGATAGGAGTTACCTCCCAGCGCCGGGCAGCTTGGGAAAGGAGGACACTGGGTTTCCGGAACGCTGTCTACTTCAGGACTTGCCCGTGTGGTTTTAACTCTTGCATTTGTCTTTAGCGGAATCAACTACGACAAACCACTGCCTCCCATTCAAGTCGCGTCTCTGCGCGCGGAGCGGATCGCCAAGGAAAAGAAGGTGTGGGGCCCTGGGCCTCTGTCCCGGGAGGGCGGGGCTGGGGGGTGGGCGGAGGGCGGGGCTGGGGGGTGGGCGGAGGGCGGGGCTGCCGGCTCTGACTCCTCCCACTGCCCCCCCCCCCCCGCGCAGGCCCTGGCGGATCAGCAGAAGGCGCAGCAGCCGCCCGTGGCGCCGCCCCCGCCTCCCCCGCCGCAGCCGCAGCCGCCGCCGCCCCAGCAGCCGCCGCCCCCTCTGCCGCAGCCACAGGCAGCGGGCGGCCAGCAGCCCGCGGGGCCGCCGGCCGTGCAGCCCCAGGCCCCAGCGCAGCCCCCCGCGCAGCCGGCGCAGGCCCCGCCCAAGGTGCCCCCTGCGATCACGACGGTGGGGAGTGCAGCGGTGCTGGTGAGAAGGCGCCCTCGCTGCTCTGTCCACGCGCACCCCCTGTGAGGCCTTCCGAGGAAGCGCGGGTCTGGAGGGCTGTGTCCCCCCCACGCTCCGCCAGCCCTGCCCTCCGGGGCCGGGTCACTCCGCGTGACTGGGGAGGTGGAGGTTCTGAAGCAGGGCTCTGGGAAGCGTGGCTGTGAAGAACCGCGCGCTCTTTCCTGCAGACTTGCAGAGCAGGCCCTGTTAGTGCGCTCTGTCCCCTCCTGGCCCTGCCCCGCTTCCCCTCAGAGCAGAGCGCACGTGCGCGTGCGCGAGAAAGAGAAAGGCAGCCGCCGGTCGCCCTCCCCGCGCTGTCGCCGCCGCAGCCTGGTGTGTCCCTGGCTGCGTGTGCCTGGTGTGCGTCCTGACCCCACACGGAAGGTCTTGGGAGAGCCGTTTCTTCCCTTGGTTCCTGGTTACATTTGCTGCAGGAGTGGTTTACATGCCCTGGGGCAGCTCTGTCCTCCTGTTCTGAAAACTAAGCGTCTGCTTGGCCTGAGGGCTGCTCCGTGCGTGGTAGGTGGTGAGGACGAGACTGCAGAGCTGAGCCCTGGGCTGCGGCCTCAGTGACCTCAGTCAGAGAAGAATGGGAAACGGCAAGCGCGGGGGCCCTCAGCTTGGCAAGTGTGGAGTCAGGAGGGTCAGCGTGGCCAGAGCCTGGCGACTGGGCTGCGTGGGGGCAGAAGTCAGCCTCATGGGCCGGGTAGCTGTGGTTAGGAGTTTGGATTGGATTCTGATGAAACGGAAGCCTTTGGAGGAGAGCTCGACCTGAAACTCAGACGGTTTTCTTTCTTCAGCAGGCAGGAGCCATTAAGACGTCTGTTACAGGGACAAGCATGCCTACGGGTAAGAGTCAGAGATGCCACGATCCAGGACAGTCCTTCCCTCTCCCCCTGCCTCACAGCCCCTCTCTCTGCAGGTGCGGTGAGCGGAAACGTGATTGTGAACACCATCGCTGGTGTCCCCGCCGCCACCTTCCAGTCCATTAACAAGCGCCTAGCTTCACCCGTGGCACCTGGAGCCTTGACCGTGAGTTGTCTCTGCCCCTGGGTGCTTGTGGTGGCATGAGTGGCCTAGGAGGCTGCAGAAGTTGTTTGCTTTTTGAAAAATATTCCGTCGGTACAGGAAGTGCTAATCTAAGACTCGTGACCATTCAGGTGTTCAGAGGATGGTTTCTGTGTTGTCTTCCAAGGGAGTGTGCGTGTGGAAACCCACCATGTGATTGTGGGAGGTGGTGGGCTATGAAGGCGCCCACGTGCCACGGTGACAGATGTGCCTGGTGGGGGACGTTGGGGCTCTCGCACGGTGTCACAGGATGGCGGGACACGCCTTCACGCGGCTTGCCCAAGTGTGCAAGTGCTGTACTGGGCACGAGGGGTCAGTTTCTGGGGGTCCAGGCCCAGGTGTGGACGCGGAGCTGCAGGCCCCCTGAGCTTGTAACCAAAGGAGACAGGGCGCTCAGCAGAAGACACAGCTGGCTGGCTGTGGTGTGTCACCGTAAGAAGCAGACAAGAACAACTGAAATGAAGGAGTTTACATTGCATCCTGATTTCCAGTTGAGCCATAGGCCTGAAAGCACCCTGTGTGCCCTGAATGAGACAAAGCGGTTTCAAAGTCAGCAGTGCTGTGGCAGGTTGTGTGATGTCTCTCTTGGGCTCTGAGACGTGTCTTTCCTACGAAGGAGTTGCTGTAGTGATGTAGACAGTGTGGAGTTGGCAGGGGCAGACCGTAAGACCACGAGAGGACGAGGGTCCGTGCAGACCCACACGTACAAGTCAGGCAGGCCTCATTGGGAGTGTCCGAGGGTCTCAGTGGAGAATGGTGCTGGAGGAGGGGTAGCCATACGCAGAACTGAAGTGTATACAGTATCTACGGAAAGTCATCAGAATGGATCACAGACCCGAAAACCCAAAACTAGAGAACTTCTAGAAGAAAACATAGGACATCTTTGCTACCTTGATTAGGCAAAGATTTCTTAGGATATCAAAAGCATGCAAATTGTGGTGGGAAAAATAATGTAGGCTTCTTCAAATCAAGAACTTCTGCTTTTTGGAAACTTATTAAGAAATGAAAAGCATGGGGAATGTTTGCAGAATGTATCTGATAAAGAATTGGTATTCAGATTATATAAAGATTCTCCAATATAAAGAGTCTTCAGCGAGGAGGGTATAGCTCAGTGGTAGAGTATGTGCTTAGCATGCATGAGGTCCTGGGTTCCATCCCCAGTACCTCCACTAAAAGTTAATAGGTAAACTTAATTACCTCCCCCTCAGAAAAACAAAGACAAAATAAAAAAACCAAAAAACAAACACCTACATTAAAGGGAGAGGTCCTCTCATTTAAAAAAAAAGATTCTTCAGTCAATAATAAGAAAACAGACAACTGTAAGAAATGGAAGGTCTGAGCAGTTACTTTGCCACAGACCATACACGGATGGCACATAAAACACGAGAAGGCGTGCAGTGCGTCGTCACTCAGGAGAGGTAACAGCCGAGTCTCCAGCACCAAACACCTGCGAGGACGGCCTGCAGGAAGCCCGAAGGCCGGCGGTGCCGAGCGCGGTGAGGGTGCAGGACAGCTGAAGTCCTCCAGCCAGTCTGGAAGACCGCCCGGGTGTTTCTGAGAGAGTTAACCGTACACTTAGTGTACAGCCTGTCAGTCCCACTCCTGGGTTTCCCCCAAGAGGAACGAAAACACAGGTATGCACAAAAAACCCAGACGTGACTGTGTTGAGGGGCTGTATTCATCATTACTAAGTACGGGAACGACCCGGTGTCCGGCAGCTCGGGTGGCTCTCAGGCTGGCGGGTTGCTGGCTAGCAGCCGTTTCCAGAGGCTGCATGTGTGTGTGGTTCCAGTTAAATAATTCCGGGAAGGCAAAGCCGTAGGGATGGAAACAAAATATGTTCTGTGTCTGGATTATGGTGGCTCTTTGGCCATGTACCCATGTAATTCATAGAACTCTGTACCCGAAACAGGTGAACTTTTCTGTGTGTAAATTACACACAGTAAATTGGGCTTTAAAAGTTAAAATAATCTCAGCAATGGGATATATATGAAAACGGTTTCTAGGATGTGATTTAGGATTATTCATTCATTTTCCTTTCTGCTTTGTAATAAACTGCTTTAGATTCGGCCACTTCAGTAAATAGCAGAAGCTATTAGGCCTGTGGCATTAGGGTCATTCTGTACGACCGGTGCCGCCGCTTCTGGGAGGGTGGCAGACTACGCTCAATTGCATTTGATGTTTTACTTTGAAAAAGACCTGTTTCTTTGGTGATACACTTGAAAGAGAGCAGTTGATCCACAATGTGTTTTTTGAGCAACTCTTGTAGACAGGATTCTCTCCCTGGTGATGTGGAGACAGGAGTAGGAATCAAACTGGTGGCACGCCTTCATAGCGCCCCTGCAGTCCTAGGGCCGGAGCACAGCGGAGGCACAGGTGACAGGCGGGGAAGGCGGCTGGGGCTCCTACAGACCAGGGAGATGAGCCACAGAAACGGCTCTCGGGAAGATGGCAAGCCGTGTGAGCAGAGGGTCAGCAGCGAGAGAGGGGATGGCGTATCCAGGGGAGAGTGGGCGGTTCTGGTCAGATGGAGGACAGAACGCATCAGCAGAGGCGTGCTGGGGCCCACAGCCTCCCAGAGGCTCTTGAGTGGCTCCGTCTGCTTGGCCTGGTGACCTCGAGGCCAGATTGTTTGGGGGCTTGGAGATCAGGCCAGAGAACACGGGTTTTGTTCACCATGTGATGGGGAGCCCTTGACAATCTTTGAGCAGTGGTATGTTTTAGGAAAAGTCGTGTGATGAGCGGATTAGAGCAGGAAAGGTTAGAGCTGCTTCAGTAGTGTGGGAAGGGACTTCTGTTTCTGGTATTAAGGTGAGTTATTTATACCACTTTCCTAATGAACTGAAATTATTGGATAAAAAATGTAAACATCTTAAAAGCCTCAAGGAACTGCCCGAGAGTAACTGATTATTAGGCCAAAATCTAAGGGAAGAGGAAACCCAGAGGTAAACAGTGCACTGAGGCTGTGTCTGCCTTAGAGTACACTCCCCTTCTCAGACAGGGGCCTCCTGTTCAAGCCCAAGGCCCCGCCCACCCGGCTGGAACGTGAGGAAGGAGGCGTGGATACCTTGAGACAGGGTCTGGATGGCGGAGGTTGGAGGGCAGGGTGAACCAGAAGGAAAGTCCATCTGCCCTACACCCTCATGCTGAGCAGAGGTGGGGTTGGGGACTCTTCCTGCAAAGTTGGAGCCACAAGTCAGCTCTCGGTCAGTTTGCAGCTTGAAAGTTGCCTCCAAAGGGCCCCCTAACCCTCAAATCCAGTGATGTAGTCCTGGATGGGCAGTGTCCCTGGATGGTGGCCAGAGTCACATGCAGATTTTTCTGGACGTGTATGCCTTTGTCCTGGGCTTGTTGGAGTGTGTGCAGTGGCTTTTCAGGTGCAGTGAGCAGCATGTGAAAGAAGATAACCAAGCACACAAGGGAAGGCAGCACCACGAGGGAGAGTGAGCAGAAACAGCCCACAATAGTGGGCTGGCCTTTACGGCTTGAGATAGTGGGGTTATTGGGTACAGGTTATAGAACCATTATACTTTTGTTTTAAAGAAATAAGAGACGCTTGAGAATGTAAAAACCAGGAAACTATAAAAAAAAAAGCCAACATAGAGAACTTTAAGAAATGAAAAAAACAGTTACCAACATTGAAACATAAATCTTATAATTGGGCTTAATATCAGTTTCCACACAGTTGAAGAGAGACTTAGTGAACTGGAAGGTAAATCACAAGAAGTTATTCGGCACGTGGCGGGGGAGATAGCAGGCGGAGGTACTGGAGAGAATTTAGAGCTGTGGAGGACGGGGTGAGAGGAGGTGACATGTGGTTACTCAGAGTTCCAGACAGAGTTGAGCAGAGACCGTAGAGGTTCCCAGAACTGATGGACGGCACTGACTTGTACACGCCCAAAGCCCAGCTCACCTGCACCTACGTGATGCCAGTGATGAGGAGGTCTTGGCTGCAGCCAGAGAAAAGGCAGGTTGCCTTCAGAAGTCCATCAGCTTCCTGCTCGGTGGGAGAGCTGAAGTCAGGAGCCAGGGGATGACATTTTTGCTGGAGGGAGAGAAAACTACTGCCAGCTGGAGGTTCTGTATCTTCTGAAAATGCCTTGAGCAACAAGGGTAAAATAAAAAACATTTCGAACAAGGCTTGAGAGCGTTACCTGCAGACCTTTCCTAAATGAACAGTCGTCCCTCAGCATCCGCGGGGGACGCGTTCCAGAGCCTTCCGGGTCTGCCGAGGTCTGAGGACGCTCGCGTCCCCAGAGCCGGCCTGGGTGTCCTGGTCCTGCGCTGTGGGGTCTGTCAGCCTAGGTCAGGTAGCGCTGGAGGACAGACTGAGAAAAATCCACGTGCAGGTGGACCCGTGCAGCGCAAGCCCGTGTTGCTGCTCAAGGGTCAGCTGTACTGGAGGCAGAAGGTAGGTGCTCCCAGATGGAAGGTCTGTGAAACGAGAGCAGAGGAAACAAGTATGTGACGTAGTTGAGGTGCAAATTGACTTCATAAGCAACAGTGACTCACTCACTGTGGGGTCAGCAGAGGTGGGCGTAGCACACGGTGCAGTGACGTGAGCTGGGAAAGCGGGAGGCGTTGAGTGTTCCAGAAGCTCTTCCTTGTTCAGGAGAAGTGTGAAGTTACTGACAAGGCTTCGGTATAATTTTTGACAAGCCACCAAAGAAAAATAGAGTATAACTTCTAAACTTAGGGAAAAGTGGGGTGAGAAAAAAATCTGAAAGAAAGCAAGAAAGGTGATTAAAAGGCACGTGGAATGGAGGAGAGGACAGAGCTCAGTGCTGCAGCATGGGCCTAGTGTGCACAAGGTCCTGGGTTCCATCCCCAGTGCCTCCGTTAATTAATTAACCTAATTACCTCTCCCCTCGCCCCCCGAAACATGGGACGGATAGATTGAATAGAAATCACAGAGTAAGATGCTGGGTTTAGATTTAAAACCAGAAGCAGTGGAATGTCAAAAGGTCAGAAATGAACTGAATAGTCCAGGAAGATGTCTGCACCAACGGGGCCAGCGGAGGACAGAGTCATGTTTAAGGGCAGTTTCAGAGGTGGACAGAGGTAGTTGGTCCACCGGTTGTGGGGCTGGGGTGGGGCGCTGCGCCTCGGAGGGACGCGGGAAGCCGTGGGGCTGCCCCAGGACCCGGAGCAGAAGGGGGCGGGTTCAGGAATGGCGGTGGAAAGCCGGGATCCTGGGACTGTGTGTTCTGGGGGACAAACTTGGGCATTGGGAGGATAGCCAAGAATCTCGTATGTTCCTTGGGGCCAGGAGGTCTTTTGAGTGAGCACAGGAGGACAGGGACAGCCAGCGTTTTGGAGTGGGAATGGGAACGTTGTTTCCTGAAATTTCATTCTGTGGTTACCCGTCCCCTCTGGAGCACAGGGGGCGTGCTTTGAGCTTACAGATGAAGCTTTCTCTTAGCACACTGTCTGTCGAAAGGCCAGCATCTGGAATGCCCTTTGTTTTCTTGGATTTAGAGTTTGCTGCCCTTTCTATCCACCCGATGAGTGTAAAAGTCTTGAGGAGCAGCACGATGCCGCCTGATAGTGTCTGTTGCCTTTTCCAGACGTCCGGAGGCTCCGCCCCCGCCCAGGTGGTCCACACCCAGCCTCGAGCGGTCGGCTCACCGGCCACGGCCACGTCGGACCTGGTGTCTCTGGCACCAACTCAGGGCGTTCGCGCAGTGACCTCGGTGACGGCCTCGGCCGTGGTCACGACCAGCCTGACCCCCGTGCAGACCACGACCCGGTCTCTGGTGACTCAGGTGTCCCAGGGTAAGGGCAGGTTTGGTTTCCCCTGCGGCCTGTCCTGCTTCTTCCGTAGGGCGGGGCCGACGCTTGCACGCGTAGTGGGCGGGGGTGGGCCAGGTCAGCCTGCAGGCTCACGGCAGGCAGCCTCTTCCAGCCACAGGGGTCCAGCTTCCCGGGAAAAGCATCACCCCGGCGCACTTCCAGCTCCTCCGGCAGCAGCAGCAGCAGCAGCAGCAGCAGCCGCAGGCGGCCTCGCAGGCGCAGGTCCCTCAGATGCAGGGCCAGGCCCAGTCGCCCGCGCAGATCAAAGCCGTAGGCAAGTTGACTCCGGTGAGCATCCTCCAGAAAGCCGTGAACACGCTGTCTGTGCGATGATGCCTTGTGTCCTGTAGTCCAGAGTGTATTCTGCATGACCGCCATTGTCTGTATGCGGGACCTGGGTCTGTCGTCTGTAAGAGCAGTTTTCCACGCGGAACTGCTGTCGTGGCGGTGTGGGCAGCTGGCTGTCGGCTCTCCGGAGGCCGTCGCCCCGGCTTCCAGGTGCACCGTCCCACTCGCTTTCTTGTGCTGTGTCTGCGTGGCAGCGTGGGCTCAGAGAGAACTGGGCGCCTCCCCCGACCAGAGAAGATGCTGGTGAAGGGCCTTCCTTGACAGTTTCAGAGACGAGGTGGTGAGGCCTGACCTCTTTAGGAAACAGTTCATTTGTGGTACTGTTTCTCAGTTAGCCGTTTGAGCACTGATGTTCCTGAGTGTCCCTGATCTCCGTATCCCCTGTGCTGTTATGTAAGGAAACACGTTCATTTTAAAAGGAAATACTATATTCCTGCCACAAATGGAAAAGCATTAGTACTCAATGTAGAAAGTAACCAGAAAAGCACATGAAATAAAAACAAGACCTTTAGAGTTGCAGCTAGCTGTTGGGCCTGCGCAGTAAGCACCTGACCCAGGCCTGCCCCATGTCGGTCACAGAGGGGACCAGGGTGCTGGAGGGCTGTGGAGGGCGTGCTGGCACTAGCGAGATCCATCCTCGAGGCACCCGACCACGTGCCACAGACACAAAGTGCAGCCAAACAAGATGTTCGGTTCCTCAGTCACACCAGCCACATTTCAAGGGCACAGTGGCCACGGTGGCTGTGATGACTGCATTGGCCAGCCCAGGTTGAGCATGTGTCCATCACTGCAGAAAGCGCTGGTGGGCAGCACCCAGCTACAGGCGAGCTGTCAGAGGGGTCTGCTTCCCTTCGCACTTCCACAGCCCTCCCCCTGCAGGGCAGCAGGGCCTTCGGCACCCTGCTCAGCGCCGCCACCCCTTTGTCTGGTCCCCTGCTCCTGCCCTTCTCCTAAACCAGGTGCAGAGTCCTTTACCTTTTCAGCCTCTTGAAAAGAGATCTGATAGTGATGAACAACTCAGTATGCTTTCTTTTTCTTTATTTTTTAAAGAAAAACATTTATTCCTTAAAGTTATTTTTTAACTGTCTTAGTATCTTTATGTTTTGACTTCTCTTGAAGACGTGGGTTATGGATTAAATTTTCATTTGGAGACAGAATACAGAATTTAGAACTGAAGCTTATCTTATAATAAGCTTTAAAATTTCCAGAGGGACCACAATTTTAAGACAAAATTTTTTGATGGCGTGACAGCTTTAAATTGACCTGTTTGTAAGTGATGAGAGCTGAGGAATTTGCTGATCTGTCAGAATCACTGTTGCGAGTTCTCATCAGTGATACGCTGACTTCTAATAAAGGATCGTTTTTCAGTGTTGGAAGGCCTGGAGGACGGTTTGCACACTGTATGTTAGCACTGTTTACTTTGCTATTTAACGGGTGGTGGAACAGTAACTTAAAACCAAGATTTATATTTTAAAGACCAGAACACAGGTAGCGTTGATGCAAGGTGACTTTGTCTGGGTTTCAGGAGCACCTGATCAAGATGCAGAAGCAGAAGCTGCAGCTGCCCCAGCAGGCGCCCCCGCCGCAGGCCCCCCCAGGGCCGCCTCCGCCGCCGGCACAAGTGCAGGTGCAGCCCCCGCAGCCCGCGCAGCAGCAGAGCCCCCAGCTCACCACGGTCACGGCGCCGCGGCCCGGCGCCCTGCTCACGGGCACCACCGTGGCCAACCTCCAGGTGGCCCGGCTTGTAAGTTCCGGTCGATGTGCTTGTTTTTCCAGAGCAGCGTCTTCTTACGTTTTACCTAAGGTTTTACCTGCTGAGGCCCATGCAGGTATCACAGCGAAGTTACCAGTAAAGACGTGCTCTTTCCCCAGGAACTAGAGTTCTCTTTGGAGAGAATGCGACCCCACACGTGGGAAACATTCACGTCTGCGTACTTTCCAGGGCCCTGTGTCACAAAGCCGGTGGTGGCCCGAGAGTTGGGGGAGGAGGGAGCGAGCCAGACCATGGAGGGCAGTAGGGCTGGTGCAGGGGCCGAGGGGAGGGTGAGGTGCGGCCTGGGGAAGGCCACCCGGGGCGCTGGGCTGGAGCTCGGGGGCAAGGCCTGTGTGGCTGGAGTGGAGGGCAGGGTGAGGGAGGCCCGACGGCCCGGCTCGGGCACCGCGGTGACTTGTAGGCACTGAGACTCCACAGCTGTCTAAGGATGGGATAGCGTTGGCTGAGAGTGGTGTCTGGGAAGATTGGTTACACTTGGCGAGTGTTGGTTGAGGGTCCTCTGGGCTGGATGCTGTCACATCAGGCCAGCCGGTGCCCGGCGCACCGGCGACAGCAGCTAACGTTGGGGATCCTGCTTGGGGCCAGGTGTTGCCTTAGGCTCCATGCCTGTCACCTGACTGCCGCTCACAGGCAGGAGTGGGTGTTTAACGTTAACTCCGTCTCGCAGGTGCAGAAATGGAGGCACGCAGCCTCAAGTAACTTGCCCAGGGCTGCAGCTAGTCCCCACCATGCCACCGCGACGTGCGGCCGGGTCCAGGCTCTGCTTCCTGTGTGCTTCACTCTGCTTAGTCTGTGAGGGGGGCATAGAAGTGGATAAAACTGCTAAAGCAGCTTGTTTCTCGTGCATTAAATAAATGCCAGTTCAAATGAGAAGAGTAGTGGTCAGGCTGGCGGCCGGGGCCAGGGAAGGCCCGGTCCTTGGTGGGGGGGGGGTCTTGCTGGACAGGCAGCGGCTCCCCGCTGTGGAGGGGATTCTAGGAGTCGAGCTGCAGTGTGCACACCATCTTCCCCCACGGTCCTGTTCCTGTTGTATCCTGAAGGAACAACAGAGCAAGCACAGCGATGAGCGTGCAGACTGGTGTGTCAGGGACGTCAGAGGCAGCGTAAGCCCCCAGCACTGAGACGGCCACTGTCCGCAGTGGGATGGTCGGCCGCCCTGAAGCACGGCTCTTGTGAAGGGAAGAGACCCGTTTCACATACTTGCACAGTCAGAGGCAGATACGGTCTGCTGGGCTGCAGGTCATCTGCGCAGGCTCACGGCTTGCTTCTGTTCTGTGTATTTTCTGAGGTAGTCTCGGGGTTTTGTACATATGAAAATGGATCTACTTCCATTTTCCTTTTACACGGACAGCTTAGGGAGGCAAGTGGTAGGTAGCTGCGTGGTAACTGAGTAACAGGAGGTGGGGTGGTGGGTGGGCCCCAGCGGGCCCCGGGCTGAGCGGCGCCGCAGCTGCAGGGATGGGAGTTGAGAGGCGGAGGAAACGTGGCGTGGCCTGGTCACCCTGGGGCGCAGGCTGGAGGGAGAGGCGGGGTCCCCAGCCGAGCGTGCACGTGCCCGAGGCGCGCAGGTCTTGCTGAGCCGCGTTCCCTGCGTGTGCTGGTGGTGACCGAGCCCCGGAGTCCTCCCGCGGTGAGTGGACCTCCTTGGCGACGCGTTGGCAGACGCGGAATCCTGAGTGTCTCTGGACTCCTCCTTGTTTTCCTGTCTAGACCCGGGTTCCCACTTCACAGCTGCAGGCGCAGGGGCAGCTGCAGGCCCAGGCACCCCAGCCGGCGCAGGTGGCGTTGGCGAAGCCCCCGGTGGTGTCCGTGCCCGCAGCCGTGGTCTCCTCGCCGGGCGTCACGACCCTGCCCATGAACGTCGCGGGCATCAGCGTGGCCATCGGGCAGCCGCAGAAAGCCACAGGTGCGTGTCACGTGCTCGCCCTGCGCCCCTCTGCCCGCAGCCGCGCCCAGTGAGCGTGGCCGCCAGCTGTCTGGGGTGTCATGGTGCGTTTTAGCAGCAGTGTCCCTCAGTTCAACATTACCGTTCTCAACTCCCCGCACCTTGATCTGACGGTGAGCTGAGAGACGTTTTAAGTATCTGGTAGACATAAGGGGCGCGTCATTCATCTCAGCATTGTTCCAGTGAGGTTTTCGGTGCAGAAGTCAGTGAAGGGGAGCCCAGTGCCCGTCCTTAGCCTGGTGACTGAACAGCCTGACGGGGGTGTGCCCTGACGGGGGTGTGTGTGTGTGTCCTGACGGGGGTGTGTGCCCTGACGGTGGGGGGGTCCGCCCTGACCAGGGGTGGGGGGGAGGTCCACCCTGACGGGGTGGGGCTGGGGGCGGGGGTTGGGGAGCGCCCTGACGCCCGCCCGCCCTGACGCGTGTCCGCAGGGCAGACTGTCGTGGCCCAGCCCGTGCACGTCCAGCAGCTGCTGAAGCTCAAGCAGCAGGCCGTCCAGCAGCAGAAGGCCATCCAGCCACAAGCTGCCCCAGGCCCGGCCGCCGTCCAGCAGAAGGTACTGTCGGGGTCGGGCCGCTGCCGCGTCGGGGAGGCGTGGAGGTGGAGCGCACGGCCCTCCCGCACTGTCGGCCCCCACGCGCAGGAGACCTGTGGTCATGGGGAGGCAGTGGTCAATGAGACGGGGAGCCCGGAGCCCCGAGGGCCTGCGGGAACCGTAAGGGATGGGCTGTGGAATCGGGATTGGGAAGAGGCCGGAAGGATCGGGAGAGCAGCGGGAGCCCACGGGGTGTGGCCCTCCTGGGCTGGCCTCCGGCGGCATAAAGCCCACCGCACCGCGGGTGCCGTCTTGGTCCTTGAGTCAGGGGTCGTGCCTGAGCTGTTCTCTGAGCTGTAGCTGCACACGCCTCTCCCTGGGGCCGGGCCTCGGGAAACACACGCTCAGAGAAGTGAGGTGACTTCTGCGGTGGGGAGCACTTGTGACAGCAGACAGAAACGGGGCCTGGGTGTCGCGGAGGCCCAGCGAACGTCTGAAAGAGGAAAGAGGACTAGAAGGGCTTTGGCCGAAGTACTTGTCTGTACGTTCACGTAACTTGAAATAAAACTTTGGAGCCGTGGAAGAATTTCCTTACGTGCAGTGGCTTTGTAAACCCCTGTGCAGGCCGCATGTGTGCGTGCCTTTCTGAGCAGTGTTTAACTCTCCTGGCAGAGGAACTAGAAATTAGGTTAAACATGCAGAGACCGTGCAGGTAGGTTTGTTAGTCTTCGTGCTGTTTTGGGGCATGTGGTAAGTTCTTAAAATGTGATTCGAGATGTATGTGTGGCGCTCACTCACCCCCATGGTGAGCAGACCAGGTGCCTGCAGGGGGCGGAGCGCCGACCCCGGCTGCGAGGGGGCCTGGCAGAGGCGGCACTGCGGTGGGGGGCTGCAAGGCCCGGGAGAGGGTAGAGGGCGGGCGGGAGCCGGCGGATGCCTGCGTCTCTGAGGAGGGGCCTCTCACCTGGGTTCTCTCTCTCTCTCCCCCCACAGATCACCGCCCAGCAGATTGCTGCTCAGGGCCAAGCTCAGAAGGTCACCTATGCTGCCCAGCCAGCCCTTAAAACCCAGTTTCTCACCACGCCCATCTCCCAGGCCCAGAAGCTGGCAGGGGCTCAGCAGGTGCAGACGCAGATCCAGGTGAGCCAGAGCGGAGTGGGGGGGTGGGAGGCAGACACGCAGACACGTGGGCGCTGGGCGGGGAGCAGAGCAGGTGGCCGCCGCAGACTAGCACTCCTTGAGGGCATCGTGGAAGCCTGACAGCCTCGCCACGCGGGCTGCTGGGGCCTGCAGGGTGGCCTGGGGGCCCGGCTGAGGTCACACTGAGGTGGCGGCCCTTGTGCTGGCGAGGCTCCTCCCGGGGTCGTGGTCGTCCCTCTGCTTTGGCGGGACGCCCGTGCTCTGCTCCTGGCTGGGCCTCCCAGCACTGCATGCGGCCCCCAGCCGGTGTGGGGAGGTGGTGCGCACGTGCCCCCTGCAGTGGAGCTGTGCTTCTTGGGACGACCTGGGCAATGCTGGCCCAGCGCCGCGTCTGTCCCAGGTGCACACCTTCAGGTCTGTGTGCTGCGTGTCCCCTGGTCTGTCGCTTTTCTTCTCGCTCACTGTGCGGTGTCTGGACACGTAGAGGTCCTTAGCTTGAGGGCATTGGAATTCATCACTTTTTGTTTCTGAAGAGTGCTTTTTTAAGTGTCTGGCTTAAGAAGTTCTTCCCAAGGTCATGGTGACATTTCCCTGTGTCATTGTCTAAAACCTTTATAACTTTGTTCGCATTCAGCTCTTTAACCTGCCTGAAGTTGGTTTTTGCAGATAATACAGAAGTAGTTCAGTTAAGTTTTCCATTTGAATGCCTGGTTTTTCTCACACTGCTTGTTAAGGAGTCGCCCCTCCTCTGACTCTCGGTGTGGCGGGCGTGAGCCACACCTGTCCTGCATGGGCTTCCCTCCTGCACCGTGGCTCTGGTCACTGCTGTCTTCGTCACGCTGGCGAAGTGAAGGGACTCGGCAGCTCTCCTCCATCTGTCGGGAGCGTCCTGCTTTCCGGGCTGTCTGCACTTCAGTGTTGATTCTGAGTCCCCTCTTAAGTCTGCACGCCACAGTCAGAGCCGTTGGGGTTTCTGTTAGAGTCGCACTGAGTCTGTAGATCAGTTTAGGGGGCGTCGACGTTTTCAGAGTCGTGACTTCACAGTCACCAACATGATACACCGTTTGGTGTTTCGTTTGTCTTTAATGCCCTTTCATGAAGTTTTCTTACCTTTTCCACAAAGACCTGATGGCGTGTGTTGGAGTTGCTCCTGGGCAGTCGGCATTTCTGCTGCTCTCCCTGAGGGGCCTGTTTCCATCTGTCTGTCTCTCCCGTACTCTGATGTTCGCATCCCGCCGTCAGTTGTCCGCGGGCTCCTCCGCGTCCCTCTGGGTTGATGGCACTGCCTGTGGGTCCCGGTGGCCAGCGTCTTCCTCCTCCTCCTTCTCTTCTCCGTTCTGTCTCGCTGTGCCAGGAGGCCTGCGGGTGCGTGACGGCGCAGACAGGCCGCTGCCCCACACGCCTTCCCCGGGCCATTCTGCAGGGTCGGGTTTTTAAATCGCCCTTTGGCACACCAAGAAACTCCCTTTTCTGTCTGGTTTGCTGCAGGGTGGCATTCCTTTTGCTGTGGGGTCTGTCTTTTCACTAACCCTCTGTCTGCACCCTCCCAGGCAGGGCTCCCCCGTCTCCCAGCTGCAGCCCAGCCCGGTGCCCACGAGTCCAGGCCCAGGTCGCAGCCGGTTGCCCTCCCTGCTCAGTTTAATCTGAGCTGCCTCTGAACGGGTCCCCAAGGCGTGAGCCCAGGCACCTGAGCCCCCCTCCAGCACAGGAAGTCCGACCAGGCCAGCCCCGTGGGCCTCCACTCTCTGCCCTGCACTCCAGGCCCAGCTGTCAGGGGCCTGTGGTGATGGGCTGGCGTGACCTTGCGGCGGGTCTGGCGTGGCCATGCGGTTGTCTTGTCCCCTCTGGGTCACCTTGGTGCTGCTGCGCCTGCCGACCTGTTCGGGCAGCTGCCGAGACAGCGCATCAGCCTGTCTCGGCCTGGCTGTGGCTTTGTTTGTTTCCCTTCTTATGTGAGATACTTTATTATGAGCTACGTGTAAATGGAAACTTTTATTATTTTGAAGAATGTCTGGTCCCCAGCCTGTGTTGCCCACACAGAGACCTTGGCGGCCCATGTGAGACTTCCCTGTGCGTCCCCCGCCTTTGCGTCTCTGGTCCGCGTCCCTGACTCTCGCTCTTCACAGAGGCGGCTGGAAGGTGGCGGCTGTCACTGGCATCCAGGGCCTTGGTTCTGGTCTCACTTGACCCGTTGGCTCACCCTTGTGGGGGCGCCCAGTACAGCGTCCTGTAGCTCCCGTCCTGTTCGGGGTTTCGGCTTCTTCTACTTGCTTTCCGTCCTTTCCTGCCTTCCCTTAACGCCGCTCAGGTATTTGTCGTTCTGTTCTTCCCTTCTCTGCTGCTTTGAAAATTACATGTTTCTTCCTGTCCTGTAAGCGCAGGTGCAGAGTTTCTCTGCCAAGCGGAGTGCACGCGGTTCCCGGCCCCTGGTCTGCTGCCCCGCCCCTTCCCCGGCCCCTGGGCCCACATGCTGCTGTGACCATGCCGTGCCCTCCTGTCCCATTTCATCTTCACTTTGTACATAAAACTACTTTTCTTCTGTTTGAGGTACGTCCTTCGGAATTTCCTGTAGTGTTGAAAATGCCTGTGTCTCACCCCTGCTCCTGAAAGGTGCTGATTCTGTTAGACCTTTACCTCCTCCACATGTTAGCAGCCCCGCCGCGTCCCGTCCTGCTTACCTGGTGGGTGAGACGCCAGCTGTTTGCCGCCTGCTGCTGCCTCGACAGTCGTCTTCCTCCCTCTTGCCTTTTGACGTCTGCCCTTTGTCTCTGGTGCCTTGTCAGCCCCGGGGTGCTCCAGCTGGGTTTGCTGATCTTCTGGAATCTGGGCATTGGCTTCTTTCATTGTTAGGAAGTGACCAGCTGCTGCGTCTTCGGATGCCGCCTCTGCCCCCTTCCCGAGCCTGCCTTCCGCGTGTCCGGGCTTGTCCGTTTCCCTTGCCGTGTCTCTGCTGCACCCTGAGTAATGTCCTCCAGCCCACGCCCCTGCGTTCTCTTCGGTCACATCTAGTCTGCTGTTAAGCTCGTCCATGGAATTTCGATTGTGGTGATTATAAGTATTTTATTCTGAGGCATTCTGTTTGTCTTTATCTCAAATCTGCTTTGCGTCTGCAGTTCCTTGTTCTGCCCGCGTTTTCAGGCCGCACAGAGTGGCACACTGCGTTGTGTGTGCCTGGTAACTCCTGTTGGAAGTCGTGATGCATCTGATTTTACTTTTTTCTACCGTTCTTGCTTCAGGACCTCTGGGGGTTTTGTCTCTGTCGTAGTTGTTTTCTCGTGAGCTGGTTTTCCTTGAAGTTCTGCTTGTGGCAAGGCTCTGAGGTCTGGGTTGAAGGTGGGTTCTTGCTTCTGCTGGGCTCCCATGAGCACACTGGGGACCACGTCAGCTTTGGTATCTCTCAGTCCAGGTCTCCTCCTGCCCTGCCCGGCCCTGGCCCGAGGCAGGCGACTTTCTCGCAGACCTTTGAGTGATAGGATCACAGCTGCGAGGGGTGTCGCATGGCCCTCCCCTTAGCTGCTCCTGAGAGCAGGTGCAGACTTGGTCTCTTGTCTGCCGCCCTGGGAGACTGTGAACCCCGGCGCAAGGCTCCCGCGCAGCACGTGGGGCGCCCTCCGCGTGGCCCAGGTCCCTGCTGTTGCTCAGGGTTTGGAGCCCGGAGCTCTGCACTCATGCAAGTTATCGATGCACTTAAGATGTCACCTTAGTCTTATCTGTGGTGTCTCAGCTTTTCAGTGGCTGCCAGTCTCAGGTGTGGCCCTTGAGCCTGCGGTGGTGTCTGCTTCCCATCAGAGGAACGCGCGGGGCTCAGCCAGGTGTTCTCCTCGCCTCAGTGAATCCGGTTTACAGGATTTTAAGTTACGATAAACTAGTGAATGGCTTCTGATTAACCTCAGTTTCCATAATGAGAACTTAGTTGACTCAGAGCTTGTCATTTACATAATGCAATTTCACATGTTCTCCAAGTTATCTTGGGCAAGACTTTATTTCCATCCCTGTTCTATCGATTAGTAGACCCGGGGTGGGGGGTGGCTTCGCGGCCTCCAGCACCTTCTGCGATCCGGTGCCCCCGCAGCCCCGAGGGGGCACAGTGGCCCCTTATCACATCAAGGCAGCGATGTATGCTTGTCTGCAAAAAGTGACCACAGGGTGGGCAGTTCTGCTTTCTAAGGGGGAAGATCTCAATCATGATGAAGAAAAACGTAGAAAAATGATACAATAACAACTTGAACATTTTGGCACACCTGCGGATGAGGGCCAAGCCTTGGTATTGGTCTGAGCCAGTTCACGGTGGGGGCGCCTCCTGGAACGCCCGCCACCCGGACTTGAAGATGAGCTGCTGAAATATCTCACTTCCTCTTCAATTGAATTCTCTCATGTCAACTTCGAGTAGTTTTTGAAAGAAAAATGTGACGATCTGAAACATGAGGCCAAAGATGAGCTTCCAGTTACGTGTGATTACGGATCAGGAAGGCGGTTGCTGTTTGGCGTGAAGGTGGACTGACCGGCCCTCCCGGGCTCCGGGCAGTGCACCTTGAGAGGAGCTCCTTTGTGTCACCTGACCCTGGTTTATTTGGGGTTTTTTGGTGTTAAGAACCGAGAAGTATTTTGAATTCCGCATTTGGCTTTTCTTCTGTTTTGTCAAAGGTCGCGAAACTTCCTCAAGTCATGCAGCAGCAAACGCCCGTGGCCGGCATCCAGCAGGCGGCCTCCGCTCCCCAGCAGGTAGGACCCGGGCTCGCGTGGCTCTTGGGAAGTCCCCACAGTTCTGGGTGTCCAGCCAGAGGGGGTCAAATCTGAGTTATTAGAAAATCACTTTTGATTTTCACAATACAGAAAAAAAGTAACTTTGGGGAAAACACTTGATATCCTTAGACTAGCAAGAAAAAAACCAAGCAGATGTGCACAGATGCAGTGTCACGTGAGCTGCAGGGGCTCCTTCAGTCGCTCATCTCAGGTGCGTCCTCTCGGCTGAGGCCCCTCACCTTCGTTCTGGGAAGACAGAGAGAGGACACAGTGCTCGCAGCAACTGTGGGTCTAGGAGTGGAAGTGCCCGGGGCAGCGTGGCTTCCAGCTTCTTACCATTTTACTTGCTTCTCCGAAATGTGACTGTGTGTAAAAGTAGTGCTTTAACATAATTTACAAAGCGTGTGCTTAGCGTACCTGAGGTCCTGGGCTCAATCCCCAGCACTTCTGTTAAAAAAAAAAATTTAATTTGCTCAAAATCACACTGGCATATAGATTTCAAGAAACCATATAGTGTTAAAAACTGACCCCACCCCCAGCCAGTCCCCAGACGCCAGCCTGGGCCTTCTCCCAGAGGCATCTGCTTTTAGTGTAAAAGCAACAATAGTTTAGTTTTACACTTTTGTTTGGTTGGAAACCAGAGGTCGTATTTTGAGACATCGGCAGTTTTTACGTTTCACAGAGGCATTTATGCCGGTGAAGTTGCTGAGACTCGTCCCCCAACCCCAGGAATGTTTAATTTGTCATGTCAGGCACATCACTTGAGCTACGTTTTCTAGGCCACGTGTTTCTGTTTTGGGTCAGGCTTCTCCGCAGACCGTGACCCTCACCCAGGCGTCGGCAGCTGGACAGCAGGTCCAGATGATCCCCGCGGTGACGGCGACGGCGCAAGTGGTCCAGCAGAAGCTCCTGCAGCAGCAGGTGGTGACCACGGCGGCCCAGCTGCAGACCCCCGGGGTGCCCACCCCGGCCCAGGTGCCAGCCAGCTCCGAGAGCCCCGGCCAGCAGCCCAAGCTCCAGATGAGAGTCCCTGCCGTCCGGCTGAAGACGCCCACCAAACCTCCCTGCCCCTAGTCGGGAAGGCAGGCGGGGCGGCCCCCGCGTGTCCCGCCGGCCAGCCAGGACGGGGTCGATTTTGCATACTGAACCGTGGGACCGCGTTACCCGAGAGGTCCGGCAGCTGTAGCACTGGTCCTCCGCCAGCGTCCCCTTTCCGGGGTTATGTGACTGAAAGTGACAGTGACAACTTTTCCTAGATTGTTTTACGTTTTAGTTTCTCCTCCAGAGCAACAGTGCTGGGCCTTGAAAGCCATGTAGAATTCCTGTTAGTGCACAGTTCTGCACATCACAAGTAGCCATCTGGAATGTGCAGTGAGTCATAAAACGGACTTTGTGAAGCTAAAATGTGGTCTTTGACAGCATCTGCCTTTGCTTGGTTCTTTATACCAAATCAAAAATGCGTCACGGTCCCTGGAGAGGAGAAACTGATGGAGGCAGATCATCTCAGATCAGAGAAAATCAACGTGGCTTCTTCCCGCGTAAGATGTGGCTTGTTTGGACTTTTAAAGGAGGTATTCAGTGCTGATAGGCATTGAAGCACCTTCGTGACATGGCCCCACGAAGGGGAATGACCTGCGTTTGAATCTTCATCCCCAAGAGCAGCTGGCCTGGCGTCCCCAGAGTGACCTGTTGCCGGGCGGGCGGGCAGAACCTGGGCCGGCTCCCCATCCCCTCGCACCCACTGTGTTTCCCGGATCTCGGATGCACTTGTGTGTGGACTTCGTGCCCTGAGGCAGCTCCAGAGCTGCTTCATGAGGCTCCCGTCCGGGGGTGGTTCGGGCCGGGTGAGCACTGTTCCGTCGAGGGGCGCTGCCATGGGCGGCGAGGTGGACACTCGGCAAGGGCGGTCCTGCCCGTCCCGCCCCTTTGCTTCCGTGACCCGCGGGAGTGAGACGCCTCCTTGTACAGGTGGCTCGTGTGCGAGCCTGCGCAGTATTAGCCACGACAGTGGGCCTGATAACTCCTCACCCAGACTCAGGCTTCCTGCCTGCCAGGCCCTCCTGTGGGCGGGCGGGCTGCCGCCGGTTCTGAGTGGAGGAAGTGGAGAGCCGTCTGGGCGCTTGGGGCTGCGGGCACAGGGGAGAACCTGGGTTTGCAGCTGTGTTCCTGTTGTCACTACGGCCGGGTGACAAGCTGCTGTGTGGACTTCGCTGGCCGGTGATGCTTGCTTACCGGGAAGTTTCCGCCCACCCCCTGCGCTGTCTCCATGCCCCTGGACGATTTCGGTCCAGGAGGTCAGGCTATGTTAGGTCTGTGTGTAGTAAGGGTCAGTTCCGGCATACTGAGAGACTTTAAATTCTTAATTTTAGTCAGTCTGTTTCCTCCCCCATCACATCACTTGAACAGACGCTAAGGAAAGGGTTCTGTCCTGTGGTTTTTGTTTCTCGTCAGTCTGTGTGGTGGTTGATGTCTTAGTGAAGCCAACTGGGCATCTCATTTCTGAGTTCTTGGTGAGAAATTTGGGTAAAAGTAAAAATCAGGTGTTAGGAGAGGAAAGGACTTAACATTCTGGTTAATTGAACACATCACAACAGAGCGCTGCAGTGGGCTTCCTAACCTGCCCATTGTGGTTGGGCGCGTGCCGCCGTGGGAAGGCCCGGCATGCGGGGTGGCTCTCTGGGCACCAAGGCAAGTTCCTACTCTTTGTTTTAATCCTCAAATGTGCAGAACTACAGAGGAGCCCTTTCTGCAGCGTATTTTCACCTGGGCACCCGCTGCTTTCCCTCTTGCCCGTCGTGGGTGCTGATGCCTCTCTTCAGACGACGGGGAGACGTGCGTGCACGTGCAGACTGTCCTAACGTGGGTGCCCGGGAAGAAGTCCTCTGTTAACCTAGAGCCCTAGAAAGGAGTTTAGGAACCTCTCTCAAAAGCTTTCTAAGAGAACAGAGCTGGGGGTTCTGAATATTTGCATTGTGGGGCTCCTGCTGTATCGTATTATGTGAGTGAAAGAGTTATTTTCTCCAGTGAGTCCCTAACGCAGAAAATGGAACCGAAAATAGTTTACTTGTATCCCCCAGTAACATCTAGACGTCACCACTGCCCTTGTAGCCTTCGATAGTGTCGTTTAAGTAAGGGCCCTCCTCCCAGTGTGCTGTTCTCTTGGCCTTCTGTTTTAAAAGTTAAACTGTCCATATTTAAGAATTAAGTGTGAGTTTAGGAAGTGGTTGTCGGGGCTTTCTCAGATTCTTCTCGTTAGCAGAATCGCATGTTACCTAGCGGGACCCGACCTACTGGGCCCCTCCCCAGTCCTGTGGTGACGGCTGGGGGAATCTGCGGCTCATAAAACAAGGACTGCAGCCAAGACACCGTCAGCCTGAAACTGGCCACCGTGGAGGCAGTCACCCGGGTTTTCTGTGATTCAGAGATGTTTGTCCCACGGAGGCCAGTCTTTGAGGACCCGTGGGCGGGAGTTTGGCTCACGCGCACGTCACGTCCGATGCCTCCCGGGGCCGAGGCTCCCTTCCTGTCTTCCTGGTGTTCTGTCGGCCGTTGTAACCGGACAGCTGTCACGTTCTAAGGTATAAACGAGGAAGGCTGGACCTGTAAATACTTTGTAAACATGACCATTTGTACTTGAACAGTAGGGTTTTAAAGGGCACTGATACCCCGCCAAACAAAAGGTGAATAAATTGACCTTTTTATAAGCTCTTTTTTGTCTTTCATGGAAAACTAGTGTTCATGTTGAAAGAAGGTGCTGGTTTGTATTTATTTCATTTGCATGAAGAGAAAACAGGACAAAGCCACAAGGGAAACAAGTGGTGTGGGAGGCAGAGGTGTCTCTGCTGCTCCGCGCAATGGAAGAACTGGAGGGAACGAGGGTTTCCCGAGAAATCAGCGGCTCTCCCTGCAGAGACCACGCCCTCCAAGAGGCCACGCCCACCGGCCGGGGAGGAGGAAAGACCCGTGCGTCTAGCCTCGGTGCCACCGCTGCTGCCCGGTCCCTGCGTGACTTTTTAACTTCTCTTTCAGCAAAGTCCTTTTCCTTTTGTTGGGAAGAAAAAGCTCCTGATTACAAGCCACCCCCCCATACTCTATAAAAAGTGGACGCGACACAAAGTTAAGAAGAGCACAGGGAATCCGTGGTTGGTTTTGCTGTCTTCCTCCCCGGCGCAGAAGCGGGGGCGCAGGGGCCCCGGCCTGCACCGCCTGCGCTGGGACCCGGCTGGGGGCGTGGCCCGGGCGTCTGGACTCAGGTGCCCGCCCAGCCATGGGACTGGGGTCCGGCGCTGCCGTCCCGCTCAAGACTCCTTCCCTCCGAGGTCGCCCCTCCCAAGGCGGTTGAAGCCGGTTGACGGTCAGGAAGCAGCAGCCTCTGGCGTCCGCGCTCAGTCGTGCTTGCTTTCTTCAGGACTGTTCTCGGCAGGGAGGTTGTGCGTTTTCAGAGCGCCGATCCAAGGCTGTGACCCTGCGGTCACATGGCTGTCAGCTGTACACATGGCGGCAGGCCTAGGGGTGGGCTTATCTGGCCACGAGGCTGTATTTCTGTGCGTCCTAGTCAGGGCTGAGTCGCTCAGGGGAAGTGACCCTGCGGTGCGGCCACATGGCCCCCACCCCCGGCGTGCAGGGGCATCTAAATTCAGGTGAACGTGAAACCCGCCCTGCGGGCTCTCCCACAGGCCGTCCGACGTGACCAGCCTCCAGGTCTCACTTAGGTTTCTCTCGGCTCTAACCAGGTTCCGCGGTAGCCCTGCCAGCACCCTCTGCGCTGTCCAGACAGGCTGTGATCCTGGGGCCCTGGGGGAAGAGGGGATCTCGTCCACCACAGGCTCTGGTTGGCAGCCCTCCCTTGCTCTGCCCACGGTCTGCACCGTCCACGTTCCAAAGCAAACTAGCCTTCAAAGCTCTGTTTTCCTGGACAAGTCAGCACACCTGCGGCCAGTGGTGCTGGCGTGTCGCTGTTAAGAACAAAGTCGAGCTGTGTAACCTGGGCCGCAAGTCCTCCAGGTGTAGGAGTAGGAAGGCGCAGTCCGTGTCTGTGCGCCTGGATGTGCATGCAATATCCCGAAGGCTGTTGTGGTCGGAGCTGCAGCAGCTGCAGTGAGTGAGGGCGGGCGGCAGGTCCGCGCCGGGGCAGGGGTCGGGTGTGATGGCGGCGCGGCCCTCTTTGGGATCCTGGCCCCGACGTTGCCCCTGTGATGCCCCCAGCTCCTCCTCAGCCCTCATGGGAGAGTCGCTCGCCTTGGTGACACCCACCATGGTGACCCTCGCCCAGCCAGCAACCTCTGCCCTGGTGATCATCTCCACAGCCTGGAGCCCCCCAACCCCCCACCCCAGTACCCTCCATCCTCATGACGCTCACCCCCACGACCCGGATCCAGGGATCCTCCTCCCAGTGACCCCCGCCCTGCCAGCCCAGGAGGCTGCTGTCCACAGCGCGGACACCGCTGGTGCCGCTGGTCAGGGTGTGGCGTCCAGGGTTGCAGTGTCTCCCCTTGGGCAACCCTGACGGGAGTCTGTCGAGAGGGACACCACCCCACCCCTACCCCTGGAGGCCTTGCCCAGGACAGAAAGCAAGAACTGGGGACACCGTTACACTGAAGACCAAGAATCGCACATTTTAAAAGACAATAATTTGGCCCAAAAGCTGAGTGAAGATTCCTTCCTCACAGAAAACTGGTTTAGCTACTTAGTTTGCAGAAGGCCCGCTGGCACTGGAGTCTTAGCTTACTTGCAGAGATCCAGGCAGGTTGGCTGACCAGTTTCTGGTCCGTCGGACTGGATGAACCATCCCCTGCTCCGTGGGGCCATGTCGGAGTGACACGTGCGAGCAGTCCCGGCGTCTGCAGAACTGAGGGCGTGGAGGACCTCAATACACGGAACTTACTTTCCAACTGCGGTCTTGGGTCTTCAACTTCCCAGGCTTTGTTCGTTGAGTGGCGACGGCCAACGCCGACAAAATGACAGAGGTATTGCACACACGTTTCTGTAACCTCTGCCAAACTAACAGGTGGTTAGTTTATTTGTAAAAGTCTCTACTTAATGTTCACATCGAGGTAATAGACAGAACTTTCTCCTCTGAAGGTAAGCAGCAGACACGGAAAAAGAGGTTTTCTGAGGACAGTGTAGTACAGAGTACTCCTGGGCCCGTGGCCGCAAAACTGAAGTGATGATCACGTTAAAACTTAAATGTAAATGATCATCGTTGTAACAGTTTTCATCACAGATGATGAAAAGTGGTAAAGTGTTGTTTTTTTTTTTTCAAATTGGAGTAGTCAGTTACAATGTGTCAATTTCTGGCGAACAGCACAATATCCCAGTCATATATATACATATGTTCACGTTCATATTTTTTTTTCATGAGGGTTATTACAAGATACTGAGTATAGTCCCTGTGCTCAACAGAACAAATTTGCTTAATCTATTTTTATATGTCGTGGCTAACATTTGCAAATCTCAAACTCCCAAGTTTATCCCCTCCCGCCCCCTTTCCCCCAGTAACTGTAAGATTGTGAGTCTGTTTCTGATTTGTAGATGAGTTCCTAGTGTCCTCCTTTTTTTCTTTTTAAGATTCCACATGAGTGATATCATATTGCTATTTTTCTTTCTCTTTCTGGCTTACTTCACTTAGAATGACGATCTCCAGGTAAAAACAGTAGTTTTAATATTTTAAAGTTGATACTGGAATGCGGGGCCCTTGGGAGGTGCTGGGAAGATCGCCCATTTGTTAGGTGATATTTACATATTTTGAAAGCATTAAAAGAATGCTTTTCAGGAGTGACCCTGAGGACCATGGGGCACTTGCACATTCTGTCAAGAACGAAACATTTTATTTTTTTAAACTTTTTTGTTGAGTTATAGTCATTTTACAACATTGTCAAATTCCAGTGTAGAGCACAATTTTTCAGTTATACATGAACATATATATATTCATTGTCACATTTTTTTTCGCTGTGAGCTACCACAGGATCTTATAATTTCCCTGTGCTTTACAGTATAATCTTGTTTATCTATTCTACATTTTGAAATCCCAGCCTGTCCCTTCCCACCCCGTGCCCCTTTGGCAACCACAAGTTTGTATTCTATGTCTGTGAGTCTGTTTCTGTTTTGCATTTACGTAGAACAAAACATTTCAAAGTGATTCTTGGTCCCCTAAAAGTTTTGGGGACCCCACCACGTGGCAGAGATTGGTGAAGGAATATGGTTGGCGCAGTGTGACGGTGCTGAGGCATTTTAAGCAGAAGGAAAACCCAGCCCCTGCTAAAGGTCCCGTTTTCCTGGACAAAATCACCACACCTACCTCTGAGGCACAGAGCGATGCTGGTAAGTGGACAAAGCAGAGCTGTAAACCTGGAATGGGGAGCTCTCCCCCAGGTGCAGCAGTGAGAAGGCACAGAGGTTCGTTTCATCGCAACTGCCAGAGGTTACATACTCGTTTCTGGCTTTTTTCCCCTTAATGGAGGCACTGGGAATTGAACCCAGGACCTCATTCACGCCGAGTCCCTGCTCTACCACTGAGCTGTGCTCCCCGCCCTGCTACTGGCTAATTTCTTTGACTTCTTCAGATCTCAAGATAGTCAGGAAAACTTTGATTTGCCAAAGTAAATTTTTTTGTACCTTGAAATTGGCATATTTTCAAATTAGTTTTTAAATATTATAAAATACATCCTCATAAGAATTCAAACAACACAGAAAAATAAGAATTCCTTTCTCTCCTGGCCTCCTCAGTCCCATTTACCCCACCCCCAACCCCACTTTTTTTCCCTCTTCACTTAGCAATAGGTCTTCAACGTCTACTCAAGTCAGGAGATAGATTTAAAAAAAAAAAACACACAATATTTTTACAGCTGCATAATTGTCCACAGTGTCCACAGTGAGCAGATACCGTGTTTATTCGATTATTCCCCACAGACGGGTTTCACTTTGTGCCCGACTTCTGCTGCTGCGAGTCATGAGCATTTTTACATGTGGTTCCCGGTACTTGCCTTCTGTAGGCTAGATTCCCATTAGTGGGAACTAAATTGGGAGAATGGGTCAGGGGACGTGTACATTTAAAATCTTAGTCGGTGTTGACAGGGTATTTCCCAGGAAGTTACAGCCGCTTACATTCCTCTCGGCCACGCGCAGGGGCCTCTGCTGTGTGAAGCTTCGCCAGCCGAGCGAGCCGGTGGCAGGGCTTCCCGCCCCTGCAGAGGCCGCCTGTTCCTCCCCGTTTCCCTGTAAGCTGCTTTCTGACTGGCTGGGAGGAGCTCTTCGCTGTTAGAGGTGGTGCCCCTCTGAGGCTGTAAGTCACATCCCGCACATACCTTCCCCGACTGTTTTGTGTTTTGACCTTCGTGTTTTCCTTTGTGGCATCTGGGTTTCCTGTCGTGCTTATCAGGGAAGTTTTCACTCTCCCAGGATTAGAGAAATACTCTCCTGCAGCACCTTCGAGGGAACGTGATGGCTGGCTTAGCTTTTAAGAAACACTCTGCCCCGTTACGAGCTTACCTGAGGCAGAGTGACTGGGCCCTGGAGGAGCCTGAAGCTGTTAACGACGAGGTAAAAGTTCCCGGGCTTCATTACCTGTTGTGGAAGTGGGTGGCATGGCCTATACTTACACAAGTGCACCTCACAGCTGCATCGAGACATTCTCCTTTCACACCAGAACCACAGTTACAGTAACTTGAGGATGGGTCTGGGACCCACACACAGCTGAGGCCACCCGCACCCGTGTGCCAGCGAGGGGGTCGAGCCACTCACTCTCTGCACCTGCCCTTCTAGTTCTTCCCACACTGTTCCAGGCTGTGCCGCGCAGGGTGGTGGCGCCCAGAGCCCCCTCAGCAGTGCCCCTCGCAGGTAAGTACCTGGAGCTGGGAATCCTGAACACGCACATCTCAGCGTTGAACCCTGCCCAGCACTGTCCCTCAGGGCCCCAGGCCTTGGACCCCGGCACGCACCCAGCGTGCCAGGGCTCGCCCACGTGACGCACACCTGCACCACGCGTCCCCTCGGGTGACAGCCAGCACACAGGACGTGAGGGCCAGTGTGTCGACTGTCACTCTGCTGACGCAGGTGATGCACCTTCAGGCAGAGACGAAGAACCTCAGTCGACTCCGATTCTACGTGTGTTTTAACGCCAGCACGTGAGTTTCGGAAATGAGGCTTTCTCACCGACAGTGGTCAGCGCCCTGAAGCTCGTTTTCTGTTCACGTGATGGAGCCCATCTCACTCCGAGCTTGTCTCCCACGGTGACAAGTCGTGAAGCAAAGCGTCGGTGACCACAGTGCAGTCCTGATCTGTGACACCTCGTGAGGAACAGTTCCTTCCCGGGTCGGCTGCCCAGGGCCAGCGGGTCCCCAGCTGGGGCCTGGCACCACCACCTCACACACGGGAGTGGGGCTCATGCCCCGAAGCACTGAACCCAGAGTTACCCCGAGGCCAGACCCCACCTTTCAGCCAAACACACGACAGACGCCATCCAGTCAGTTCTGAGGCAGTTTCAGCTGGTTCACTAAAGCCTCATTTCCAGAAAAGCCCCGAGTGGAGGCTGACCTTGTGCGTCCTCAACGGTCCCCTGGCGGGTCTGGTGGGGCGATGAACGCACGGGTCCAGGGGTGTGGCTGAGGCGGCGAGCTTGGGGACAGAGCCCTTTCCGAGGAGGAATCCCTGTGATTTGCTCCCAAGTCCAGCAGCCAGCATTCAGATGTTTCCAGAAAGGAGGTGGAAACCCCATCAGAAAGGGACGGACCCCTCCAGGTCCACCCACAGCCCTGGCCTAGGCCGCCTTCTGCTTCTGCTCCTCCTGCGGGAGGAGAGGGGGAGGTGGGCACGATGCCCCCCCTGCCCACCCGCCCCCGCGGGGAGAGATGCCCAGAGCTCACTCAGAAAGAGGAGTCCTGACCCTGGCACACCTCCCACCCTAGGCCTGGGGCGTCCCCTCCCCGTCCCCTCCCTCCACGGGCAGTGACACGAGGCAGCCCAGCCCTCACCTTGACCGCCCTCTCCAGCTGGGACAAGGCCTCCTCGTACCGCGGGACCAGCGGCTGCAGGAGCTCGCTGGGGGTGTCGTGCCGCTGCAGCCCCGGCACCCCGCCTTCGGCCAGCATCCTGAGGAATCGCCTCTCCTGGAGGGGAGCACTCGAGGGGTAGAGGTCCCCGTCCTCCCCGTGCCCACGGGAGAGCCCCACCCCTGGCCTCCTGCTAAGACCCACGCCACGTGGACTGACCTGCACTTTGAGGAGCAGCGTGAAGGCCTGTCCGGTCTTCCCAGCGCGGGCGGTTCTGCCGACCCTGAAACCAGGCACAGCCACCTCCAGGACGGTGGCCCCTGGCCCTCTCGAGGCCACCCCACCCAGACCTAGGACCAGCCCCCACAGGCGCCCCAGGCCAGCCTCACCGGTGCACGTAAGTCCGCAGGTACTGGGGGGCGTCGTAGTTCAGCACCAGCTGCACACCCTGCACATCGATGCCGCGGGCCGTGGCGTCGGTGCTGACGAGGCTGGTGGGACACGAGCGGCTGGAGGCCCTGCCCGGGGCCAGGAGCAAGGCCCCCCACCCCTAGCTCCCGTGCCGTGGAGTTGGGAGCGCCCTTCAGGAACCCCGAGCAGGGCCCCCGCCCGCCGTCCGGGCACTCACAGCTGAATCTTCCCCTGCTCAAACTGCTTCAAGATCATCTTCCTCTGACCAGGCCCGTAGCGAGAGGAGAACTCGGCCACGGCCACTCCCCCGAAAGCCTGGACGAGCAGGAACAGCCTGGGCGGGAGGAGCCAGAGCCGGGTGGGCGAGGCCATCGCCACCTCTGCCTCGGCTCCTGCCCCGCCCTGCGCAGCCAGGCCTCACCTGTGGGCGTTCTCGCGGGAGTTGGTGAAACAGAGGACCCTTGAGAATTTCATTTCCAGGATCAGGTGCAGGACGACCAGTGGCTTGGAGCGGAGGCTGCAGGGCACGTAGTGATGCTGTGGGGGACGGCGCGGGGTTGGCCAGGGCCCGGGTGCCGAGATGTGCCCCCTCCCCAGCCCCCCGTGCCCTGCTCACCGCGAGCCCCGCAGGGAAGAGGTACTTCCCACCCAAGTCCCCATCCACGTCCACGTCAGGGGCTCCAAGGCCCCTGCGCACCGCCCCCGTGGAGAAGAGCCGGGGCTGGAAGAGGCCGAGCTGCTGCAGCTTTTCAGGGTTCTGGGTCAGGGTGGCCGAGAAGAGCAGTTTCTGCAGTGGCGTCTGGGGACAGCAGATGCTGAAAGAGAGGGCGTGCTGGGGAAGCAGCCCAGCCAGCCCACCCAGTGTGTGTGTGGGGGGTGTCTCAAAGACGGGGGCAGTGGGAGGGACCTGGGCCCGGGGCTGCTCTCCTGGGTGCGAAGCGTGGCGCAGGGCCAGGTACCTGGCTGCGGTCACAGCCTGGGGCTGCGTTCTCTGCAGCAGAGCAGAGGGGCCCCTGGTGCCCCCGCTGGGGAAGGCCGCCGCCACCACCCGTGGCAGCCAGGACTGGTGCATGCTATCGATCATCCGGTCAGCCTCGTCGATGACCTGCAGGAGACAGGGGACTGAGGTCAGCCTCGGCTCGGGGCCCGGGCCTCCCTCCCGGCGGGTGACCTACCAGGAAGCGGAGGTGCTGGAGGCTGAATCCCGGGGTTTGGTCGATGTGGTCCACCAGGCGGCCGGGTGTGGCCACCACGATGTCGGCCAGGCAGCGGAAGCCGTCAGCTCTGTGGAACAGAGAGTGGCTCGGCGGGGCCCCTGCCCTGCGCCCTGCTCCCTGCTCCCCACCCCCAGGGCCAGATGGCCACACTGGCTGCACAGAGTGGGCCACCTCCCAGGAGAGCCCACAGCCCAGCAGGACGTACGTCTTCTGTACCAGGCTCTCCTGCTCCTTGGCCAGCGACTTCTGCCCAGTGACCAGGGCGACCCGCAGGGAGGTGGCGTCTGTGTAGACGTTGAACACTTTGCTCACCTGGAGGAGAGCAGCCGTCAGCAGCATGACCGGGGACCCCGCTGCAGCGAGAGCAACCTGGGGCTGACCGCCAGGCGTGGGGCCCACGTACCTGCTGGGCCAGCTCCTTGGTTGGCAGCACGGCCAGGGCGCGGACCCGGCACACGGCTCGGGGCAGCAGGGCCTGTGGGGGTGAGACAGCCGTGTGAGCAGCAGCAGCTCTGTGCCTGCCAGACCCGCCTGGCCGGTGAGGGGCCCTCACACTCACCTGCACCACAGGGATGACAAAGGCCAGGGTCTTCCCGCTGCCCGTAGGGGCGGAAACACAGAGGTCGCTGGGCCGGTAGCCGCCTCTGCTCACCAGGAACCCGCCGGCTGCGCTCTCCAGGAGCGCGGGGATCACCGCTGCCTGGACTGGATGGAGAGGGTGAGGGGCAAGTCACGTCTGTGCAGATGCCCGGGGCTCACGAGCACAGATATCGGGCTGCCAGCGGCCTCTCTTGGCTCTGGGACTCCAGGCTGGGCGGCTCTTGCTTGAGGCCCCAGAGCCTCCAGGGCCATCGAGAGGCCCGAGACGCCGACACCGAGCACAGGGGTGGCCTGCCTCTAGAACGAGCCTCCCCTCCCCCGCCCGCCCCTCCCCCTGCCCAGGCAGGGCACCTGGAAAGTAGGACGAGATGCCCTGTGCCCGCAGCTTCTTCTGCAGGTCCGGGTGCACTTCAGGGATGTCCTCGATAGGCACCAGGCCTTCCATGACGTTCTTTCCAACGCAGCTCGGTTCAGCCAGCCACACCGGCAGGAACGGCTGGACCTGTCACAGAGGGCGGGAGAAGGAGGCCGGGTGAGGAGCCCCGAACCCGCCTGTCCAAGCCCTGCACACACTCAGGCTGAAGAGGCCGCAAGGAGGAGATCCCACAAGCCTCTACCTTCTCCTGGCTTCTCCTCAGCCCCCCACGAGGCACGCTCCACTTGGCCTTACAGGAGTCGAGAAATACACACCAAAAGGCGCCACTCCCGAAGCCAAACGCCCAGAGACTTGCCGCGGTGCCAGCTGGGCCTGCAACCCCAACTTCCAGCCCCTGGGCGCCTGCTTGCTCCTCTTTGGAAGATGAGGTGCCCCCTCTCCTGACGGTGTGACCCGAGCACCGTTAGCCCCCGGAAACGGCCAGCCCCGCCGCAGGCTGCCTTGTCTCAGCTCCATCCCGCTGGGGCCGTAAGCCCACCCCCACCCTCCTCCCATACACCAGAGCCCCTCACCTCACTCTCAGCCCATCAGAAATCTGCTCCCCCGCTCCTTTGTGTTCACAGCCCCTTCCCCAGTAACAGACGCTGCACGCTCACCCCCGAGCTCACACAGGCACCTCTTGTCTGTGTGGCCCGCTGTTGCCAGCAGCAGCGTATCTGTTGCACTTTCCTTTTGTCTTTGGTAAATCCTTTTACTGCCGGCGACACTGGCCCACCGTGTCCACCAAACATTTGGCAGCCCGTATGGGGAACCCCCAAAACATGGGGGACTCCAAAGGTACACGGAGCCTAGGGGCAGATCTCTCTCCCCCACTTCATACTGCGGCCTCTCCCCTGAGCAGGAGGCCAGACGGCCGGGGCGGGCTTCCCTGCCCGCCTCTGCTCTGCTCTCTCTCACTTCCCCTCCCGCTGCTCCCTAGTGTTGGGGACTTCTCCCAAGTCCTGCCGAGAACTGAGGACCTCCGGCTGGGCTGCTCTCAGCGGGCTCTGAAACGCGGTCTGATGGACGGGGGTGACCCCTGCCCCGACCTCAGGAACGCACACAGGAAGCACCTTCCTTCTCTACCTCCTCCACCCGCTTAGCTCTTGGCTACTACACAGCCCGTCCCTGGGCCAGAGGGGGCTCTGCATCTCCCCGGGGAAGGCACACATGAGGACTGGTCGTCCAGTGCCTTGAGTCACCCAGGACCCTGTCTCCTGGTCGGCCCCAGACACGTGAGAGGGAAAGGCGGGTCCAGCGGGTAAAAGCCCTTCTCCCCACAATCAGTGCACTCCCATACGGACTTTCCTGCTCCCGCTCTGCGGTCTCGGAGCCCAAGAGCCAGATGCTGTCCTCCTGCGTCTCCTCCCACACCGCCTCTGCGACCACGACGCGTCAGAGACATCAGCTGAGTCTCCTGTCTCCAATCCCTGCCCAGGCAGAAGCCCCCAGTGGGCGAGGTGCGGCCTTTCCCTCTTTCTAAGCTGCTCAGCCCTCGCGCTGGTCTGGCCTTGGCACTGACCCCTTGGCACTAGTGGGATGGCTCCCTGAGCCCCCGCGCTGGTCTGTTTCTCAGCCTCTCCGCTGGTGGCCTTGGCACCGGCTTTGGCCCACGTGCCGGCTGGCTTCCCTTCCCTGGGGGACACCCAAAGTAAAAGGACGCCGGAGGTTTGGCCTCTCTTTCTGGGGCAGATGCCCCAGAACAGCCTGCTGGCTCCCTCTCTGCTACCTCCCTTAACTGCCACGGGAGGCACTGCTTCTGTTCCCCAGGACTCACTGCTGGGTGCATTTTGAAACACTGGAGTAAGTCTGACTCCCAGACATTGGGAAAAAAAAAGCAGCTTGTCTTTTTCTGTAATGTCACCTGGCCCCAGTACCAACTTCCAGATCAGGAGACCCGGCCCCTTCGGGGACCCTGAAGTCTAACACTCTTCTCCAGCTTGATTTTCTGTCGCCAACTGGGCAAACGGTCTGAGGTCCCCTGTGTCCAGGCTTTTACAGTTCTCTCCCCAAATTCGGACCTTCGTGAAAACTACCGTATGTGTCTCTCCCGATTCTTGCAGACCCCGCCACACTCCAGTCCCCGTGTGCCCGATGATCAGCCAGACATTCTGGCTGACCCCTCCTCTCTCGGGTTCCTAACGACAACCAGACGCCTTCTCTACAGCCTTCACTGCCCACTCCGCCTCCGACCGCCCCAGCTCTGGGACTCCTTCGTCCTCTGCCTCTCCCCCGCCCCCTCTCCCCTTGGGCCCCTCGACGGCTGAGTACCGCTCCTGGTCCCCGCTCTGTATCAGGGCCCCTTCTCCCCACCACACGCCGGACCAGGTGTTATTTACAACACAGCAGGACCGGCACCCCCAGTTAAGATGGATGTTCCAGAAGTCCCAGAACAAGACAGCACGCTGCCCCCTCGTGAGGTCACTGATGGGGAAGTGGGCGCCGTTCGGGGCCATGGGCCTTCTCTGTGTCAGGACCCTCACAGACACAGGCCAGGCTAGGCTCTTTCAGCCAGAACGCGTCTCGCTTCATACAGGAGTTCCAGGTCCTCACCGCCTTTGACTTGAGCCGGCAGGACGTACTTGTTTTCACCACCTGTTGTACTAGTGGAGAAAAAGCCGCATCTGGTCCTCGGTCAGCGCTGGGCTGACGAGGTCCACGCTCGAGCTGCCCAAAATGCCAAGCCTGGGAAGGAAGCAGATCTCCACTGGACGTACAAGAAAGGGGCCCCGGGAGCGAACGGCGCAACCACGTGATTGCCTCCTTACTGGAAGGGATGAAAAAGGCTGTGGTGAGACCTGTTAATTATACTGAACTGAGAGTGATCTTTCAGACACCTGATGGAAGTCCAGCCCTCCTCCATTCCAGGCTGGCGGAAGCCACGTGGAAGTGCCCCAGTCGCAGCCCTGACAGCTCAGGGGGCCCCGCGACACGAGCAGCTCATTTCAGCCGCCCGGCGTCCCCACACACCAGACAACAGCTTCAGGAGCTTGACCACGGCCCACAGACGCCCCTCCTGTCCTGTCAGGTGTGGCTTCCAGGTCTTTACCGACCGGGCAGAGACACCGAGGGGGAACGGGAAACGGGAGGGACAAGCAGCAGACTGAACACCAGGCCTCCAGGACTGCCAACGCCCCGCAGGCACCCACTCAACCGGCCGCAAGCACAAGCGTCTGTCCGCAGGGAGCCCCGCCCTGGACAAGACCGTCTCTCTCCCTTGTCAACAGGCTGGGCATCCCAGTCCACACTGCGGGGAGGCCCCTCCAGGCCTTGCCCTGTATGCAAGGAAAAGGGTCACTGGAGGCCGGACTGCCCCTCTCTCCTGGCGCGGGATTGGGAGGGCCACCCCAGAGCCAAGGAGCCCTGTCAAGGCCGAGGCCCGTGCCCCAGGGCGCGCCTGCGGCTGGAGCCACAGAGGCCAGCAGGCCCCCCAACTCCGTTCCTCGACTTTGAGGAGCCGGGCAAGTACCGAGGGGGGGGAGTGGCCCTCCCCCGGCCCACGGGGCCCAGAGGCTGTGGCAGGAAAGTCAGTCACATTTCTAGCTGACTCGAAAGACACTTACACCACCGGAACTTCACGTTTTCCTAGACCGAGCTGCCGGTCGTGGGTCCTCCTTCCTGGCACAGACGGCCATCCCCAGACTGGCCGATCAACCCCACAGTTACCCAGGACTCCAGAAAACTGATTTTCACTCCCACGCTCCTTGTCCTCCCGAACGCCCCACAACACTAGAGACCAAGCCTCGCGCCCACCCCCACTTCCCAGAGTCAGCCCCTCGGCAGCTCAGCCCTCAGCCCTAAAACACACAATCTGCTAAGGCCAGCAAGCACCTCAGAGGCCAGCGACAAGAGCCAGACCTGGCTAAGCCGGTGCAAGTCCAGATGAAAGAACCTAACTTTCCCTCAGGAATCTGAGTAACCCCTTTCCCCTCAGAAATCTGAGTAACCCCTTTCCCCTCAGGAATCTCAGTAACCATTTCCCCTCCATATACTCAATAGCGTTTGAAGCCTGCGGCCTGGAGGGGCCTCCGGTACCTGTTTCTTGCATTCTTGTCACTGCCATGCAACACTTGATCCCACCCGTATAAAAGGCGGATGGGACGTATGGGTGGCTGAGCTCACGGCCTCCGTGAGGCTGTGGTCTCCACACACCCACTGGGCAAATCCCTGACAGTCTGGGCAGAGTCCCGCTCAACCCTCTGGTACTGTGTGAGACCTTAAGGAGGCCTTCCTCTGCATCCTGGACACCCTCCCTCCCAGTTTCCTTTTGCTCTTGAAGCAAGATTTACAAACTGAAGTGTCCCAACCGTCAACCTGGACAGTCCCGTCCCAGGGGGTCAGAGACAGCCCCCATTTATCCGGACGAGCTCTAGCAAAGGATCTCTCTGCTTCGGTTTTCCCCGGCAGGGCCTTACCTCTATATTTAGCAGACTTGCCAACGTGTAGCCTTGATAGAGAGTCTTCTGACTCAAGCACCATAATGGCACTACAAAAACTGGCCTCACGTGGGGATAAAGTCTCTCCCTCTGAGGCCCAAACATGCACTCACAGGGCACAATTCCTGGGCCTCACAGTAACCCCAGGAACAACGGGTTTGCCAGTCCAGAGAAACAGACTACTCTAGACACGGGGACCCCAGAGCTTTCCTGGGAATGGCAGGGTTTTGTAGGGCCTGGACACCCCGGTTTGGCCTCATAGCAAAGCTGCTCCACGCAGCTCTACAGGGACCAGAAAAGGAGCCCTGAGATGGACCAGGCACTGCAAACCCTCTAACAGGCCCCCACAGCGCCCCAGCTTTAGCTCTGCCTAATCTACAAAACCCTTTCTCCTGTTCGTGCATGGAACGCGGGGTTGCCCTGGAAGTCCTTCCACAGGACCCACCAGGCGGCCTGGAGCATCTCTCTCTAAAAATCTGGATCCTGTGGCCCAAGGAGGGCCCCGTGCCTCAGACCTCTAGCTTCTGTAGTTGAAGAGGTTTCGAAATTAACTCTGGGGCAAAATTAACTGCCTACCCGCCCCATCAAGTAATGGGCATTCTAAATTCAAAGCCTTTTCACTGGGTCTCTGACAGTCAGATCACCAAATAGCGAACGTTCCTCTTAAAAACTCCTGAACTCATGATTAAACAGTGTCAAACCCTCAGCGCAGCCCCTTCACTTCCTGACCCAGAGGCAGACTCCTCTACTGAACACTCATGCCTTCAGATACTAGATCTGACTTGTGCTGCTAGACCAGACTTACAAGGTAAGCCGCTTGAGGACCCAGATGACACCTGGCTTCCTGGTGCTGGGAGTGTTATGTTAAATGGGGCTCGACTGTCCGGTTACACCTCTGTGAGCCTTGCCAGTGCTACAGAATCAGGGCCTCCTCCCGGAGGCCCCTCTTCTGCTCAGAAGGCTGAACGCACAGCTCTCACCCGAGCTGTGCAACCAGGGGCAGGAGTGAGGTTAAACGCTGACACTGACTCATCATGCGCCTTCCGTGTTGTTCACACACATGCCGCCATCTGGTGAGAAAGGGGTCTTCTCACAGCACAAAACACACCCACCAGACATGCTTCGGAAATCTCAGACTTGCTGGAAGCTGTAAATTATGCTTCCTACACATGGCAGTGATTCCGTCAAGCGCATCAAAGGGTAACGTGAGATTTCCCGAGAAAAATCACAAAGCAAACAGGCCAGAGAAGCGGCAAAACTTCCCACTCAGGCAGCTTTACTTCCAACCCGCATGCCGGGGACCCCTCAGCACACTGAGGGAAAATGCAGGAGGCAACAAACACGGGACTCACTTTCACTCCTGAAGATGGCTTAAAAGCCCTGAGGGTAATGGTGACTCCCAAGAGCCTGAGCACAGAAAGCGCCACAGAACCTCCACGAGTCCGCCCCTTTGGGGGCAAAGGCCCTACAGGACTTAACGCAGCCTCCGTTCGCAGGAAAGGGGACTTCTCAGACCCTGCGTGACACCTCCCACGCACGCCCAGTTCGTCGCCGGGTTAATAGCGAGGGACACGTTAGGCCACCGCCTCTCCTTCACCCAGTTCAGAGAAGAACCTCAGCCACCAGGACAGGACTGGCAGATAAAGCTCACCCACGCGCCCCCATGTAGACCTGAATTACCTCCCGGCGTTTATGGACGCTGCCACAGGACGGACTGAAGCTTTCCCCACGAAAACAGACAGGACACCAGAAGTAGCTGCTGCTTTGCTGGCTCATGGTTAGTCCGTTACGGCCCACCCTGCTCCTTAACAACCAGACAACGGCCCAGGTTTTGTTCCTCAAATAACCCAAGGACTGGCAGAAGCCCTGCAAGTCAAACATCGTTCACATGCTATGCGGCACCCCCAGTCCTCTGGCAAAGTAGAGAGCGCCAACCAAACAGTAAAAAGAATAAAATAAAAAAGAATCCTAACAAAACTTACACAAGAAGCCCAGCAGTCCTGGTCCACCCTCCTCCCTACTGCCTTGCTACGAACACGAATTACTCCAAAAGCAGCAGCTCACTAAGTCTCCAGGCTCCCCCGTGGCAGGCCCTTCCTCCAGACAGATTCACTAGCGGCTTCTGAGAGGCACCACCTGGCCCAACACGCGGTGACTTCAGATCAGACTGCAGAGGCCCTGCTGAGTATCATGATCATGCGAGTCCAAAGCCTGACCCTGATTTTCAGGAAATTCCCATCCAAACCTTGTCCCCAGGGACTGGGTTTATCTCAAATTCTTCCACAGGACAAACAGCCGCTTCAGCCTGTCTGGACGCGACCTCATCCGGTGCTTCTGACCGTTCCCACGGCAGTGAGGCTAGATGGGCTTACTCCTTGGACATACCTGTTCCACGTAAAGGCTGCCGCCCCGCAGCCCTTGAAAGTGGGTAAGTTGCTGACAAATACCTCGTACAGCTGTGAACCCCTAGAGGCGCTCCATCTACTGCGCAAATCAGGCGCTAGTCCCGATCCCTAGCTCAGTGAGTGCCACCTGCTGGGCTACTCCAGAAGCATTGGATTTGAGGCCAGCTCCCGTGTAGTGTCCACATCTGCTGGCTTGCCATGGTCAGCTTCACCCCTACAAGGATCTGATCGGAAAGAGTCTTCCACGTTTACTCGTCAACTAATATTTAACATGAATGAAGATGTAACTTGTTATGACCCTTTAAAACGCCACCCTTTGAGGGCACCTATGTGAAATCACTAACTATGACCCGTCAAAGTGGCCCACAGGAAACACCGCTGATCTGCCGTAGCTCAGGCTGACTTGTCTCAGCCCGCGTTTCCTCCACATCGGAGTCATAAAGCCCACCAACCTGCCATACACCAAAGCCCCTCACCTCATTTACGGCCAATCAAAAATCTGTTCCCCTGTCCCTTTGTGTTCACAGCCCCTTCCCCAATAAAAGACCCCGCACGTTCACCCCACTGCTCACACAGGCACCATCTGTGTGGCCCACTGCTGCCTGCAGCAGCCTATTTATTAAACTTTTCCTTTGTTTCTTAAACCTTCCTTTCTCTGTGGTAAATTCTTTTACTGCCCGTGACACTGGCCTGCTTTGTCCCTCAACACTTACCTTCACCCCTACAACATCCACCCTCCGAGCCCCACCTGCAAGGCCCTCCGTGACCCAGTGCTCTCCTGCCTGCACCTTTGTTTCCTACTGCTGGCTGTGTCCCAGGCATGTGAACCCCCGTTTTTCTCACACACAAAGCTCCTTGCTACCTCGGGGCCTTTGCCCCAGCCCTGCCCTCTGCTTGGCACACACTGCCCTGCCACCCCCCAACCTTAACTAGGCTGATCCCTGTCTTCTAATCCCAACCCAAAGTGGACCTCCCAAGTCTGTCAAATCTCTTGTGCTTCCTAGTGACCATCACCCTCCAAACACCCTTTAGCTCGTGTATTTACTGAAATCTCTTACGCTAAGATAAACTTGCGCAGCTGGCCCAGAAACCTGGTACTCTCCCATTTTGCCTGCTAGGTTGGTGAGCACAGTGGAAGCTCCTTAAATGTGCACCCCGAGTAAGCGAAGCTGTTTAGAGAGATCTCTGTGACAGCAGCACGGAAGCCGATTTCATATACCGCTTTAGAAAAAAAAAAAAACCACAGAACTCTTACAATTGAAGTTCACACAGCATTCAAACCACTAGCAGACACTGCAGGAAAGGCAGCTGAGATGTCCCCCGTTACCCTGCTAAGGTACTCACTGGACACACACCACCGCCCTCCAAGCTACCGCAGTAGTAGGAGCGGCAGTAAGGACAGCCACCCTGGCCCTGCAGCCTTCCACTCACCCCGGCCGCTCACCTTTGGCGCCCTGCTCCTCCCGAAGCCCCCGAGCACCAGGGCCTGGGCTGGGGGCCCAGGGGCCTCTTCGGGGAGCGGGCCGCCTGGGCCCTCCGGCGGCCGTGCCGCGTCCGCGCCCACGCTGCTCTCCTCCGGCGCCTCCTCGCCGCTCTCTGCGAGGCAGAAGCGGGGCCGGGGCCGCGCGTCAGCCGCACGTGGACCCGAGCCCCGGGGCCGCGGCCCCGCCCGGCTCCGCGCCGCCTCACCTGCGCCCGCGTCCTCGCCGTCCGCTCTCCGCCGCTTGCCGCTCGGCTCGCCCGGGCTCGCCGGCGCCCCACCGCCCTCGCGCCTCCGCGTCCTGCGCGGCCGCCGCCGCCGCTTCCCCGCCGCCTGTGCGGGCTCCGCGGACCCCGCGGGCTCCTGCTGCAGCGGCTGCCTCTGCCGCTCCCGCTCTCGAGCCCGGCACTGCAGCCGCTGCAGCAGCGCGCGAGCCCGGCCGTCCGCGTCGGCCTCCGCCCCGGCCGCCTCAGGGCCGGCGTACCGCGCGACGTGGAAGAGCGCCATGCCGGCCGGCCGCGCGCCTCTCCCGCCCCGCGCGCCGCGATGACGGCGCCGGCGCCGGCCGTGACGTCAGCAGCGCGCCCGCCACGACGTCAGTGGCGCGCCGGCGGCGGGCGGTGGGCGGCGGGCGGCGAGCGGCGGTGTTGCTCTCTCCCGCGTGGGGCGGCGGCATGGAGCGGGAGCCCGGCCCCGGCGGCGCGCGCCGGGCGCTGGGCCGCCTGGTGGAGGCGGTGCTGGCGAGCCGCGGCGAGGCCAACGCCGTGTTCGACATCCTGGCCGTGCTGCAGGTGGGGCACGTGGGGTGGCGGGGTCCGCGGCCGGGTCCTGGAGTTGGAGGCCAGAGTGGGGACCTCTTCGGGCTCGGACGACGCGGGGCTTGGCCTCGGATGAGGGCAGATCATTGCATAGCGGGGTTCGCGACTCTGCTGGGGATATTCTCCCGCCTCGCAGGGCCCCCGGTCTGAGGGCCTGGTGAGAGGTTTGGCAGAGGCGGGGCGGGAGGGGCATGCCGGGATCAAGGGTGGGGTGCGATGGGGCTGGAGTCCTGGCCGGGAAAGGGGCAGAGGGCGCAGTTCCCGACGGGACACCGAGACCCGCCTCTCCCCCAGTCTGAGGACCAGGAGGAGGTTCAGGAAGCCGTGCGTGCATGCAGCCGACTCTTTGGGGCCCTGCTGGCCCGCGGAGAGCTGTTTGTGGGCCAGCTGCCCTCTGAGGAGATGGTCATGGCAGGTGAGCGTCCAGGAGGGTCTAGTCTCCGGGAGGGTTGGACAGAGACCTTGCTAATATGGGATGAGCCCCTCCAAAACTCCATCATAGGGCCTGTAGGTTGGTAGGATCTAAGGCTTTGTATGGGGGGAGGGGTAGACCTCGAATACAGACCTTGAAGCCAGATTTAAGTAAAAGTTGAGTGTGGTGTGACTTTATTTTGTTTTCAGCACTCATGGAATTTGATGTTGTGTTAATTCCACAAAGAATCAGGGTTATGTGTCACAGTCCTTGGCATGTCTGAGTGTTGGGGTAAAGAGAGAGCACCCTCTAGGCAAAGTAGGGCCCTCTCCCCCTGCGGGGATTGCGGGGGTGTTGGTCCTGCCCCAGGTCTGGTGACAGGTTTCCACTTGTTCCCTGGTTGGGTGGAGTAGAACGCAGTGGGAGGGTGAGGCTGACCACCCTGCCCCACCTGCAGGGTCCCAGGGGGCCACTCGCAAGTACAAGGTGTGGATGCGGCATCGATACCACAGCTGCTGCAACAGCCTGAGGGAGCTCTTGGCCCACTCCTCCTTTCAGGTCAAGGTGAGTCTGGGTTGCTGGCCTTGCCTCATCCCTGGACCCCCCCCACCAACCCCCAGCTCCCTGCTCATCAAAGATCTGGGGCCGTGGCTGCAAGTACTTGTCTAGATAAGGATGCTCTCTCTTTCTTTGGCTAGTTTTCTGGGGTGTGGGTTCCTTCTGTCTCCTGACTCACAGGAATGTGATTTGGTGGATATTCTGAATGCCAGGGGGACTCTGGGCCTGTCTGCGGAGGGTGTTGGGGTGGGAACAACTCGATCCCTTTGTCACCTGTCCTTCTAGGAGCTGGCTCTCAGCACGCTTATGAAGTTTGTGCAGCTGGAGGGCGAGCATCCCCTGGAGAAGCCCAAGTGGGAGGGCAACTATCTGTTCCCCCGCCAACTCTTTAAGGTGAGGGCCAGGGCTACCCATTCTGGGTGGGTTGTGGGGCTCAGGGGGGCTCTAGTAGCCCATCCAGACTCTACTCTGTGAGCTCCGTCCCTGGGCTGTCTGTCCTGGGAGCAGGAGAAGTGCTCACCACACTGCCCCCCACACCCAGTTGGTGGTGGAAGGCCTGCTCTCTTCGGAAGAGGACCGCTCCCTGCTCCTCTCCCAGTTCCGAGAGTATCTGGAACATGATGACATTCGCTACCACACGATGCAGGCAGCCTCGGACACCGTGGCCCGGGTCACTGACGGGCGACCTGAGGTGAGCTGGCCAGTCCTGTATCTGGAGGAGGGGTGGGCAGTGGGCACATGGCGTCCAGGTGCTCAGGCCAGACCTTTGGCAGGTGCCCCTTATCTTCTGGAACAATGCCTTCACGCTGCTGTCCTCCGTGAGCCTGCCCCGCCAGGAGGGCGACCTCTCCAGCTTCTATGTGAAGCACGTGGGTGAGCGTCCTGGGTGGGAGGGCAGGCAGGCAGGTGGGCGGGCAGGGCGAGCCTTGCAGCGCTTGGTGACGCCTTGCCTTCCTTGCAGAACTGTCAGACAAGTGGAAGGTCGTTCATCTGAAGGTGAGACGCCCTGGGTAGGTGGGTGGCCTCCCTGGGAACCACCCAGTCTTGGGCTAGCACCTCCTTCTTGGCCTTGTCAGCCACCGGGGTCGCAGGGGGACCCGAGCACGAGGGGAGGCCCGCAGGCACACTTCCCAGAGGTCAGAGGTGGCCTGTCTAGTCCTCTCAGGTGCGAGGTGTCCTTGTCCAGGGCGGCTGTGAGCACAGGGCCCGTGGCCATGAGGGAAGCTTGTCCTCGCTGGGGTCCTTGGGTTCTGGCTCCTACTTACGTGAGGCAGGAGGCGGGTTGGTGGGTCAGGAACCGGGGTGGTGGGGGCTGCGCAGGAACCAGCGGCCGGGAGCGGGTAGGGGAGCGGCTTGTGCAGCCTTGCCCCTCCCCCTCCCCGCAGGAGCACCAGAAAGCCTTCCAGCTGATGTGGCTCGGCTTCCTCAAGCACCAGGTAAGGGGGTGGGGTCGGGCCTCGGGCCTGGGCTTCGTCCCCGTGGCTCTTGGAGGCGGGCGGCTGCATCTGACTGGCTGTTTCCTGCAGCTGCCTCTGCGCATCTGCAAGAAGGTGCTGGTCATCATGCACGACGCCATCCTGCCGCACCTGGCGCAGCCCAGCCTCATGATTGACTTCCTCACCCGCGCCTACGACATTGGTGAGCAGGGTGCGCCCGGAGGGCTGCTGGTCGTGGCCGGGGGTGCTCTGTGCTCCTGGAGCCATGCAGCTGGGGGCCCGACCAGTCAGCAACGTGTGTGCTGGAGGTTTCTTCCCACCTCTGCCCGGCGGGTGGCCTCTAGCTCTGCCAGAGTCGTCCCGGGTCGGGGAGCAGGTCGGGGCTCCACAGCCGTGTGTCTGTCTGCAGGGGGAGCCATCAGCCTCTTGGCCTTGAACGGACTTTTCATCCTGATTCATAAGCACAACCTGTGAGTGTCGGCTTGGGGGTCCTGTGGGCCTTTCAGCTCTGTCCGGTCAGTCCTGCCCCGTCCTCCCCTTGTCTTTGCTCCACACGTGCCCTGTCACTTACCTGCACGCTCCCAGGGAGTACCCTGACTTCTACCGGAAGCTCTACGGCCTCCTGGACCCGTCTGTCTTCCACGTCAAGTACCGGGCCCGCTTCTTCCACCTGGCCGACCTCTTCCTGTCGTCCTCGTGAGTAGGGGGTCTTGGGGGAGGGGACACCCAGCCGCCTGTGCCCCGCCCATCCTGTGGAGGAAGGGACACTGGGGGCTGGTATGGGGGGGCAGTGGGGTCTCATGCCCACCACCGCACCCAGCCATCTCCCTGCCTACCTGGTGGCTGCCTTCGCCAAGCGCCTGGCCCGGCTGGCCCTGACGGCACCTCCCGAGGCCCTGCTCATGGTCCTGCCCTTCATTTGCAACCTGCTACGCCGGCACCCAGCCTGCCGTGTCCTCATGCACCGCCCAAGGGGCCCTGGTGAGTGCAGCCGGGGACCCTGTGGAAGCCTGGCCTGAGAGGCCAGCACACGGGGCAGATGGCAGACCAGAGTCTGGGTCTTGTTCCTAGCGCTGGACGCCGACCCCTATGACCCCTCAGAGGAGGACCCAGCCCAGAGTAGAGCCCTGGAGAGCTCCCTGTGGGAGCTGCAGGTGAGGGCCCTTGCCTGCCCGAGTCACGCCCTGGACTCCCTGGAGCCACCCCAGCTGGGTGCTGCCCCCCACCACCCAGCTCCTCCTCTGGCCCCTGCTTGCAGCTCCACCGGGTCCCTGGAGATCCCAGCTCGCCTGGTCACTTCAGCTTCCTAGGGGAGCCTTAGCCTCTGTCCCCCCAGGGCTCTGAGGTCGTGGGATGTTCCCACTGCTCAGTGCTTCCTGTGCCACTCGCTTTGCCCAAGGAGGGGGTGGTGACACCCCACATGCCTTTGCAGGCCCTCCAGCGGCATTACCACCCTGAGGTGTCCAAGGCCGCCAGCGTCATCAACCAGGCGCTGTCTGTGCCTGAGGTCAGCATTGCGCCGCTCCTGGAACTCACCGCCTTTGAGGTGAGGGATGGCGGCAGGGCCGCAGGGCAGGGGCACCGGGACTGTGCTGTGTGGAGGGTCTGACTGTGTGTCCATCCGTTCCTTGCAGATCTTTGAGCAGGACCTGAAGAAGGGGCCCGAATCGGTGCCCCTGGAGTTCATCCCGGCCCAGGGCCTACTGGGCCAGCAGGACGACCTCTGTGCCCAGCACTTCACACTGAGCTGACCCTGCGCACCCCACTTCCCCTCAGACAGATGATTTTGTTAGCTACCTGAGTGGGCTGGTGGGGGGGTGTCTAGGGAGGCACAGATCCTTTGCCTGTGCCATGGGGCTGGGGTCAGCAGTGCCGGCCACAGTCAGAAGGCGCCCTCACTTCCGCCTGCAGCCCCCACACCCACGTGCTCCTGGCCTCCCTGGAAAGCCCTGTCGAGGTGCCCCTCCCTTATCTGCAGCCTGGTGGGGAGGGTCAAGGTGGGGGCTCACGTGGGGCCCCTGCCCCAGAAGCTCCAGCTGTAAGTGTGCCAGGTGATGGCTTCTGTCAGCCCCCAGAGAGTCTTCCGTCTCCAGGCCCTCTGCATCCCAGTGCCTCCCAAGGTGGGATGGGCACACCCCCGCTGGGGCTGCAGTTAGATTGTGACCTGGGAATGGCAGGAGGGGCTCTCTGCCCTGGTCAGTCTGGGTGGGCAGCACAGGGAGGGGGCAGAAGCCACCTGTCCCCGGGCAAGCCCCACGGAGGACACCTTTGTGCATGGAACCACCCGTGCTCCGGGCGCACAGACAGGCGCTGAGCCCCGTGACTCTGGCGCTGAGTGTCTGTGCCCTGTGGGGAGGAGTTGCAGGCAGGGGTGGTTCATGCTTTTCCTCCCAAGTGGAGGGAGCGCCAGTGGCCTGCTGGTGTTTGTGGGGAGGTGGTTTTGTCAAGGCTCCAGTCCCAGGTGCACCTGGTTCTCCATCTATGGCAGCAACTCTGTTTCCTTTGAAAATAAAAAGCCATTTCTTCAAGGGCAGAGGCGTCACAACTGGTGCTGGCTTACGTGGGTGTGGTGGGGAGGGACCGAGGTGCTGGGGGAGAGACCCTCGCTGCCTCCCTGCCGCCTCCTGTCTGTGCCGTGTGCTTGTATGCCCCCTCCCGCCTGCATCCCCGCCCCAGAGGAGCAGATGTGAGCTCACAGTGGGCTCCCTTGGAGTCAGCAGGGAAGGGTTCAGCCAGTCAGCTGGCCCAGGGAGCTATGCCACTGGCCCAGGGTTCTTGTGCGCCCAGGGGAGGCTTTGGGGCCAGGGAGGTGGGGAGCTGAGTGTGTGCAAGGCTGTCTCTCCACACAGCTGTGTGATTTGGGGACGCTAGTGCCCCCCACCCCAGCTGCTCTGCTTTGCTCCATCTTGCTAAGCTGGTTCGTGCCCCAGGGCCTTTGTGTTGCCAAATCCTCTTCCTCCGCATCTTTCCTTTAGACCCCAGCCTAAGTGACCTTGGGGAGGCCTCCCCTGGGTGTCCCATTTGTAGCAGACACCACATGGCGCCACTGCCCTTTGCTTGTTCTGCTCCAAAGGGAGCCACCTTACCAACCTGGTCCTTGGGGCAAAGGGCTTGCCTGGGGCTGGGGGCTGGGGCCCTGGTTCATGTTCACGTGCATTTATGGTGGATGGCCTGGGGGTCCCGGGCAGCCTGGCACCAGGATTGTCACTGTGGCCCTGCGTAAGCCTTGTGCGGGGACCCCAGGGGGCAGTGCTGGATGGGCCTGAGGCCTCACACTTTTCTTAATGCCATTACATTAAAAAAAAAAGTCATAAGTTACAGAACACTGAAACAAGTTTTCTTGATTTTTGTCTGAATCTGGGGTCCTGCGGTTTCCACACTTCCTTACTGAGGCGGGTGGGGACCCTCACTCCACAGCCGCTCCGGTTCCCCAGCAGCTGCGCTTTGCCGTGTTTGACTTGGCCAGGTCGTGTGGTCCCTGTCCTCTGCCCTGGTTGTCCTCAGGGCAGAGTGAGTGCCCCTTCCAGGGTCCGTGAGGTTGGCTGAGTGGCTGTGGTGGGGGAGGAGGTGAGAGCAGAAGGGGTTGGGGGGCTGTCAGGAGCAGACGGGGAAGCCGCAGCATCCCCTGGGGGCCTCTCACTGCCGGTCCTCGAGGCCGAGGCAGTCTCTGCGCGTGTGGCTGACTTCCGGGCTCCTGGTCCCGGGAGGCTCGATCCCAGACTTCCAGGGGGTCTGGAATCACCCAGGATCTGAGCAAAAGTGCAGCTTCTGGTGCAGCTGGCCTGGGACTCTGCGTTCCTGAAGGCTCCCAGGCCAGGTGGTCACAGCAACGGGAAGGCCTATGCTCTGTCCCCCCAGGAAGCTGTGAGGACATTACTGCCTGGCTCGGTGTCTGTGCTGAAGTGCAACCCCCACATCCTCTGCTTCACTGTCACAGCCTCCCGGCCCAGAGCAAGGCAGCCCCGCCGTGGGTGTGGCTCCCGCAGACGGCCTGGCCTGGCGGCGCCCTCCATCCCTCCGCTTGGAGTGACGGTGATGTCGTGCTGCTGCCGATCTCTGGGGGGGCCTCCCCTCCCTGCTCCCATCACCGCGGCCGCTTGGGTAGCAAACGCTGCTTCTCTTCCTGCCTGACCCTGACACATTCACCTCCGTTCTGACTCCACCCAACCCAGGGGCAAGGGGGGCCCTAAACCGCAGAGACCCCACTTTTGCCACGTCCAGACAGGAGCTTGAGATAGAATTCACATCCCCCCTCAGAAACTCAGGAACGCGACCTTTCCTGCATGTCCTGTGGTCCTGCCTCTGTTCAGTTACCAAGACCCCATGAGCCAGGGATACGCGGGACCCCTTGCATCCCAGAGCGGCCCCCCACTGACTGCCCCTCTGCACGATGCTGGGGCTCCAGTGCCTTAGGAGCCAGAGTTTCAGGAAAGGTTCAGCCACCTTGGAGGCCAGCATACACAAGTGCCCGCCGTGTGCCCAGACACCGGCTGCTGGTCCTCCCCGCGCACGCAGGGCGGCCCTCCCTGTCTCTGTCTCTCCCCTGCCTTGTCTCCCTCCGGGGGCTGAATGCGCTGGCAGGCAATTAAGTCATAGTTACACGGGTAATGAAGAAAGTCTGACGAGTTGAGGAGCAGACACCCCCGCAATAATGAAGCACTTAATTGGCATTTAGCAAATCAGCTGCAGAATACTGGATGTCAGAGGAGTGTTTCCTGAAATGTCATTTGGGGTGTCGAGCTTGGGTGCACCCCCTCATCGGTGCTCTCCCGCGGGGCTGGGGGCCCACAGCTTGCCCCCTCCTACCCTCCCCTACCCGAGGCACACATTCCGCCACCCCTGTGGTTCAGCCACCCCTGTGTGGGATTGTCCATTAACCGAAGGGGCCGCGCCTCCCTGATCTCAGCAGCTGGGGGTGAGGTCTCGGCCTCAGTGACCCCCGGCTCGGGCTCCACTCCGTGCTTGGGAAAGTCAAATGACCCCTCCAGGCCTCAGGGGTTTCACCCACAAAGTGGGCAGTTCCAGGTGCTGCAGCTGCCTGGAAAATTACTCCACAACTTAGTGGCCTGAAACTACACAGCACCGATTTCACTCACGGATCTGCAGCTTGGCTGGGGCTTTGAGGGGACAGCTGGTCTCTCTCCACAGGGCGGGTCTGGGGCAGTTGGAATGTTGGGGCTGAACTCACCTGGAGCCTGGTGCCGGCTGGCCGCTGAGGTTGGGCAGGCGCTGGACCGCCCTGGGCTCAGCGTGAGATGGAGCTGGTGAGGAGGGACTGTCGGAGGTTGAAGGAGGCCTGGACCACTGGCATCATTTGAGGCTTAAAGATACGTCAAGACAGATGTGCCAAAATAGGGTGGAATGTTTTTTCACTACACAGTTCGTTCCCGCTCATTAGAAATTCAGGTATGACAGAAGCTGTCATCAGTGGAAGGGAAAGCTCTGCAGGGAAACCCAAGAGACTCTGAAATGATGGAGAAGATTCCCAGGAGACTTCGCGAGGTGGGGGCCAGCGGCAAGGCTTCTCCAAAGGCCCGAGGGTGGCTGTGTGGCTGTGTGGCTGGAGGCAAGCGCTCGCCTCTGCTGTGGGAAGCCGCTGGGACGCAACAGATTCTTGGTAAGTGGATTAAATATTAGACGTGTGACCGGTGTTCCTCTCAGGAGAACGTGTCAGTGTCTGGCCTCTGAGGGCAGGTGTGGGCTGTGACACCGTCCATGTCCCTCAGTCCTGCGCGCTTGTCCTGCCCAGAAGCTGCCCTTGAACCAATCACAAGAAGGGCCCCAACCCCACTCTAGACAGAGAAGCGTGTCTGGTGGTCTCTTTCTCCAGAAAAACCTCAAGAAGCCGCTGCAGTTTGAGGCCTGTCACCATGTGTCCTGGGCCCCTGGTCTCAGTGGCTTGTGGTCTGAGTCCCTCTTTGGGGTGTGACGACCTGGCTTCTTTGTCCCAAAGCCGACAGGGGGCCCTCACCACCGACCTCCTTCCTGGGCTCAGGCAGCCTCGGGGCCTGTCGTTCAACACTGCCCTGCAGGACCTCCTTCTGGACTGGCTGGGGTCCTTGGATGGCAAGGGAGAGCCACCTGGAGCCAGCTTCCAGCCCCAGCAGGCTGAGGCCACATCGCTGGGAAGACGACAGCCCCCTGAGGCTCTTGGAGGGGACTAAAGGCTTGAAGTAACAGAAACATGTACCTTGAGTCTGTAGGGCACAAGGCCCACGGGCGTCTTGCCGAGTGAAATCAGGGCGTGGGCCGCCTGGAGCCTCTGGGGCCAGGGGGGGAGTTGCTCCTGGCCTCTCCCAGCTTCGAGAGGCGCCCACATACCTGGGCTCCTGACTCGTCCTCCATCTCAGTACTCATAACTCTGATCTCTGCTTCCATTGACCCGTCTGCTTCTGACTCAGCTTCCTCTTGTGAGGGTCCTTGTGATGACCTCGGGCCCACCGGACACCCAGGACAGGCTCACATCTCAGACCCTCACCTTGCCCTGCGATGTGGTATGTGCACAGGCTCCTGGGGGTAGGACAGGGCATGTGGTGGGGGAGGCGGTTGGCTCCAGGGGATGGAACGCCCTCCCTCTGCCTCCCCTCTCAGCCCTCTGCCTCCCTCCATGGACCTGGGCATCATCCACCCTGAAATCCCAGTGCTGTGTGCCAAGACCCAGCAGGGGAGGGCTCGGCACGTGCCCCGCTGCCATCTCCATGGCCTGGGGTCAGGCCCCTCTGCTGGCAGGCTGGGGCCCAGGTATTGAGTCTGGCCCTGGGGGACAAGCAGTGGTGCCACAAACACCGTCCCCGAGGCTCAGCGGACGTTGCTGACTCGGAGCCACGGCTCAGGCCACTGGGCGAGGCCGGTGTGGCTGAAGGCCCAGGAGGAGGAGGCGGGAGTCTGGCCAAGCCCACATTATGTGGGCTCAGCTGTAGCTGAGAATGAAAACGGGGCAGAGAAGAGAAAGGCAATGAAGAGATATGGGGACGGTTCTCACGTCCAGATCTGCAGCGCTCCGGGCCTGCCAGGGCGGCCGGGGTGATTGGGGTGGAGGGGCCACCTCGGGGCTTGGCTGGCTCCCAGGAACCAGGGAGGGGATCCTGGGCTGGTGCCTGAGGGTAGGAGCTTCTGGATGATTCTAGCATCCAGACACGAAGTCACCCTCGGGGCAGAGGCCCCCACCTTGTGGAGCAGAGGCAGCCCAGCCAGCCCAGGGTTTCCTGACCTGTCTGATCCTGTCCGATCCGGGCCCACAGAACTGACGGGTGTAAGGACACAATTTTTCTGCACCTTCAACTGGGGATGTTTGTTACACAGCCCTGGGTTTGAAACACTGGCTGAGCAAGCCACCTCCTTGCTGTCCAACATGTACGACTGTTGCCTCCTCTGACCCCACCTCCCACGTGATTGGTGCCATTTTAGGGTCTGCATTCCAGACATTTCCTGGGTGAGGTGCCAGCCTCCAGGTGGCCCGTGATTCCTGCCTCCAGCATTCACACCTGTGCAGACCCTCCCACCCTGGGTCAGGGTAGGGCTGTGTCACCAAGAGGTGACGCTGTGTGGCTTTCAAGACTCGGCACAAAAGACTGTGGCTTCGGTCTTAGGTGCCTTCTCTCTCCCACTCCTGGGTCACCAGCTGCCAGGTTGCCAGATGCTCGGCAGCCCTGGGGAGCCCGGTGGGTGGGTCCGAGGTCAGAGGCCAGGTGGCTCAAGTGCCTGCAGGAGTCCACAAGGCATGTGGGGGTCGGTGGGGCAGAGAGTATGGGCTAAGCCAGTGCCTGGATCCACAGAGGAGCTGGGTCCTGTGGGCCTGCCCTGCACCACGGCCTGCTTCTGGAGATGGCCATTTTTATTGGCTGGAGCGACTGCACTCCGAGGAAAAATTACTGTGTTATGAAGTATTTTCCCCTGCCTCCACAGTCAATTTGGGCTTCATTTAAAATTCAATAATGGCATGGCTGTCTTCCCCGAAGGGGTGGCGAGCACCTTCAGTGCCCGGGAGTGGGACATTAAGAGCTGTCGGGACTGATTCACCCCATCCCAGCCACCACCCCGCTACTTCTGCGCCGGGGGGCGCCCAGTCGGGGGGTCTGTTCCCAGGGTCTTGGACTTCAAAGCGGCTCCTAGGAAACCCCTTCCTCCAGTTCGCTCATCACTGGGCAATGGGGTTGCTTATTAATTTTTTCTGAATTTGCTAATTATCCCATCTGGACCTTGGCGCTCACTCTCCTCATCTGTCCTGGCTGTGAATGCAACAATTCTGGACGGTGGAGGTTCCCCGTACAACCTGCTCTGGGTGGTTCTCGGCTGGTGTGCTGGGATCAGCTTTCCCAGAGCAAGTAGCCACGTCGCCAAGTGCCCAGTGCGGTGTCCTTACCTCACAGCCAGGGTTCATCTGGATCACAGGCGGAGGGTGTGGCCTCTGTTCTCAGGTGATCCCGGGGCTGCGGGTGGGGGGACGTGCAGGCTCGTGGCCTGGGTTCTTCTCGCTGCCTGTGGACCCAGAAGCTCCTGTGCGAAGCCCAGGCTGGGCCAGGACCCCTGTGGTGGCACAGGTCGGGGAACACTGGGCAGTATGAGAAGGAGGGTAGAATTTCTCCTGATGATGCATTTTTCCAGGCGGAGGAGGGAGGCCGTTGGGTGATGTGGGGCTGGGTTTGGGCACTTGCTGAGCACTCACATATGTCCTGTTCTGAGGGCTCTGGGCACTGGTCTCTGCCCAGCAGGTGGCTCTGGGTGGCCTGCTTCCAGCCCCAACCCTGCAGGCCCTCAGCTCTTTCTGCATCTCTGAGCCACACTCTGGGCTGAGCTGCCGGGAGCTGCCGGGGAACTCTGCAGGGTGGGGGACTGGCTTCTCCCCTTCACCTGCTTCAGAGCATCTGTTTGCTCCTCCAGATCCACTCCCACCCTTCCGCACCTGCTCCATGCCCAGGAGTGTCCTGGACGGGCTGTCTCCAGGACTCGGTCCGTGGGCAGCCCCCCACCCCAGGAGGTGTGGTGAGAGGAGAGTGAGGGGTGGTCCCCCCAGCTCCTCCTGCAGGGAGGCCTCAGCATCCCCCAGCCCAGGCTGCATCTCCTGCCGAGCATCTCCCGATTCAGGGTCTCAGTTCCAGAAACTGCCCCTCCAGGCCCCGGCTGCCTCTGTGGGCTGAGGGAGGTGAAGGCCTGGGTCCCCGGTGCAGGTGGACCTGCTGTCCCCCGGCCTGCCCCACCTGCATCCCACTCACCATGGCCCAGAGCTTCTGACAGAGACAGCTCTCCAGGCCCCTCCGCCCGCTCTCCGTGGCCTGGAGCCTCCACCTGCCCTGCCCACATGGCCTGGGCAGAGGAGACCTGGGCACACTTCTTGCCGACCCAGCTCTGGAGGTTGAAGCCCCTAGTCTGTGACACTGCGTCTGAGCTTCGGGCCTGGATCTGGGCTGGCATCCCCAGAGCTGGTGGGGGCCTCCGTTCCCCTCCTAGACGAGGGACCTGGCGGGGCCCCCATGCCTTACCCTCTCCTGAGCCCACTGGCCATTAACGAGCTTTCATTCCAGAGCTTTCTGCTCTCCGGCAAGTCTGGGTTATTAACGGACACTGACAGCCCATCGCAGGTCCCAGGATGAAGTGCTGTAATTAGCTTAGTGTTACTTTTGATTTGGGAACCCCTCAGCTTGGGATCAGCAGGCCTCTGCCAGGCCTGGCACCTGCTGGCCAGGACAGCAGATGGCGCTCCGAGGACCCTGGGCAATCTCAGTGGAGAGGTGACCACGCGAGACACTGATTTAGTGACCCTCTCCCCTGCTTTAAGTAGTGGCGGCTGCTTGACAGCCGCGGGCCTCCTGTGGCTGGATAGGTGGGGAGGCTCCGCGGGGGCCGCGGTTTATCTGCTTCCGCAGTGAATTCACTCTCGTACCCTGTGATTTATCGAGGCTGTCAGTTTAATTAACTTTGGCCTGGGAGGCAGTTCTTATCAAGATCAGGGACCCAACCAGGTCTGTTCACACCAGTGCAGCTCCTCTGGGGCCGTGAGGTTTCGGGGGGTCAGGCCCCATTGGCCTTGCCACCAGCACACAGCCCTTGGCCACTCTCTCTTCCTCCTGCCGCAGATCCCAGGCCCTGGAGCCGGGCCCTCCTTTTGCTTCCGGGAACCCAACTCACCTTAGGGTATCCAAGTCCGACCCAGGAGACGTGCCACAGGCCCTGGTGCAGAAGAAACGGAACTTGGCGGCTCTAAGCTCCTCCGAGATCTGGAGGCCCCCTCCTCGGAGTGGGGGACGTGCATCTCAGCCAGTTCAAGGGGCTCCTCGTCCCCTCCCCTGTGTCAAAGTTCCCGTGGGTGTGCGGGGCGTGACAGGAGCCAGACAAGAGCTGGTGCGTCACGGGGAGGTGACAGTGCCAGCACCTGGGAGTTCAGCAGCAGTCCTTCGCGCCGGCAAGCATGGGTGGGAGAAGCCACATCTGGTCCTCACCACTTCTCCAAGGGAAGCAGCGTTTCCTTTGGTTATAAACACACCTGTGCAGCCATGAGTCGTGTGAACGTGGAATTCGCTCCAGGAAAACACAGCGCTGGGTTCCTGGGAGCCTCTGGTCAACTGATCAGTAGACAGCTTTATTTGGAGTCTTTCTGTTTGAAGACACCTCACTGGATCTTTGTTGTTGACTCAGTGATGTGGACATCATGCCAACAGCGACGTCATCACACCTGAAAGAAGCCTTTCTAATGCTCATTTTCTCAGAGGCGTATCGCAGCCTCTGGTCCTTAGGACACCGATGGCCCTCCGGCTCTGCACTTGGGGCAGTTTCAAACAGCGAAATCACCTACAAAATCCCAAAACGCAAAAAATGTCACCCTAAACAGACATGAAAGGACGCTTGCTTACAGTCCAAGAGCCGACAAGAGACGGCCGCATCGCCTGGTTCTGGCCCCGCAGGGAACACGCACGACTTGCTGCTCTGCCACCTTCCCCGGCGGCCACGAACGCACCCAACTACTGACTGGGTTCCAGACAGATTTAACAAGCAGGTAAATTCACGAATATAAAAATCTGAGTAATGCGGTGGCTGCGCAGTGGCAAACCTCAGTTTTATGAGCAGCACGTTGATGGTGATTTTGCCGTCAATGGAAATCAGAGTTCCAATTCGCATCATCACCATCATTGAAGAAATCCCTGAGTGTGGACCACCTCGCCGCGGCGCTGATGTTGGCGAGTTATCACTCCGGCAACTGGAGCTTGATATTTGACGCATGAATCAAGCAGCATATTCTGTTCTGTTACACGCATGTTTGTTTTTAGTATCTTGACAGCTGGCTGGATTCTAATAGAATCGGTCTCCTCTAAAATCCTATGCATTTCATTCCATGCACTAAAAAATTTGATTCTGGTACAAAATGGCTGTGAGTCTCCCCGTTACCCGCGACGTTCCTCTCTTCCTGGTTGGAGACGTCATTCTGGATCTTTGGAAGTGGACCCTCCACTCCCCATGTTCGCAAGTCTCCATGGGGACCAGGGCTTGGAAATCCAGCTTCTGCTCTGCACCCTTCTGGAGGCAATGGGCATGTGCTGGTCTTGCTGCTCTGTAATGGCCAGCGGGGAGTGGGGAGGGCTGGGGGCCGTGCGAGGAGGCGTCCGTGATACAAAAATGTCAACTGAGCAGTGCGGGCCAGGCCCGAGCACCTGGGCTGGGGGTCCTGGCTCTGTCTGTGGGTGCTGTGGGTGGGGGGCATGCCCCCGACACATCTCTGGGATAGGAATCGTCACTAAATGGGTGTATATCCACGTCCTAGGGTGGCCGTACAAATGACCACAAACGTGCTGGCTTAGAACAGCAGGAGCTGATCCTCTCCCGGTCCAGGGGCCAGAAGTCTGAGACCCAAGTGTTGGCAGGGTTGACACCTCCTAGGCTTCGGAGGGGGAGCCTGGTCGAGGCCTCTCCTGGTGCTGCTGGCACCCTTGGTGTCCTGGGCTTGTGGCTGCATCCCTCCGATCTCTGCCTCCGTCTTCACGTGGCCGTTTTCTCTGTGTGTCTACGTCTAATCTCCCTGTAAGGACCCCAGTCCCTGCGTCAGGGCCCACCTACTCCGGGGTGACCTCCTCTTGACTAACTGCATATGGTCCCAAATGAGGTCACCTTCTGAGATTCCAGGAGTACGCCGTCTTGGAGGCACTGTGGACCCTGCACAGACAGTGACCGCCTCCCTGGCCTGTCCATGTCCCAGGACTGTGCCGCCGCTGCCTAAGCTGCCTGGGGCACGTCGGCTGCGGTGGTGCTTTCTTGAGAGACTTCTGAGCTGCACCCACTCCCCTCTTCACCTGTGGGCACCCATAGGCCCTGCTGGCCCGCGCCCACCTCCAGGCCCCTTTGATGCTTCTGCAGTATGTGTTTTCCAAGCAGCATTTGACTCAGGGTAGCTGGTGTGGGCCCCACTTCTGTTCCGGGCTGCCCCTGCTGGGATGGCTTCCAGCCACTGTGACAGCGAAGCCCCTCCTGGCCCCCATCCTCAACCCGCTGCTCCGAGGCAGGGGAACAGGGTGCTCCCAGGGTGCTCCCTGTTCCAGCCACAGGCATAGGACCTTGGGAAGAGGAGGACCAAGCCCGAGGGTCAGGGCGAGTCCCGTCCCCAAGTGTGGTTTCTGGCTCTGATCTGGTGGTGACTTCCCCAGCCTCCAGGAGTCTCCTGCAAAGGAGAGGAGACGGGCTCCAGGGTGGGGGGTCTGCAGGGATGGATGTCTGAGAGCTCGGCAGCCCCCACACAGTGGCTCCAGCCCCCAGGGTGGCCCTGCTCCGGCCCTTCTGCTTCCCACTCTCCTGGAGTCTCGCCTTCCCCGGGGCCAGATGGTGACTGTGAGTCTTGAAGGCCAGTGTTCCATGCCTTCCTCCCAATTCTGCCAGCAGAGCCCGCCCATCTGCACGAGGCCTGGCAGAGCATCGGGACAAAAGCTGCCTCACCCAAGGCTGCAGGGAGCGTGGCCGCAGGGTGCGGCGGGCAAGCCCTTTCTGATGCCCATGTTCTGTGGGGCTATTTATCCTCCAGTGAAGCACAGCTTGGCCTCTCGGTGCCCCCCCGGCAGAGGGCCTGGCTGCCAGGCTGCTCTGTCTTTCACAGAAGATTAAAACACCAGCGTCGTGATGTGAATTGTGTCTCCCCCAAAAGACGTGTTCCGCTCTTAATCCCTGGAACCTGCATTCACAGCTTCCTTACGACCTGATGTGCAAATGGGCCTTTGCAGACATCATCCAGTGAAGAGGAGCAGGGAAGGCCCTCGTCCACGGCTGGGGTCTCCGGGGACAGATGCGAGGGGCCCAGGCACACACGGGGACACTATCCCGAGGGCCCTCGGCACCGCTGGAGCTGATGGGTGTTGGTGCCATCGTCCTGTCTGGTTCTCTGCTCTAGGCCTCAGGGCTGGCAGTCGGGAACTGCACCAGTGCAAGCTGGAGGCGCAGGTGTGCGCTCCGGGGTGGAGGGTGGCCAGCCAACAGGCTGCAGGCCCCAGACCGCCGGTGCTCCGTGCTCCTGACCCCCCAGCGCGGGCAGCCTTCCGGGTCTCGGCTGCCCTGACTCTCACAGCAGTCTGTGGGTCTCCCAGGACCAGCGTCAATCCCTCTGGGCTGAGGAAGCTAGACAGACTCTCTCGGGGTCCAGTCCCTAGGGGCCAAGGAATCATGATTCTTTGCTGTGCACGAGGCCTGTGTCCACAAGGGCGCCGAATGTACAGGTCGCCAGGAAACCCCGGTATCTGAACCTAGCGTGTGGCCCTGAGCAACCCCTTTCTCTGCGGAGACGCCCAGGCTTTCCTGAAGCTGTTGAAGCCTCTTTCTCAGGCTCTGGGGCTGGGGAGCCTCTTCTCTGCTGCCTACTCGGAGCTCCAGCACAAACCACACCCCTGGTCGCCCTTGCCTGCCCGGGAGAGGCGGGGTCGGGACCACCCGCCTGAAGCGCCCGTGGGCCTGGGACAGTTTATGTCCTCGCTTTCAATCCTCTGCTGCCAGACACAGAAGAGGATTTTCAAAGACGGGGTATTGATTCTGCTCCTGCTCTTTCTGCTCAGTCATCCGTCTCCCTTTAAGGGCGGGAGAGCCACACGCTGTGGCTAGAAGCGGCAACATTAGGAGGAAAAGGATCTGGGTCCAGGGAAGAAAGACATACTCCCTTTTCCAAGCCCCAGGGATGCTCCAGGATTCCTTCCCAGGAGAGCGTCACAGGCGTCTGGGTGCTGTGACGCAGGTGATGGGGCGGCGTCCAGGTCACCCGTGGGTGACAGCCACCAGTCGTCTGGGACCCACCTGGTGAAGCCACTCCGACGGGGTTCTCTCATTTCCTGTGGAGAACTTCAGTGACTCCAGAAAACAGCAGCCCTTGGGTTTCAAACGCGGGGATCCACAGACCAGGCAGGAGTCCCCAGGCCAGTACACAGTAGATGCCAACTCAGTGCCTGCCAGCTGCCACCTGACCCCACTTCTGCCCTCAGCCGTGCTCGTGGGCTGCGGGCTCTTAAAGCGCTTGACTCACCTCTCAAATGAGTTCCAGGCTGCACGTTGTAAACAAAGTTCTTTGTAAACCTTGGTCAAGAAGGGCATTCATAATTCACCTCGCCAGGGCGGCCTTGCACCCTTCTCCCTGACTCTGCGGGGACCCGGCCATGGGGTTGGGGGCTCCTGGCACGTTTGCCTCCCTGGCGTTCACTCTCCAAGACTCCCCACTCCCAGCCAGTGTGTTCAGAACATTCTCATTAAACAAGTGAGTGAGGGAACAAATAAATGAATGGC